>NC_135718.1:68842023-69475809 GCF_964656455.1 Halichoerus grypus
TATTGCCAGGCATAAATTAGGCATGGAAATATTTGTGAAGATTATCAGATCTGTAAGGTTAAAGTACTTCACATCTTTTTATAGATTATTAAAAATAAATTTAAGCCACATTGTTTAATGCTCTTCTTAAGTATGTCTATATATCTACATGTATATACCTATAGGATTTAAAATGAATGTTTCCATCACTCTTTCCAAAAAAAATTTTAAACAGCTTTATTAAGATACACTTCACTTATTTACAATTCATTCATCTAAAGTGACAAATTCAATAGTTTTAAATATATTCACAGATATGTGCAACCATCATCACAATTTTAGAATATCTTTATCACCTAAAAAAGAAACCCCATATACTTTAGCTATCCTTCTACTCCTCTGCTCCATCTCATGCCTCTCAACCCAAGAAACTGTAAATCTACTTTGTATAGATCTGTGTATTCTAAACATTTCAAATAAATGGAATCATATAATACGTGATCTTTTGTGATGGGCTTATTTCACTTAGTATGTTTTCAAGGTTCATTCATATTGTTAGCATGGATAGTATCTCATTCCTTTCTATTGCTAAACAGTATTCTATTGTAGAGATGTTTCACACTTTGTTTACATATTAATTTGTTGCTGGACATTTGGCTGGTTTCCACCTCTTCATTATTGTGAATAGTGCTGCTATGAACTTTCATGTACAGGGTATACACTTAGCAGTGGAATTATTGGGTCATATGATAAATCCATGTTTAACTTTTTGAGACTGCCAAACTGTTTTCTTACAGTGGCTACACCGTTTTACATTCCTACCAGCAATGAGAGTTCCAATTTCTTCATATCTCCACTAACACTTGTTATTTATTAAAAAAAATTTTTTTTATTATAGCCATCCTCCTGATTGTGGTCTCTCATTGTGATTTTGCCCATCCCTTTTTATTCCCTCAAATACCAGCTTTCCCTCCAGTAAAGAACTGGAAGGAAAATAATTTTCTCCTACTATATCCTAGAATTGCTTGAAAAATAAATCTGTGAATTGGTATGTATACACTTCACAATACCACTTCAGACCCTATAGATAGCTTTTAAATATTATGGTTATTTTAAAAATGGTCACTCGAGATTCTGGCAATTTCCCATACCCCCCCTCCCCCGAATTTATTTAACAGCTATGTAATAAGATAAAGGCTAACATAGAAAATATCTTGGGAACCTGTATTTCTTCTCTTAGGTGATTATATGCTTTTTAAAAACCTCAATCCAATTTTGATATCAGATTTTTTTTCCTATAAAGGTGACAAATGTGAGAATTTATAAAAACAGGTGCGCTGGAAAGCTTACAGTTTTATTCAGAGTCAAATGTGGGCAATTAAAATGCAACAAGAGGAGGAGGAGGAAGGAAAACCTTTCCAAAAAGTAAGGTCTCACCAAAAATGTTTACCTTCCGCTTCCCAACTTGGGGTGGTAGTTTTCCTTTAAAAACAAACAAAAATATGTTTTGCCAAATACCAAAATTATGTGTATGCATCTGAAGCAACGAAACAAGAAGACAGGGCGCCTGGGTGGCTCAGTTGGTTAAGCGACTGCCTTCGGCTCAGGTCATGATCCTGGAGTCCCGGGATCGAGTCCCGCATCGGGCTCCCTGCTCGGCGGGGAGCCTGCTTCTCCCTCTGACCCTCCTGCCTCTCATGCTCTCTGTCTCTCGTTCTCTCTCTCTCAAATAAATAAATAAAAAAAACAAAAAAACAAGAAGACAAGGTGGAGATGCCTTCTGCAGGTTACCAGAGCTTGAAAGGTATTTCCTGACAAAGGAGCAGCTGCAGATGGGACACCAGGCAAAACTGCATATGCAAATAAGTGCTGGGAAAGTGTCCCTGGGATTCACCTCCTTTGGTTACTTTGAGAAGTCATTACAGGTTATGAAACTTTGTGTTCTAATGCAAACAGGTATGGGAAGCAGTGAAAAGCAGTTCAAGTAACACAGCTGTAGTTAAACACCTGAACAGTAGTGGTGGCTGGAGAAAGAAATATGGCTGATCCAGGTTTTGGACAGTTGGGGTCTTCAGAGCTGCTATTCCAGTAGAATTAGGAAAAAATACCCTTTTCTCAGACTGGTATAATAAATATTGACCCTAAAAATGGTAAGTTACTGGCTTCCTTGGACCTAGAGGGAGTCACATGAAAATGATTCTATTTATATCAGAGGATCCACCCCCCCCACCTCCCCTGGTCAATTTCTCTCTAATCAGAAAAGGGGGATACTGGTGGATGTCAGCAGGCTCAGACCTCCCACAAACTCGGAATTATTTTCCCCAAATCTACAAAGCAAGAGTCCTGAGTAGCCTATTTTATCCGCAAGGAAATTGTTTAATCAATTCATATATTTGAAGAGCTGCAAAGAAATGGATGGGTGGTGGCTACTTTCTTGCTTCAGAGTTGGGAGAGACTCTAGACATAAGCCAGAGCAGAAAACCTTCCTACTACACACTCTCGTCTCGGGTTTGAAAATACCACCGTATTCTAGCCAAACTGTTTCATTTACTATTCCTTTATTCCTAAATTAACGAGGAGGTATTAACAAGGACTGTGTGTACAATAAGTGCCCACAATATGGTGACTATTAAGAGACAGCGTAATAAAATATACTCGTGTTTTCCCCACTAGACCTAGGCCACCCAATTTACCAAGCCCTACCCTGGGTTTATATCTAGAAGATGCTGGATTGCTACTTAGTTACCCATCCTGATGATGGGAAGCGCATTCTTCAACAAACACACTGGCTTACAGGCGCTGTGGGTTCCGGGGGTGCGGGGGGGGGGGGGCTTATAAAATGCATAAAGTCTAATAAGATATGGCAGTACCTGCCCCAAATAAAAAGCTCACAACTTGGTGGTGCACACCTGTTATTACCAACCTCTCTTCTTTTTTGGAGCACGACGCTGGAAAAGGGTATGATGGCTAATGTTTAATTGAGCATTTACTATGCGAAAGGACATTCTTCAGGGAGCCTTCGTATTAACTCCATTTGGTTCTCAAATAAGCCTACGACGCAGGTACTATTCTATCCCTATTGCACAGATAAACAGGACAGAGGTTAATTACCCGCAAGGTCACACACCCGTGAAACGGAGTAAAGCGAGACCCCGCGGAGTGGGAGGCGCAGAAGGGCGGGCAGGGGCAGGGGGAGGAGCATAGAGGGCGGGCTTTACCTTCGTCAGGACGCCGCTAACGCCATCCGCTCACTGATTTGCATATCCCCATCTCTTTACCTGCTAGCGTCACCGGTAGGGCTGGAAACCCTCCGTAGGGTTCGGCCTCGATCCTGAGAAGACCTTCCCATAGGCGATGGAGGGTTCGCTTCTTCCTCACAGCCTGGTCGGGAGAGCCGGAGGGCCGGTTCCCGCAGGCGAACTACAACCCCCATTACTCCCCGCGCGGAAGGCTGGGTCCACGCGGAGGGAACGTGGGGGTGTTCCAAAGATGCCTTGAGGGGGAAAAAAAAAAAATCACGTATATCTTCCGCCGCCTTTCTACCTTCACACAGGCCTCGCCTCCATCATCTGTTTTATCAACAGAGCGTGCAATGAAGCGTGTAGAGTCGCTCTGTCTTCAGGCGCAGCAGAGGGCAGGCACGACGACGGCGCGCGGGCGCGAGGTCCCCGGGCCGCGCGCGGGGCGGAGCCAGTGGCGGTGGGGCCGGGGCGCAGGCCGGAAGTGTGCGAGGGCGGAGGAAGAGGCGTGAGTGGCTGCGGGCGCGCGCTTCCGGGCAGTGCGTCGACGTCGGCGGGCTGCAAAGGGGTCCTCGGAAGGCTCTCCGGCCAGCACCTTACGCATTCCGCTGGCTGCAAGGCCCTCAGTCTCCGTTCATCTCGCAGTAGGCCGTGACGACATGAGCAGCAAAGAAGGTGGCGTCCTCAGCGGCCCTGGGCGTTATTTTGTCAGAGGGGGCGGATCTCCATCCTTTTTGTCGGATTTTCCACTTCTCTTCACCCTTGAGGGATGCCCTCTCCCCATACAGGCTCAGGGACGGTGGCCCCGGTGATTTCCTGGCCACATTGGTCTTCTTTACACCTCGCCTTTTTTTTTTTTTTAAATCCTCGAGCTGTATTTTTTAATCTTAGTTCGGTAATTGCTCCACCTTGTGCCAGATCAGGGAAGCCATTGGTGGAGGCCCGGGTGAGGTGAGCTTAAGGTTTGGGGGGAAAAAAGGCAGGGCTGTTGTTCTGTCAGTCCGCTGAGAGAGCCTCTAAGGCGAGGGCCCCGTGGGCGCTGGTTTGAGAGAAAGGAAGGGGTTAGCAGACCTTACGTTTTGTCAGCTCTTGATGGTGGAAGAGTCCTACCCAACTTTTTTCTCCTTCTCTACGTAAGGATCAGGAGGGTTCAGGAAAAGGAAGCATGACAATTTCCCACATAACCAGAGAAGAGAAGGGAAGGATGTTAATTCATCTTCACCTGTGATGTTGGCCTTCAAATGTAAGTTCTCTGTAACGGAAGTTGGCGAAGGGAAGAGGACGAAAGAGGTTGTAGCGAGGATAATTTAGGCATGTTGTGCACACAAAAGAACAGTCCGTCAGAATGTGAGATATGCCTGTGTGACTCTTTTTTACTTTTCCTGGAGGTTTGCTAGGGTGCTGGGTCTGCCATTAAAGTCGAGATCACTCAAGTGTTGACTTTTTTTTATTACAGTTCTACAGGTAAACATTAGTTAACTAACATCAGAAATGCCACATAACTAAAAATTACTGTGTACCCGGTATACAAATATGTATCAGCTGTATATGTCAGGTATATATACACACACATATATTTGATTAGTTGACTCTTAAGCATGTATTGGTTTTGTTTCCTCAACTAGACTTTTGAAGACAGGGATTACAATTTTTGTTTTGACTGTTAACACTTTGCACAGAGTGGGAACTCATCTATTAGTAAATCATATACATGTTAAATACACACTATACATATATAATGTGTATGTGTGTGTATATATGTTACAGTCCTCCTTTTAACTTGGTCAAGTTGCTCCTCATTTCAAAACAAAACATAAAACAAAATTCTACTTCCTGTCATTCTGGATCCACCCTCCTATAGCTTATGGCTTCTGTGGTTCAGGAACCTGAGAATGCCTGAGCTGTTGATTCTAACTCCCACTTATCTGAAGGCTGGATTGGGGCCGGAGGATCCACAGCAATTGACAAGTTAGGCCGTCTGCCAACAACCAGCTCTCAGTCCTCACATGGAGCCCCCCATTGTGCTACTTGAGTGTCCTAACGTCATGGCATCTAGCTTCCCCAGTTAGCAAGGAGGAAACCACAATCTCCTTATGTCCTGATCATAATACATGGTCACTTTTGCTACATTCTGTTTGTTAGAAATGAGGCAATTTAAAAACTGCTTCATGTTTAAAGGGAAGGGAATTAGGTTCCACCTTTTGAAGGGAGTCTCAAATAATTTCTGGGCATATTTTAAAACCGCTGCACCTACAGTGATCTTAAAAGGTATAAGACAACTTGTAATCGAGAGTGTATTGATAAAATTGTATACACAGTGGAGAAAATGAAGTGGGCCAGGTATTCCCTATCCTTATACTCTGACACACCCTATACAGAGCTGCTTGTTTCCAAGCATATGTTGCTTTTGTATGTTTCTGTTTGCCTTTTCACACATAGTTCTTTAAGCTCGAGATTGCTTCTAAATTGCTGCCCCCATTGTCCGTCTGGTGCACTATGGTTTTCTTCATGACCTAGCTCAAGTATCTTCTTCCTTGGAAGCTGTTTTGATTTTTCTTTCAAGCAGATTTATTGACAGACATTGCATTTATTCATTATCCATCCATTTAGTTATGAAGTATTTATTGAGCGTCTACTCTAGAATGTGTTAGTAGTAAACAAGAAAAATGTGGTTCCTGCTTTCGTGAACCTTTACATATATTTATTATGTATTTTATTTATTTGTTTACATGTTTGTCTTTAACTGGACTATGCTTGAGGATAGGAATTGTCTTATTTAACTTTGTAATCATAGTATCTAATTCACAATGGTCATTAATATTTATAATAAATAATGAAAGCTTTTGATTGCCTTTAAGTATCAGGCAAAATCCCAGCTTAATTATTATCTCAGTAATAAAAGAGCAGATGTATTTGGTCCTTGTCAACCTGTTAATTTGGTTAATAGTTTACTCAAGTTCTGGGTTTTTTTAATTCATGCAAAATACATCTCTGTACTCCCTGTAGGACAGGCAGTTTGGTAGGTCTTTGGCATGACAGTGCTTCTGAAGGAAAGTGGTGACTAATTAAGAGTTAAGTGGTTTATGGGTATTTCAGTGACTGGGGCTTGGAAATTCAGAAAGTTAATGTCCTTAAAAGTTATAAACTTTTAATTAAAAAAAATCCAGGTTTTTGTGGGGAGAGATAATATTGCATGTGGTAGGGTGATTAAAAAAAAGTTAGGTAACTTAGGTAGTTGGAAGTAATTTTTGTAAGTCTGTGATAATTCTATGATAACAATCTCATATTTACTAGATGAGGTGTTTTTGTTTTTGTTTTTAACAATATATACATCTTACTGTGAGGCTGTGAGTGGTAAAACCCAGTTAAAGCATACCTGTGTTTAAAGAAAGAATATTTTGGTTACTAGCAGTCTTTGATTTCCAGATACTTTAAAAATAAATGAGATGATATGCTCTTCATTTTTATAAAGTAAGAGTTGCTTTATTGTGCGTAACAGTGCTGTTTGATAGGCTTGAAGCATAGAATGTGCATGCTTATGGTTGTAATAATGTGTTGTTAGCATTTCAGCAGGAACTTGATGCAAGACATGACAAATATGAGAGACTTGTGAAACTTAGTCGGGATATAACTGTTGAAAGTAAAAGGACAATTTTTCTCCTCCACAGGATTACAAGGTGAGTAAATATCTTAAAAATTTGTTACAGTTGCATACAGTTTGATATGTACTATGTATTTTGTAATGCTTTATACCTCAGTGGACAGTAACTTGCTGTTAGAATATTCCATGATTTATTCTATGAACCCTGGGATCAGAAGAAGTTAGCAGCAAGTAGATTTTTTTTTTTTTAAGAGAGTCAGCCAGCATGAGCTGAGGGGGAGGGGAAAAGGGAGAGGGAGAGAGAGAATCTTAAGCAGGCTCCATGCGCACTGTGGAGCTAATGTGGGGCAGTCCCACAACCCTGAGATCATGACCTGAGCCAAAAACCAAGAGACACCCAGTGGACTGAGCCACTTAGGCATCCCAGTAGCAAGTAGGTTTTAAGAATAAATATTTTAATCAGTATAGGAAGGGAAAGTTCTTATTTTCAGAGCAGCTAGGGATTTTGTGTTAAGATCACTCAGTGATACAGGTGTTTGTGAAAATATTAAATTTCTAATGGTTTATTAGAGCCCGTTAAAGCTTTACTAGTTGATACATGCAAAATTTTATATTAGATCAGTGTTGAAATCTGCTTTATTTATCTTCCTATTCATTGTTTAACTCATTGCAATCTGCTTTTCTGCCTCACAACTATTGAAATTGCCCAGTTACTCTCCTATTGCTAAATCTAGTGCATACTCTTCTTATTTTACATTTTTGTAGCATATGATACTATTGACTGCTTAATTCTTCTTTAGAACTTTCTTTTCCTTCAGCTCTGAGACATCTTTTCTTTGAAATTTCTTTCTGTAAGATTATTTTACTTTATTTTTCTTTTTTTTTTTTTTTTTTTTTAAAGATTTTATTTATTTATTTGAGAGAGCGAGAATGAGAGAGAGAGACAGCGTATGAGAGGGAGGAGGGTCAGAGGGAGAAGCAGACTCCCCGCTGAGCAGGGAGCCCGATGCGGGACTCGATCCCGGGACTCCAGGATCATGACCTGAGCCGAAGGCAGTCGCTTAACCAACTGAGCCACCCAGGCGCCCTTACTTTATTTTTCTAGGTAGGCTCTGTATATATCCTGGATTCCTTGGTTGCAAATAAAAGAAACCAGCTTATGAGGCGCCTGGTGGCTCAGTTGGTTAAGTGTCCAACTCTTGGTTTTGGCTCAGGTCGTGCTCTCATGGTCAGGAGATCGAGCCCCATGTTGGGCTCTGCACTCGGGTGGAGTCTGCTTGAGATCCTCTACTTCTGTCCACCCCCCCCCGCCCCCGCTCATGTGCGTATATGTTCGCTCTCAAATAAATAAATAAAATTAAAAAAAAAAAAAGGAAAGAAACCAGCTTAAACTACCCTAAGCAGAAGAGGGAAATGAATTACAGAGATTCAGGAATATCTTATGAATGCAGCTAGGTATCTCTATCTTCCATCTTTGCTTCATGTTTACTTCCTATTTCATTTAATTGGCTTTCTTTGCTTCTCTGTTTTACCTGAGATTAGAAGGTGCTCACCCGCTAACTAACTCCCAAAGAGAGACTCTTGTTAAAAATTATAAATGCCTTTAGAAGGATTTACAGTGTATGTCTTATAAAGTGTTTAAGGAAGTCCAGATATAATTTATCATCTTTTTATTATTAAAAATATTACTGGGGGCATGGGGGTGGCTCAGTCAGTGAAGCCTCTGCCTTTGGCTCAGGTTATAATCTCCGGGTTCTGGGATCGAGCCCCGCATCGGGCTCCCCACTGAGCGGGGAGCCTGCTTCTCCCTCTCCCCCTCCCCCTGCTTGTGCTCTCTCTCGCACTGTCTCTCTCTGTCAAATGAATAAATAAAATCTTTAAAAAAAATATTACTGGGGCGCCTGGGTGGCTCAGTTGTTAAGCATCTGCCTTCGGCTCGGGTCATGATCCCGGGGTCCTGGGATCGAGCCCCGCGTCGGGCTCCCTGCTCCGCGGGAGGCCTGCTTCTCCCTCTCCCACTCCCCCTGCTTGTGTTCCCTCTCTCGCTGTATCTCTCTCTGTCAAATAAATAAAAAAAAAAAAAAAAAAAAAATATATTACTGAAGTATTCTAGTCACTCATTTACAACTTTTTTTTCATTTACAACTTTTAAGATAATGTGCTAATAGTTTAATTTTTATACTATTTTATTTATTTTATTCTATTAAGTGGAAGTGAATTTGCCATACATAGATTTACTGGAATGTGGCACTGTTAACTTTGTTTTATCTTACCTGACTCTAAAATTAGTTTTTGCTTATTTTTTTAATGAGTTCTCAGCTTATATTACAGAAAGATTTTAAGTTATTCTTGAACTTGAGCTTGTATTATGGAAAGAAGCAACACTGTTTCGACTAATTATGAACACTTTTTCAATACAAATTGCAATTTTAAAAGAATTGGCATCAGTATGCAGCAGTTTAAGAAATAATAGAACTGTGACAGGGGATCTTAATATTTTAGAAAAAGCCATGTTATTGTGTAAAGTCATCTTTTAAGTATTTCTCCCATCAAAAACAGTACATTGTTACAGTAAACTTAGAAAGTTATAATCTTTAGGAAAATAATAAATTGTATAAAAGTAAAGATACTGAATGAAAGAAGTCAGTCACAATACCCAAAGACAGCTACTGTAAGTGGGCAGATTTCATATTTTATACACATATTTTATATATATATATACATATATATGTATTATTATTATTATTATTATTTTTAAAGCTCTTTGCCCAATGTGAGGCTTGAACTCCTGACCCTGAGATTAAGAGTCGCATGCTCTACTAACAGCCAGCCAGGCATCCCTGATTTTACGTATTTCTAATAAAATATAATTGTGGTTTTGAGTTAGAAGCATCCAGATACAATATTTATTTAGCCCTGTGTTCATTGGTATTTAGATTATTTCAGTTTTTCACTAACAAAGCATCTGGCTGATATTCTAAAAGTTCCCAATATCTTGATTATAGTGCTCCTGATACGGAAGAGATATTGACTGATTCAGAAATTAAATTGGATGGTGTTAGACAAAAGATATTGCAAGTAGCCCAAGAGCTCTCAGGAGAAGACATGCATCAATTTCATAGAGCCATTACTACAGGTAAGTGTAGGTTCACTTCAGTGGTAATATTAAAAAAAAAAAAAACAGCAGTGTGTTACATGATTAATGTGTGAGTTGCATGAATTTTAATTGACACTTGGTGAAATGTTATTGGCTTTAAAAATTGGGATTTTGGAATAATAATATAAAGATAATCCAAAAACATTTAATTGGCTTTATTATTCCAATTATGTAGAATAGTCATTGATAGATTTTAATAAAGTCATTGAAAAAACAGACCTAACAGAATGAACTGTATTCTTGATTGTGTAGGGTGTATTTAGACAGGGCACATCTCATTTCCCACTGTGGGTATATCTCTCTGGTGGTTCTGAGTTTCAATTTAAGTAGGCTTATAAAAGAGAATATATTGCCTAGCCAGGTGGACCCAGCATCTCATAATTGTGACTCCATACTGGAATTTTAGGATAGTACTGGGTTTTATATAAACACAAATCACTTTATATATATACACAGATCGGTCACATAAATATTTAAAGTATGTGGTTCTTTTCATCCTTTTCTTAATGTGAATTCATTGACAGGAGAGATACTATATAATTCAAAAAGGTAAAGTCAAAGGTTGATTGATATTTATAGAAGAATGTGAAAGTTCTCTGTTTCTATCATATAGCTGATTCCACTGAACTCAGAGCATTTCAGCATGAGAAATGAATTTACGTGGTACCTGCTCAGTGTGTCCGGTTTTGCTATGAATTTATGTGGTACAATATGAATTTATGTGGTAAATGCTCAGTGTGAACATTTATAATTTCAACTTGTTTTTCAGAAATGTCAACCTGTAGTATGTTTAAATGTCTTTTGTTGTTGCTCAGTAATTATATATATAGTTGACCCTTGAACAATGGGTCAGGACTAGGGGTGCTGACTCCTCACACAGCCATAAATCTACATAAAACTTTTGACTCCCCCAAAACTTAACTACCAATAGCCTCTTATTGACTGGAAGTGGTACTGATAATATGAACAGTCTGTTAACACGTTATTTTTTTTTTTTTTTAAGATTTTATTTATTTATTTGACACAGAGACACAGCGAGAGAGGGAACACAAGCAGGGGGAGTGGGAGAGGGAGAAGCAGGCTTCCCCGCAGAGCAGGGAGCCTGATGTGGGGCTCTATCCCAGGACCCTGAGATCATGACCTGAGCCGAAGGCAGACGCTTAATGACTGAGCCACCTAGGCGCCCCTAAAACAAGCCTCTTGAATAAAACATGAGAATATCTTCGTGATCTTGTAGTAGAAAAGATTTTTTTTGAAATGACACTAACATTAACTGATAAAGGATAAATGGATCAATTGGATTTCATTAAAAGTAAGACATCATTTATCAGAAGACATCATTAAAGTGAAAAGGCAAGGTGAAGTCTGAAGAGAAGACACATACATATCTTGGATAAAGGACTCACATAGAGAATATATGAAGAATTCCTACAAATCAACAAGAAGACATGCAATTTTAAAAATTGGGCAGGGGTGCCTGGCTGGCTCAGTGGGCAGAGCTTGTTATTCTTGATCTCTGGGTCATGAGTTCGAGCCCCATGTTGGGTGTAGAGATTACTTTAGAAAAAATGGACAAAAAACTTCAACAGGGCCTCATAATGAATATTCATATGGCTAATAAGCATATGAAAAGGTGCTGAGCATATTCACTAGAGTCATGCAAAGTAAAGCCAAATGAGATACCATTTACTCACCTGCAAGATTAAATTATAAAGGGTGACAATACCACTTTAGAAAGCTTTGGCAGTATTTAGCTAAAAATATGTGTCTACTGCATGATCCCTTCTGGGGATGTACCCAATAGTGAGGCTCATGTCACCAAAAGACACATGCAAGAAAGCTGGTAACAGCTGTAGTGATAATATCCTAAAACTGAAAAATGACCCAAGATGTCCATCAACAGGAGGTTGGATAAATAAATTGTGGTATATTTGTACAGTGTAATAACTACATAGCAATAATAAATGATAAGCATACATGCCAGCAAATATGAATCTCACATACATTCTCTTGGGTGAAATAAGCAGACACAAAGGAGTATCTGCTGTATAATTCCATTTAAGTGACGTTCAAAAAGAGGCAAAATTAATATAAGGAGTTAAAAGGCAGGATAGTGGTTACCTGGGAGTGGAGGTTGGGGGCAGGGGTTATTGATTAGAGGCATGAAGGAACCTTCTGGAGTGATAGAAATGTTTTGTACTTTTAGCTGGGTGGTGTTACATAGTGTACACATATGTAAAAATTCACTGAGTTACATATTTAAGATTTATATAATTTATATAAATTGTAACTCATTTTTTTTTTACAAAGTCACTATTGACAAATTCTTAGTTCCTTTTTCCAGAGCAGTTCTTTATATCAGGAGATCATATCAATAATCTCTTTATGGTATAGGGGTGCCTGGCTGGCTTAGAAGAGCCTGTGACTCTTGATCTTGGGGTTGTGAGTTTGAGCCCCACATTGGGTATAGAGATTAGTTAAATAAATAAAACTTAAAAAAAAGTCTCTTTGTGGCAGTCTTGTGGTGAAAATAAATGCCATGTTTAGTGAAAACAGCTATGCCATTTGTATTGATGATATTCTTTGTCAGAATCCTTTTGGTGAGGTTTCTCTTGGGTACCCTGACATTTCTAGTTGTTAGGCAGGGCAGATAATGTTTTTTGTTTGTTTTGTTTAGATTTTATTTATTTATTTGACAGAGAGAGTGAGAGCATGTGCACAAGCAAGGGGAGTGGCAGGCAGAGGGAGAGGGAGAAGCAGATTCCCCGCTGAGCAGGGAGGCCTATGCTCTTGAGCAAAGGCAGATGCTTTACCCACTGAGCTACCCAGGCACCCCATGGGGCAGATAATGTTTGTGGCAATGTTTGCCTTGTTCTGTTTGATTTCCTGAAATTTTTATCTGCCTCTTCTAGTGGAAGTGGATTGGGAAGGAGGTAAGCTTGAACATCTAGCACATTTCCCTTTGTCAGTTCTCAGGGTTGACTGGAATCCAAAAGTGGCATTTTTAGGCTGCAGGTATGTTATAGATCTTTTCAGGGATATAGATCAGGAGCGGTGGTATTGGGGTGCCTGGCTGGACTTGGTCGGAAAAGCATGTGACTCTTGATCTCAGGCTCCTGAGTTCGAGCCCCATGTTGGGAGTAGAGGTTACTTAAAAAAAAAAAAAAACACAATAAACAGGAGCAGTGGTGTTTATCATTTGTTGATATGTGAGTATTATACTGCCATGAGGAGTCCCAGTGATGTATTGCTATCGTTCCTCCCTGAGAGCTGGAGTAGTAGCTTGAACCATACTAGCGACAGATCCATGGCAGACTTATATTTCAGTCAGAGTGGTCCTGCCATGTATAAATAGGTATGCATGTATAATCCAAAGGGCTACTGGGTGGCGGAATTGGTGGTGGGGAGCAAGTTGGATCTCTCTGTTTCTAGAAAGTCCTTGATCTGAAGAAGCAGTATGGTCTAAATGTCTTACTGCATCTACAGCTTCTAAGTATCCTATTAACTTGGGTAACTAAAGGCAAGAGTTTGAATAACTTCCATAAGCTTGATCATTTTCCTGTTATATCATGCAATAAGCTTATCTTGTAAAAATTCATGGCAATGTAATACATATAATAAAAGCTGGCTACAGTAGTCTTCACTTTTGACTTCAGTCCATGCTTAAAACTTTTGTACTTCTGTAAGAACTGGTATATTTTCCTCACAATGTTGGTGCTTTGTCATGATGATGTGTTTAGATTAAACTTCTCAATTCCATATTAGTTCAAGGTTAAGCCCTGCTAATCCTGATAACTTAAAGTTCTGGTGGGACAGCGTAGATTTGCTTTATTTCGCCCAGTAATCTATTTTGTATGTTCTTTGTCAATGAGTAAAGTGTAAGGAAAGACTTTAAACAAGAGCGAGGACCATATGGATAGTGACATGAAAAGAAACCTAGAAAGTTGCACTTGGCTTTTAGAACAAAACAGAGAAATGAAGAAAAAAGATAAAAGGGACATTTCATTGAATCAATAGAATGTTTCTTAAGTCAGGAAGGAGACAATGGACTCTTGGAAAGAGTTTAGATAGGGCATTAATAAAATGGAAGCAGTCTTCAGATTTTCCCTCTTCAGTGTATCATTGAGGATTATTTGAAGCAATTCCATTTTAGGCCTTTATCTATTTTTTGTAAGTTTTTTTGAAGATTGCCTACTCATGGGTTAAAAATTTAAGGATTCCTTGTATCTCACTTTTCTGTAGTTAAGTCCTTAAAATAAAATGAGATTCTTTGGGGCGCCTGAGTGGCTCAGTCATTAAGCGTCTGCCTTCGGCTCGGGTCCGTGATCCCAGGGTCCTGGGATCGAGCCCCACATCGGGCTCCCTGCTCGGCGGGAAGCCTGCTTTTCCCTCTCCCACTCCCCCTGCTTGGGTTCCCTCTCTCGCTGTGTCTCTCTCTATCAGATAAAAAATCTTAAAAAAAAAAAATGAGATTCTTTAAGCTGAAGCAATAAAATTGTTTTTTTCTTAAAGTTAAGGAATAAAGCGTTAAATACAGAGGTAACTGGGACTTAAAATTTTGCTGACAGGTATTTTGTTTGATAAAATAAGGTTACTTATAATTAGAGTAGCATTAACAATATGATGTTTATGAATAGCTTGCTGCTTGTAATTGTTAAATGCTTGTTTTGGTGTTACTCCAAATAGTTGTTCTTTTGACTTGAAGATAAAACAATTCTGGCATTGAACTAAAGGAGTTCTGTGCTTTTCCTCATTAAGAATAGTGCTAATGGCACGCAGAGCATTTCCCTAAGGGATACTTGTGTGAGCTTAAACATTGAGTATCCTCCTAATAATTGAACAACAACAAAAAGTTAGGTCTGTTTTCTACGCATTTCTTATCAGAGTAGATTGCAGATCGTCCCAAGGGATGGTTAAACAAATGAACGAATAATTAGTTGCTTGAAATAAGTCACTTAAAAAAATATTGGGTTCTGTCATGTTTTTGTTTTGTGTTTTTCTCTTGTTGAAAAATTAACAGTTGGGGGAATATGTTCTCCATCTCAAAGAACAAAAAATTTTTTTTGTTTAGTTTATATCACTCTGATAATGATAAAAATTATCATTTAATTTTGAGACATTTTGGTGTACATAACTAAGTTCAGACCCAAACTAATATTTTAATTCTCCTATTCAGGAATGTGAATGATGGGTTAAGTGGATGTTTTGGGCCAGTTAGAGATTTGTTTTTAAGCTGTTGTTCTTTATGACCTTTGCAGTATCTCTAAGTTATAGATATTCTTACTGCTAAATAAGTGGGAAAATTGAGTTACACAGGAGTTAAGCAACTTGCCCAAGATAAGCTAGTAAGTGGTACCATTGGTTTCTTACCATATGGATTTAATTTATGTATTGACTTTAGAACCTACCTAACTCCTAGTAAAGGTTTAATCTTGCTTTAAGTCCCCTTCCCCCCAATATTAGGGTTTTCCTTACAAACCCAGCACACATTATATAGCTCTTATGTTGCTATTTTTGTCCATAGCACTCAAAACCTTCTGACATACTATGTAGTTTCTTTATATATTATATTGTCTCTCTTTCCTGTATTAGAACGTGGATTCTACAAGTCTCTACAGATGTTGTTGTTGTTCACTGATGTATCCCAGACACATAACAGGTGTTTGATAAATGTTGAAAGAATGAAGAACAAAACTATTTTAAAAGGACTTTTATTTTTTTGTTCAACCAAATCCTTTATCTGATGATTTGCTTTTGCAAATTTTTATTTGACTTTTTGTTCCTTCCAAAAGAAAACGTGTTTCCAGTGGCTGTTACTGATACATGATAGTAGAAACAGGATCAGTATTAATATTTAGGAAATTCTAAACTTTATTATATCAGTACAGAGAAGTTTGATACAGGTTCAGCCTATCAGCAAAATTCAGAAGGCTCACTGAGAAAATGAACTAGGATACGAAGAGTCATAAGCCTTTGTAATGATAGAAGAATTTAGTGACGGGAAAGATACGGTTGAAAATTGAATTTATCTGATTATGTATGAGATTCAGTATGCCAGAGATGTTATGATAAAGCTAAGAACTGAAACAGATGAATAAACCGTGACATTTTGGTGGCTTACCAAAGCAGGAGTTGTTTCTTTCTCACTTTAAAGTCCAGGCTTTGTGATGGTAGTTTGCACGTGCTCTGCCAGCTTAGTCATTCAGGGACCCAGGGTCATGGGGCTCTGGTATTATCAATACATGGTTTCCAAGATGAGCTAGGGCATCAAAATAAAGCCGGTGGGTTGTGGGAAAGAAGAGTGCAGGGTGATGCCTGAGGTGTTTGTGGGCCAGCCCTGCAAAAGATAGATCACGTCTGTCCACATTTTATTGGCCAGTCACGTGGCCACATCTAACTTCAAGGGAGAATGAGAAATATGGTCTCTTCCTGTGCCAAGGATAATGAAATATGTTTGGTGAATAGTCAGTTTTTCTCTGCCCAGTATGGCAATTTGATGTCCATTTGCTTTAGTGGAAATTCCAGGTATATGCGTGATGATGGATTTAAATTTTTTTTCTGAATATATTTTAATTTTGTTTGAAAACATTCATTTTACCTAATTTGAGAATAATTTTATAACTGAAAGAATGGTTAGAGGATACCTAGTCCCGCTACCTCATTTTCTAAACGAGCTTAGTGATGGTATTGGAATTGAAATCTGATTTGTTTCATCTGCTCTGATACATTTTCTGCTAGACCACCTCTTCTCTGATAGCTAGTATTTAGTGCTTTTTCCTATAATTGTTTTTTCCAAAGCCAAAGGCTTTTACTTGACTATCTCAGATCCTATATTTGGTTAAAGAGACTCGTACTTCCGTTAATTTTACCTATACATGTAAGTAAAATAGTTTAAATTTGCATTTAAATGTGAGATGGTTCAGTAGACATTTTTCCTGACTATTTTAATCACAATTTAGGGGTGCCTGGGTGGTTCAGTCAGTTAAGCATCTGCCTTCGGCTCAGGTCATGATCCTGGGGTCCTGGGATCGAGCCCCATGTTGGGCTCTCTGCTCGGTGGGGAGCCCACTTCTCCCTCGCCCTCTGCCTGCCGCTCTGCCTACTTGTTCTCTCTCTGTCAAATGGGTGAATAAAATCTTTTAAAACAAAATCACAATTTAATAAGTGTATATGTCATAGTGCAAACCCCTGTGGTGAATAGTATGACTATGAGGAAGTCTCTGTAGGCATTTTCTGGGTTACAAAAACTCCGTTTGTAAACATTCTTTTAGATAAATGTCTGGTTTGTACAACTTAGACTGTCCAAGTATGAGGTCTTTTAGCCTAGTTTCTCTTTTCACCTTTGAACGTTCCTATTTTCTGAAATCCTGTTTGAGAAAGCTACTTTTTTGAGCTGAGGTCTGTCAGTTGATAAGGATGGAGCTAAGTAGGGAACATGGAAGAGACAACTTCTTGTTTAGTTTTGTACAAATGCACCAAGTCAAAGACCATCTTATTCCACGACAAACTATTTTAATTTAATATGCCTTAATAGGATAAACAGTAGTGTTCCATTAATATAATTTGCCATTACTTAGTTTTTAAAATTTTATTATTTATTTGTTTATTTTTAAAAGATTTTATTTATTTATTTGACAGAGAGAGACACAGCGAGAGAGGGAACACAAGCAGGGGGAGTGGGAGACGGAGAAGCAGGCTTCCCGAGGAGCAGGGAGCCCGATGGGGGGCTCAATCCCAGGACCCTGGGATCGTGACCAGAGCCGAAGGCAGACGCTTAACGACTGAGCCACCCAGGCGCCCCTGCCATTACTTAGAATTATAGTGCATGTTGGGCTATTTCAAAAGAACGGCCTCTTTTAATGTGAGTTAATACACTGCAAAGAAAACAGTAACAGAAAAATCACTGATTTCTTTGAAGAAGTTAGAAAATGTTGTCTAACAAAAATTAATCACCTTCATTCTTTTTTTTTTTTAAGACAAATGATGGCAAATGCATTGTGAGCTTTATTTTTCCAAAGATAATGCCCTCATTCTTATTTTAATTATTCTCATTTCAGTTTAATTCAACAGTTTCAGAGGGCCCTTGTCCAGACACTTATATTATTCCGTATAAATCCTGCAGTGTAGGTAGATGTCTGTTCTTCACAAATAGGAAATTGAAGTGTAGTAAAGTTAATAAATGACCTTAGTTCACACAGCTAATGAGACTGAGTTAGCTTTTGAACCTCATTTCAGGTCTGCCTTTCTTTTATGCCATTCTCATACTTTATTTGGAGGAAGGCTAGAGGCAGGGAGGTAAGGAGGCGTGGTCGTGATTCTAGGTGTGAAATGAATAGAGCCTCCAGGTTGGTGTTAGCAATGTGGATGGAAAGGGAAGAACATACTTAGAGGATATGGTTTTTTAAAATGTGCAAGAGAAAGGAAATAGTCTCAGGACAACCTTTAGGTTTCTGGTTTGGCCAGCTGGTTGTATGGGCATGTTATTTAAGAGAAGAAAACTGGAGGGTGGAATGGGTTTTGGGATGATTAATTGGAAATTATGGGGCATCCAACTAGCTGCCTAATAGGCAATTGGATATATGGGTCTGGAGAACTGATAATACAATACAGGACTGATCTTCAGTTACAGCCTTAGAGTCATCAGCTTATCAGCTGCTGTTGGGTTTATACATATGAATAAAATTATCCAAGGAGAGCATAGGGTGAGAAGAAAGTCAAAGACTTGGTCCTGTGGAACTTTACAGGGAATAGAATATTTGATAGAATAAGATCCCAGAAGAACCAGGAGAGGGTGGGATCCAGAGCTTAGGTGGATTGACAAGCCTTATAGGAGAGGAAAGCCACCTCTTCGGAGATGGGCAGTTAAGGATGGGTATAGAGGTAGGCAGTGGAGGAAATTTTTGCTTAATATCTCTCTTTTTCTGTTGTGTGCTAAAGGAAAAAGGATGGGAGGTGAGGCAGTGGTTTGGAATTGATGGGAGACTGGAGATAAAAGAAGGACTGTGAGGGGAGTGGGGGTCAGAACTTAACCAGGGACATTTATTGTGATTGTTAATCATTTTTGAAAGTTTACCTGATCAATAAATTTGATCTTTTCTGTATAACAGTAGGAGTGAATGAGATAGAAAGTTAGATTAATTTGTGGTTAGGGTTTTGCTAATTAGTTGCAGCAGGATGACAATGGGAGAAGTAGGACAAGATACTCTGCTCAATAAACTACTATGGCCATTTTGGTTGTTAAAAGAATACCTCTGTGTCTGTTGGTAAGTAGTATATTATTAACTGTGATGAGTAGCAAAGTCAATAAATACGAATTTCAACATATCCGGTTTATCTCCTAAGCCAAACAGGCACTGTGATTCCAAGATACTGTAGTAGTTTGTAGTTTGCCATAGTAAAATACCACAGACTGGGTGGCTTAAACAATAGGAATTTATTTTTCCCCATTTCTGGAGCCTTAAAGTCCAATATCAAGGTGTTGGCAGGGGTGGTTTTTTTCTGAGGCCTCTCTCCGGTATAAAGATGGCCCCTTTCTTTCTGTGTCCTCACATGGTCTTTCCTCTGTGCACAGGCATCCCTGGTGTTTGTCTCTCTATGCTAATCTCCTCTTTTTATAAGGACACCAGTCAGGTTGAATTAATCCTCTGAGTTACCAGAGTTAGGGCTTCAGCATATAAATTTGGGGGAGGTACATAGTTAAGCCCATGACCTACTTTCTGGTTTTGTGCAGTGCAGCCAGGGGGCAAGCTGTAAAATTAATAATGTTATTTTGGGGTGGGGAGACTGGGGAGTTGCTTTGAGTTAAGTCCAGAGGTGCAGTTGGGGGGATTTGTGTCGTGCAGCTGATCCCCCCCCTTCTGTAAACCTCTGAAGAAATGCCCTTTCTAAGGGGACAAGCAGGTAGCATTTGGGAAGTCTGCCAGGAACCAGGAATATAAACAGGTGTTTCATGCAAAGCATATTTCCTCAGGTTGCAGTAATAGTCTTTGAGGTAGGTTCAGGAGAGCTTTACTTTAGTTGAGACATACCACCTGATGGTGAGGGGAGAGGTCTGGGGGGAGGAATCTGCCCTAGGTCTTAAAGAATGACCGAAGGACAGCACACCTCTCCCACCTGATAAGTGACATCCAAACCTTTCTCTTTTTCTTCTACTCCCTTTATTTATATCTCTTGGCTAGAGTGGCTAGAGTGAGGATGATGAGAGAGGAACAGAGATTTGATGAGTAGTGGAGAGAGTAGAAGTAGAGACAGGCCTGTGAATCCCCACATAGGCAGGATCCCCAGTCACTGAATGACTGTCATTTTAATGGAGGAAGTCAGGGGAAGAGTTTGATGATGTTATCAAATCATGCCTCAGTGGCTTCATTTAGTTAGAGAAAGACAGATTAAACAAAAGACTTTTCCACCAGCATCTAAAAATCAAGAAACAATTCGATAAGTAACTTATGTTTATATCTTATGGCACTTGGTAAGCAGTTTTATAATAAATATAGTTTAATATAGTAAGACAATAAAAGAATGTATTTAGAATTTGGGGTTTATACTGATCTATATAATAATTTATGTTCCTGTTAAATATTTTGAATATCACTGCAAGGGACAAGGGAGTTGAAAATGCTGACAGGAGATGTTTAAGGGATTACTGTGGTGATTAAGTGAGATAGGAAGAGAATGGGATCCTTTGGTATTAGCAGAGTCCTCTTGGAGGGATTTAGAAGATCCCCAGATTACTATTAACTTTTCTACTCATTCAGGTTTGCTTTTTAAACAGATAAAATTTACTCACTGGGGTGAAGTAGAAAGAGAGCCTTTGCGTCATACAATCCTGGGTTTATGTGTTTGCTCTGATATTCCTTAGATCTGTGACCTTGGAGCATACAGTATACAACCTGTTTGAATTTCAGCTTTCTCACCTGTTATGTGGGAATAGGAATAGCTGCCTCCTGGGTTGATTTGAAAACTGAAGTATGTTTATGGAAGGCATATAACCGTTAACAAATGTTTATTCTCTTCTCTTCTAGAATTTAGCAGAATTAATCTGTAATAGTGTGCTAAATTTTTAAAATTTATTCTCATTTTGGGTTAAAAACTCAGTAGTACTTTCTCAGCATACACTCTTCATTGTTAAAGTAAAAGCCATGCTCAAATAGACAACATCCAAATTAGACAAAATCCAAATTAATGAAATTGTGCTTAAGTTTTACTGTTGGTAGTATAATTGCATGTACTTTATAAGACTAAGGCTTATGGATGTATTTTCAGTGTATAATTTATGTATTTGTGGGTAGATTTTTTTAGCAGAGTGGCATGTGACTCAAACCTGGATCTGACTTGACTTTAACATTTCAGTGATCTAATAAAGCTAACTTCTGAAAAAATTCAGGTGGTAGTCTTAAAAATAGTTATAAATGCAGTTCTAAAAATTGACATGCAATTTATACACCATAAAATTAACCCACTTAAATTGTATAATTCACTGGTTTTTAATATAACCACAAGTTGTACGCTGTTACCACTAATTCCAGAATGTTTTCATCATCCCAAAAGGACACCCCTTACCCATTCGCAGTTACTCCTCATCTTCCTTCCCCCCACGCCAATTTGCCTAAGCCTAGGCAACCACTAATTTACCTCCTGTCTCCATGGATTTGCCTCTTCTGGATATTTCATATAAATAGAATCATACAATATGTGGCCTTTTGTGTCTGGTTTTTGTCATTTAGCATAATGTTTTCAAGGCTCTTATATATGTCGTAGCATGTATCAGAACTTTATTCTTGGGATGCCTGGGTGGCTCAGTCAGTTAAGTGTCTGCCTTTGCCTCAAGTTATGATCCCAGGGTCCTGGGATCGAGTCCCACATCAGGCTCCTTGCTCAGCCGGGAACTTGCTTCTCCCTCTGCCTGCCACTCCCCCTGTTCGTGCATGTGTGCTCTTTCTCTTTGACAAATAAATAAATAAATCTTAAAAAAAAAAAAAACTTTATTCTTTTTTAAGGCTAAATAATATTCCATTGTACATATATACCACATTTTGTTTATCCATTCATCAGTTGATGGACATTTGGGTGTTTCTACTCTTTGGTTATTGTGAACAGTACTGCATTTGTCTACAAGTCTTTGTGTGAACCTCTGCTTTCAGTTTCTTGGGTATATACCTAGGAGTGGAATTGCTGGGTCATATGGCAAGCAATTTTTTAAAACACTGAAAGCTTGGAAAGAGAGTTGAGATGCAAAATTTGAATTTAGAATGAAACATCTGTTTTGTCTGTTTACCTTTATATATGGTTTTTGATGGAGATTTGGACTAGATATATATTGCTTAAATATTATAAGAATAAGTAAAAATAATCAGAAGTCTTTAATTGGGTTTCCTTGTATATGTTCTAATAGGGGAACAAGGAGAAAAATAACAAATTACATAAAAGCAACCTACAGATTTCTCTCTTACTGGCAGCTGATTCTGTAAATAATTCTAGTTGGATTTCGTCCAAGGTAAAAGCAGAAGGGGAAGACATTGTTTGATGGAATATGGCAGTAGGTTGAAATTTTTCACCTTGGGGATTATTCACTGAAAATAGCGGATGTCCTTTTCATCAAGTTGAAACATAACTTGTTTAAACATCCTTTTACCTAGATGTGACCAAAACTGCTTTTCAGTGTTTTGGGCCAGATGTCCTTGAACTTTCTGTGTGGTATATCATGAAACCTAATTGCCATGGAGCAGAAATGGCCACCTCATCTCTGAAGTAACTTTAATCAAACACATTCCAAGGACAACTTAAATAATGACTTTAAATATGCTTGAAAATGCAATGTTTGACAGGCATCCGTATTAAAATAGATTGACACCACAGATGAATTTTGAGGGCTCTTGTTCTGTACCCTCTTTTTTCTCCCATAAAAAATAAATCAGATAACTTTAAGACCTCTAATTCTGAACTTCATCAGTTTGAACTTTAATCTTGTAAGAATATTTCTTTCTTAATGGACTTAAATCCAAAGTACTATAAATTAAGTATAATTAGATTATTCTGAACATTGGAATACCAGATTTTAAAATATTTTTGTCAAAGCACTTACAATTTCATAAAACCAGTGAGGAAGAACAGGGGAAATTATTTTAAAGAATTTACTAAACATTTGAGTCTCTTCTCAAGGTACTTTTGGGGGTGGTGAAAGGAGAAAGTTGTAAAGGCGTCCTTTCCTTCAAAACTCTGTGGTGCAAAAAATAGGTGTTCATAACTCAGAGCTGGCTGAAACATTTAGCTGACGTGTAAGTTTTATGTAATGGGTATGGAGAAATGAGTGATGCCTTGACTGGTCATATCAGAACATTTAAACTTTTTTTATAGGTAGAAAAAGATTTGAGAGAAGGCAGCTTAGGCGCAGAATAGCATGGAGTCATGAAAGTATGGTATGAGAGACTAGAGAATAAAGTTGAACAAAGCACGGAGAATAGCTGAACTGGGGATTTAGTGGGAGAAAAAGTGATTAAAAGTGATTATGTTTTATGTGGAATTGAATGTAAAGAAGCAGGTAAGGTAGGAAGGACATGAACTTTTGAATTAGATATGTTTTTTTATTTTGTGACATGGGTGAATTTCTTAATTTCTCAACGTCTGTGAGCCTCAGTTCATCTATAAAGGAAGAGTAGTAATACAGTCATGTAAGGTTATAATGTACATGGAAAAGATGGATGTAAAGTACCAGATACATTATCTTACGTATAACTGACACTCGGGACTTAGTAAGCTACTACTCATATTTTATTTATATTTTTAAAAAGTCTTGTTGGAGGCTTCTGGTATACATGCAAAAACAATTAAAAGCAGGGATTTGAGCAGATATTTGTATACTCATGTTCATAGCAGCATTATTCGCAATATTCTACCAAAAGGTGGAAGCGACCTAAGTGTCCATTGATGGATGAATGGATAAACAAAATGTCATATGTCCGTATCATGGAATACTCTACAGCCTCAAAAAGGAAGAAAATTCTGACACAATCTACAACATGGATGAACCCTGAGGGCATTGTGCTAACCAAAGTAAGCCGATCACAAAAGGATAAATACTGTACGATTCCTCTTCTATGAGGTACATAGAGTAGTCAAATCCAGAGACTGAAAATAGAATCCTGGTTGTTAGGGGCTTGAGGGAAAGGGGATTGAGAGGTTGTTTAATGGGTATAGAGTTTCAATTTTGTAAAATAACAGTTCTGGAAATAGATGGTTGTGATGGTTGTACAGTAGTGTGAATGAATGCCATGGAACTATGCACTTAAAAATATCCACTTAAAATGGTAAGTTTTATGTTTTTACCTTGTTTGTTGAGTTAAATACTACTTCATATGCATTTATTTTTAAGAATGCAAACACTTTAGCAAAAGCATACTATTAATTTCTATGTCATTTAGCAGTGCTTTGTTCCAGAAGCAAATGACGTTCCTATTTAGTTGCCATATCGTTTAGTTTCACTAAACGGATTTTTTTTTTTTCTGATATTTCAGTAGGAAGAATAGTTCCTACCATTCTGAATTTGAAAATTACCATAGAGATCATTGTGTCTAGTACTTCTGTTTTACAACTGAGGGGCAGACATGGAAGTTGGTTGTACTTAGTTGATTTTATTAACTACAAATCATTAAGAATGTATTCACTGGAACTGTTTTCCATGCTTTGGATTGGCTCAACTGGATAAAATAATTGGACAACTAATGAAGTCAGCCAAATATTTTTTTCCATTCACAGAGGAATATTGTTTTACCATATGTTCTCCTGTGGATAGCTTCTTGGTTAAATAAAGTTTATTAAGATTCAGGAATAGTTTTTATAATACTGGTTTGCTGTATTCACTGTTTGTCCCCCTCTCCCTCCATAGTTGAACTCTGGAACTTAAAATTATTTTTCTTTGATTATGGAAGGCATTTCAACTGTATGGTCCCTATTCTGAATTTAGGTCCATTTCTACCTTTGGATGTCCCAACAGTCCTTACAGGAATCTTAAACAAAGGGACATCTACTCTGGGATGCTATCTTTCTGCATCATGAAGTAGGTCCTGGAATTTCAGTCTTTTTTTTTTTTTTTAAAGATTTTATTTATTTATTTGACAGAGAGACAGTGAGAGAGGGAATATAAGCAGGGGGAGTGCGAGAGGGAGAAGCAGGCTTCCTGCTGAGCAGGGAGCCCGATGCGATGCGGGGCTTGATCCCAGGACCCTGGGATCATGACCTGAGCTGAAGGCAGACGCTTAACAACTGAGCTACCCAGGTGCCCCTGGAATTTCAGTCTTGAACAGGATCAAGTCCTTAGGATTTGCCCTTGCCAGTGTTTATAATACAGCAATATTTGTTCCCACTAGAATGATTTAAGCCACTTTGCTTAGAGAGCTGAGATGGTTAGAATCCTTTTGATGTTGTTTTAAGTAGCAGGTTTTCCCTGTTTCCCATTGGTTTTTTTAAAAATTTATAATTATATATATTATATTTTAATTATTTATATTTTGTGTTTTTTTCAAAATGGGCATTTTTCTCTTGATTGAATGTTCTCATAAAACATAATTTAAAATAAAATTACTAAATAGTTTCTAAAAAATGGACCTACCTCACTTAATCATGTTTTTCTGCCTGTTTGCTCAAGACATATTAGCCACTAGAGGTATAACTATGAGCAAGGTAGTCAAGGTATTGCCTTCCTAGCAAGGGATCAGTGCTAGACATTAGATAAGGAATTTTACATTATTTAAACACACCTTTGATTAGTGCTATAAAGGAAGGGCATATGGTACTAGGAGAACATATAATAAGGGTTTGGCTTAGAATGGGGTGGTGTTGGGCAGTTTCTTCAGAAGATGACATTTCATGGAACTTGAAAGGATTAGTAAGAGTTTATTAGGTGAAGGAGTGAGGAGAGCATGGAATGATGCTGAGGGAACAGCATATAAGATCCCTTGAAGCAAGAGAGAGGGCACAGTATAGATGAGGAACTGAAAATGATAGGGTACAGAAGGAGAAGGAGAGATGACAGAAGTTCTGTGTTATATACACACTTATGTTACGTGCATTTGGCGAAAGCATTCTGCCTTACCAGGTATGCCATTCTGCCATTTCACAGTCGAGATTCTCCAGAGAAGCAGGACAGAGAGAGTGAGTGAGGGATTGATTTATGTATTTTAAAGTTTTGGCTCTTGTGATTTTGGGGGCTAGCAAATATGAAATTTCCAGAATAGACTGGCAGACTGGAATTTCAGTAAGGAGTTGATGTTGCAGTCTTGAATCTGAAATCTGCAGGCTGGAAATACAGCCTGTTGCAGTTGTGGGGCAGAATTGCTGCTTCTTTGGGAAACCTTATTCTTTGTTCTTAAGACCTTCAACCTCTCCTTACCCTCATTATGGAGGGTAACCTGCTTTATTCAGATTTATTGATTTAAATATTAATCACATCTAAAAATATTTTCACAGCCGTATCTGGACTGATGTTTGACCAAACCAGTGATCATCTGGACTGATGTTTGACCAAACAAGTGATCACCATAAGCAAGCCAAATTGACAGATTAATCATTACGCACAGTATTGCCATAGGAGAATAGAGAGTAGGCTGGTTCAGTTTAGGAAATAACCTCATTTCTGATCTCTTCTACCTTGAATTGCACATTGGAATTCATACCTTGACTATCAAATCAGCTTGAGATTATAGGTGTATAGATGTGATTATCCTCCAATTTCAAGCTTACATTGGCTTATACCCATTAGTCCAAGATAATGATTGCTTAGCAATGTCAACCTTAGCTTGAAGGTTCAGGAAAATTTATGTTGCCACCTTCAGTTGATACGTGATACAGTCACAGTTCTTATGCTCTCTCCCATCCCTATCAATTAACACGTGTAGAACAAGAACCTTGCCACTTGTGTTTGATTCTAACATTTAAAGTACTGCTATTTTTGCTTAACATGGCCCTGAAAGGTAAGCCAACTGTAGGAATTTGGGGACAGGTTATATCTAAAATATTGAAGTAGTGATTTATACTAACAGAAAATTCGTATTGTAGACTACATACAAGTCTTGTACTTTTGCTTTTAAGGATTTTAAGAACAATTCTGACATTACACAAATATGGGTTTGTGTACCCATCTTTGAAATTTAACTTTTTGTGAGTTATAACTTGCCTATAGCATGAGTTGAGGCTGATGTAGGTGGGGGATGAAATTAAGCATGTCTTATTAAGCCATGTTAATGATTTTGCTCTGTATTCTGAGAGCCATGGAAAGCATTTGGGCTTTAAGCAGGGGAGTGATGGGATAGTTCTTTATTAAAAAGACAAACATTCAGTGGTGTGAGAATGGATGAGAAGAAGTCAAAAAGTGGATGCAGGGAAGGCCTTAGAATTGGCAAAACAAAGAGGGGGACTGCATTTGGAAGGAAGATTGTGAATTCATTGTTGGACATGTTGATTTTGAGGTCCCTCTGATGGGATTGTCAAGTATGTATTTGAATATATGTGACTCTAAGCCAGAGATGTAAAATTGAGGGATGGCAGGGGTAATTGAAGCCAAGTGTAGGTGAATTTGAGAGAGCTTGGGACTAATAGAGGCAGAGAGTAAGAAGATCTGTCCAGAGAGGTGGAAAAAAGGGAAATCAGGAGATGATGCTATCAAAGGGACCAAAGGGAAACTTGTTTAAAGAATTCCTCCTGGGGTCCCTGGGTGGCTCAGTCGGTTAAGTGTCTGCCTTTGGCTCAGGTCATGATCCTGGGGTCCTGGGATCAGGTCCCCTGTGGGGCTCCCCTGCTCTGTGCGGAGTCTGCTTTTCCAACCTCTTCCCCTCCCCCCTGCTCATCCATGTGTTCTCTCTGTCTCTCAAATAAATAAATAATACATCTTAAAAAAGACCCAAAGAATTCCTCCTTTAAAGTGGTCAAAATGCTGACTGCTGCTAAGATTGAGACTGAAAAAAATGTCCCTTAACCTTATTAAATAGTATAATCTTTGTGAGAGCTGTTGTGGTGTAGAGATAGGCTCAGGGTAGGATGAAGTAGGTTGAGAAGTCTGAGGTAAGGTTATTGAGGAATGTTGTAGCCAGCTACTTCAAGAAATTTAGCTCTGAAGGGGAAAAGAGAGATGGGGCAATAGTTGGGAGGAAAGACCAATAGATGGGAGAGATCTGAGCGTGTTTGAATATTGACCATTAGCATCAGATAGAGAACATAAGGTGGAACATTGAAGGGAGAATCCATTTTAAGCTTCCTGCTGGGATTGCATCTTAATCCTGATTGTAGGTATAGTGACTGGCCTCAAAAAATAGAATACCTCCTCTATAGTGATAGGGGTAAAGAAGAAATAATTATTTATTTTCCTAATTCCCTATTGTATTCGTCAGGGTCCAACAGGAAACAAGCTGCACAGTAATTTGAATAGTGTAAGTTTAAAGAATGAACTGTGTAAGGAATTACCTGATAAGAGGAAAAGTATATTCTAAAAAGTATAGGAATCTCAGAGGGGGCAGCCACTACCCCAGAGTTAAGGCAGGGCATCTAAGAAAGGAGCAAATCCAGAAGGGTATACCCCTCACCCCCTTGAAGGCATGGCCCATTGAATGCGGAGAAGTCTGCTCACTGGGAAGCCACACTCAAGGAAATGCCGTGTGCTACTGGCCGCCTCAAGCAGCTGGTTGCCTCCCATGGAGAAGGCTGCTAGGAGGGACACAGAACAGGGAAGAGAGCTTTTTCCTCCTTTGCTTTCCTAACAGTGCTCTCTACCAACAAAGTTTAATATTGTGCCAGCTGAAACGTTTTAAAGTCCACCTCCATTATCTGAAATAGTGGAGCTGAGGGGCGCCTGGGTGGCTTAGTCTTTAAGCGTCTGCCTTCTGCTCAGGTAATGATCCCAGGGTCCTGGGATCGAGCCCCCGCATCTGGCTCCCTGCTCAGCGGGGGAGCCTGCTTCCTCTCCCACTCCCCCTGCTTGTATTCCCTCTCTCGCTGTCTCTCTCTCTGTCAAATACATAAATAAAATCTTAAAAAAATAATAAATTTTAAAAATGAAATCGTGGAGATGAGAGACAGTAAATTGACAAGTGACATCAATTATTGATCTTTTAAACTTTTTCTACTTTTTTGCTGTAATGATGATAAGGATGAATACCCTTGTATGTAAATCTTTGTGCACATATCTTCTGTTTAGCCCATTCATAAGAGCTGACCATGGTAGAGCATATTCAGAGATGCAATGAGTGGTCCTTAGGTTTTGTTCTTCCCTTTTCTGTGCACGAAGTTATTTCTGGAAGGAAATGAGAAGTACAGATTGTCTTTGGGAAAGAGAACTGGGTGGTCACCTATTCTTAAAACTAAAATTTTACACAAATATTTTTTATTGTAAATGTAAAAGATGTTATCTGTTCTGTTAAACTTAACTTTATTGTTTCATTTCTCAGCATGCTATGGTTTATGAAACAGTGTCCTATTCTATCATGTCCTGTTCTGTCAGCTGACAGCACCGATTTCTGACCTTGCTTTAACATCACTGTGGCTCAAAATGAGTCAGGATATTTTCATTTAGTAGTTTCCTCTTACTGCTATCAAAACCAGGTCATCTACTTCCCTTTGTTTCTTTGACCCTTACGTGGCATTTGATGTGATGATACCACAGTGGGGTGAGTCTGGCAATGTTGCTGCCAAGCCTGACTTTGAGTGTCAGCACCGGGAGGGCTCTTCACAAGAAGTGTTAGAGAGACAGCTTGAGTGTGATGATTCTACTCAGTTCGGATTTTCTTTCTGTACTCAGAATTCATTCTCCTCTTCTTGTTTTTAAAACAAAGCGTTTACAAAGAACACGAAGTTTCTTAACTCAACAATAATAACAGTCATTTTAAGAAATACTTTTTCCCTATAAATATCATCTTATAGATTATGTCATAGTAAAATAACATTGAAAATTGTGGCTAGAGACTTTAGTTGTTTTAAAACACTTGAAAAAGTATTTATAGCACTCTTTTTGACCTTTACCAAAATTTGTTTTTATTTCAGTGTTAATTTTGTAGAACTTAGATCTGGTACAAAATTGTATTGCTTATTAGGTTTTTTGTTTGTTTTTTTAAACTTAAATTACTAAAGCAGAAAAGAGTTACCTATTCTTAGATCCATTCTGGAGTAGGAGGAGAAAAACAGTATTTTGACACTTAATTCTGTATTATATAGTGCTTTCTGCCTATTAAAATTTCAAGAAAGATGTTTAATTTTATGCCTTGTTTGATTAAATCATTATCTGTTTTGCTGCTTCAGGGAGCAAAAAATAACCCACTGTATAGTTTCTGTTAAAGCCTAAAGACTTTTTATAATAGCATTTTCTTAAATTCTTTAAACAGTTTTTTTTCCAAATATCTTTGACGTTTCTCTGTAGAAAGAGAGTAGAATTTTAAGACTAATGACTCATGAAGTAGAAAGAGCTTGAATACATTTGAATTTGAGCTGTCTATAAAGTTCAGTCACAGAAATGTTTGTTGTGTTCAGTACTAATCCTTATCATCTATCCCCAAGTAATTCTTTGTAGTCTAAGTATTGAATCCAGTGTTACCATTATACTCAGCATCCATTAAGCTTTAAAAAAAATTATTTATTTGAGAGAGAGAGCGCGAGTGGGAGGGAGAGGAAGAGAGAATCTGAAGCAGACTCCACACTGAGCGCAGAGCCTGATGCAGAGCTGGATCTCACAACTGTGAGATCAGAACCTGAGCCGAAACCAAGAATCGGACACTTAACTGACTGAGCCACCCAGGTGCCGCTCCATTAAGCTCTTGTTGAGCTAGGTGATGAGCAATTTGAAGTTCTTTGTTAATGACAGTCTGACTAATTCAATGGTTGTTCCTTAGTAATTTTCTTGGTTGGTATTTCAGGACTGCAGGAATATGTGGAGGCTGTCTCTTTTCAACACTTCATCAAAACACGATCACTTATCAGTATGGATGAAATTAATAAACAATTGATATTTACAACAGAAGAATATGGAAAAGAAAATAAGACCGTAAGAATTTAAAATCATTTCACATGTATTACATAATTTATATAACAGTATAGTGATGGTGGGAGATTTGCTGGCTAACAATGCTGAGAATATTGAGATGGCAGCGTCCTTTCTAAAGTGTGGTTTCATAGATACCCAACTAAGGAAATGGCCTTTTAAAAATTTTTTGCTAGTGGATGGAACAAGAATAACTGTGGCTATGTTGGGGGAAAATAATACTATTTATCTAAAGCACTGCTAAGTGATTACTGATAAGTCAGCTTTTGGTTTTATTGTGTTATTTACAATGTGCCCTTTGTAAGCACTATCTCATTTAGTTTTTTTATTAACCGTATGAGGTAAGAATTGTCACCCTCATTTTACAGAGTAGGAAACAGGCTTTAGAGAGTTGAAATAACTTATCAAAAGCCACACAACTAATTAAGGGTGACAGCTAAACTTTGAAACCAGGTGTTTTGAAATCTAAGCCAGTGCCCTTGTCCACTCTGCCAGTATTTCTCGAAGTGCTACAGAAACCCCTGCACCAAGTATCTACCTCAAAGGAGTGTTTTATAGGATTTGATTTCGGAGTTTTAAATTAGGCAGTGTATAGTATATGACACATAAGTGCTCACTAGTTGTCTTTATAAAAGTTAATATAAAATTGTTACTATATAGGGAGAGCTGTTAATCACTTACTAAATTCATAAAGCTTGTATCTGAAAATTATGTAGCTGTTCTGAATTAAGAAAAGAGAAACTTTTTGCAGTTTGACTTTTAAATAAATACTGTTTTTTCCCTGGGTTTTAGTATGTAATATTCAGGCAACAAAAGGTGAGATTTTGACTATTTGATACTTCCTGAGATACCAGTACACTTAAGGATACAATTGGACAGTTTTTCCTATCTTAATTTTTCATAATTTTTTATTACTTTTTTAAACATTACTCAGCCAGGATGGTCAGGCAGAAGATGGAGGAAGCTGTAGAAATAATGTTTTCTTGAGTATTAACTAAAATGTTGACATTGAAAGGTCAGACTTAATTTGGCATGACAAATGTAACTTTCTGTTTTTAAAATTATATGAAGTTCATTACGGAGGACATTCATTTTTGAGAGGTAAAATTCCTTTAGATTTTTTATTTATTTAGGGAAGATTGAGTTATGGAAAGAAAGTAAGCCTATTTGATCTTGCTTCTTAAATATATTAGAGAAGTTACCACACCCTCTTTCAAGTTCTTTCTAATTCAAAATGGAAATATCAGGGCAAAAATGTAAAGAAAAACTGAGAGTAAATGCATTGTTCTCAGGATTTAGGTAGTAAATTATTCAAAGATTATGGTGTCATAAAAATTCATATATACTTTTCAAATTAAGACCACATTCATAAATAATTTTTCCTTTTAGTGCTAAAGATGCTTGGTGCTGAAAATTGTGGGAATTTGATAGGGGAAGGTATTTTGTTCTGACTTGCCTGTGAGAATATTGTCAAGACCATTTAAATTTTTAAAAATGTTTTACTAGGAAAAATTTCAAACATACAGAAAAGTAGAGAGAATAGTAACATATAGACACCCATGTACCCACTACCTGGATTCAATAATTGTTAATATTTTGCCATATTTGCTTTATCAAAATACTTTTCGCTATACTACTTTAAAGTCAATTATAGATGCCATGATATTTCACCCCTAAATACTTCAGACACATCTTGAAAAATTGCATTTCAAGTAATTTTCTTTTCTCTAATTTCTAATACACATTATCAGTAAAGCAGAATTTATTTCCTTGACAATTAGTTGAAATTTGTTAAATTTTTAACATGCTTTTTTCTCTAAAATCAACTTCTTAGTCATAACCAGGGAACTCTTTCTGTCTAATGATAGAAACAAAGAACATTAATATTTGCTTAAGCCAAAGTTATTTTTATAAACAACCTATAAAATGCAGTCTAAAATGCATCTACCCTTTCTAAAAAGATGCCAGTTCTCCTAACAGTTAATAAAAATAAAACAGGTAGTTTTATGTCATGATGTTGTTTCAAAGGCATCAGAAAAATTAGGAAACTGACTTTGGGTACTTACTTGGTTCTGTCATTAACTAGCTCTATTACCTACTGCATTTCTTGGACCTCACTTTTTATATCTACACTGAAAGGATTAGACCAGATGGTCTCTGAAGAGTCCAATGATATCGAGTGATGTTAATAAAACCTAACTTTGACTCTGTCATTTCCTTGCTTAATTCTCAGTGACTGTCTGTTACCCATAGGTAAAGTTCACCTTCCTTAATGTACTTTCTTTCTAGAGTCATCCTATACTACTACTCATTTTAAACTTTACCCAAGGAAATAACTCATGAGTTCCTCAAATACACAACACCATTCTCACCTGCACACCTTTGCAGTTCTCTCTACCTAAAATGTCTTCCAGTATGATTGCAACCTCACCCAGCTATGTCTCATACAGACTTTTAATAATAATGTAGGCCTCTCCTCTTCCAGAAAGGCTGCAGTAGAGAGAGGGAAAAGTTGATGTGGAGAGAGGAGATGGACGTGATGGTGACGGTGATAGCAGCTAACATTTATTGAGTATTTACTCTGTGTGGGCATTATGCCAAGAACTTGGTAAATGTTATCTCATCCTTAAAATAAACCTCTGAGGTAGGTACTGTTATCCCATTTTACAGATGAGGAAACTGAGGTTTTAGAGAGATGAAATAACTTGCCCAAGGGCATACACCTTATGAAGCAAGGTCCTGGAAGAGGTGGGAGGAGATGGGTCAAGGTCATTTGGAAGAGTTAACCTCAAACAAGAGGAGGGACAACTCATCATCTGAGACTGGAGGATAGAAGGTAAAGATGGATGTGGACATAAATAAGTTTTTTTTATTTTGTTTTGTTTTGTAGGATAAGGTCATTCAGAGAGCTTGTGCCAGGTGATCTGGCAAATGGCCAGGTCAGTGAAAGTAGACAAGATTGTCTACTGAGAGTGGAGAGATTTGGGATTGTGTAGGGGGCTGAAGAGAGTGGTAAATGTTTGGAGTAGTGTTTGAAGAGACAGGAGAGAGAACTATAGGAATAAGTAAAAGGGATTGGTGAGTATTTGTAGCAGTACCAACTCTGTATAGTTGTGATTACTTTTCTTTTTTTTTTTTTTTAAGTTTGGTGGTACTCAGCCACTTGAATAAAGCGCTAGCATGAGTAGGTTTTAACAGCGATTCAGGTTTGTGTCTTTGTTGGGCAGGTGCAGAAAAAAACAACAACAAAGGAGTCTAAAGGAACTGAGGAGGATGTAGCAAAAGAGTAGTAAATCATGGTGGTCAGTGCTAAGTGGGGATAGAAGAGGCCAGAAAGGGACTAAGTGACTTAGGAAAACATGAGTGGATCACAAACCTGGAGGGTTTTCTGATTTGTCGTTTAAATAAGTAAGTGACTGTCATGCAATAAAGTCATTAGGCTTTTTTTAAGAATGTTTTAATTTTACTTTGTATGTCAAGTGAAGTTGGGAATAGTTAATTTTAAAATGATACAGTATATTAGATTACAAAATTATCTTGAAGTCATTTACTTCAACTTTCTACCCAGGGCATGAATTCTTCTTGTAACATCCCAAATGGTCATTAAACAAAAAAGATCTTTTTATTTAGAGATTAGTATGACTGATCTGCTCTTGATTTTGTACCTTATAATAAGTACATGCATATTCACTTTTTTTAACGTTGTATTTTCTTTGTGTGTGTGTGTTTTCTTTACCAGCCCTCCTCTGATGCACAGGATAAGCAGTTTGGTACTTGGAGACTGAAAATCACACCTGTTGATTACCTGCTGGGAGTGGCTGATTTAACTGGAGAGTTGATGCGGATGTGTATTAACAGTGTGGGGAATGGGGACATTGACACCCCCTTTGAAGTGAGCCAGTTTTTACGTCAGGTTTATGATGGGTTCTCATTCATTGGCAATACTGGACCTTATGAGGTTTCTAAGAAGTTGTATACCCTGAAACAAAGTCTGGCCAAAGTGGAGAATGCTTGTTATGCCTTGAAAGTCAGAGGTTCAGAAATTCCAAAACATATGCTGGCAGATGTCTTTTCAGTTAAAACAGAAATGATTGATCAAGAAGAGGGCATTTCTTAGAATACCATACTTGGTGGTTATTCTCTTGAGAGACCAGTTTGTAAGACTGTTATTTAGTATTTCATTTGACTTTATTGTGGCTTTTACGTAGAAATGTTTTCAGTTGTACTTGTTTTAAATTGTAAACAAGCTGTACATAAATTATGGAGACGAATCATTTCTTATATCTTACTCATGAAAGTTTGCATACAAATGTTTGCATATATGCCTATTTCAATTTTTGCTGGCTAAGTTTCATCATTTATCTTTGTAATGTGAACATGCTTAAGAGTGCACTTTCTACCATACCTATTTTAATTTACATTGTGTGAAGTTTGGAGTGGTAATATTTAGTGGAAGCCATTTATAATTTAAGTTGGTGATTTTGTTATATAATAGAAAAGATGTCTTAGTTATACATCTGGACTTGAGCTTCCTGTTTAAATTTCTTGGTAATATTTTGCCAAGCCTCCAATATAGGCTTTTCTATAGAACAAGAATTAAAAATTATTAAGTTATCAATAGGCTTAATTTTATGAGGTATAATAGTGAGAATTCATATTATATTCTGGCCAATTTTTAGGCCAATTTGAGTCCATTTGAAAGAGCCTTCCAGAAAAATTGACAGACACCCAGACTTTAGTTTTTACATTTAATTTTTATCCTTTATCACAGAAAGTCTGATAGTGAATTGGAGCTAACGTTATAATATTTTCACTGGTGTTTGAGTTCAACTATATAATTGTACATAGATCTGAAAAGCTTTTAGTAATGATTATTTAGCAATTCTTTTGTTGTCATTATATTACATTAGGCATGTTTCTTATAGATGCATCTATAAGAAATTACATTTAAATAATTATAATGAAGTTTGAAATTTTTAAAATACTTAGTTAATTCAAACCTTAATAGTTGTCCAGTTGTGTTACTTGATAGTATAAAAAGTTGCCAAAGAAAATTTATCATGTACAATTCAGCAATAAAACAATTGTCAACAGTTGGGAATAACAATGGTAGTCTCTAGTAATACTTAGAATTGGAATTTGCCTACTGAAATTAGTTATAGATTATTCCCTGTGATATGAAACTGACTTGAGCATGACACTATTGGCTGACAACCAGACGTTTCCATTTGGTTTTGAGTTTTAAGAATCTAGATACTGGATTTTATTTGTGGAAAGACTTGCTCTGTTTGCAAGGGCTGATTCTTTGAAAGTGAAATTTTCAAAAAAAAAAAAAAATATATATATATATCATGTAAAGGAAATGAAACGTAGACATGCCTAATAAATTAGGTTGGCTGGTTTGTTTTGGTGGTAGTAAGTTGTTTGGTTTCCCTATTTGAAGGCATTGCTAAAATATAGTCTCATTACATATTTTTGTTTCTTTGCCACTTGAAGTTAAATTTATAATGTTAAAAGTAAATAAATGGATTGATGAATGTCTTACAGATGTTTAAAACTGAAGTCTTTAAATAAAATATTAAAAGATAAAAGTTAAGCTTATTTTTTGATCATATTGAGAAATACTTAATGTTTGTGGAATTTTTGGGCTAAATAGGAAACCTAATGTAGACTAGCTTAATGTGGAGATTTATTATTTCTTAAAGTAAGTCCAGAGGTAGGGAGAATTTCAGGAAGGACATCTCTTCACATCAATCATTGACCCAAACTGGGTAACATTCTATCTTTCTAAAGCAGTTAGTGGAAAGGAGAAAGGAGATCACTTTGATCGCTCAAGATACCTTTTTTCTGAGAGGATAAGGGCAAACACAAGAAACCGAGTTAGGGCATTGTCATCATAGGAGGAGGGGAAAATGGCCTTTTGGGTAGGCAGTCAACAGTATTTACTACAGGTGGATTGGTGCCATTGCTGTTGATACATTTCCACATTGCATATCATACTAATATGGTGGGTGTTAGACCACACATAGTAGAAGATCTCTAAGTATATCTGAATGTCCCTCAGTTTTAAAATACTTGCTCTGATAGCATCATCTGTTGTAATGTTTTTCACCTTTACGATAAAAAGAAGCTGGTTTAGGTTACATGGCAAGTTACTGACAGAATTCTGAAATAAAATTGGGTTATTTCCTTCATTCATGCATAATTCCTGCATGTTTTAAATCAGTGGGTTTCAGAATGCACATTGCAGAGCCTTAAGGCTTTTTGAGGATACCTCAAAGAAAGATGCTATGTAAATGAGTGATTTGGCAGAATGGATTTAAAAACTTGATTCAAACTCTTTGCTCTCTACAAAGACTCACCTTAGATTCAAATACACAAATAGATTTAAAGTAAAAGAATAGAATAAGATATTTCATGCGAATAGTAACCAAAAGAGAGGTACACAACATAGACTTTAAGGCTAATTTTTTTTTGTTTTTGCTGGAGACCTGCAGCATTAAAGGCCTGCTCCATTGAGAATATATGGCAGTTAAAAACACACACGCACCTGCACACACACACATTAACCGCAGAGCCCCAGGATACATGAAGCAAAATCTGAGAGAACCGAAAGGAGAAATAGACAATTCAAATAGTTGGAGACTTCCATACCTCTCTTTCTTTTTTATTTATTTATTATTATTTTTATTATTTTTATTTTTTATTTACTTGACAGAGACAGCGAGAGAGGGAACACAAGCAGGGGGAGTGGGAGAGGGAGAAGCAGACTCCATGCCGAGCAGAGAGCCCGACGTGGGGCTTGATCCCAGGACCCCGGGATTATGACCTGAGCCGAAGGCTGACGCCTAAAGACTGAGCCACCCAGGCGCCCCACGTCACTTTCAGTAATAGAAGAATAAGACTGATGAGTAAGGAAATCGAGGACTTGGACAACACTATAGACCAGTTGGACCTAGACCTACACAGAGCACTCCAACCAACAACAGAAGACACATTTTTCTCAAGTGCATGTGGAACATAATCTATAAAATGTCAGGTTACAAAACAAGTCTCAATACATTTGAAAAGATTGAAACCATACAAAGTAAATGACCACAAATGGAATGAAATTAGAAATTAATAACAGAATTAAATTGGGAAAATTCACAAATAGGTAGAAATTAAGCAACATATTTCTGAATAACCAGTGGATCAAAGATGTAATCACAGGGAAATTAGAAAATATTTCAAGAGGAATGAAAAACATAAAACTTACGGGATGCAACAAAAGCGTTACTCAGAGGGAATTTCTTGATAGCTTCAAATGTCTACATTTAAAAAGAATGAAGTCAAATCAATATTCTAACATCTGCCTTTAAGAAACTAGAAAAAGAATAGCAAACTAAACTACAAAACAATTAAAAGAAAGGAAATAACAAATATTTGAGTAGAAATAAATGAAATAGGAAATTAGAGACTATCAGAGCAAAAAATGGTTCTTTGAAACGATCAACCAAATTAGCACAATGGGGGTAGGAATTGGGAGTGACTGCTAGCCAGTATGGGATTTATTGTTGAGGTGATAGAAATGCTCTAGAATTAGTGGGAATGGTTGCACAACCATGTGAATATACTAATACCTGTTGAATTGTATACTTTAAGATGGTGAAATTTATGTTTTGTGAATTGTATCTTTGTATTAGTTTTTTAATGCTAAAAGTAGATTGCTTTGTTGAAATTTTGCTACAAATTGCGTATGAAACTGGGTATGATACTTTGCTTGTGGGAGGATTTTTTTCTAAAACGATTTGTTCAGTTTCTTTAATTGTATAGGACTATTCAAGCTTTTATCATTTCTTAATGGTAAGTTTCGATAAGTTATATTTTTCTCAGGATTAGTCCATTTTATCTTTTCAAAATTTTTTATACAAAGTGTTGTTAGTATTATTACATTTATATCCTGGCTACATCTGTATTCATAATATATATTTGTGTCTCTCTGTTTATACATTTTTCTTAGTTGGTTTTGCCAGGTGTATCTCCATTATGTTAGTCTTTTCAAAGAGTTACCTTTTGCTTTTTAATTTTTATTTTTCTTTCTTTTTTAAAATTTTAATGTCAATATGGTTAACATACAGTTATATTAGTTTTCAGGTGTACAGTATAGTGATTCAGCTCTTCTGTACATTACTCAGTGCTCATCGTGATAGGTATACTCTTAATCCCCATCACCCATTTCCCCCATACCCCTTCCACCTCTCCTCTGGTAACTATCTATTCTCTACAGGTAAGAGCTTTTTTTGGTTTGTCTCCTTTTTCTTTGTTCATTTGTTTTGTTTCTTAAATTCTACATATGAGTGAAATCATGTGGTATTTGTCTTTCTCTGACTTATTTCACTTAGTATTATAGTCTCTAGATCCATCCATGTTGTGTCAAATGGGATGATTTCATTCTTTTTAATGACTGAATGATATTCTATTGTATATATGTGTGTATACACACACACCACTTCTTTTTCCATTCATCTATCGATGGACACTTGGGCCACTTCCATACTTTGGCTATTGTAAGTAATGCTGCAATAAACATAGGGGTACACATAACTTTTTGAATTAGTGTTTTCATATTTCTTGGGTAGATACCCAGTAGTGGAATTGCTGGGTCATATGGTAATTCTGTTTTTAATTTTTTGAGGAACCTCCATACCATCTTCCACAGTGGCTGCACCAGTTTTTATTCCCACCAACAAAGCATGAGGATTCCTTTTTCTGCGCATCCTCGCCAACACTTGTTGTTCCTGTGGTTTTGATTTTAGCCATTCTGACAGGAGTGAGATGGTATCTCATCGTGGTTTTGATTTGCATTTCCCTGATGATGAGTGATGTTGAGCATCTTTTCATGTGTCTGTTAGCCATCTGAATGTCTTTTGAGAAGTGTCTGTTATGTCTTCTGCCCATTTTTTAATTGAGTTGTTTTTTTGGTATTGAGTTGTATGAGTTCTTTATATATTTTGGATACTAACCCTTTATCAGATATGGCACTTGTAAATATCTTCTCCCATTCAGTAGGTTGTCTTTTAGTTTTGTTGATTGTTTCTTTTGCTGTGCAGAAGCTTTTTATTTTGATGTAGTCCCAGTAGTTTATTTTAGCTTTTATTTCCCCTGCCTCTCAGAGAAATTACTATCTGTACTCTCTTCTAGGATTTTTATTTCAGGTTTCACATTTAGGTCCTTAATCTGTTTATTTTTGTGTATGATGTGGGAAAGTGGTCCAGTTTCACTTTCTAAGTGGTCCAGTTTCATTCTTTTGCGTGTCGCTGTCCAGGTTTCCCAGCACCATTTGTTGAAGATTGGCTTTGTTTTTGATAGTCTGTTTTCTATTTCCTTGATTTATACTCTTATTATTTACTTTCTTCAGGTTTATGTTTTAATATCTTTCATGATTATAGTATTTTTTACATTCTTGTTTAGTTTTCTTTTTTTAGATTTTTTTCCGAGTCTTGAACATTGGTTTTTTAAATTCATATCAATAAATGCTTCTGGAGTGCTTATTAGTAAGATATGGTGCTGACTAGTCTACTTTCTTTATAGCCCTGGATTGATCCACCTTGATTTCCTAGTTTTAGAGGTCTAAATGTCCCTCCCCCCCCATTTGGGAATTAGTAGTTGCCTGATTAGCTATTATTGGCTGATGTTTATTGTTTTTCTCCCCAATTTTGATGTTAATTCTGTGGCTTCTCTTAGTATTCATACAGTCTTTCCAAAAGCCTATTCAGAAAACTACAGCCACATCTCAGCCCTTCAACCTCACAGCTACATCACCTATACCCAATCCAGTGATGGTGGGGGGGGAGGGGTTGTGTGTGAAGGGAGATAAAGGGGGACTGCGAGGACCAAGGGGGTGGGGAGGCTGTGACCTAGTCTCCACAGGCCTGCACTCCCTTGGTCCTTGGCCTCTGCCCTGCCTCCGGGGCCCTCATCCCCAGAGCCCCTAGCCATTCACTTGGGGGGGGGGGCAGGGCCCAGGCATCAGCCCCACCTTATGCCTAGGCCAGCCTAGACCTTCTCCCCATCAGCCGTGGGCTGCTTAGGAATTAGGAAATAGTGAGATTTTCTTTTGGTCATTTGTTTTTATTTTTAAATTTTTTTTTGAAGATATTATTTATTTATATGAAAGAGCAGAGCTAGAGAGAGAGCACGAGGTGGGGGAAGGAGCAGAGGGAGAGGGAGAAACAGGCTCCCCATTGAGCAAGGAGCCTGATTCGATGAGGGACTGGATCCCAGGACCCTGGGTCATGACCTGAGCTGAAGGCAGAAGCTTAACTAACTAACCCAGGCGCCCCAGTCATTTGTTTTTAAACAATAAATGAAGTTTTGTTGAATGAATGTCCCAAAGTTGTCCTCTAATAAAAGTTCTTATTTGTAGAATAACATTGATATTTTAAGTCAGACATTACCTGTTGTGACTGTTCCTTATGTTCATATAATTTATGTCTCAAGAGAAAGGTTTTTTGCTTTTGTGGAATAAAGTAAATATATATAGTTAATTTTCAGTCATACCATCTTCAAATTTTAGGGTAAAAATGTTCTTTTTTTTTTTTTACCTTTATTATCATTTGATATTTTTTTTCCAGCTTGAGATATAATTGAAGGCAACACTGTAAGTTTAAGGTGTACAAAGTTGATTTGATACATTTATAAATTGCAAAATTATTACCACCATAGCATTAGCTACCATCTCCATCCCATCACAGTTACCCTTTTTTTTTTTTTACATCCATTATCATAGTTACACACCATTTCTTTTTTGTGGTTACAGCATTTAAGATTGACTCTTCTAGCAATATTTAAGTATATGAAACAGTATTATTAGCTATAATCCATGATGTATAGTTAGTTGTTAGTCTTTGTGTACCTCTGAGCAAACTCCCTGTTTCTCCCACTCCCCAGTCACCACTTTATTCTCTCTGTCCTTTTAGACTATATAAAGGTGATATCATATAGTATTTGTATTTCTCTCTCTGACTTAGTTCACTTAGCATAATGCCCCTCAAGGTCTTTCCAAGTTATCACAAATGGCAGGATTTCCTTTTTTCTCATGGCTGAATAATACTATATTGTGTGTGTGTGTGTGTGTGTGTGTGTGTGTGCATTCCATCTTTATCCATACACCCATTGATGGACACTTAGGTTGCTTCCATATTTTGGCTATTGTGAATGTGTAGTGAGCATAGGAGTGCAGACGTTCTCAATAGCCAGTTTTCATTTCCTTTGTATATATACCTTGAAGTGGGATTGCTAGATCATATGGTAGTTCTTTGTTTAATATTTTTGAGGAATCTCCATGCTGTTTTCCATAGTGGCTGCACCCATTTACATTCCCACCAATAATGCACTAGGATTCCCTTTTCTCCACCCCCTCACTAACACTTATTATCTCTTGTCTTTTTGGTTATAGCCATTCTAACACGTGAGGTGATAACTCATTGTGATTTTGATTTGCTTTTCTCTGATGATGAGTGATGTTGAGCATCTTTTCATGTGCCTGTTGGCCATCTGGATGTCTTCTTCAGAAAACTGTTCAGTTCTTCTGCCCATTTAAAAGAGTTGTTAGTGTTTTTGCTTTTGAGTTGTACGAGTTCTTTATATATTTTGGATATTAATCCCTTATCAGATATATGATTTACAAATATTTTCTTCCATTCAGTAGGTTGCCTTCTCATTTTGTTGGTTCTTTTTTTTTTTAGTTTGATTTAGTCCCATTTATTTATTTTTGCTTTTGTTACTTGTGCTTCTGCTGTCAAAAGTGTTAATTTCTTACTGGTCTACTGTTTCTGGAAAAATCGTATTTGTAACCCATCTTGATGATCTTTTGACTAGTATATGCAGTTACATATGCCAAATCACAAGTGTTGCCTCAGGAACCATGACAGAACAGTATCTAGGCAGTACAGGAACACAGTACTCAAAGTCCAGAGCTTTTTTCCATATTCATAATGCAAATAAAAGCCTCCCAAACTGCCTAATATAATGCACACATGCAAACACATTCCCACAGTAGTTTCTGGAACACCTCTTAGTACTTGTGTGTGGAGGTAAAGTGGATAGAAGGCTACAGCAACACCAAATAGGCAGAACCCTAATGCCATAGGTTCTTTAGGAATAAAGATTTGGGTCACCCACCAGGTAGATGTTTTGGCCAAAGACACAGGGAACATAGGATGAGTAGTAGAAGAAAATTACAAATATCAGTGGTCACTTCAAGAGCAGTTGAAGAAACAAGGACTTCAGTGACTGCATAGCTTCTCCTTGCTTTTTGTATTTTATGTATTAATCAGTTGTGTCCTTTTTTTCTTCCTTTCCTTTTACCTCATTATTTTATATAGGGTGTGTTGTTGGTGGTTTATCTTTTACTTTAGTTTTCAAGTTACAGGATGGTAAAGGCAGGTTGTATTAAACTAAAAGAGGAGTGAGCCTCAAAGACGGATGGTGAGTGATAGCACTTCATTGGAGAGATGAAGGAACATGGTGAAGACACCTTGACTGCATGGGGGTAGTTGCTTCACTTTATGTGGAAGCATGCTATTGTCTGGAAGTTGAAATCTAGCAAGCAGGGTGTGCGTGAGTGCCAGGTAACCAACGGAGAGGACTATGCTGGGCATTACCTGTTGGTACCAGACCTGCCTTCTAAACTCTCACTCTGCATTGTAGGGGCTGAAGCCTGGAAACCACATTTCCTTGATTCTCTTGCTAAGAGGGTTTTATTTGCAGTCTACCAAGGAGAGGCCCATGTAACATCTGAAAACAAAAGAGAAACAGAAGCCAGTATTGTTCCCTCAGCATCAGAGAGCAGGCCTACAGACGCGTTCAGATGGCATACGTGAGGTTTTGCAGGAGCTTCTGCATTCTGTTAATCATCTGCTTCTGTGCTGCAGGCAGCTGAGATCATCAGCTGTGGTTTCCTGCAATTCCTGTGACTTGTGGATTTCCTGAATTTGCTGGCAGCTTTCCCTGACCTCCCTTTCACCCAGCCCTTCCAAGGTTTTGGAAGCACCTGTATTAAATCCTTTCCTGAGTGTAATACCTAGAGTGCTTTCTGTTCTCCTGGCCCGAGTGCTGACTAATAAAGACAGTTTTCGGATATGAAATGCAGATGGTTCTTAATCATAGGAAGAGATGCCTAAGCGCTCTCATAAGAGAAATGCAAATTAAAACCACAATTTGTCACTTTTTACTTCTCAGATGGGCTCAGATTTGAGATGGATAATACTATGGGTGTGGGGAGAATAGGCACTCCTGCTGCTATGAAAATGAAAATTGATACTGATCAATGAAATTGACACTTTTCTATGGAGGTATTGAGGCAATGTCTATCAAGTTTATTCATACATTTATGAAATTACATGTTAAAAAAATACTCATTACAGCATTGTTTAACAGAAAAATGTTTGAAATATGAGTGTTCTTTTATGGAGGACAAGTTAAAATAAATTATGGTACGACCATACAGTTAAGTGCCATAAAGCCATTAAGGAGGAGACAGTTTGGCAGGTACTATTATGGAACTGATAATAGCAGAATGTAAATATGCCACTATCGTGGGAAAGAGTTAAAAGAAGATGTGTGTATGTTTTTGTCAATGCACAGAATAGCCCTAAAAAAAAATACAACATGACAACAGTGCCTGTTGGGTGCCCACCTTTCAGATATGAATCAGTGAGCAAGGCTGAAAAAAAATAGGGGCACATTTATAGGCTTTCCATCACGTAAAGAGCTCAAAAGCGAGGATAATGTTGGCATTATTATTTTTTATTAATTTTGTTTCAGTCTTCTCTAAGGAAGATTTGAGATGTAAAAAGACATGGGTTTGCGGAAGGTATACCAGAGAAGCCAGAAACTTTGTTTTAGGTAAACTGTGAGAATAGCTGCTAGAATCAGTTTTTGATCCCGAGTTTGGTAGAATACACATGAAGCCTTGTTTCCTGACTTTCCACAGCTGGTTGATTTATACTTTTTATTTTTATTTTATTTATTTTTTTAGGTAGGCTCCCTGCCCAAGGTGGGCTTGAACTCATGACCCTGAGATTGAGGTACCCACAGCCAGCCAGGCATCCCTGATTTACACTCTTTAAAACCATGTTTGCTGGGGTGCCTGGGTGGCTCAGTCGGTTAAAGGTCGACTCTTGATTTCGACTCAGGTCATGATCTCAGGCGTGTGGGATTGAGCCCCACCTCGGGCTCCGTGCTGGGTGTATAGTCTGCTTAAGATTCTCTCTCTCCCTCTCTCTCTGCCCCTCCGCCCCAGAAAAACCCCAAAACAAAAACCATGTTTGCTTACTTACCTAACTGAGCCACCCAGGTGCCCCTGCTCCAGGCTATTTTTAAAAAATTAAAATGTAATAGAGTTTTCCTCCACCTCTCCATCCCTGGAATAACTGCCAACCACAAGATTGAAATATATATTCTTCTGATACATATTTTTATGTTTTTACTATATATGTATTGATCTGTAAACAGTTTGGTTTACTTTTAAAATTTACGTTAACAGTGTCATAGTATATGTATCTTTTTGCAGCTTGATTTTTTCATTTAATATTAGGGTTTTGCAAATTTATGTACAGCAATACGTGTAATTCTAGTTCATTCATTTTAGCTGCTACCTGGTATTATACTTTCCAGGATAAACCAGTTATCCATTTCCCTTCTGCTATAATCTGCTGTACCCCAGCCCCCTCCTCCTCGTTTTTTAATGAGTTTAGCTCCTGGTATACTCTCATTCTCTTTAATGTTAGGCCCATTTTTTTTTTTTAATCCATTGGCAAGTTTAAGATACATAAAGATAACTCTTCTAATATACTAGCTTCTCACATATTTGAACTTCTTTCTTCGAGTTGTATTTCCTCCACTGTACATCTGCTGTCCACTCCCATGGTTACACCAGGACCTTCCTGCCACTGTGTCCTTGTTAACTCGTATTCTCAATTGTCTGCATCCCATTCTCTGCCTACCGCCTATCTTTTTTATCAGTTTATGTTTCTAATATCCTAACCAACAATTTCTTAGACCCCCCTGGGACCTTCAATCCATCAATCCATTTAAGTTTCCACTGCTCACTAACCCCACAGTAGCCTCCTTTCCTTTATTTTCCACCTCAGATTTCATTGTTCATTGTTACTGCACCCCTGCATACAATGGCAGCTCTCTTGTTCCTCTCTTACTTCATCATACTCATTGGCAAAACTAAAACCCAGATTAAATCCATCTCTGACTACTTCACACCTACCTTTATGACACTGAAAATAATACAGGAAAAATAGACAACCACACTGACAGCTCATTTCAAGTTTATGACCAAGAATTTCATGTGGATCTTAATACTGCCTGGCAGTCCTACTGTGTTTCTTATTCCATTCATTCTTCCTGTCTCATAGATGACTATTTCACATTGTCCCTTCCTTCCTTTAACTCCCGTATCACCTCCTTATCCTCCCACTTGGCCAATGGTGATGAAAATGGAAGTAAACAGGAGAATCTCCACAAGCTCATCACATTTCTCAGCCAGCACACACGTTCACATGCACTGCCTTCCTGTCTCCTACTGTCTGTGCTTTTCTCTAGGGTCAACTCTACACTTGTGTACTAGGTTCAACTCTACACTTGTGTACTAGGTTCCCTCTTACCTGTCCAAGGACTGCTCCAGCAATTCTTGCCTCTGTCCTGAAAGACTGATTTTTGCCTTCCTACTGGAGCTTCCCATCAGCATACACATGTGCTCTTATTGTGCATATTAAAAAAAAAAACAACCCTCTTTCTCCCCACTTCGTGAAAGAGATGTATGTACTTTCTGAATCCAGATCCTCTCCTCCCATCCTCTCTTAAGCATCCTTAGACTTTTGTCCCTGACATTTCACCAGAACTGCTCTTCTCCAGGTGTCCTTTATATTGTCTAGTTCAGTATATAACCTGTCCTCATCTTACTCCACCTGTCAGCAGCATTTGACAGAGGTGATCATTCTCTGCTCCTTGATAACACTTTTCCCACTTGCTTCCAGCCATCACACTCTTAGTCTTCCTCCTGTTTCACTAGCTGGACCTGGGTCCTTCTCATCCCCTTAACCTTCTAACGTTGGACTGCCTAAGGCTCAATCTTTGAACCTCTTCTCTAGCTACATCCATCCCCTCAGTGGTCTTATGCAATCTCCTGGACTTAAATATATTTATATGCTGACAATTCCAGCCCAGACCTCTCTTTTGAACTCCCAATGCATATGTCCAATTCCTATTTCAGCATTTCCACGTGAATATCTACTACACATGTCCAAGTTAACATGTCCAGAACTTAGCTGGTCTCTGCTCAAACCTGCTCTACACATTATCTGCTGATTCTCAGTTGATTCTAGTTCACGATGCATAATAATACTCATCCTTGACTCCTCTCTTTGACTCACATTCCACACCCAATCTGTCAGGAATTCTGTAGGCTCTATATTTAAAATATATCCAGAATCCAACATTTTTTTATCATCTCGGCCCAAGCTATCACCATCTTATACTTGGATTATACAATAGCTTTTGTCTTCTGCCCTTGCTTCGCTGCAGAGATGCCTGAGTGATTTTTTTAACGTGCAGTCAGATCACTTTGCTTCTCTGTTAAAATCCCAGCAGTGGCTGCTAATTCATTCAGACTAAAACCTGCAAGTCCTTGCAGTGGCCCACAAGACTCTACACAATCTGTCTGCACCCACTCCCCCACCCTTCATTTTAATCGAATATTCTCCCTTTGACTCACTGACCTCCAGGTTATGGATCTTTACAAGGTCTGTTTCTTCTGCCTGGTTGCTCATTTTCCCCAGGTATCTGCTTGTTAATTCCCTCATCACTTTTAAGTTTATGCTAATATGTCACCTTCGTAATGGGGCTCACCTTTATCTAATTTAGATTGCCATTTGCCACCTACTCCCAACTCAGTACTGCTGCCTTACACATTTTCAGAGGGTGGCATTTCATAGACTGTAATATGAATGTCGTCTTGAAGTTGTAGAAAGTAGCATTCCCTTATTACCTAAGTAATATATAACTCACGTATTATTATTTGTTTCCCTTAGCTAATAAGTAAGCTCCTCAATAAGAGGAATGTTTGTCTCTTTGACTCACTGGTGAGATCCCAAACATCTTGAACAATCCATGGCACACAATGGGTACTTAGTGAATATTTGTAGAATAAATAGATTATTTTCAAGTTTGTATTACAAATAGTACTGTAGTGACTATCTGTGATGGTTAATTTTGTCTGTCAACTTGACTGGGCGGTGGAAAGCCTAGACAGTTGATCAAGCATTATAATGGGTATGTCTGTGAAGACCTTTTTGGATGAGATTAATATTTGAATTGGTAGACTGAGTACAGCAGATCGCCCTCTGTAATGTGGGTGAGCTTCATCCAATCAATTGAGGACTCAAATGGAAAAAGGAGGGAATTCCTCCTCCCGACTGCTTGAGATGTTGGTCTTTTCCGGCCTTCAGACTCACGACTGAAATCCCAGCCTTGGTTCTCGAGTCTGCTGGCTTTTGAACTAGAACTTGCACCAGGGGCTATCCTGGTTCTCAGGCCTTCAGACTTGGGCTGGAACTGCACATGGGCTCTCCTGCGTCTTCAGCTTGCTGACTGTCTATTGTGAGATGTCTCAGCCTCTATAATTGCATGAGCCAATTACTTATAATAGTCCTTATACACACAAATACACTCCCCCACCACATACCCAATTGGTTCTATTTCTCTGTAGAACCTGAATATAATATTCTTAGGTTATCTTCTTGTGAGCATGTGGAAGAATTTATCTAGGTAGTTTATCTAGGAGTGAAATTGCTTGGTCTTAGAGTATATGTCTATTCAATTTTATTAGATATTACCAAAGTGCTTGTAGAAGTTTGTGTTTCCATGTAATTTTGGCAGTCCTGATGACCAATCTGATGGGCTTTAAATGGTATCTCTTTTAATTTTTATAGACCTTTCTGCTTATAGTTTTACCTATATGAAATTGCATTTTTGCCAAAAACTAGCAAATATTGGTAATTTGATGTGGTTTAATCTAACAGTGGATATTTGTACAATTTAAAGTCTTTACCGTTCATATTTCTTCTTTTGTAAATTACTTGTTCATATATTTTTTATATTTTTCTATTAGATTGTCTTCCCAAATGCCCTGTAGTCTCTCCCTCTTTTTCTTGAATACCTCCTCCTGGTCTGTGGTTGGGAATATGTTGTTTTCCTCACACAAGAATGTTTTATTTTAATGCCATCAAATTTAGCCGTCCTGCATGATTTGTCTTTTTATTGTCTTATTTAAGAATTTCATCCATGAGGTCATAAATATATTATCCTGTATTTTTGTCTAAAAGTTTTTAGAAGTTTAAAGTTTTGCTTTTTCTCTTTAGGGTTGGAATAAATCTGTATTTATTTTTATTTCTTCTTTCTTGGTATTCCAGTGTATGTCATGTAGTATGTAGTATGGAGAAGAGAAGTTATCTTAGTTTTCCATGTGGATTGAAAACCTTATCTTTTCCCCATTGATCTTCAATGCCAACTCTGTTATCTCAAGTTCTCATAAGAAACATGGGTTTCTTTCAAGGCTCCATCTTTTCTATCTCACTGGTCTATCACCTATCCCTATACCAGTAAGATACTCGTTTGTTACTATAAATTTATAATGAGTATTGATAAATGAGAGGACAACTACTCCCACCTTGTTTTTCTTCCAGATTGTCTTGATATTCTTATATTATTTTATTTCTTTCAATATTTGCTAGAATTCTGTATTCTGTTTTAAAGTTAATCTGCTAGTGACTTTGTTTTCACTTGAAATATACCTTTTCATAAGGAGGAAAGTATCTTTAGCTTTGTTCCTTTTATACAGGTTGAGTTAGTCAGGGTGAGCTATGTGGAATTGTAGGAATTAATAATCACCGGAGTTGGTAGGGAAAAGTCAACATCCCAGGCAAGCAACGGTCACAACTTAAATCAATCTATTTTCTATAGCAAACTTTGTGATTTTCCTATAACTGGCATGCTCCAGTAAGAGTTATAAATCCATAGTTCCTGGAACAATTAAAATAAGTATTAATATTACAGGAAAACTCATAATGACTATAAGATAGACTCAATTTAAATTTTATGATCACAAACCTGTAAGTTTTTATTAACCATTTCTTTATCTACTGTGTCCTGCTGTAGGTTTTTGATACACTCTTTAAAGAAGTTCTTGGGGCATCTGGGTGACTCAGTTGGTAGAGCATGCAACTCTTGACCTCGGGGTCATGAATTCGAGCCCCATGTTGGGCAGAGAGCCTACTTAAGAACAAAACAGAACAAAACAAAAAACCTTAAAGAAACTTAAGGAAGTTCTTGTCTTAGTTTGCTAAGACTTTTTTGTTTTAAAATTATGATTATGTTATTTCTAGTAAATCTTTTTCTTGCATCTATTAAGAAGGTCAGATAGTTTCTGTACTTTTAATCTATTTATATGGTGAATTACATGAATAGATTTTTTTCTTGTTAATTAATAGATTATTCTTGTATTCCTGGAATAATGCAAGGATTGTTTTTTTTTTCTTTTTAAAAATCTAGCCCCTGGGTGGCTCAGTCATTTAAGCATCTGACTCTTGATCTCAGCTCAGGTCTTAATCTGGGGCGCCTGGGTGGTGCAGTCTGTTAAGCATCTGACTCTTGGTTTGGGCTCAGGTCATGATCTCAGGGTTGTCAGCTTGAGCCTCGCTCAAGGCAGAGTCTGCTTAAGACTCTCTTCCTCTCCCTCTTTCCCCACCCCCCACGTGCTTGCTCGCTCTCTCAAATAAATAAAAAAATCTTTAAAAATCTACACTCTGGGGGTTGCCTGGGTGGCTTAGTCGGTGAAGCATGTGACTCTTACTGATTTCGGGGTTGTGGGTTTGAGCCCTATGTTGGGTGTAGAGATTACTTAAAAATAAAATCTTAAAAAAAAGAAAAAAAATCTACACTCTGGTTTGGTTTTGCCAATATTTTATTTATTGCCAATAAATAATATTTATTTTATTATATTTATATTATTTATTTGCCAATAATTTATTATTTATTTATTGCCAATATTTTTATTCTTGTATCCATTTTTACAAATGAGATTGGCTTTTCCTTTTCCTTTTTTGTCATTCTTCTCTGGTTTTATTATTAGCATTATATGAGACTTGGTGGGATGGGAAACTTTTCCATTATTTATAATAATTTTGGGGGCAGGGTTGTACCTATGAGTCTTTGTCTGGAAATAATTTAGCTATGATACTGTATTGTGTTTGCTGTTATATTTGGATTTTTCCCTCTTCTTACTTTATGTTTTCTATTAACCAAGTCTTCTCTTGTCTTTCTCATTGCTTCTTTCCTGTCTTCTATTGAGTTAAAGGAGTTCTACTGGTTTAGAAGTTCTATATTACTTTATTGGTAACTCTTATATTTATCATGCATCCTTGACTTAAAGTCTAAGGTTAATCTGTATTTCTATCCTTCTCCTGAATTATGTAAGACCCTAGAATAGCTTTGACTCTAATAATCCCTCATCTTATATGTTGTTATTGTTGCCCAGTCTTTTAGGTGCATTTTGTTCCCACCCACCCCTGCCATCCCTTTTGTGTTGTTGTTGTCTTAGTTTTAGTCAGTGTTCATTTATTTATTCCCACTATTTATTTATTTTTTTAAAGGATCTTTTTATTTGTCATAGAGAGAGAGAGCATGCACACACAAGCAGGGGGAGAGGCAGGCAGAGGGAGAAGCAGGCTCCCCACTGAGCAAGGAGCCCAGTGTGGGACTCGATCCCAGGACACTGCGATCGTGACCTGAGCCGAAGGCAGACGCTTAACCGATTGAGCCACCCAGGCAACCAGATTCTCTGTGTACCATTGCTTCTTGCTCCCATTTCATTCCTCTAGGATCAATTTGTTTCTTACCAAGTTTTGGAGATGCTAAACTGTTTCAGTCTCTTTGTCTTCAAATGTCTTGATTTTGTTCTTACTCTTGAATTAGAGTTTACCTGGGGAGAGAGTTTTAATCTGACAGTAATTTTCCCGAAGCACTTTGGAAATAATATTCCATTATCTTCCGGGGTCTACTGTGCTATTTTTTTCTTTGTAGAAATTCTTTTTTCCCCCCAGTTATTTTGAACATTTTTTTTTCCTTTGAGTCCTGCAGTGTCATCACAATGGGTTTAGAAATGTGTGTCTGTGTGTGTGTGTGTGTATGTGTACATTGCTGTCTGGGAATCATTGGGATTCATTGGATATGTGGATTCATGTCTTTCATCAATTCAGGAGACATTTGAGCATATTCTCTTAAAATATTGCTTTTACCCCATCTATATTCTCTCCTTCCCCTTTTGTATGTATCTTGGACCTTTTCATTTTATCCATCATATTTCTTAGCTTCTTTTTCATAGTTTTCATATATTTCTTTATCGTTTTTGGACTCTTCCTGGTTAATTTTCCAGGGCTATCTTGCAGATTTCTAATAATCTCTTCATTGGAACTTAATTTATTTAATTCATCTACTGAACTTTTTTGGGGGAATCTATCTATTGAGTTTTTGTTTCAGTAACTTAAAAAATTTCTGTATATTTTATTTTTCAAACCCTCCTGTTCTTTTTTCAAAATGTCCTATTCTTTACTTTTAGAAATCTCTAATAATTTTAAACATACTTATTTCAAAATCTCTTTCAGACTCTTCCAAAAGAACAAGTTCTTGAGGAGCCAGTCCTACTGTGTGAATGGGGTTCATTTGTTCTAGTATATTATATATATATATATTTTTTAAGATTTTATTTATTATTTATTTATTTATTTGACAGAGAGAGACACAGCGAGAGAGGGAACACAAGCAAGGGGAGTGGGAGAGGGAGAAGCAGGTTTCCCGCCAAGCAGGGAGCCCAATGTGGGGCTCAATCCCGGGACCCTGGGATCATGACCTGAGCCGAAGGCAGATGCTTAATGACTGAGCCACCCAGGTGCCCCTATATATTTTTTTATTTTGCATTTACCGCCTAACCTGAAGTCTCATCTCCTGTCCTTGTGTAGCATTGAAATCCACGCTCCTGGTATTTACTACCTGTTGCTGGGTCCTACTTCTATTGTGCCTGCAACCATGAGCATTGTCAATTCATGTGCATCCCAGCTGGATTTCAGATCTCTCTGTGTTTCTGAAGGATTTGCCTCCCATCCCTCACCCCCATTTTCCTTTTATGTGTTATTTCTCTAGATCTGTAGTACATAGCATTTTACTTTAGGTCATTCTTCCATGTTGCCAGATCAGTAGTTGAATTTTTAAAAGAAAAAAATTTCCTTACATAAGTTTTATATATATATGGTGGAAAATCTAGAGACAAAAAATTTTTGTATTCTACTTAAGGAGATAATTACTATTAGCATTATGTTAATTCTGTCTTTCTAATCTTATTTCTCTGTGTGTATATGTGTGTGGATGCATATACATATATATAATTATAGTTAAAGAGGAATTACACTCTTTGTATTATATTTTTAAGATTTTTTATTTTTAAGTAATCTCTGCACCCAACGTGGGGCTCAAACTCACAACTCTGAGATCAAGAGTCACAGGCTCCACCAACTGAGCCAGCCAGGCACCCCAGTACTATTTTGCAACATGATATTTTTCATTAAAGCTAATGTCAGAACATTTAGATGTTAGTCAATGTATTCTTACCAGGGACCTTTTAATGGCTACAGAGTATCCCATCCTAGTGCTATATAACGCAAGTTACTGAACCAGTTTATTGTTGAATATTTAAAGGTTATTTTAAAATGTTTGTCATTACAAACAATACCAACACAAATGACCTTACAAGTGCATCCTTGCCTGCATCTATGTTTATTTCTTTAGGATAAATTGCTGAAAGTAGAATAGCTGAGTAATATGAATGTTTTGCTATTTACTGACAAATTGAGTTGTTTTCTTTTGGAATAATTATCAACCCCACTCCTTTTTCTAAATCCTTGTTCCCCAGATATCTAAGATCTAAATGACATGGACATATTTTTTATATGTCTCTTCCCAGAGCTGTAGGCATCATATCACAGTCTTCTCCCAAGGTTACTAAGAGGTAGGTGGTTTCTGGCATGACTTTCCTACCTAACTCCACCCTATCATGCTTAATAGGATTTCCATGTGTCAGACATGCTCTGAAGTATTGGTACGTGCGCTGAAGGAGATAGGGTTCTCTATGATTACTTTTCAGCATGAAAAAAAAAAAATGTATATGCCTCACATTTATCTGCTCCATTTACCAGCACCCAGCCTCATCCTGCCTCAGTGAACTTAATGAGATTAACGGATGCTATTTCTTTAATCTTCAGGAGAGCACTGTCAGGTAACAGCATCGTTCTGGGGTTATTGGAACTGAAGCATAGAACAGTGATGAAATGGAATAAAATTTATGGGAAAATCGTCCTCAGGTCTTCCAACTTCCAATTATAATCTATACTTCCCTAAAGCCATTTTTATAAGAGTGCTATATCAGAAACCTCTAAAATGGAATTGGTTTATTATTCAAGTATCATTTTTATTAAATTGTAGATTATGTAAAATATTGCATTATTCTTGCTTGAAAACACTGAAAAGAGACATGGCATGAGTCCAAGAAATTAATTTTAAGTTTCATAATGGCATTATGATTATGTAAGAATAAGCACATATTTTTTAGATGTGTACTTCTGAGTACAAGGAGTGAAACAACATGAAGTCTGGGATTTGCTTTAAAATTCATTGGAGAAGGAGGAAGGAAGAGGGAAGGATGGGTGGATAGTTGAAGGAAGTACAGCAAAACTTGTTGAATTTGTGCATGATGGGTTTGTGAACATTTGACATATTTCATAATTTAATAAAAAAGTGGTCCTTAAGTTAGGGGGGAGAGAGAGAGACAGAGTGAGAACCCTGTGGAGACTCGGAGTTTAAAAGAAAAAGCCAAGGGAAATTTGTCTGACAGAGGGAGAAACTTGGCTGAAGCCAACTTCGTTATGAGTTAGCTTCCTGCTGCCATCTAATGGCACAAATGTAGATATGGATATGTATGTATATATACATAGACACCACACACACGCGCATACACACACACACACACAATTTCCATTGCTGTAAGTCTGTGTCTGGGTTTCGATTCTTCACTTTCGTTGATTAGGATGTTAATGCTGGAAGGGATATTAGAGATCATATAGTCTACCTTTTTCATTCTCCTGCGAGGAACTTGAGTAAAACATGTATTTCTGCGTTTGGGCATCTTTCTATCTCATCTCATTGACCCTCACCACATCTTTGAGACATAAAAAGAATAGAGATGTTGCTCTATTTTTATATGTGAAATGGAGTCACTGGGGGCGGGGGGAGGTGGGCAAGTGGTTTTGCCACTTTTTAAAACCTAGCCTGAAATGATCTCTTTCCTTGAATCTAGGCCCTTTGACATCCATCCCAGAACTGTTCCTGTTGTGTTTTCTTTTTTAAAGATTTTTAAAAAATTTATTTATGAGAGAGGGAGAGAGAGAGAATGTGGAGAGGAGCAGAGGGAAAGGGACAAGCAGACTCCACACTCAGCACGCAGCCCAACGTGGGGCTTAACGTGGGGCTGGATGTGGGGCTCGATCTCACGACCCTGAGATCATGACCCTGAGGTCATGAGCTGAGCTGAAACCAAGAGTCAGAGGCTAAACCGACTGCACCACCCACTTGCTCCTCCTGTTGTGTCTTCTAGTGTTAACGCTTAAAACGGAATGAAAAGTTGTAAATATCACTGATATGTGGGAACAGGGGGAACAGGGAAACTGTTCTGCAGTTATCTCATTTTTATATTTTAAGGCCTAAATTTTAATTCTGATATCAAAAATTCCATTCAGTGGCCGTAAAGCTGTGAATGTTCAGGTTTGAAATTTGGTAGTAAAATTCTTAAAGCCGGGTTCAGCAGCTATGTTCTATTCTGAACCAGAAAGATTTGATAAGATTTTATTTACAAGGCATGCATAGCTGGGAGCCTTATAAATAGAATTACAGAAGTAATTTCCTGATCAAAATAATTTTTTCAAACCTGCTATACTCATCTCTGACAAATGGCCCTCATCCACTTTCTCTAACGTTCTTTCTATCTGCTCCCCTTGACCCTCTGTAGGTTCCAAGCCAGTCTCAAGTTCCCAAGTACCCTCAATGCTTTTCTGCCTTCTATTGTTCTGAATGTTCTTTCGTTTTCCTTGAATGCCCTTTCTTTAAGGCTGAGCTCAAATTTTATCATCTTCATTTCTAATGAAATCTTCCTTAATAGCCTGCGACAAGAAATCTCCTTGTTTCCTAGGTTTGCCATAAAGTACCACAAACCGAGAGGCTTAACAACTAAGATTCATTGTCTCCCAGATCTAGAGACTACAAGTCCAAGATGAAGTTGTTAGCAGGGTTGGTTCTTCCTGAGGGCTGTGAGGAAAACTCTGTATCATGCCTTTCTCCTAGCTCCTGATGATGTCCTAGGAAGCTTTGGTGTTTCTTGCAGGTAGAAGCATCACCCCCAATCTGTCTTCATCTTCTCATGGCCTTCTCCTTCCATGCATGTCTGTCTGCGAATTCCCTCTTTTTATAAGGACAACAGTCCCATTGGACTAGAGCCTACCCTACTCCAGTATGACCTCATCTTAACTAATTATATCTGCAGAGACCCCATTTCTAAATCAGATCATATGCTGAGGTACTAGGCTGTAGAATTTCAACATATCAATCTTGGCTGGGGATGGAGTTGGGGAGGAACCACAGTTCAATCCATAAAATTCCTTCTTTTGTATTTTTTCACTACTTGATTTATATTTTGTTCATGGAATGGATCACATTCTTTGTGGTTCTCTGTCTTGCCTCTCCTTCAAAATTGTAAGGTCTTTGAAGGCTGATTTATTCTTTATATAACCTGTAGTGCCAAGCACAGAAGACGGATAGATGTTTGTCAGGGGTCTTGCACATTTTTCACTATGGCTACCTTTGGCACCCGGGTTAGGCCATACCTCCAATGGCAAGAGGCAGAATTTTACTAAAATGGAGGCAAATCCAGACTTTTTCTAGGTAACTGTCTGCATGTAGTTATGTTTGCCTACATTGTAGGAATCAGGACAGAGTGATTGGGATTTGAAAGTCGGGTTGAGAACCAGGACTGTGTTAGTCCACTTCATGGAGTCAGCTAGGAGTGAGGCATGGAGGGGAGAGAGGGGGTGGGGGGAGATAGAATGAGAGTGAACAAATCTGGCTATCAGAAAGCCAGGGAGGACTCTGTGTTAGTGACTGAATAGGTAGCATGATGTCAGCGCATCAGAAAGATGCCACCAAAGAAGTGAATACAAGGGTTAGGATTACAAGAACATTCCCAGACCTAATGCTTGTGTTCAGAGGACAGAGATCCTGCAGGAGTTGAAGGGAGGAAGTAAGCAGGAAAACAAGACCAAGTGTCTGTGTCCAGGATATATGGCAAGGGGGCAAAATATCTCTGCAAGGGTCTCTGCCCAGGCCAAGGGTCTGGGCAACACAAGTACAGGTGTCCAAAGCAAAACGAAGCTAATTTGATGATGAACCAGGCTGCTGCCTTTTTCCAGGGAGCTCGCATCACTGTGAAGGCCAGGAATTGATCGTAAGTGCAGCCCATCTAGGCCCCACTTGGAGAGAGAAGGGGAAGTTGGCTGGAGCAGGGGGTCGCAGGCTTGCACAGCCCCTGACAGCTGCTGCCGTCAGCCCCGGCACTCAGGTGCCTGTCTCATAGAAGGCCAGCCTTCATTTGCTGTTCATTTAGTCAAAATACTCAGCTAGACAACTAGGACAAAAGAACAAGCCATTGTTCCTTCTCTCAAGATGCTTACAGATTCATGGGGAAATAAAACACATTCAAGAAAAAGCAGGTGACCATCTAGTGCCTGGTAAGTATCATTGTCACCTGGGAGCCTGTTAGAAGTGTAGATTCTCAGGCTCCACTCCCAACTTACTGAATCAGAGTCTCTGACCGTGGGGCCAAGGAATCTGCATTAAACAAGCTCTGGGGGAATTCGTACACATCCTGGAGTTCAGGAGGCACTGCATTTAGGAGTACAGGGGAGGATGGGGAGTCATACCAGGAGGCAGGAAGGGAAGGAGGGACATGCAGGTAGGGATGAGTGATGTAAGAAAGACCATTTCCAAGCCTTTTGTTAGGAACTGGGAGTCTGAAGGGATGGAGAACAGGGCAAGCAGGGAGCAGCACACACACCTGGTATGCCGGAACTTGATTCTATCATTTAGATTGGCATTTCCAAAAATGTCTTCCTCAGATGTTCCACGAAGAAAGCATTCCAAGAGCAAATTTGTTTAGGAAACATTAGATTCTGTTTACTCTTCTTAGAGATTTGCAGTGTACGTAAACCCATTAGAGGCATTAAAATTCCTTTTAAAAAATATATCTATGTAACAAGTTTGACCCTTTGCTAACTCAGAGTGTGGTCTGAAGACCAGGAGCATCAGCACTATCCGGAGCTTGATAGGAATACAGAATCTCGGGCTCCATCCCAGAATCAGAATCTTCATTTACCAAGATCCCAACGTGACTGATAAACACATTAAAGTTCAAAGTGCTGGTTTAGCCCGTGGAAACTTTTGTCATGGAATATAGTAGTCGTTCTGTAGAACTCACTTTGGAAATGCTGCTTTAGGCAATGGGAAGCCAATGATTTTGAGCAAGAAAGCACCATAATGAGAGTGGACTTATCTTGGTGACCCTCACTACACAAGGCACTCTCAAAAATCCCAGGAAGAAATCTTTCCCTGACTCTTCTTCATACTTACACCCAGGGAAAACTTCTAGTCATTCTCTTCCACTGCAGGAGATTCATTCAGTCATGAAGTTCAACAGACTATTCTGGCCAGAGCCATAGCAGCAACCTGTAAACCACTGGTCCGTAAGCTCTTTGGTCCCATGGAAACTAAAATACCTGTTCATTTACATGGAAGCCGGCCATCATTCATACTGATGATCACATTCTAGTGCTTCATCCAAGTGTTCGTGGTAGCTTTGGACCCCTGTTAACTGAAGACCCAGTCATTTAATGGTCTATATTTCTGGGCAGTTTTTAGCCAAGATGTACCACAATAGTCTTCTTTTCAAACATGCTTGTTTAATTACAATTTATCTTATTTTAAAAATAACTTTTAAAAGTATTGCCCTAAAAGGTCATTCTGAATTATTCTGTAGTTGTTGTGTGTCTTCTTGAAAGCAAGAATCTTGCTAGTCTTGTTTTGAATTCCCCAACAGGAATGTAGGAGTTTACTGACTAACAACAAACGGTGGGAAAGCATAGATTTCCTGGAGCCATATGATGTCGAGATTTGGTGGTGACCCTCTAAAGAAGCCCAACTGAATTATTACGTCCCAAAGGTGGTGGTGTAACATTCAGAGGGGTTACCTGAGACGGTGACGGTTGAAATGTTGAAAGATTGTGGGGGGACAGACACACAGGGAAGAGCCTCTGGAAGATGACTGAGGAGGAGGCATGACCAGGACTGGGGACATTGCAGTGGGGGGACCCACAACAGACAAGGGCAAGCATCAGGTCAAAAGACGAGCACAGGAGGTTGGTTGTTGGACAAATGTCCCGATAAAGGCTGCACGGAGTTCCACCCGGAACCAGGAAGTTGAAGACCTCAGTATGTCCCCTCCAACCTCTGCCCGCACTGCGTGCCTTTGTATTAAAAGGAGGCCGGAATGGGGAGCAAGCGAAAGCATGGGGACCAGTTTCCTCTCTTTGTGCCCTAGTCCCCCTCCTTTGTATACACCCTCCATCCTGAGTAAACTGTGGTTCTCAGAGCTGAAATGGAGAGCATTCATCCTGTGTAGAAGCAAATACTGCTCAGAAGGGCACGGCCAAAGCAGAGAGTCAAGAGGTGAGACCCCCGAGGTAATAGTTGGGGGAATCAAGTCTACCTAAATAAGAACCTATGCAATAGTAGCCTAATGACGCCCAAATTGAATTTAACAAAGGGTTTTTTTTTGTTTTGTTTTTCTCCATCCTATCATGAGTCAGAACTTTGATAGAAGAGCAACTCGGTGATATGGTATGAGACGCTTAAGCCACAGGGGCCACAATCGGATGTGAACGTTTCCCTCCTGGGGCAATTCTGGAAGTGAGGGTGTGACTGTAAAGATTTCCTGGCAACTTCTGCCATCTAGTGCCTGGCACGAGAGGCCGTGTCCCCACACCTATTCTGGCTTCCTTGGTAAATGTATGCGTATTGATGCAGTATGAGAAAATGATACAATCAGCAGAATGGAGCTGAGGACAGCAGATACATGGCAAATTCTATGAAGACTACAGAAAGAGACATCGGGAGAATGTAGCTAAGACCCCAGAGCACGCACAGACCCGCTGTTCTCCCTTGCCTTTCCTTCCCCTCGCTGTCTCTTCTTCAGGCCCCTCTGCCCCAACCCCAAGAAAGGTGGAGCCACGCCTGAAAAGGCGCCTCACCTGTCACATCCTTGCGTTTCCCCCTTCTTCTGTTCGGTGCGCGGAGAGAAGGTCGGTTACCCTGGCTGAAAATGCTCTAGAATCCAGTAGCCATCATGCCTTCATATAGATAGGTCTATATCCGTGACTTATTGTCATAAACAGATTTTTATGATAACAAAAGTGACACATGCTCATTTTGGGACACAGACAAAAGGGCCCCACCCTCTCGGCCCCTGTTTATTACTTGTATTAGGAGGTACCCGTTGGGGAGTGGGCGTGGGTAAGAGATTCTGGCGTGGGAAGGCAAATCCCCGGAAGAAAGGAACAAGGAGCTTCTAAACGAGCCGCGTGAGAGATGGCGCGAAGTCCCCTTGCCCCTCGCCCCCGGGGCTCCCCTGCAAAGGCGGCTTCCGGCAGCTCCTGGGCTGTCCTCCCCTGCGCGTGCGCACAGCCCGCTCGGCAAGCAGACGTCCGACCGCGGGCGGGGGTGCGCTCCGCGAGGTTCGCGCTGGGCGGGACGCGGACGCGGGCGCGGGCGAACCGGGGTTCCGCGCCCACGCACCTCTGCAACGGGAGGTCTTGCAGGAAGCAATAACCTGTTCAAATAAGAAATCCGTTAAGCTATTTTTAAATATGGAAAAGTAAGAAAGGAAACAAAAATGGTTCATGATCCCACTGCCTAGCTAACTTCTCTGGACGTTATAAAAAAAATTGCAGGGCACAAGCTTGAAATATGCAAAACAGCATAGAAAGTTAAAGATGGAAAGTAAACAGCCTTCCTTCCCACCAGTCCCTCAGTTCCTCTTTCCAAAGATAATCATTTTTAGGTTCCTCCAAATATGTGTGTATTTAACATACAAAATGGAGTTTTACTCTTCATTCTTCTCTTTTTTTCACTTCATCTTTCTTAGGGGTATTTCCACATTGGCACATCTAGATCTAATACTTTTTATTTTTTTTTTTAAGTTTTTTTTTTTTTTTTTTTTTTTTTTAGGTTTTATTTATTTGACAGAGAGAAAGACAGCCAGAGAGGGAACACAAGCAGGGGGAGTGGGAGAGGGAGAAGCAGGCTTCCCGCAGAGCAGGGAGCCTGATGTGGGGCTTGATCCAAGGACCCTGGGATCATGACCTGAGCCGAAGGCAGACGCTTAACGACTGAGCCACCCAGGCGCCCCTAGATCTAATACTTTTTAAAGGTGCGTGGGATCCCTTTGTAAGGTACCATATTTATTTAGCTTATTTCCTACTCATGGACATTTAGGTTTCTAGTATTTCACCAGCACAACATTGCAGAGACCATACACTCACATCTGTCTGGGAATATTTTTGCTGGAATAAACTATAGGGTAAAGTCCTAGGTGTGGAAGTGCTAAGTCATGCATATATAGGACTACACTTTAAAAAAGTATGGGTAGATTTTGTCAAATTGCCCTCCCAAAAGATTGCACAAATTTATACCCTCACTGAAATGTGAATGAGATGTAACATCTTTTTATATGCAGAAATGGCAGTTATTTCTTTCTTCTGTGAATTGCTTGTTCATATTCTTCACTTATTTTTCCACTGGGTTCAACTTTTTTCTTACTGATTTGGCTACACTTTGTAAATAAAGGAAATTATCTTTTGTCTGTCATTGTGTTTGCAAATGTTTTCCCCAATTTATCTTCTGTGTTTTAACTTTGTGTTTGGTTATCGGTTTTGTTTTGTTTTTTTTTGTGATAGAGAAATTTTAACATTTTATGTGGCAAATTTGGCAGCGTGCCTTTAGACTGGTGTGTGTTTTGTCTTATTTGAAAAAGCCGCCCCCACTGCAATAAGTAAAAAAGTAAATAAATAAATTCACTCATGCTTTTCATTTTTCTTAAGATTTTATTTTTTAATTTTTTAAAGTAATCTCTACCCCCCAATGTGAGGCTTGAACTCAAGACTCTAAGATCAAGAGTTGCAGTAGAACTGACTGAGCCAGTCAGGCGCCCCTGCCCATACTTTTAATTTAAAATACACACACAACTTTTGTTGTTAGGGAAGTCATATGTTCAATGAAAAAAGTTTAAAAAATACATAAGCAAAAGCAAAGAATCCTGTAGTCTGTCAGAGAGTCACTATAAGCATGTTGCCATAGAAATTTCCAGCCTTTAATTCTATGCAATAATTGATTAAGATAATGCTTTGATTATGCCATGAACTATATTTGTTAAATATTTGAATTATATTTTTAAAAACAGCTTTTTGAGGTATATCTTTATTGGTATATCACAAAATTCACCCATTTTAAGTAAATGATTTTTAGTGAAATTACAGAATTGTGCAATCATCACCACAATCTAATTTTAGAACATTTTCATCACCCCAGAAAGAAGGCTTCTGTCCCATTTGTGGTCACTCCCTGTTCCCACCGCCTAGCCCTGGCAACCACTAATTTACTTTCTGTCTCCACAGATTTGCCTTTTCTAGACATTTCACATAAATGGAATCCTACAACATGTTGGCTTTTTCATTTGTCTTTTTTCGCTTACTATGTTTTTGATGTCCATCTATATCATAGCTTGTATCACTACTTCATTGTTTTTATTGCTGAGTAGTAGTTCATTGATTGGATATACCACTTTTGTATATCCATTTATCAGTTGACAGACATTTGGGTTGTTTCCAATTTTCAGCTATTCTAAATAATGCTGCTATGAACATTTGTCTACAAGTTTTTGTGTGGAGGTGTTTTCTTTTCTTCCAGGTGTATACTTAAAAGTGGAATTGCTGGGTCATGTGTTCACTCTATGTTAACATTTGGATTACATTTTTGAGGTGCTTACTTGGACCAGTCTGTATTGAGACCTTCACTAGAAAATGAAGTCAGGGGCATCTGGGGGGAAAACCCTGAGACACAAGACCTCCTGGTATAATTAAAGTTACAGGAATTTAGATAGGGCCTAAAGTTATCTTTGGGTGTTATTCTAGCAGAATGTTAAGATGGGTTTCTTCCTGTCCAAATTCGGATTGAGGCACAAATGTAATGGACATCAAATACCAAAATAAACGTGAGACTGAGTCCGACATGGGCAAAATTTAGAAAAGATCAAGGATATAAAAGGAGAATCAGAAGAGATATTTGTATACCTATGTATACATATACAAGGTTTCCTGAGTATTTCCTGCTGAGCAGAGTGGTGGCCAGAGCTGTCTGGAGCCTTTTAGGAGTCCTGCCTAAGAGAACCACTTGGGAAAGCAGGGGGCCTGCAACAACATAAGACTGTATGGAGTGCATGGGGGCCGGGGCTGGGGGGGGTGGTGCTGGAAGGTTCGTGGGAGAAAGAAGGTCACGACGCACTGGATTGACTCTAAGGGAACGCCCACTACATAGCTGCTTGGGAATGAGGCTCCAGGTAAAACAGTCCTGCTTACCCACCAAGATCCCACCAACCCCCTACATGTGATCTTTGTGGATAAACTTTAATAACAGCAAAAGCAGTCCAAAAGAAAGGTATTGCAATTTATCGTTCCTCCAAGTTTCGAACACTAGGCTAGAAGTTGACTACAGTGGCCTCCCTTCATCAGCAGTTTCGGTAAGGCGCGGTCAACCGCCCCCGGAAGCGGACGATCCTCCTCCTGCCGAATCTGCCGGAGGTCAATAGCAGCCTAACTCTGCGTCACTCGCTACGTCAAGATGTGCGTCACTCACCTCCCGCCAGCTCAGCAGGATGCGTGTCATCACCGCACATGGTCGCACGAGGGGTGAGTAGGAAGCAACACGAGATTTTGAGAGAAAGAGAGCACCTTCAGGGAACTTCTGTTACAGTATATTGTTGTAATTGTTCTATTTTATTCTTAGTTATTGCTGTTAATCTCGAACTGTGCTTAATTTATAAGTTAAACTTTATCATACGTATGTGTAGGAATAAACACAGTATACACAGGGTTCGGTACCATCCGCGGTTTCAGGCATCCACTGGGGGTCTTGGAACGCAACCCCTTGTGGATGAGGGGGATGATCGTATGTGGGTGAGTTACAATCTAAAGCCTTGTGTATGCTCAGGAACGCATTGCCCGTGAGTGCTCTGCAACATTTAGGGAAACCACAGAAGGAAATCACAGAATCTTTTTTCCTGAAGACTATAAGGAAAATGGATGCTAGCTGAGCAGACCAAATTTAATTTTTGCAGACCTTGTATATTTTGGAACTCTAGACAGATTCCTATGAGAAGACAGATAACTGGACAAGAAAACAAAAATTAAATAATCTCTCTGTTTTCAATTACTCCATGATATGCAAGTCAAATTCTATGGGGTACCCTGTTTGTTCCTCAGAAACACTCAGAAGCCCAATCGGTTTTTAAAGGGAAGAACTATTTGTATGTAAACTTGGTGGCTTATTAGGAGAATTGTCCTACAGTGCCTTTAGTTGCACCTCATTTAAATTTTTGAGTAAGGGAAGGTCTGGGACCTGTATAAGGAATATATTTATTCAAATACAAATTCATTTATTCAAGTACCTTTTTATCTAGAAATACTCTATTTCTATCCTTTCCTTCTAGTCCACGACTCCTCAAGAACCTCTAGTATTTTGGGATCTTAAATCAACTGCTGACCAGGGCGCTTACCTGCATAGAGACCTTAGGTTTTAATGCATTTGTTTGTTGTCATGGATTGTAAACTTTATTATTTAGCAACCAAAGGTAAACACGGGTTCAGAAACCTGAAGAAATTGTACAGAGGTCCTTAAAAAACCTAGGTATATTCTGCTTATCTTTTTATTTCTGTTTTTGTTGGGTTTTCTCTGACATCTGTGTGGGGAAATTATTGCTGTATTTTCTTCTTGTATTCTTGAAGCCAGGTATTGAGTAACCAAAATTCATGATTTGACAAGAAGGAGATGGTGTGATGAATATGGGTAGGTGCAATATCAATGTAAGAGATCTGATGTAAGTTCTACAGTCCCTGTGATTTTTGAAAATCTTTACACAACACCCAAAGGCAACTGCAGTAAGGAACCTCTAACATGTTAGGGAAATGTGTCTCAGTCCAGGTAGAGTCCAGCCACGCTAGGCTGTGGTATCTTACACATGGAGTAGAGTAAGATCCACAATGTGCATTTTACCTAATACATTTGGACCTCGGCCAAACTACAGCGTTCACAGTGACATGGAAATATATAATGTACATGGGCAAATGACCAGTAAACTTCAACATCTGTTTTTTATCTTCAGTGCGTTTCTTTGTCTTGTCACTGTGGAAAAAAATCCCGGAAAAGTCTTGAAAGCTAATTAGATCCAAATTTACTTTAGGAAAGAAGGGCCAAAGAGTTGTGATGACAAATTTGTCTTTGTTCCAGCTGCCAAACTGGTCTTTGACCCCTTTACTTAACATGGGTGATTATTTATTTGCACATAGGTCCTTTATTTTTGTTTTTGTTTTGTTTTGTTTTGCAATGCAGAAATCTCTTTCCTGGAATAGGCACCTGGCTTCTGATTCCCATTTGCAAAGAATTTGCCAGCTCAAATAAGCTGTAAAGTACTGTACTAAATATCTCTTTCATGTTAAATTTGTAGGCATTATAAGAGGAAATGTATTATAATAATATGTGCTGTTTTTTGAATTTATATTTTTCTCCAAATTAATGCATTTTCTTTAAAAACTCTGATTTTCTGCCCAGTTTACATATTTTTATTACACATACACATACTTTTCTATACTCCTGTCTTTTTCATTGTATTTAAAGATACGTTCTTTTGATACAGGTGGAGATGAAAAATTAATAATTTAAAATGAGCTTTTTAAAAAATTTTAATTTAAATTCAATTAATTAACATATAGTGTATTATTAGTTTCAGAGGTGGAGTTTAGTGATTCATCAGTTGCACACCATACACACAAAAAATAAACTTAAAATGAGCTTTAAAGATGATCTGTGATGGCCCATTATCTTGGAAGACCAAAATTTGACTCAATTCCACCTCAATCTGTTATAATCACAAAGCTTCTGGTGGGCAGTCTCATTACAAATACACACACACCCATATTTGGGAACTATATATATATTTACATATACATAACATACATATATGGATGAAAGAATCCACTGATCCACACACATTACATCTCTTTCTCTGTTTTACAGCAAAAGGTTTTTTAGCATGAAATGAACAAACTCGAGTGAAAAGACTTGGGATCTCAGTCCCCTTTCAGTTCCTGATCTAATGATGATCCATGTCAGTCTCCTCCGGTAACAGGAAAGGCACCGAGGACCCCTTAGGATTGTCGGCTCATTTCTTCTAAGCACTAAAACTTGTCTAATCCTCCCACTCTGCACGCTGTGAGACTCTGTAGGGTCAGAAACTCTGTCTGCGAGCCAGCTGGGAAAAAGATCTCTCTGTGGGGCTTAATCAACCTCTGCTGCCCTTTGGTCTTTGTGGAGGTCCTGGGATTGCAGGTTCTGGACCCAGTCCAAGGAAGCTCAGTTTCCTTGCCAAAATCCATGCAAATAACTGGAAGAGTATCCCTTTTCGCTTTTTTTTTTAAGTATGAATTTGAGGGTCACTCATTCCCTCATATAAACACTGGCATAAATAGCTGATTTTCTCCTTGGGGATCATGCTCAGTCCTATGGCTGCCAAAAGAACCTGGACTCTTCCGAGGGCAAACCGGCCCCTTATCTTGCAAGGGAAGGACATTTATATGTTTATAGGCACTTTATTACAGACTGAAAATTTGAAGCAAAATGTGAACATTGTGGTAACATAGTTGAGAGTAAATTTATATTGCTATGGTTTCGAAATGAAAATATACTTTAACTAGTAAAGGAAAATTTAATAATTTTATTAAAATAAGTTGTACTACTATGACAACTCTAAAACACAAAGGTGATAAATAGATAACCATAGTGTGACATTACATCACCTTTGTAGGTAACATGAGATTGGGATTCAGAGATTGAATTCTTGGTAATTGTTGGGAAAACACAGTGCTTTGGTCAACTTCTGGGTCTACTATTGGCATATTGTGCTGGAGAAACATTTTCTTGCTTAGTCCGCTTTGCCTTTAGTGAACCTAATTATATTCTTGTCTAAAAAAAGTGCAAACCTATAAAGCATGACTTTATCATTTTTTAAAATGATTTTCACTATAGATAATGATCTAGTAAATTAATATGTTCTAATTAACTATTAACTCAGTCATTGGATATTGAAGGTTGTGATTCTGCTTTTTCCTTCTCTGTTTGTAGTTTTTTGCCTCTTTTGAAATATTTTCTTAGGATAAATTTCTGGGAGTAAAATTCTTGAATTAAACCATTGTTCACATTTACTTTTCTTATTTAAACATTTTCCCCCCTTTTACTTGCTTGGCTGTTTTTGTTCTCAGTTTTTCAAAATCATGAAATATTTTGGTCATAAAGGAGAGTATAGAGAATGTTCTCAAATCTGTAAAGCCTTTTCTTCTGCCGCTTAAGCATTTGTGTTAACTAAAGGAACATCTAATGAATGGAAATTTACTCCTTTGGTGTTTTAGGAATGTGATTTTGAGATCAAGTCAAAACTCTAGGTCTTTACTGAGCATTTACTACGTACAATGAACACAGACCAAAAACACAAAAAAGATTCTAGAAATGTTGACTTGAGCTAATTCACTCTTTCCTAGTCCAGAGGTTGTTCAGAAGTTTCCTCCTTCCTGGGCCAGAGGTGGGTCTGCATTAAGAGCTAGTCTCTCACTGGTGGCACCTTTACCTTGGTAGGATTGGAGCCGGGGGGGATGAGGAATCTGAAGCAGAGGGGAAGGCCATCATTTATACAGGGGCACAGAGACATCTGGATACACTGAATGTGACAGGGCGGGCCAGCCTTGTCCTTGCACTTTGAAAGAACTGCCTTTATAGCCTCGACCTGCTTTCAAGGAAGGTGGGATATTGGTCCATCTCCACTCCTGCACAGTCTGGAATGGTCACAGGCAGTCTGGGGGGAGGGATGTTGGGTCTATCATGAGGGGACCTTGGAAGAATTCTGTCCTTCTTAGGTGAACTTCTTCCTAAAGGAGAAGAGTTACCCTGGAGCATCACTTCATATTGCATGTTTTAGCTGACTTCTGCCACCTAGTGGCCATTTCCGAGAAGCTCTTTTCCCCTTTGTTTATTTTTAAAAGTATTTTCATGCAGGCAGACATTTGTAACTCTCAATCCCTATTTTCTTTAAGGACAGTAAGAGCAGAATACCATCGTATCACAAAGGGAAGTAACCACTGCAAGCACCAAAAATGAGAGGTGCTCCAAGAGGGCAATTGGGGCAGGCACATGTCTATTTTGGTTTGCTCCCTTCTATACTGTTTGGATTTTTATTGTCATGTGTGTATGATACTTCTATAATATGCGTTTTAAGTTTTTAAGTTGAAAAAAGTCTTATTAAAAATCCAAATAGGAGAACTGAATAATCAGGAAACAACCCAATTAAAAATGGGCCAAAGACCTTAAAAGACACCTCATCAAAGAAGATACTCATATGCAAACAAGCATATAAAAGATGCTTCACATAATAGATCATCAAGGAAATGCAAATTAAAACAACAAGATACCACTACAACATCTATCAGAATGGCCAAATTTCAGAACTCTGATGACACCAAATGATGGCAGAGATGGGGAACTATGAGAACTCTCATCATTGCTTGAGGGAGTGCAAACTGGTACGGTCATTTTGGAATATAGTTCAGTGGTTTGTTATAAAACCACTTTTGTATACTTTTACCATATGATGCAGCAGTTGTATTTCTTGGTGTTTACACAAAGGAGGCAAAAACTATGTTCATACAAAAACTGACATGGATGTTTATAGCAGCTTTACTCGTAATTGCCTAAACTTGGAAGCAACCGAGATGGCCTTCAGTAGGTGAGTCGGCTAACAGACTGTGGTACACCCAGAGAGTGGAATATGATTCAGTGCTAAGAAATGAGCTATCAAGCCATGAAATGACATGCAGGAAACTTCAATGCATGTTTTAAATGACAGAAACTAATCTGAAAACGCTACGTGCTATATGATTCCAACCGTATGACCTTCTGGAAAAGGCAAAACTATGGAGACAGTAAAAAGATCAGTGATTGCCAGGAAAGGGATGGAGGGGGAGGAGTGATGAATAGGCAGAGGATTTTTAAGGTAATCAAACTATTCTGTATGATACTCTAATGATGGATATACATCGTTACATATTCTATTTGTGATAGAGCGTACAGCACCAAGAATGAACCCTGATGTAAACTATGGACTCTGTGGTTATGATGCACCAGTGTAGGTTCATCCATTGTAAGAAATGGACCACTCTAGGGGCGTCTGGGTGGCTCAGTGGGTTAAGTGTCTACCTTCAGCTCAGGTCATGATTTCGGCGTCCTGGGATTGAGTCTCCTATTGAGCTTCTTGCTCGGCGGGAGTCTGCTTCTCTCTGTCCCTCTGCTCCTCCCCCTGCTTGTTCTCTCTCTCTCAAATAAATAAATAAAATCTTTTATATATATAAAAAAGAAATGTAACATTCCGGTGGGGATGTTGATAATGGGGGAGGCTGTGTATGTGGGGGCAGGGGGCATATGGGAATCCCTGTACCTTTATCTTAATTTTTCATGAACCTAAAACTGCTCTGTGGAATTTAAGAAACAAAACAAATGAAATTAGGGGGAAAGAAAAAGAGAGAGACAAACTAAGGAGCTGACTCTTAATCATAGAGAACAAACTGAGGGCTGCTGGAGGAGAGGGAGTGCGGGGATGGGTGAACTAGGTGATGGGGATTAAGGAGGGCACTTGTGATGAGCACAGGTCCGTGTTAGGAGAGGAACTGGCACCTTTGGAACTAGGGGCCTGATTGGGAGGGCTTCCTGGAAGTGACCCCTTCACTCCATTCTGCTTCTCTTCCCATCTTACACCTTTTTGTTTTTTAAAGATTTTTTTTTAAAAAGATTTTATTTATTTATTTGAGAGAGAGAGAGCGAGAGAGGGAACACAAGCAGGGGGAGTAGGAGAGGGAGAAGCAGGCTTCCCGCGGAGCAGGGAGCCCGATGCGGGGCTCGATCCCAGGACCCTGGGATCATGACCGGAGCCGAAGGCAGACGCTTAATGACTGAGCCACCCAGGCGCCCCAGTTTTTTAAAGATTTTTTTAAATTTATTTCTTTTGAGAGAGACCTCCTGTGCGTTCATGAGTTGGGGGAGGGGCAGAGGGAGAGAGAGAGAATCTCAAGCAGACTCCCCTCTGAGCACGGAGTCTGATGCGGGGCTTGATCTCACAACCCTGAGATCATGACCTGAGCCGAAACCAAGAGTTGGATGCTTAACTGACTGAACCACCAGGGCGCCCCTCTTCTTATACCTTTTTTCTTGCTCTGCTTCCTGATCCCACTCCTTAAAAGAGGTAGAACCCATTTCGGTGTTCTGTTCTCATTCTCCCTTCTCTTCCCTCCTGATGTTCGGTTATCATACCTATGCAGATACCTCTCCCTTAACTTTTCTCCTTCATCTCTTATCACTTCTAGGGGCTTCCAGCCATGTTCCCATCCATCTGCAGCTTAACGTCATGGTGCCATTATTTCTTCATCCGTCTGAGTACTTGGTCCTTTCCTTTCAATGCCTTCCATCCCCACCATCTCTGTGACTTCAGCCCTTTCACCTCCTCTCTCTGCTGCGCCCCTCTCTGCTGCTTCTCTTGAATCTTAAGTTCATCTTTCTCCCCAAAATCTGCTTTGTGCAGATCACTCTCTGCTCCAAAATCTTTATTGGTGCCTTCTTGCTGACAGGGAAAAAAAAGTCCCTGGCTTGGCATTCAAGGCTCTTCATCATGTGGCCTTAAGCTCCGTTTCCAAAGTTACTGACTCCAAATCCTCACCCACATGAGCTCTCAGCTCCAGGTGGGTGGTTTTCTTTGGCAAGCAAGCTGCCCATCTTTGCTCTCACTCTTCCCTGTGCCTGGGAAGCCCTCCCTCCCCATTTCTCACCTCCCCTTTTAGGGAACTAAAACAGTCCCCTCATTTAGGAAGACTTCCCAGCCATCTGAGGCCAGTGCTTTTCTGCCTCCCTGAACTTCTAACTCAGTTTTTTGGTTGCCCTGTGTATTCCCCAAAGAGCTAAGACCCCTGCAGGCAGAACCTGGATCTTACCTGGCTGAAGAAAGTGTTTTGGACAATCCAGGACTCCTGAATGTACCACCATTTCCTAACCCCAGTGGTGGACAGCTTTCTGCTTGGCAGTTTCTTTTTCTTTTTTTAAATACAATTGGAATGATTTCTTCCTGCTTTCTCATATGATTGTTGTAATAATTGGAAGAGCTAAAGTATGAGAAAATGCTTTGAAACCCCAGGGATGTATACAAATGTCAACTGTCCATTATATCATTTCAGATCACTCCTTAGTCCCTTACTTGTCAGTGGATCCTTGTCTCTCTCTTACTGTAAACAGGTCTAAACCAGACTGCCCAGCTTTAAGCTTTGCTTGGAAAGAACAGTTGCAAAGGGCTATCACTCCTTAAGCCCCAAGACATAAGAAGATTACCAGCTGGGCACAAGGAGCCCGGCTCCTTCTGCTACTCTGTTCAGATGACTGGGTGCCTGGGAGGAGGAGGTTCTTGCCATCTGTCAAGGCAGCTGGCTTATGCTCAAGGACGCAGCTCGGTTTCTCAGCTAATAACACATACCGGACCCAGGCCGTGAACCTGAGGATCTTGGACACGTGTCCTACAGGATGGTTCTCTTTGCTTTGTGGCCCCATGAGACAGTCTACACCCTTGCATGTTTTTTCTTGCTGTCAGAGGCACCCACGGGATGCAGATATTCAGTCTCTGCTCACTCCATTTGCCACTGCTGCCAAATGGTCGCTAGTGTTGAGGGCTTTTCTCAAACTGGTGGATGTGTTTGCCTCCTTGCCTCTCTCTCATGGCTCAGTTTCTCCTTTCCATTTCCCCCAAGTTAGGATTAAAAATGACATACGAAATTAACTTTATTTACATATGTGCAGTGTCTGACAGCTCTTGGGCCAATTTTGTAGGCTTATTCTTAGTTGGTCCTCCCTGCTGTAAAGCTCATAGTACTAGAATTTAAAATGCAAAGAATTACAAAGAATCACAAGAAGTGGAAACAATGTTCCACTTAGTGCCTGAAACTTGTCACTACATACCTGCTTACCTCCGGGCAATTGTTTTGCTTGTCTGTTCAAGCAGTCTGTTAACATTTTTTAAATTGACGGACTTCATCTTTTGGAGTTTTAGGTTTGCAGAAAAATTGAATAGAAAATACAGAGTTTCCATATACTCTTCCCTTCCTCTCTCTGAACAGGTTCCCTATTATTAATGTCTTGTATTGGTGTTGTACATTTGTTATAATTGGTGAGCCAGTATTGATACATTATTATTAACTGAAGTCCATAGACTTCAGAGTCCCATGAGGGTTCACTCTTTGTGCTGTATATTCTGTGGGGTTTGCCAAATGCATAATGACATGTATCCGTCATTACTGTGTCATACAGAGTACTTTCACTGCCCTAAAATTCCCCGAGGTTCCCCTATTCATCCCTATTTCCCCGCCCCCACCCCTTGGCAGCCTATTACTTTTCAAGTCCAGCCACAGTGCCTAGTACTGGGCTGTGTATCCCGAAGGTGCTAATTATATACATTTGGGCTATTTGATAGTAACGGTAACCAGAGATGAAACCATGGATTTAATATCTACATGGATATCAATACACACTCCTGGTGTGCTCGGGCATTGCTTCTGGAACCACAGTCTAGCAAATCAGAGGATATTCTCAGGCAGTTTTTTATGAACAAGGCATGGATTAGGACAAAATCTTCTTGAGAGGTGAAGTGCTGTAGTCAGCGTCTCCTGGGAAGGTCTGTGGTTTGATTGTGGTCTGCTGCTTTGCTACTTCAAGGGCCCGTTGAAGAAACCAGTCAGGTGAGCTCCTGGCATTGGCCATGGGCCAGGGGAGCCGCTGGAGTGTCAGTGAGCATACACTTTATTCAGCAAGGGCTGTAGTAGGCGCAAGGGCCCCTGAGTGGCTCCTGGCATATGCTATAGGCGTGAAGCAAAGCCTCTTTCTAAAACAGCAGTGAAATCTAGCAACAGTCCCCCAGTAGCACTAGCTTGTTTGGTGTCATTTCCTGATAAGTCACTTAAAGAAAATGGATGATTTTGATTTTTAAGGATGACTTCCTTTGAAGAATGAATGGATTGAAATGTGTTGCTGATAAGATGGTAGTCACTTTATAATGCTTCATGTGAAATTCTGCTGGACTATCTTATTTCTTAGTTAGGCTAGGTAAATGCATAACAGCCAGCTCGGCAACAGGAAGGTAGAAACTAGCAAGGATTAATGGCTACTGAGTACCACGCACTTCATCATTAGATCCATTCTTGTACATATGCATGAATGGAAGGAGTCTTTTACACAGATAGTTTTTTAAAATATCTACTTGGCTGTAGAATTCACATTCACTTGTTTCCATAGAGGGTGGGCAGCTGTAGATGTACCAATTCCATGTGGACAAGGCTGGTAATAAAGTCTGCCGTCAGTCTCTAAGCAAACCCCAGAGGTGGCTGGGGGAAGGTGACCTAGGAACAGGGAAAATGTTAGATGACATTGGAAGCTGTTCCTGTGTGATCATCACTGGGTCTCTGGTCTCCCTCATCCTCCTGGGGGCGTTGTCTGCACCACAGATTCTCAGGACTCTCCCTCAGTAACATGGCCTCAAAGCCCCTTCTTCTCAGCCTTTCCACCAGGGTAATCCCTGCTCACCTCTGTGGTCCTTGGGCAGGTGTGATTGCCAATTAAATTATATCTTGAAGGGTTTAGAGTCTAGAGGCCAAATAGATCCTAAAGTATGAAAACAGAAAGTTGCTTAATATTGCCTCAAGGTTTTATTAATTTGACATAAGTTCTTTTCAGACCTCTAAGTGTCCTTATGTGCTACATATGCATACTGTGCACACTTCAGTTTAACCTCTGAATGTCCAGAAGGCCAGCTGAACTTTAATGACTAGTTGGTCTTTGAGAAAGCACAAAAGGCTAACTCGAGTCAGAGCAAGAGAAGCAGAAGTTGCCTTTTCTCTTTCGTCCCTTGGGGGAGGGAAATGAGGTTCATTTTCTGGGAGGTTTCAGGCCGGAGGCTTGGAGATGCCAACCCACTGAGAAGAGAGGGTTGGGTAACAACCAGGATGATCAAAGCTAAAGTTCTGTAGCCACCATGACCCAACCCTGTTCACGAGAGAGCTGAGCCTCAGACACCTGTAGGAGAACAGTCTGGAACCCAGGGAGCTCCTCATGCTGTTTCCCACATCATGGGCTCCAAGCTCTGGTTGTTTCCCCATTAATGAAAAGAATACATCTCCTTAATAAATTCGTATTTCTTTTTTATTATTTTATTTTTTAAAAAGATTTTATTTATTTATTTGAGAGCGAGAGAGCAAGAGAGCGAGAGAGAGCATGAGCAAGGTCAAGAGCAGAGGGAGAAGTGGGCTTCCCGCTGAGCAGAGAGCCTGATGTGGGGCTTGATCCCAGGACCCTGAGATCCTGACCTGAGCCAAAGGCAGACGCTTAACTGACTGAGCCACCCAGGTGCCCCTACTTTTTAAAAGATGTTATTTATTTATTTGAGAGAGAGTGAGAGAGGGAATGAGCAGGGAGGGCGGCAGAGGGAGAAGCAGGCTCCCCAGGAGCCTGACACAGGGCTCAATCATAGGTCCCCAGGATCATGACCTGAGCTGAAGGCAGACGCTTAACCCGACTGAGCCACCCAGGTGCCCCAATTTGTATTTCTTTTAAAATAAATTATGTACATTATTTTTAAATAATAAAAATCCTAAAACCAGAAATTAAAAAATGAAATATGTAGTATTTTTCAAAAAATTTCAGATAAGGTAAATTTCAAAAATTAAAAAAGTTATGGTATCTATAAGAAAAAAATCAAACTAATAATAGCATAAACAAGATAACATTTTCCCTCTATCACATAAAGGAAGTCTGAGAGAAGGCAATGCAGGGATGATATGTCAACTCCACAGAGTTGTCAGGGAACCAGACTAATTTCATTTCTCTGCTTTGCCATTCCTAGGCTCCAGCCATCACATCTATAATTAAGGACGTGGGATGGATAAAAGAAAGAAAGTCCTTCCCTTCCCTTTTTAGGGGATTTGCTTGAAGTCCCATAAAACATTGTGATATCAGATTCTTTTAACCTTTTCAGGCAACCCAACCCAGAGCAAGGAGGTCCTCCATGAGAGGCTCTACCCTGTGAACCCCCCACGTCCCAAAGCTGTCATGAGACTATTCTTGTGTGTTCTTGCTATTGCCAAGACTTACCTTTCATTCCTGGAAGAATGCCTTGCTAAATACTAGAACCAGTTTAGTTAGAACTTGGGGAATATCCACACAGTTGCAGAATATGAGTATTGTTGGTGACAGGTTGAAGGTAGCTCCCAATTCCAAAACACATGATCTGAGACATCATGTTGCCATCCAGGTCATAAGGCTTTCAGGATCGAGAGCACTTTGGTATACTAGTCAGACTGAGCTAAGCTATCCTGTGACATCCAAATCTCAGTAGCTTAATTCAATGTAAGTTTTTTTTTTTTTTCTAGTTCAGGCTACGTGTTCAAGGAGGGTTTACACAGAACTCTGGGGGCGGGGTGATCTCTAATAATAGAATCACTTAGGGATCAAGGCTGTCAGAAACTCCATCTCAAGACACACTTCCACTATCTCAGAGTGGTATCACAGAAAAGAGCCATGAATCAAGCTTTGGCTTCTAAAGCTTCCACCCAGATGTGGCGCATGTTCCCTGCGCTTACACCCCACTGACCAGAGCAATCACGTGGCCAGAGCCAGCTTCAGAGGAGTTGGGAAGGGTATTCCCAGTGTGAGTGTGGAAGACAGCAACTCAGAAATATTTGGTGAATGCCACTATGACTACTAGTAGTTTATTTTTTTAAGAATTTATTTATTTATGAGGGAGAGAGCACGTGCATGAGCAGTGGGGAGGGGCAGAGGGAGAAGCAGACTCCCTGATGAGTAGGGAGCCCGATGCTGGACTCGATCCCAGGACTCTGGGATCATGACCCGAGCCCAAGGCAGACGCTTAACCAACTGAGCCACCCAGGCATCTATGACTACTAGTAGTTTAGCTCTAATTCCCAACCGTGTGCCAGTGTTGTTCTCCGAAAGCCCGGTTCTGAAGTTCAAAACCTTATGAACAGGTTTGCACCTGACAAATAAGCAAGCAGTTTCATAACATAAAGACTGATCATGTTTATGGCTTTATTGTTGTAAAACTGTGCATCACCCATCAGAAGGAAGCTCTCTAGGTTCCTGGGCTCGGAGGCTGTCTTGTTAGGTGGCCCCTGAGAGCCCATTTGGAGACTACCATGGAAGTGTCACTGGATCAAGGCAAAATGAAAGAGAGAGAAAACAAACCTAGAATAAAGTAATGAACTTTTCAAAAAGTAAAAAGTTATTCCATTTTAGAGAATGCCTTTTATTCTGATATCACATCTTTATTATTTTCTTGAGCTTCCATTTTAGAGAATGCCTTTTATTCTGATATCACATCTTTATTATTTTTTTGAGGTTCCATTTTAGAGAATGCCTTTTATTCTGATATCACATCTTTATTATTTTTTTGAGCTTACAAAGGCTTTTCTTTAGGGGAACCTGGGTGGCTCAGTCGTTTAAGCGACTGCCTTCGGCTTAGGTCGTGATCCCAGGGTCCTGGGATCGAGTCCCACACCAGGTCCCTGCTCAGTGGGGAGTCTGCTTCTCCCTCTCCCTCTGCCCCTTCCCCCTGCTTGTGCTTTCTTTCATCCTCTCTCTCTGTCAGTAAATAAATAAAATCTTAAAAAAAAAACAAAAACAAAGGCCTTTCTTTATGAAATACTGGTAATGGAAGTTGGTAGGAGTTTTTTTTAAATAAACTTCCTTGGCAAAATAAAATATTTGTAATAATCTATATCTGACCCTCCTATTTTTTTTGAAGATTTATTTACTTATTTGTCAGAGAGAGAGAGAGAGAGAGAGAGATGTTTAACTGACTGAGCCACCCAGGCGTCCCTGACTCTTTTAAACCACCTGGGGACTCTGATAATCTAAAAGCCACTCATCTGGTTTCCCTCTTGTTTTCAAAGAAGAAAACTAGGAAATAACACAGTTTACCCTCCAAACACATGCATCTAACTGGAAAAATAATTCTCAATGGATATTTGGATTCAGATTTCAAGTTGGCTGAATGGTGTGAACTTTCTTTCCCAGAAACATCTTTATAGAGACCTGACCGTTAACAGTGTTTGCCAGAGAAGATGAAAGAACATGTTTGCTTTACTCACCATGAAACACATGGAAAGAAAGAGCCAACTGGGAAAACATCTTGTAGGTAGCTTAACTTTAGTAATGAAACTGTCTCATGACTTTGGACGGTTGTCCACATAAGTGGTCCGTGTTGGACCTGCCTGCATGGCTTCCTGAAACTTGCAAGCTGTGTTCTGTATGAATGTGATTTTGTTGAACTGGGGTATTTACAAGCTCCTCATGGTTGCAGTGGGCATCAGCTGAGAGGGTCACCTTTCTCCCAAAGAAAGCCAGGAATGTATGAAAATCACAAAATCAACTGTGAGAGAATTAGAGCAGTAATACAATGAAGCAGGTTGGCCAAAGTTCTCTTCATCACTGAGAGGCAAGATTGAAAATCAGAGGAGAAGCCTCTGAGGTCGCTGAGCTTGTTGATGACAGTGAGGTTGCCTGTGTATTATTATGGTGATTAATGTTGTCCATTTTGAATGAGAACTGTGAGAGCTACAAAGTTATCTGTCAGATGGAAAGAGGGATGGGAGGGGGGTGCTACCTATTTCATGGAAGTGATAGGGATATGGCCCAGGGGTTAAACTGAAGAATAATGAGAGTCTGTGAGAGGGACAGTGGCTCTTGGTGGAAGTTGGAAAAAGTGTACATCCTGAGTTTCTAATAGAGAACAAATCTATTTATTCAAAGCAGAGAGTGGCAAGGAGAGGAGCACCCTTTGGCTCTCCCACAGTGAATTATAATTATGAATAAATATCTGGAGAGATTCTTGTCAGTGGTATTAGCTGTCCCTACATTGCATGTGGTGAACCAAGACAAGATCAGGTAAAAAACATTGAGTGGTAGGTCTTAATGCAGAACAAAATGAAGGCACATTCTCTTTATGGCTTTAGCCATTTGCTCATACAAACCCATTTTTTTAAAAAAGATTTTATTCATTTATTTGAGAGGGAGAGAGCACAGAGGGAGAGGGAGAAGCAGACTCTCCCGCTGAGCAGGAAGCCCGATGTGGAACTCGATCCCAGGACCCTGAGATCATGACTGAGCCGGAAGCAGACACTTAACGACTGAGCCACCCAGGCGCCCTTACAAACCTGTTTTGAATGGAGAGATGAATCCCTGGGAGATAAAATTGTGCCACCAATTGGGGGGGAGGGTGTCTCAGGATCACATGTCTAGAAAGAGAGCCCACACTTTCCCATGTATTATCTCAGTATTATAGCTTTTAGACAATATGCACTGCAAAAGGAAGGTTCTTTATACTATATATTTAGCCTAAAACTATGATAACATCCTTTGGCATGGCCATTATCTGATGGTATTTGAAACTGAACCAGCTTCCTATTTCCAGGCATTAACAAATGAGAGTCTTAATGTTGTCTAATGTTATTTCCTGAGTTTAAGACAGATTTCTTTTCTCCAATTCATTCAAGTTTATTTTTTTTTAAGAAAAGATCTCCTTCAGACAATTAAATTTCCCAGAATTGTTTAAGCACTGTTATTGTTCTCAATGAGAATATTTCCTATTGAACTCTAGCTATGTAACTTGATGGGAATTCTCGTGCGTATCTATCATTGCCATACTTGGAGGATTTGCAGGAGACCTGGGAAATAAATCAGCTAGCCTGTCAAGTAGCAGAATCCCACTTTAGAACATTCATTCTAGTAAGTCTTCTAGCCAGAGGATGCAAGGATGAATCAGGCATGACATTTGCCCTCAAAGAACTTACAGTTTAGAAGGGGAGATAAAAAGATACATTATTTATATAGAAGGCAAGAATGTTCTATCTTACCTTCTCTCCTCTCACTGACTGCTGGGAATGAGCCTAAGGGAAAGTGTGTGTGTGTGTGTGTGTGTGTGTGTGTGTGTGTGGGTGTGTGGGTGGGTGTGTGGAGGATATTATGCGTGAAAATGCAGTGGAATGAATGAATGATTACCTAAATATAGGTCTCGTTACTTGAAGGCAGAGTGATAATTTGTGCTCAGGCATTAGAGAATGCCATTTTTATCTAGTCAGAGACAGTATATCATGGTGGTTAGGAATGTGGACTCTCCAGCTGGGTTGCTGATTCAAATCCCTCCTCTGCCACTTACTGTGTTCATGATCTTGGGCAAGTTCCAACTTCTCTGCGCCTCAGCGATCTAGTCTGAAAATGGTTTAATAATCGGGTTGTCACAAAGGTGAAATAAGTTTAACAAGTTTAAACTGTGTATACCAGCGTCTGGCATGTGGTAAGTGCCCAACATACATTAGGTATTACTAATAAACTCCTAAGACATCCCCATATCCTTAAACACAATTTTTGAAATTCACTGTTCTGGCAAAAGAGTTATACATTTTTTCTCCCTGAGCTCCTGGCTTCTCGCTGCAAATTTACACCTGTAGTATTTAATGTTCATCAGCCTTGTCAGTGTTACGTGTAGATGTGCGTGATGTTGGTATAGCAGAACTCTGTTAATGACGCGGGAAGTTGAGGCTGCAACCTCAGATTGTATTGGCATCTATGATGTTTCTCCATTTCTGCTCTTAGGAAGATTTTGGTAATATTCATGAAGAAAGCTTTCCAAAATTTTAAATTAAAAAATATCAACAGAACAATTATCCCTTCATTATTTGCTCTCAGTTATTCTTCCTGTAGATACCCTTTACACACCTCAGTATTCAGAACTTACATGCACAGCAGGGGCGCCCGGGTGGCTCAGTCTTAGAGCATGCAACTCTTGATCTCAGGGTCATGAGTTCAAGCCCCACATTGGGCATGGAGCCTACTTAAAAAACAAAAACAAAAACAACTTACCTCCATGACCAACACCACTAGGTAACAACCACGATGGAAATTATATTAAAAGCAGAGAGAAACTAAATGTGTCGTTTGTTTGCTCATAAACCACAGAATTCTTGGTGCCTGACCCTCACCATGACACAATTTGAGCTGTCCAGCTCACAGTGGTCCCCTGCCTGTCCCTCACCTGTGTGTTCAGAGGTGGTTTCAGGGGGGTGCCTATCCTCTATTCCTATATGGCCCCACCTCCTTGGCTATACCTGATGGCCTGAGAGATGGGCTGGATCAATGAAGATCTCATTCCTAGAGGGTTAGAATTGGTTCCACGAGGGTCAGGCTTTCCAAGGGGCTGACTTAGAAACGTGTGAACTTGGGAGCAGTGGGAAGCTGGAGTGTAGGGAGAAGCATCGAGGAGGGAAACCACCAGGGTCCTGCTGGCTTCCGAGAAGTGGACTCTCATCTTTCTAGAGGACCAACTTCATTATGTCTTTGGACTCTGTGAAATGCCCCTGTATCCTCATGAAAATTCTTAGTACTGAAGTTAGAGCATATTGGTTTTGGCTAGTTGCAGTTCGAAGTCTTAATTAATACAACATTGTGTTGTAATGAGAAAGCTGTCATCATGACTAAAGGGAGACTTCTGTAAATATCCAGACCAGAGATTTGGAATCAGGAGTCCTATAAGTGAAGGTTCAGCTGGAGAAGCAGACGCTCTGTGAATGTTGTGGAATAAGGAATATACTGTAGAAATTCGACCTTACACAATTGTGGTTGCTGCTGGTGAAGCAGCAGTCTAAAAAAAGGGGGAGCTGGGGAATCTGAGAAAAGTCTTTAACCAGCACTGGCATGGATGAATGAGCTGGAGCTTGCAGGGCACCTGGAAGCTATGCATGTCCAGCTGTTAGGGTGGGATGGTGCAGGGACTGATACAGCAGTCTGTGGAAGGTTGGTATATCTTTACGTATACTGCCTCTGTGAGTGTGTAGAGAACCATCTGGTCGTGAGCCTGGGGTTGCTGTTAGTTAGCAGGATTAGTAGTTGGGGAGGATACCTAGGCATTGCACAGGGAAGAGAAAGGACAACCTGGAGCCCACCAGCACCTCTGCATCCATCTCCATTGCCTCTAACCAACAATGGCCTTTCAAACCAAACGGCTGCTCCTTCACTGCCGCTTCCCAAATAGCATGCTTTCAGCTAAGTGCAACTGGAAACTATCCAGGGAAGAGGATACTGCAAAACAGAATTCCCAGAGTAATCAAGTTGACGATAGAACAGTACCGGACACAGGTCTTTGATAGACCAGGAATATACAATCCAGCACAGTAAGTCAGATGAAAGATGAAAGACTAGGGAAATATAAAAAAATGTCCCTAGTGAGTATAGTGCACAAACATGTTTGGGAAGCAGAGCTTTAAGGCATCACCATCCACTCAGCCTAGTCAACCAAGGTGAAAACCAGAGTCATCTTAGATACTTCTCTCTTCCTCACCCTCAACACCCAGTTGCCAAGTTTTATATCATTTTGTTTCCTAAAGTATCTCTTGAATGTGAACCCCTCTTCTCTATCCTCATTACAAATGCTCTTACCCGGACTGTCGCCTCTTTCCTAAATTGTCTTTCTGAATCTACCACAAACCCATCCATACTACCCACTAACTCAGTGGCCTTGACCCTGACTTTACTTTCTAAAGATTTTTTATTTATTTATCTGAGAGAGAGAATGGGAGACAGAGAGCATGAGAGGGGGAGGATCAGAGGGAGAAGCAGACTCCCCGCTGAGCAGGGAGTCCGATGCGGGACTCGATCCCGGGACTCCAGGATCATGACCTGAGCCGAAGGCAGTTGCTTAACCAACTGAGCCACCCAGGCGCCCTGACCCTGACTTTACTTTCAAATCACCTAGGGGGCCTTTAAAAAACCCAGTGCCCGTGCCCCACCCAGACTCTATGTCAGACCCTCTTTACAACAACCTGATGTGGTATCTACTATTATTAATTCTTTTATGAAAATGAGCAAACTGATGCTTAACATAAAGGTTAAATGACTTCCCAAGGTTCACAGCTAGGAAGTAGTGGAGCTTAGATGTGCCTGCAGTTATCTGAGAGAGGCCAGGACCTATGCTCCTAACCCTATGTTAGGACGCTTTCTAAACTGTGCTGCAGGGTTGATTAGATGGATAGTAGGACCAGCAGGTAAGATGGGGAACACAATTGGAAGTACAGGGTTGAGGGGAAGTTGATGGTAATGGCTTTGAACTTGGCTGATTTGAATGGCTTTTTAGACAACTAGGTAGTGATGTTCAGGTAGCAGTTGAAAATACAGTGGGGCCCAATGTAATTCAGGCGTAGTGTGTATAGAGAGGAAGCATGGACACAAAAGACAGTTCTGAATAGACAGGATTTAGTGACTGAGTGCAAAAGGATGAGGTGAAGGAGTATGTGGCATTGGCTCTAGGGTTCCAGCTTGCAGGGAGGGAGAAAGGGGAGAGTAAACCTACCTGAGAAAAATGGTCAACACAGGGAATGTGTGGGAGAAGACAGTGCGAATCCTTTTGGAGTTATCAAATTTGAGAGACCAGTGGAGTGTCTAGGCTGGAAATATGAATCTGGAGTTTGGGAGAGAGGTTGCAGTCAGACATGCCAATTGAAGTTGCATCAGGGGAGTTGAACCCTTGGAAGTAGATGAGCCAGGTCAAGTGTGAGGTCTGCTTAAGAAGAGAAGAAGCCCAAGGATGCAGTTCTGGGAAGATTAACATAAGGGATGGGGAGAGAGGGGGAAGCCAATGAGGGATCACAAAGGAAGGAGTAGGCTAGTGGGAGGAGGACAGGAATAGACAGATGATAGATGATAGATAGATAGATAGATAGATAGATAGATAGAAAAAGACAAAGTTTAAGGAACGGGCTAATGCAATTGTCAGGGCTGGCAAGTCTGAAATCTGTAGGGCAGGTTGGAAGGCTGGAAACTCAGGCAGGGTTTGAGGCTTTAATCTTGAGGCAGAATTTTTTTCTGCTTCGTTTTTACTCTTGAGGACTTCAACTGATTGGATGAGACACACCTCCATTATTGAGGGTAATCCTCTTAAAGTCAGCTGACTGTAGATGTTAATCACATCTACAAAAATACCTTCACAGAAACACCTAGATTTGTATTTGATTAGATGGCTGGCTGTTATAGGCTAGCAATGTTAACACATAAGACGTACATCACAATCCAAGTCTTATCAACTTAACACCCATTCACATCTCCTTAAGCCATTATTAATTTCCAAATAAAGACACTAATAAAACACTTCCACTTAACATGATGAGTACAACCAAAAATGCACTATCCTTTCCCTGGAAGAAGACGCATAGTCCTTGGGTGATATTCACTCTTCTTCATAGACTATAACTTAAATAGTGTATTGTAAATTTGATTACTATTAATGCACCTTTTTTTATAGGGTAAATGGATAAGGAAGGGGAGAAAACAAAGATAAAATATAAAATAATATGTCAAATATCTTTGTTTTCTTTCCTTCCTTAATCCATATTGAATAGTCATTACAACATCCTCTTAGAATCTTTAAAGAGTTTTATGTAAAGAGAAAAAAATATTTATGGCTTCCCTGGTGGAAAACTGTATCTATAAAACTGTAGACTTTTAAAGGCTTATGGAAATACATTAGAGTATCAAAAAACTAAATATTTAAGCTTTGCATTATGAGAAATATCTATTACATGTTAAATAAAATAGCTTAATTCTTTTGGGTGTTTTTAGGCTTTCATAAACAGTTTGACAATTCTGGGTGATACAATGTTGATTATATATTGTACTTCATTAGATACAGGTATCACTAACTTAGATTATTTATGTTAATTGAACCCATTAAAGGATAGTTTACTTTTTGAAGCAGTGCAGAGCTCACCAAGAAAACTAAAATTAGAAGTGTTATGAAGACCAAAACTATATGGCAGAACTTAAGAAATTTGGGTATGAATTACGCTTATGTGGATTGAAATGATTATTTCCCAAACAAAAAATAAACATAGTCGTTACAAAATAAGAAATTCTCATGACAGTTATAGTCCTTGGTTCTGCAACTGGTCATAGCTGGTATTTGTAACTGTTCTCTTAAACTACCCCTTCCCTTTGCCCTCAGAAAGCATCTCAGCTGGTCATGGTTCCTTGCCTGGTAGGGTAACCCAACCTTTCATTCTTAGAGAGTCTGGGCCATTAGTAGCCCTGCTTGAATTGGGTGGTGATAGTTTTGCATTGACCTCAATCACAGGGCGTGGTAATGCTAAGAGATGCCCTTAGGGATCTCCTATTTTGCAGACATACTCTGCCTTACCTCCACTGCGGACTAGCAGTCCAGTGTCCCCTTGGTAGTCAGGATCAGTCACCCCAGCCAGCACCCTAACTCCCTTCTGGGCCTCTTGTTTCAGAGACATGAGGAGCCCAAAGTTGCCAGGTGGCAGTCTCAATTTCCAGTTAAATGGAATTGTTGTGTCTGCTGGTGGAAGCATTCGTCCCTTTGGAATTCCTCTAGGCCAGCAGAGCTTACTGTTGTGGGAACAGGAAGCAAAATTTTTGCTAGTGGATCAGTAGGGCTGATGAGAGGTGCCACTCCCATATCTATCTTTTGATTCCTGGACCCATGAATCCTGGCTATGGGCGAAACAGTACCATATATTGACTCTGATTCAGAGCATATACATAGACAGCATCCTGCAGAACCTTGTCCCAGCCCTGCAAGGTATTGCCACTGAGCTGGCACCTTAACTGCCTTCAGAAGGCCATTCCATTGTTCTGTCAGGCCAGCTACTTCAGGATGATAAGAAAAATGGCAAGACTGGTGAATTTTGTGAGCCTGGGTCCATTGCTATACTTCATTTGCTGTGAAGTGAGTACCTTGATCAGAAGTAATGTGGTATGGATAAGGAATTCTGATAGTAGTTTTGGCAGAAGCAGGAAAGGGAAATCTGTATTCAGTGTTAAGTCTCTATTCCAGTAAGAACAAAATGCTGCCCCTTCCATGATGGAAGAGGTCCAGTGTAATCAACCTGCCACCAAGTAGCAAACTGGCTGATCGCCGTGGGGAATGGTGTCCTATCATTTGTTTCTGGCAGGTTGGACATTCAGCACTGACCATACTGAGCTTGGAAGTCTATGTTGCTGGGTCCACACATAACTTCCATCCCCTGCCACCGTGGGCACTTTGTTCATGAGCCCATTGGGCAATGTTAAGTGTGTCTGGGAAAGAGGCTGACTGGCATCCACAGAATGGGTCATCCTACCTGCTTGATGATTGAAATCCTCCTCTGCTGAGGTCACCTTTTGATGAACATTCACATGGAACACAAATATCTTCAAGTCTTTTTGCCCACTCAGAGAAGTCTATCCACATACCTCTTCCTTGGATCTCCTTGTCACCAGTTTTCCCGTCATGTTTCTTTCAAATCTCTGGCCAACCAAACCATTGGCCACAGTCCATGAATTGGCATACATTTGTACCTCTGGCCATTTCTCCTTTCAAGTGAACTGAATAACAAGGTTCATTGCTCAAAGTTCTGCCCACTGGAATGATTTTCCTTTATCACTGTCTTCAGGGATGTTCCAGAAAGGAGCTATAGTGTTACAGCTGTCTACTTTTAGGTAGTGTCTGAATATAGTGCAGGACCATCTGTAAACCAGGCCTGAATTTTCTCTTCCTCAGTCAACTGATTACAGGGAACTCCCCATAAGGCCACAGATACAGGCTGGGAGAGAGAAGGTAATGTGGCAGGAGTGGGGACCTTGGGTATTTGGGCCACTTCCTCATGTAACTTACTTGTGCCTTCAGTGTTGGCTTGAGCCCAATATCATATACACCACTTCCATTTGATGATGGAGTGCTATCGTGCATGCCCAAATCTATGGCTTGTAGGTCAGACCACACCTAGTTCATGATGGGTAGCTCAGGTTGCATAGTAACATGGTGGCCCACAGTTAAAGGCTAAGTCTCTACAAAGGCCCAGGAGTGAGTCAGGAGCTGTTTCTCAAAATGAGAGTAGTTATCCAGGGGGATGGCAGGGCTTTCCCCCCAAATCTTAAAGGTCTGTGATGTTACTCACCTATAGGGGCCTGACAAAACCTTCCTCGGCTTCTCTGTCACCACCGATGCTTCAAGCATCATTGAATCTGCTGGATTCATCATTGAACAGAGCCAGAGCAGCGTGCATGGCAGGCTGGACCTGCTGTAGAGCCTTCTTGTGTTCTGAGCTCCATTCAAAGCTGCAACTTGGCAAATGGGCTCGAGGAGTGCACTCAGCTGAGGAATATGTTGCTTCCAAAACCCAAAGAGGACCATTAGGTGTTGTGCCTTTTTGTTGTTGCTGCTCTTGTTGTAGGAAGGGCCAAATACAACTTCCCCTTCCCCTTAGAAGGGATGCCCCACACTGGTGGCCCTCTAGAAAACCCACTGAGATAGAAGACCCCTACACTTTTGGCAGATTTAGTGTTCACTGTCTGACATGCAAATGTCTCACCAATAAGTCCAGAGTTGTTACTTCCCACTCGCTAGGTCCAGTCAGCATCATGTCATCAACGCACGGGACCAGCATGAAGTCTTGTGGAAGGGAAAGGCAATAAGGTCCCTGCTTGACTACAGTCTGATGTAGGGCTGGAGAGCTGGTATACCACGGAGGGAGAACAATAAGGTGTATTGCCGATCTTGCCAGCTGAAAGCAAGCTGCTTTTGGTGGTCTTTACTAACAGGTATGGAGAAAAAACGTTTGCCAGACCAATAGCTGCATATACCAGGTGCTAGGAGATGTGTTAATTTGCTCAAACAATGAAACTACATCTGGTAGAGCAGCTGCAATTGGAATCGCCATCTGGTTAAGTTGATGAGAATCCGTGGTCATTTTCTGAGGTCCATCTGTGCTCTGCTCAGGCCATATAGGCAAGTTGAATGGGGGTGTGGTGGGAATTGCCACCCTGCCTCCTTCCGGTCCTTGAGGGTGGCACTAATTTCTGCAGCCCCTCTTGCAATGTAGTATTGCTTTGGTTGACTCTTTCCCTAGATAGAGACAGTTGTTGTGACTTCCGCTTGGCCTTTCCTAGCATAAGAGCCTTCCCTGCACAGGCCAGGGAACCAATGTGGGGACTCTGCCCGTTGCTGAGTATGTCTGTTCTGATTATGCATTCTGGAACTGGAGAAATGACCACAGGATGGGTGCGGACACCCGCTGTGAGAGGGGTGTCTAAAACTCTGGTCACCTGACCTCCATAAACCCCCTACTGTGATTGGTGGAACCCAGCAATGGTTTGGGCTCCCCGGAATTAGTGTTGGCTCAGAGCCAGTGTCCAGTCCCTTCTGAAACGTCGGATGACTTCCTTTCCCCCAATGCAGGTTCACTCTGGTAAAAGGCCTTATGTCCCTTTGGGGAAGGCTAGGAGAAAGAGTACCAGTGTTCCAGGTCTTTTCTCCTTCATTCGAGGAGTTCTGCATCTGTAAACTGACTCAAGTCTGGGAATTGATTGAAGGCCTGAGTCTCTCTGTTTTAACTTGAAAGCGAGTTAAGCTTTTGTTCACTTGACCTAGAACTTTTATGCTTATACAGATAAAGTAAGAATTTAGTAGACTTCCCATCTATTTGACTTCTAGAAACACCATGATCAACCACACCCCCCTTACCTTTGGAGATTCATTGCTACCATTGGCCCCTGCCACCCTGGGATCCAGTCATCCCCATTGCATTGAAGGGTCCCAGTTCAGTGGTTACAGTTCCCACTGTAATTTCTGACCCGCAGAGAAGAGTGACCAAGGATGCTGGGTCACAAAACTATTTACCAGAGTCATGGTGAAAGGTGTGTCCTCAGGACCCTTCCAGAGTGGGTGAGCAGGTCTTACATGATAATTTCCCTCCAATATTCCGATTTCCCTAAAGCCTTTGGAGAGTTTCTTTACGGTGTACCAACACCAGTCTGGCCTTGCCACCTCTAGCATTTAGTGTAGGTCACCTCTTGGTCCATGTTTCAGTCAACTAACCAAACAAACTGTGAGGATCCTTTCTAATCTCTCAAACTAAATCACTGAATCTAGATCTCCATTTAGTGGTCTATATCATTATATTCAGCCTCATCCAGCTTTATGTTCCTTTTACTGTTTTCCCACATCCTTAATATCCATGCTCATATTCATTCTGTCCCCAAACACATCGACTTGCAGGCACATCTATGTGTTTGCACCCATAAGGGTCTTATCTTTTGAGGCACCTAGGCCCTCTATTTCTAGCCAGATCCTTCCCTTTCCTCCAGAAAGGCTTCCTGACACTTCTTTAAATACTCTCTTACCCCCAAAATTCTGCAACATTTTTTTTATGCCAAGCCTCTGGTTCTTGGTAGGTATATTGTTATTTAGTTTTATATGCACGTGTTTATGTTCCCAGCTGGCGGTGAGCTCCTTAAAGGACAAGACCCATTTCTGGCAGGTTCTAAAGTGGGTGGGGGGTGTGGGGGGGTGCTCCAGTAGCCTCTTTGAGTGAACCAAACAGAAGGGGTGAAGGAGGTAAGTCAGGGGGCCCAAGAGCTCCACATGGACCACAGCCTGCTTCCTGGGCTGGTTGCCCAACGCGGGGGAGGGGCTCTGGGGTCAGTCCACTGCTGCCAGAAGATTCAGAAAGTTGGGTTCCCATTTCATTTTTGAGCAACTGCTCTGCGTATCTCTTTCCTGGTGTGGCCTGCCCTCTTCCCACTTTCTCCCCACCCGCTCATCCCCCCCCACCCCCCGCCCCGCCATCTCTTCCATCAACCCTCAGGTCACTTCCCTAATCACGCGTCTGGGAGGCGCCCTCGCAGACCCCACCCCAAAGGGCTGCCAGTCTCCTTCCCTGTACACCCGTTCCCCTCACCGCACTGCCCCTCGCGGGTGCGCTCAGAAATGAGCGAGAGCGCGAATGGCAAACTTTCTCCCCGAGACAGGCTGTGCGCTGCCGTCCCCAACCGCGCGCGGGCGTGTGTGTGTGTGTGTGTGTGCGCGCGCGCGCGCCTCTGAGTGTGTAAGGGGCCGAGGCTGGAAAGGAAACCGGCCGCCTCGCGGAGAAGGAAGGAGCCTCCCCCTTCCTCGTCGCCCCCCTCCCCACTTCCCGTCCAGCTCACTGTCGCTTCCCCCTTCCGCGGGCCTCGGGGCGCACGGAGCCTGCACACCGCCGAGGAGCTGGAGGAGCCGGTGGGGCGCATGCTGGGCGGGGGACCTCAAGGCGCCCCGGCCGGTGGCGGCGGGGGCCACCGAGCAGGTAGGGGCGCTGTCAGCGCAGCCCGGCGGGGCCGGGGCCGGGGTGGCTGGTGGGAGGAATCCAGACAGGGAGGGCGCGCTCTGCCTCCTGGAAGTCGTGTAGGTCTGGAGGTGTGCCTCTGTTCCCATCTTGGGTTCAAGTGTTCCCTTTTCGAGGCGAGGGAAACCGAGGCACGGCGCGTGGCGTGCCGGGTTAAGAGAGGCGTGGGTCTGGGCTGCCAGGTCCCTCCTCTAGGACTGAGCCGGGATCCCGGCAAGCGGTAGTTTTTCGAAACTGCGCTTGTCGGACCCGCGGCACTCGGCTGGTCCCTGCGGCGGAGGAAGGCGTCAAGGGCTTGGCGTTTGGATCGGTGCCGGGACCCTCACCCTCGCCCTCGTCCTGAAGCTCAGCTGAATCTCGGGTTCCACCCCATCAGGGACCTGGAGGGAGGAGGTTGGGGGTGGGATAGGGAACGTAGTGCTGGCCCTCCCCAAGGGGCCGCTCTGCAAACAATTTCACCTCCCACTTCCGACTTGGCGACGGTAACGCCCACAGCCCGGCTCCGGAGAGACCTCTCCATTTCCACTGCCCTGCGCGCGGGTCACGCTGTCAACTCTCAGTGTTGACACGGAGGCCTTTAAATGGATTGTTGCTTTTCAAGAACGAAAGGACTTCTATCATCTCACCGTTAAAATATATGCAGAGCAATTTGAGACTTTCGGAAGGGAATGAGATTTGGAGGCAGGGGGTGCTGGGTTGTGTCCTTGCTGCACCGGAAGAGGGTCGGGTAACTTTAGACACATCCCGTCACATCTTGGAACTTTGGTTTCCTCAAATGTAAAAGGGAACGCTACTAACCTTAATGTGTGCTCAGTTACACAAATGAGGTTTGGATAATGCCAGAGTCCTAAGAGCTGAGAGTTGGAGACAGTCGGCCTGCATCTCAGTCCTGGACTTAGTCATACCTCAGTTTCCCATTTGTAAAGTGGACACTGTCAGTGCCTACCTCGTCGGCTTGCTATGGGGTTTAAGTATGGCATTGGATGTGAAGCACTTAGTCCAGTGCCTGAGATATACAGGAAGCTTTACATAACCTTAGTTCCTATTTTTACTAAGCAAAACCTAAATAATTTGGAGTGATGTGGAAATACCAGTTTGATTTGATTAAGGTATAAATAGCAGAGTATTTTATTCATTTATTTAAAAAAGATTTATTTATTTTAGAGGGGGAGGGGCAGAAGGGGATGGATAGGGAGAGGGAGAGAATCTCAAGTAAACTCCCTACTGAATGGGAGCCTGTGGGGGCTCTATCTCACCACCCCGAGATCATGACCTGAGCTGAAATCAAGAGTCAGATGCTTAACCCGCTGAGCCACACAGGCACCCCAGTGATGGAGTATTTTAAGAGAAACTTAATTTGATTACATTCAGGCATGGCACCTGAAGCCTTTGGAGCTTTAGTTGTGGACTTGTGCCGCTGATCAAAAAGAGCCTGGATCTGCTTTCTGAGCTCTGTAACCTTGGGCCTCAGTTTCCTCATCCGTTTATAAAAAAAGACCAACGACAAGAAAAGTGGGGGCAGTAATTACTACTTTTTGTACTGATAGAGCTGCCTGAAGATCAAATGAGGTAAAAGATCTGAAAGTGCCTTGAAGAGTATGAGTCACTACGCAGATACAAGACATCCCTGCTACCAGCAGGGAATAATAACATCGGCACCTTTTGAGAGCCTACACTGTCGGGCACTCTCTTAGGAATCCCTTTGATGAAATCCGCCCTAAGCCTTTGTGAGGTGGATATTTAGAATCTTCATTTTTCCTGTACAAAGCTGAGATCAGGGCTATTCTGCCTCCTTCCCAAGGTCACGTAGCAGTTAAGGTAAAGCCGGATTTAGAACCCTAGGGTGGGCGCCTCTCACAAGTGTGTTCTCAACCACTGGCCAAATTGAAGTTATGGAGACAAGCCGTGGTTCAGAGTAGACCTGTGTTAGATTATAGGAGCTAATATAGCCTGACATATTTACAGATTCCAAAATACGAGTGGGGGTGCCTGGCTGGCTCAGTCAGTAGAGCAGGCGACTCTTGATCTCAGGGTTGTGAGTTCAAGCCCCACATTGGGCATAGAGATTACTTTAAAAAATTACATATATGTGTGTATATGAGTGAATTGTTAGCCCTGGCAGATGAGACTTTGACATAATCTTAATTTTTTCATCCCTATTTTAAAATCCCATTTAAACTATTTTCTTGCACAAATAAACAATGAAAATTTGCAGAGAAAAAAGGCATTAAAATCTTGAAAGGACGTATCTCAAGGATTCATTGCAAATCTCAGACTGAATGAAATCTGAATTCATGTTTTATTTTAACACTTCAGTTTGCCAGAACCCTTAGGGCGGTACAAGAGGTATAAACTGGTATTGAGGCTTTCTGTGTCACCGTTACGTGCAGGGATGGGACCCCTCCCATATTTCTGCAGGGATGTCACTGCTCACCTGAGATGCCCCCAGAGGGAAACGGACCTTTAGAGAAAGTCTGTGCACCTGAGGGAGAGTGGATGTCAGGTCTCTCTGCTGCAGAAACAATTCCAAATTCCTTTATTTCCTAAATGAAAGTTCTCTTATTCTTTTTTCTTCTTCCAAAAGCAAAGTGTGCTAATTACAGGGAGCACAGACAACAACAAACAAGAAAAAGAACATTAAAAATCACTGTAATCCCATCAGTGCAGGCAAAAAGCTTGACATCTCTGTTCTTGTAATCCATTTCTGTCCTATGTTCATCAATTTATATCTATTTTATTTTATTATTTTATTTTTTTAAAAGATTTTCTTTATTTATTCATGAGAGAGAGAGAGGCAGAGGCAGAGGGAGAAGCAGGCTCCCCGCGGAGCAGGGAGCCCGATGCGGGACTCGATCCCAGGACCCTGGGATCATGACCTGAGCTGAAGGCAGACGCTTAACTGACTGAGCCACCCAGGCGTCCCCAATTTTATCTATTTTAAAAATGGGATGCAAACTATTATTATTTTGTTGAATGACAAAAATAATACTTGCTCATTGCTCGAACCTCCAGACATCAATTTAGGAAACAAGCCAAAATTTATTAGGTGCATTAAAACTTTTCCTTGGGGCGCCTGGGTGGCTCAGTTGGTTAAGCGACTGCCTTCGGCTCAGGTCATGATCCTGGAGTCCCAGGATCGAGTCCCGCATCGGGCTCCCTGCTCGGCAGGGAGCCTGCTTCTCCCTCTGACCCTCCCCCCTCTCATGTGCTCTCTCTCTCTCTCATTCTCTCTGTCTCAAATAAATAAATAAAATCTTTAAAAAAACAAAAAAAAAAAACAAAAAAAACCCAAAACTTTTCCTTGAAAGAAAATCTGAAAATTTTGATTGGGAAGGATTAGAAATTAAGTTGCTGACGGGGCGCCGGGGTGGCTCAGTCGTTAAGCGTCTGCCTTCTGCTCAGGTCATGATCTCAGGGTCCTGGGATGGAGCCCCACATCGGGCTCCCTGCTTGGCGGGAAGCCTGCTTCTCCCTCTCCCACTCCCCCTGCTTGGGTTCCCTCTCTCGCTGTGCCTCTCTCTGTCAAATAAATAAATAAAATCTTTAAAAAAAAAAAGAAATTAAGTTGCTGATATTTGAGTTTTTTTGTGGTTTTGGTCATAGTTCGATGAAAGACCTTCAGAGCCAAGAGAGGGTACAGTGGTGATCTTGAAATAATAAGATCTAAAATCCAGCATAGAACAAAGATTTTGAGTATAAAAATACACCTATTTTTATATTAGGGTTTATTATTTTACTATTTTAGATTAGGGTTATTAGAATTAGAATAATTTTTTTTTTAAGATTTTTTTATTTATTTGAGAGAGAGGATGAGAGAGAGAGAGAGCACAAGAGGTGGGAGCGGGAGAGGGAGAAGCAGACTCCCCGCTGAGCAGGGAGCCCGACGCGGGACTCGATTCGGGGACTCCAGGATCATGACCTGAGCCGAAGGCAGTCGCTTAACCAACTGAGCCACCCAGGCGCCCAGAATAATTGTTTTGATAATGATGATAATAATTCAGTTTATATACTGGGTTCTCATGCAAAGCAAGCAGAGAGCCCTGCTTCCAGAGATGCCTTTGGCTGCCACTCCGGGGGTGGGGACGGTCCCCTCTGGTACAGCCTGGGCCACTTGTGGCCAGTCATTTTTCAGCCAGCACCATTTAGTAATGTAAGACTTTTAGCCTTTGGGAGTCTTATGTTGTTTGTTCTTGACGTTAATGTCTTTGTGGGAAAAATTCCTTAGTGAATGTCTTTTGTGCAACAATCATGCAGTTTTTAAAACGCCTGCCACAGATGCTCTGACCATCCTGAATCCATTTTTTTTCTTTTGAAATCAGTTTACCAGCTGCTTATTTGGACAGACTTTGCAATCAGTTTCCAAGTTTTCACAACAAGTGGAAGTGGGAAAGAATTGTGGCTGACCAATGAATATTATAGATATTTGGCTTTGGAAGGCAGTTGGGAGCCCACATGCTGTGCTCAGCGGCTGACATGATCACTAGTTTGGTGTCTGCTTTCTTCACCCCGCCCTCCTTCCTTTTGGTCACTTGTCTACTGTCGTGGCTCAGAAATGGATGGTAGAGATTGTGGGGCTTCCTCTAATCACTAGGGTCACTAGTCAAGTGTTATAAACAGAATCACAGAACTTATTGCTGGATGAAGTTTCAAAAGATCAATTGGTTAAACCTCTTGAATTCTGGCAGGTGAGGCATTGACAAGTGCATTTACCAAGTGCAGATGCTGAGAAGTATATATTTGGTCAATAGAGTGGTAGTCGTAGGTGCAGGAGACCTGGTCGCAAATGAAGTAATTGGAATAAAGAGGCTTACATTATCTTTCTCTTGTCAACTTCAGGTTAGTTTCCCAGCCACATTGTGTTGTGCTCATCCATTTAAATACATGGACAAAATTCTACCTGCTCAACTCTTAACATTTGCCTGTCATGGTAGGACTTTTTCCCTTTATTTGCAGATCCGTCTGAACTCTCAGAGAAATAAAATTAAGACAGTAAACTTGAGGTACGAGATAGCAATCTCTGAGGATAGGTCATATATCAGAGACTACTGACAGTGAGTGGAAGTAGAGGTCACAGAGTCTGGTCTGCTTAGTTGACAGGTGGAAAGGTGAGGAATGTCAGAAGAGTGAGTATTAGAATCTGGGTCCTCTTCTCTTACTGAGAGCTGTTAAGCTGTTAAGCTTTGCTTCATTCCGTAGTTCGGCATAATTCATCACTGCTTAAAAATATTGAGTGAACCAAACGAAATTGTTATTGATTTATTATTTTGGAATAGGCTGCCTTGGAAGGCAGTGATTTTTTTTTTTTTTTGCTATCAGAAGCATTTAAGTTGGTGTTGGGTGATTTCTGTGGTTGAATGCAGTGGGGGAGTCTGCCTGTGGGGAGGAAGGCTGGATTGGGTGACTTGTGGGAACCCTTATAGCTCTGGGATTCTGTGATTTTTGTCCTGCAGGATATGAGCTACTGTGTGAATTTCCTATTCCCTGCTCATTGAGGTTGCACATTTTGAACCATCCCCCCAGGTAATTTCATTTCAAGAGGCCTAGACAGCTAGCTCCCTGCAGTTAGCTGCCCGAACTCAATAGGTGCTTCAACTCCCCAGGTTTGCACATATCAAGGATTGATGCTAATCATTAACATGATCATGTTCATCCAGGCAAACAAATCGACCAGGAATAGAAACATGCATTTGACAGGTGGCCCTACATGGAGACTAATTGCTTTCATAGGTTGAAAGGTGAAATTTCTCAAGTTTAATGAGTGAATTTCATCCTGAATGTGGAACCTGAAGTTAAATTTAGTTTTGTGACATGCACACCAACCTAACTGTTCTTTTTCATACCTGTTGTCTCTTAATTTGTGAGTGGATTGATTAGATGATTTGACATAATTATCAGGCTTGATTTATGACACAGGAGAATGCATGTGTTTGGCATTTACAAGTGAATGCATGTCTCAACTTACTCAAGCACTGATGGGAAAAGGAGGACTATTTTACAGGGGTCAAATGAGAAAAGACATAAATATAGAGATAAATTGGATTCTCCTGTTTCTAAGAAACTGGACAGAATTGCAAAATCTGTTTTCTAATTACAAATCCTCTAATGAGAAAAGTTTGTGTTTTTCGTCATGATTCTTGATATTTCCCTAGTGCTTTTCTTTATAGCCACAGGCCCGGCAGAGTGAAATATGAGACAGCTGTCCTTGGGCAGAGATAATCCACATTCAATTCAAACAATAGATTTGGAGGCCTTAAATTACTTTGACTTTTTTTTTTTTGAGATAGAATTGACATACATTGTATTAATTTCAGAGGTACAACATAATGATCTGATATTTGTATGTATTGTGAAATGGTCGCCACATAAGTCTAGTTAACGTCCTTCGCCACAGTTACAACATTTTTTTCTTGTCATGAGAACTTTTAGGATCTACTTTTAATCGTTTAAGATCTACCTTGACTATCAATCCTTTTGTTTCCCTTTGTCTGCTTATAGAATTCTCTTCCAGAGACATTAGCTTATCCATTTATTTGTTAATTCAAGAATGTTTTTAACGTACTCTGCACTTGGCACTGTGGCGTGCACAGCTTGGTGTTTAAAGATGTATTAGATTGTCCTCATGGACCATCCAGTCCAGAGGGAAGATGTAGCATAGCCTGGTGTTCTTTCCAAGTGCTGGAAGACAACCCTTAGGGCTTCGCAGCTACTCCTAGGATGCTTCTTTGGAGGGCATCTCAGGGCTTCCCTATGTCTTCCCAGTCTTGACACTCATTGCAACCGGATTTCTCTGCTCCAGAAGTCCTCTCAGTCAGCCTCACGCTGCTGCCATGGTAATCTTCCCAAAGCACAGACATGATTTGGTTACTATTACTCTGTGCAAAGACTCATCGTCCCACAAGCAAATTCTTAGCATTCCTTGCCAGGCCTTCCATAAACTGGCCCCTGAATCCCTAAAACTGACACTCTGACTCTTTTATTGCACACATTATTCTGCCTCCCAAGAATATTATGGAATCTGTCCTCTTCCCTCCCTCCCCCCATCTCTACACATCAAAACATTATCCCTCACTTAAGATCTAGCCAGTAAAACTTCTCACGCCTTCATCCCTCTTCTTCTGTTACAGTTTGTTATGTATTTAACCTGCTTTTCTGACTCTGCTGTAAACTCCTTCATGGAAGAGTTTGGGAAAATGGAAAAATGGACAAATTCTATAATTTTAATCCAACTGTTATATTTTCTTAACTCTTTGATTTGGGATTATCTAGTCTGGTTTATTTCCTTACCCCCTCATCTGTGTAGTATGCTTACGGTTTACTCCACTCTCACTGAATTGAATTAAACTCTTATTATTTTTAGACGGACTCATCCCGTATGTAGATTCACCACATCTGTTATTTTTATATCTTTCAAAACCAATCAAGAGTTTTAGAAGTTCAGTTCAGTTCAAATGTTTATTGAGATGCACAAACCACATTGCCAGATTCGGTGGTAGCAATTTAAGGTAAGAAAGAATGTAGAATAGGTCCATACCCTTGAGAAGCTTACAGTTCAGTGGAGAAAAGAGAATTGATTCTTGTGAAGTTTCTGGATGTTGTTTCATCAGAATGATTAGGCACTTTAGCACCTAGTAGATGCCCAGTGAATGTTATACAGAGTGGATGGATGGATAGGGGGAAGAAGAAAGGAGGAATCCTTTAATTTATAATTAATCAATTGCAGGGTTTACTTTTAGGTGTAATAGTTTTGAAGATAACTTACTCAAGTATTGATTCTCATGCTTATATATAAAATGTGCTGCTCTTCTTCTAGGGGAGACATCTTAATTCTGCATCTGTAGAAACTGCATTAATTTCCTGGCTGTGGTGTTGTGTTTGCTTAATTTCATCGACGTTCTCTTCTCAGGCAGCTCTGTTGTGAGGACACACATTTCCCAGGCTGGGGGAGGCCTCCAGCTGTCTGGGGACCGTGATGAAGGGGAGTGTCTCACACTGATTGAGCACTCATGATCTCAACTTCTACCTAGATAGCCAGTTGGCCTTGGGGATTGTAGGATGAGTTCTGAACTATTTCCCAACCATGTGGCTTTTGTGTGTCTTTCTTTACCTGACTTCAGTAGTAATTTGAATGGAAAAATGGACAAATTCTGTAATTCTAATCCAACGGTTATATTTTCTTAACTCTTTGATTTGGGATTATCTAGCACATTTATTCAAATATTAATTGTTGTAGAAACTTTTTTGAAAAGCATAACGTGATATATAAGAAAAGGCATTGATATTACCTCTGTTTTCCCCCATTTTGCTGAGGTAAAATAGGGCTCAGTGGAAATACAGTGAGATGTTCCAAGGGGGTTGCTTTATCTTAGGCTAATCTTGGGATGAATTTATGCTCACACTGTATCCTGCTTTTTAATGAACAAACGATCCCCTCTCCCTTTAAACAATATTCCATTCAAATTTGGAGACTACTTTTTCCAATAAAACAAACAATTATTAATCATTACAGAGCTGGGGAAGGGGTGAGTCAACCACGAATTTACTATAGAGAAATACACTCTTTTGGTTATGCCTTTGCATTAGTCTGGGCTCAATTTCTTGAGGGCAGGCTTAGTCTTATTTATCTTCTTATCATTTCTGTTAGACCTGAGGTAGGAATAAAGACTTACTGAGTTGCACTGATTTAAAGTAACACGTGTAATATAGCCCCCATGGCATCTAGGAGAATTGCTTCCTAAACCAGCAGTGGCTCTTGCCACCTACATGGAGAAGCTTTGGCAGTAGTTGCATTAGCCAGGAGAGGGTAGGGCACTTGTTTTAAAGTTGCTTTTACATGGGGGCACCTGGGTGGCACAGTTAAGCATCCGACTCTTGGTTTTGGCTCGGGTCATGATGTAAGGGTCATGGGATCAAGCCTTGTGTAGAGCCCCGAGTCAAGCCCTGGGTCAGGCTCTGTGCTCAGTGGGGAGTCTGCTGAAGTTTCTATCTCCCTCTCCCTCTGCCCCTCCCCCCTGCGCACACGCACATGCTCTCTCTCTCAAATAAATAAATAAATCTTAAAAGAACGAATTAAAGTTGCTTTTACATGCAAGCACAACTATGTATCAATACAAGTGGTGAAAACTTCTAAATGTGCTTCCATTCACACATTTCGAAGAGAAAAACGTCAGCTGCCCATATCGAAGCTCACTGGCACGACTGTAATTTGGAGCGGCTTTGGAAGACCGTGAAGCCTGGGGGGTGGCTGCCGCAGCGTTCCCGAAGCCAGCCCTTGCCCTTGCTTGGCATTGCCGCTGCTCCCAGCACCCCTTACCTTCTACTGCTCGTGACGGCCATCGCTTCTCATGACGTGCTGTGAACTCCTGAAACATCAGACAGATGTGCAGAGTGCGTTGCCACGGCAAATTTCATTTAAATTGTGATCAAAATACTTCACGTTACTTGTTGTGGATAAAGTGATGGCTAGCCATGATTGGTCAGGCGGCCAGATGGAAAGGGCACTTGACTAGGGGTTGGACCCTGGGCCAGTCCCTTAATCTCTCTGGATCTCAGTGTCCTCCCCTGTGGAAAGGGGTAGGGGGGAATGAGATCAGGCCCTCAGTGTAAAATTGTGGTCAAATCATTTATATAAGAGCTCGTCACAATCTATAATATTTGTGTGTCTAGAATTGCTTTAGTTATAAACTTGCTGATACTGTTCCTAATATCAGTCCTACCTATGATCTCAGTTCGCCTTGTAGCTTGTCCCTCACACCCTAATCCGGATCCCCAATCCCTTAACTAAATCACATTCGTGTTTCTGTGGCAAAATAGATACTTGTTTCCAGAACTAAGTGGAATAAAGACCCTTGATCGCTTTGCATCTGTGCATGTGAGGTTTGCCACTGTGTGAGTTCAGTCAGATCAGACGGCTGCAAGATGAAGGAGAGAAGGTTTGTGGTTCTCAGACAGATACTCCTGGGTTTTGGAAAATTCTAGATGATGCATCACGAACTTGTACTTAGTTGTTGTAGTTTTGCTTCATTTCCCCCTGCCCCCTCCTTCCTCTTCCATTTCCAATTCTTAGCCGGTTGGGTCATCTCTACTATTTCTGAGATGGGCTGCTGATCAGCTGTCACCAAGCCCAGCGCTGCACAGGGAGTGGGCAGAGGGACACGAGAGGTGTGGCAGGGAGGATGGGAATAAGATCTTACGGAGGGTGTATTGTCCAGTCCGGCTTGAGCACATTTCCGGAGCCGGAGTGCAGATGGTTCCTCTACAAGGCTACACTGGCAGTCTGCTCTGGGGGTGGGGAAGTTCCCGTACTCAGCTTCCAAGACTGTGTGCTCACCACGCCTCCCTGGTTTTCGATTCTTGGTCTGACACGTGGAATTTTTGTGCTTCGCCTAGCAGTTTGGGAAGGCCAGGCTGTGTAGACTGCCTTGCAGTAGTTTTGATTCTTCTCTTGAGGCTACCTCTTGGATGAATCCTTTATTGCCACATTTTGCAGCCCGAGGGCAAATGATACCTTATGCTGTATGCTTCCCGGGTTCCAGAGACTCTGCTGGTCTCGGAGGGAGCACGGGATGACCGCTGTCATTGACAGGCCTGCAGGGGAGAGGGTTGAAACTGTCAAGGTGCCCCCTGAAATGCCCACCACCCGTAATCAAGGGGAGCGGGTCCTTCGGCATGTGCGATGCTGTCTTGGGCTCTGAGTACTCTAGAGTTGCTTGTGATAAGGCTTTGTGTGGATGATTAATCCTAAATGTATCATGGAGAGTGAAGGTTGCCTGACAGAGCATATCGGGTTGGCTCTGCAAACGGAATGCTGGTCCTGATCCCCTCAATCTTTGCTTTTTCAAGGTGTAATTTAATTTTGGTTTTGTCTTTATAAAGTTTTCATCTGTATGAAATGTAAGCTCTCTGCGTTTTGGTTTCTTCTCTGATGGTTTGCCTCTGCTGTTGCAGAAAATTCACCACTCCTGCTGATATCATTTCATACCCAAAGAGGGCATTCTAACCTTAAAAGAAGTTCAGCTCAGCGATGGGCCTGCCATTGCCTTTCTCTCTAAACTCAGAGTTTGCTCACTCTCTTGGCTTCTCAGGTGTTTTGGCTCCAGGGAAGAAATAGTCACGGTTCACATTTATTTAATAAAACCGTTATGAAAACGAACCGAACCCGAGTGCACACGGGGCCAGAGCGGGACCTGGCTGCTTGCTTTCCCGCTGAGCCTCGCTGACCCCTGCACATTTGTAGAGCCGCCGCTGGGAGCTGTTTCCACGGAGGGAGAACTTCTGTGAGGCTGGGGCCTGGGCAGGCCTGTTGGCTGATCCTTTGGGTGTTCTTTCAGCATTGTCTGCAGTGAGTGTGGGAGTCAAAGGCCCTTCAGAGCAAAGATAATGCCAGCTTGTTCCCTGGAACCCCAAAAGAGCCAGAGTCAAAGGGGCTTTTTGTTTTACCAACAGAAAAACCCACAGGAAATCCCAGCTTCGGAGATTCCTATGCAGTCTCATTGTTCCATCAGATCGGACTGTGCTTAGGCCTCCTCTGAGAGAGGCAGTAACTCGGACAAAAAATAAATAAATGAAAGGATGCCGTTCTCGGTGGCTGGGGGTCAAGTGCACATGCCTTGTGCACTAGCACGCAGTGGGGCACTTGCCTTAGACCCTGGTGCCCAGGCTCTGTAGCAGTGAGCTCTTCGCTAGCCACATCCTGCTGTGATGAGAACTGTCTGTGGTCATATGAGTAAAGATCTGAGTACAGTGTCTGTCTCATCATGGGCACTTGCATTATTATTATTACGATTATTATTGATGGGCTCTTATTAGATTTCAAATCTCTAACAGCAATTCTGTCACTAAGTATAGTCCTTTCGTCTGTAAGCTGGGCAGTGATGATGCTTCTTTTGTAGGGTCATTGGTGAGCATTACATGAGATAACATACACAAAGGGCTGAGGAAAACAGTAGCAAATTAAAATAGGGGGCTGCAGTCTTTAGGTGGGAGGGCAATGTCCCCAGCGTCCCAGTGGAGGGGTGAGTGGGGCCGACACCCAGGCTGGGCCCTTGTGCTGAGGAAGGCTTCCTTTTCCTAATTCATCAGCTCAGAGGGACCACCTTTTACTAATTTAGTTTCCCAGAGGGGACGTCTTTTCATAGATCATCACCCCCGAGGAGGTACCTTTTAAAACACTTGTCCGATGGTACCCTATGTGCCAGCAGTGTCCCTGTTGACAAGAGCAAGGTGCTATTATCAATGGAGCAGACGGGGCCTTCTAGAAGGAGTGTATGGCACGCTTTAACCAGCTCCGTCTTGCTCACTTCACTGTAATTTCAATGATATGATTACCATGGTCAGAGCAACAATTTTGCCATTTCCTCAATTCTAAATTTTCCCTAGAATTTTCCTTGAGGCCAAGGGCTATCGTTCCCCTGCCTTCTAAGGCCTCCTTCCTCACCACTGCCCTGCACGTGTCCTCCAGAATGGACACGTGTTAACACAGGTTGAAAAGAATGGGTAGGAGCGGAGGCTGGGTGCTGGTTGTTGACTCTTGGCCCCTTACCCGCCCCTTCTGTGCTTTGCTCTTTACTGCTGAGGCTGGGAGTCTGAAAACGGCACTTTCCTGGCTCCCTTGCCAGCTCCCTTCCTGTTACATTCTGGCTCTCTGTTAAGTAAGAGGCCCTTGTGGGACCCCAGAGGCAGGAGGAAGAGAAAAGCTTCTGGACTCTGGGTTTTCCAGCCCCAACTACGTGATCCTAGGCAGAAGCTTGTGGACTGAGCCACCCAGGCACCGCCCCCCCACCCCCCCCAACCGGTTTCTTGTTCAAGTCAAACTGCACTGCGTTGGCCCCCCTGCCTCTCCTGGAGGGCCAAGTTCAGTTTATAAGCCCGGCCCAATACCCTGGGAAGTTTCATGTCGCTTCTTATAAACCAACGGAAATATCTGTACTGTGAAAAGGGTAGATGAGCTATAAGCCTAGATAAAATTGCTATTGTCTGAGGAGGGGGGTTTTTCACCCATCGGTTTTCTGACATCCTTGAAGTAATGTTTTTAGGAAATTCAATATTGAAGAGTATGGGAAGACTCTCTTAAGAGAAATGAACAGGACATTATGGGGTCACCTGGAAGAAAAATAATACAGTTAATGTTCAAACATAGCTTTATTGTTTCTATATAAACAGGCATTGTAAAAAAAAAAAAAAAAAAATCAAACAAGCCTGAAAAATACATCAAGAAATGATCACTGAAGTCCCACTTCCTCACTCTTAATTCTTCAGTGAACATCCTTCTAGAAGGTTCACAGAGCCTCTGTTATATATACATACAGTTTTATAGAAATGGGATCATGTTGCATCTTGTTTAACCTAATTTTACTCCCACTTATTAGTGTAGCACAGAAGCGTTTTCATGTCAACAAATGTTGCTTTACATCATCATTTTGAATGGCTACAGAGTATATTGCATGTTTGTAGCATGATTTACTCATCCAGTCGCATTAAATTGGAATGTTTACAGTTGTCACCCTTTAGAACATGCTAACTTTTATTAACTTCTTATATTTAAGGTGATGCAAGTGCCATAACTATTCTGAGATATCAGCCGCCTTAAGACATTGGAAGTGTATTTCTCTTGAAGGTAAAGTTCAGATTCTCCCTCCATTTACTGGTGGTCGAGGCACCAGGCTTGGCCGGAGGGTCTGCTCTGCCTTACACGGCCATTCAGGGACTCGGGCTGACAAAGGCCCCACCACCTTCAGCATGTGGCTTCCAAAGCTGTCCAGGCCTTTGCCACCCAGCTAGCAGAGAGTGGAAAAGTGAGCAGAAGCCTTCATGGGAGGTTCTTAGGGATTAGAACCGGAAGAGGCGGGCGCTGCTTCTGCCCACATGCCATTGGCCAGGGTCAGTCACGTGGCCATGCACGGTCACGAGGGAGGCTGGGAAATGTCCCTTAGCTGTGGATTGGGAGGAAAAGGAGATAGGTTTGGTGAACAGTGGCCAGTCTCCACCACAGCTTTCCCTACTGGTCACCAAATTCCCGTTTCACTCTTCCCTGACAATTCCACTCACCCCTCCCAGACGGAGACAGGGGAGGTCCCCTGCAGTCATTGCGTCTGGATCACTCTTCAGGATCTCTGGCTGATGATGCACAGTCTTTTCCATATCTAAATGAGGAGCCTCATGTTTCTGTGACTTGTGAATTAAAAGAGAGAAACATTTGCCTTCTTCCAGCCTCTCTCAGTTTTCAGTGGTGGAGCGGAGACAGCATAAAAGCACTAAAAACTCCCCCTCGGGACAGGGTAAAATAGGATCTGCACAGTAGACGTGGGTGCAAAGCAATCATGAAAGCCATTGGGTAGGCAAGGTGGAGGCCCCCCAACCAGGGGGTGGGAGAACTTTCTCCGTTAGACCTTAATTCTGCTTTCTGAGAGGAAGTCTCTTACCGATTGGTCTCCATGGTCTGTCCTGCCAAGTTCCTCTCTTCTTTTATTCTCCATGGCAACATTTGAAGCAGTTGCTGGGGAATCTGCCATCTTCATGAAGCTGTGCTTAGCTATTGCTGCCCTCTGTTTGGTGGCCTGAGGCTTTTTAAGGCTCTTACAGACTTCTTAATTTTTTTAAGTTTAAGCTCATGGCTTCTCAGGCTATACATTTCTGTCAAAAACTTAGTAGGGTTCTCTTCTGTTTTCTTCCATTAAATTCCTTATACCAATAGCTAATCCCAAAGTTTTTTTCCTAGACCTTATCATCCCATGCCCTTCTTTCTCAACTAAATGGTGATTACTTTGAGGCCTGCAAGCTCAGATGGGAATGCAACACTCTTAACCAGTTCTTTGCTATAGGCCTGAGGCTTTGGGCCTTTGGCACTCAAGTTTTTTCAATCTTATTTCTTACTGTTCGAGATTAAGAAGCAGCCAGCTTCCAACCCTTTCCAACTCTTTAAGCACACACATTTCTGCATTCTATCCCCTTTCATTTATGCTTGCAAACAAATTCTTTTTTTTAAAATTTATTTATTTGAGAGAGAGCGAGAGTGAGAGCGAGAGAGAGAGCATGAGCGGGGGGGAAGGGCAGAGGCAGAGAGAGAAGCAGGCTCCTCGATGAGCAAGGAGCCGGATGTGGGAGTCGATCCCAGGACTCTGGGATCATGACCTGAGCTGAAGGCAGACACTTAACCGAGTGAGCCACCCAGATGTCCTGCAAACAAATTCTTGACTGAGCGTATCTCTTTTTTTAAATATTACTTTAATATTTACTGTTTCTCTCATTTTATTACTAATGTTCTATTTTCCAACTCTTCCCCTAGAGCTGCAAGCATGGTAGACAATAGGTATGCTTTTTTAGTTACTGCAGGTGATGATTTTACCAAATATTTTGCCACTGCATAACTTGAGCCTCCATCTTTCCAACCTCCAAATCAGTTTCCTAGATGGCCACTGCCTGATTAGTAAGCCAGTCCACTTGTTTTAGGTAGTACCCTAGTTTAAGGTACTGATCACTGTATTAGTTCATCTGCTATTGTAATGTAAAAACCCAAATTCTCAGTAGCATGTCACTTTCAAAGTTTGTTTCTTGCTCATATAAATTACACTTTGAAGCCGGGTTGTTGGCGGTGGTGGTAGGGGGGACGGGTTCCACTCTATTTACTCATTCAGGGTTTCAGGTGGACCAGGTCTCCTGTGTTTTCAGCACATGGCTTCCAAAGTCACCTAGAGGGTCAACATCTAATCAGTAGACAGAAGAAAAAAAGAGCGTGGGACAACTGCAAAGGAGGTTTTCACAGGCCAGGCCTGAAAGCAGAGGACATCACTTTTGTCCACAATTTCATTGAGTAAGACTCACACTCATGGCTACACATAATTTCAAGGAAATCTGGGAAATGTAGTACAACTGTGTGTCCAGGAGAAAAGGGAAAAGGGCTGGTGAGCAGGTATTTGTTTCGGCTTAGATGCCTACGTAGCAGAGGCTCTTTAAGAGCCTTATATATATGAGCTCCTTTAATTCTTTGTGGTAGAAACTGTTGATATCCTCATTTTACAGATGGGAAACAGGCACTAAGAGGTTAAATATCTCCCCAAAGTTCACACAGCTACTAGCGGTAGAGACAGGAGGCCCTCAGCTCTGGGCCTACAGCCTTATTCAGTCTATACTGATAGACTGAATAGAAAGTTCAAACATAAAAGTGAAATATAAAAATGGCAAAGATGAAGATCACAGATTCAAAGATTAAAAAGTGAGATTTAGAAGTGATAAATTTAAAAACTACATAAAATAAAGGAAATAACTAATTGAGGAGCAGAGATACAAACTTAAAAGAATGAGACCTTTCATTCAATGTCATATAAGGATAAGATGTGATAGATGAGACATAATGGAGAAAGATTTAAAAAGGTAGAGGGGCGCCTGGGTGGCTCAGTCATTAAGCGTCTGCCTTCGGCTCAGGTCATGATCCCAGGGTCCTGGGATCGAGCCCCACATCGGCTCCCTGCTCAGCAGGGAGCCTGCTTCTCCTTCTCCCTCTACCACTCTGCCTACTTGTGCTCTCTCTCTGTCAAATAAATAAATAAAATCTTTAAAAAAAATAAAAAATAAAAAGGTAGAAATTAAGGAAAAAGTGTATACATGTTGGTGGGAAGGCAAACTGGTGCAGCCACTGTGGAAAACAGTATGGAGTTTCCTCAAAAAGTTAAAAATAGAACTACCTATGATCCAGCGATTGCACTACTAGGTATTTACCCAAAGGATACAAAAATAATTCTTCAAAGGAACACATGCACCCTGATGTTTATAGCAGCATTATGAATAATAGCCAAATTATGGAAAGAGCCCAAATGTCCCTCAACTGATGAATGGTTAAAGAGGATGTTGTATTTGTATACAATGGACTATTACTCAGCCATCAAAAAGAATGAAATCTTGCCATTTGCAATGACATGGATGGAGCTAGAGTGTATTATGCTAAGCGAAATAAGTCAGTCAGAGAAAGACAAATACCATATGATTTCACTCATATATGGAATTTAAGAAACAAAATTAATTAACATAGGGTGGGAAAAGAGAGAGGAAAACCAAGAAAACAGAATTTTAATGATAGAGAACAAACTGAGGGTTGATGGAGGGATGGGGCATGGTCTAGATGGGGGATGGGTATTAAGGAGGGCACTTGTGATGTGCACTGGGTGTTATATGTAAGTGATGAACCACTAAATTCTACATCTGAAACCAATATTACACTATATGTTAACTAGCTAGAATTTAAATAAAAATTTGGAGAAAAGAAAAAAGTATTTATAAAATACATGTAAATTGAAATAAAGCATCCCCAGAGGAAATGAAAAAGTAGTAAAATATTACAAAGGAAGAAAAATGTTAAGTAAGTGAAAGTAAGAGTTAAATGAATGAAAATAAAAATATTAAGAAAGGCAAAGCAACCTCAAGACTCAATATTCAGTAAGCCATAATATATTTATGGCTCAAAACCAAGAAAATACAGTCACACCTTATTTTATTGTGCTTTGCATATATTGCTTTTTTTTTTTTTTTTTTAGAAATTGAAGGTTTGTGGTAACCTTGCAATGAGTCTGTGGGCGCCATTTTTCCACTAGCATTTGCTCTCTTCATGTCTCTGTGTCACATTTTGGTAATTCTAGCAATATTTCAAACTTTCTCACGGTTTTGTTATGGAGATCTATGATCAGTGATTACGACTTGCTGAAAACTCAGATAATGATTAGCATTTTTTAGCAATAAGCTACTTTTAAATTAAGGTATATGCATTGTTTTTTTAGATATAAGGCACACTTAACAGATTACAGTACAGTGTGACTATAACTTTTTTTTTTTTTAAAGATTTTATTTATTTGGGAAAGAGAGAGAGAGAGAGAGACAGAGGGCAGGAGCAGGAGGGAGGGGCAGAGGGAGAGGGAGAAGCAGACTGGGATCATGACCTGAGCCGAAAGCAGACGCTTAACCAGCTGAGCCACCCAGGTGCCCATGACTATAACTTTTGGATGCACTGGAGAATCAAAAAATTCACTGGACTTGCTTTGTTGTGTTATTTGCTTTACTGTGGTGGTCTGGAACTGAGCCTGCAAGGTCTTAGAGGTATGCCTGTAGAAGTTTCCTCAAGGCCAAATGCAAAAAAGTTTAAAATAAACTCTATGGTCAGCTAATCTTTGACAAAGCAGAAAAGAATGTCCAATGGAAAAAAGACAGTCTCTTCAACAAATGGTGTTGGGAAAACTGGACAGCCACATGCAGAAGAATGAAACTGGACTATTTCCTTACACCACACACAAAAATAGACTCCAAATGGTTGAAAGACCTAAATGTGAGACAGGAGTCCATCAAAATCTTAAAGGAGAACACAGGCAGCAACCTCTTCGACCTCAGCCGCAGCAACTTCTTCCTAGAAACATCGCCAAAAGCAAGGGAAGCAAGGGCAAAAATGAACTATTGGGACTTCATCAAGATAAAAAGCTTTTGCACAGCAAAAGAAACAGTCAACAAAACCAAAAGACAACCAGCAGAATGGGAGAAGATATTTGCAAATGACATATCAGATAAAGGGCTAGTATCCAAAATCTATAAAGAACTTATCAAACTCAACACCCAAAGAACAAAGAATCCAATCAAGAAATGGGCAGAAGACATGAACAGACATTTTTCCAAAGAAGACATCCAAATGGCCAACAGACACATGAAAAAGTGCTCAACGTTGCTTGGCATCAGGGAAATCCAAATCAAAACCTCGATGAGATACCACCTCACACCAGTCAGAATGGCTAAAATTAACGAGTCAGGAAACGACAGATGTTGGCGGGGATGTGGAGAAAGGGGAACCCTCCTACACTGTTGGTGGGAATGCAAGCTGGTGCAACCACTCTGGAAAACAGTATGGAGGTTCCTCAAAAAGTTGAAAATAGAGCTACCCTACGATCCAGCAATTGCACTACTGGGTATTTACCCCAAAGATACAAATGTAGGGATCCGAAGGGGTACGTGCACCCTGATGTTTATGGCAGCAATGTCCACAATAGCCAAACTGTGGAAAGAGCCAAGATGTCCATCGACAGATGAATGGATAAAGAAGAGTGGTGTATATATACAATGGAATATTATGCAGCCATCAAAAGGAATGAGATCTTGCCATTTGCAACGACGTGGATGGAACTGGAGGGTGTTATGCTGAGCGAAATAAGTCAACCAGAGAAAGACATGTATCATATGACCTCACTGATATGAGGAATTCTTAATCTCAGGAAACAAACTGAGGGTTGCTGGAGTGGGGGGTGGGTGGGAGGGATGGGGTGGCTGGGTGATAGACACTGGGGAGGGTATGGGCTATGGTGAGCGCTGTGAATTGTGCAAGACTGTTGAATCACAGATCTGTACCTCTGAAACAAATAATGCAATATATGTTAAGAAAAAAAAAAAAAGAAGAAGAAGAAGATAGCAGGAGGGGAAAAATGAAGGGGGGGAAATTGGAGGGGGAGACGACCCATGAGAGACGATGGACTCTGGAAAACAAACTGAGGGTTCTGGAGGGGGGGTGGGAGGATGGGTTGGCCTGGTGATGGGTATTAAAGAGGGCACATTCTGCATGGAGCACTGGGTGTTATGCACAAACAATGAATCATGGAACACTACATCAAAAACTAATGATGTAATGTATGGTGATTAACATAACAATAAAAAATTTAAAAAAATAAAAACACAAAATGATAAATGAAACTAAAAATATAAAAATTACAATTCTTTTAGAAGACTATGGGATTGTACAAATTAACAGGAAAACAGGAAATATTAGTGGCAACATATATCCTACCCTCAAAGTGCTCCAGATCTGAATTTATGCCTATGATTAGGGGGTCCCTAGTAGGCATTTTCAGAGTAGAGAACTGGGTGGGGGGGGGTAGAGGAAGGGAACGTGGGTCCTCCTTCCTTTACAGGACCTAAAATACCTGAGTGGAATGATGTCTGCAAAATGGTGGAGTAGAAAGCTCCAGGCCCTGTTCTCCCATGGAGATGTTCAAAAAGACAAAAACAATCCATTAGAGACTGGCTAGAATAATTTCACAGGAGCTCTGGAAAATAGTCAGAGGTGTACAGCAACTAAGTGAATGCCCAGTTAAGAAAAAAAAAAAAAGAAAAAGCCACATTCAAAATGGTAGGTTCTATAGAATTTAAAGAGTAAGTGAATAAGAAATCATTATAAGTCTATGTTAATGAGTACACAGTTTATAAAGATGTAATTTGTGACATCAATAACATAAAGGGGGGATAGAGCTCTGTAGAAGTAAAGTTTTTGTATTGAAGTTTAGTTGGTATCAATTCAAATGAGATTATTATAACTTTAGGATATTGTATGTAATCCTCACGGTGGCCACAAAGAAAACATCTATAGAGTACACACAGAAGGAAATGAGAAGGAAATAAAAATGTGCCGCTATAAAAAAATCAACTAGACTCAAAGGAAGGCAATAAAGGACAAAATGAGGGACAAACAAACTGTAAGACATGAAGACAAAAAATAGCAAGATGGCAGAAGTAAGTCCTTCCTTATCAGTAATTGCTTTCCATGTGAACAGATTAAACTCACCAAAAGGCAGAGATTGGCAGAATGGATACCTCCCCCGTCCATGATCCAACTACGTGCTGGCTACAGAGACTTACTTTAGCTCTAAGGACACACATACGTTGAAAGTAGGAAGGAGGAGAAAGATATTCCATGTAAATAGTGATCAAAAGAGAGCTGAAAATAATGAGACAAAATAGACTTAGAGTAAAAAAGTGTTACAGAAAACAGAGAAGGACATTATATATTGAGAAAAGGCTCAATTCACCAAGAAGATAGCATAATTATATTGGTACCAAATATCAGAGGTCCAAAATACAGGAAGCAAACATGGGCAGAATTGAAGGGAGAAGTAGCTCTGGAATGGAATGTCTGGGTAATGCAGCAAGCAGGCTAGTGCAGCATTCTTCATGATTCCCACATCTGTAATCTTTCAAGTCCCTGTACTTCCTGTGAATTCTGACTTTAGTTGTGCTGCCCCTATGACTTGGTGATGAGCATCCCCACCTTGCTTGTATCACTTCCCACCCTCCTGTCCAGAGGCCTCTCTTTCCTCCAAACCCCATCCCCTCCAGCAAGCCTTTTGTATGAGTCCAGATTAATGACTTGGATCACTTGCCCTTGGCCTGTTGTACACATTGTCTCTACCAGTCATTTAGCACATTACATTTGATATTTGATACTTGAATTTATATTTTGTCTATTTGTTGGTCTCCCCAAACAAATCTTCAGTTCCATCAGGGCTAATGCCTTTTTTTTTTTTTTTTTTTTTTTTTTTTTTTTTTAAGTCCCTGGCACTTAGCACTGTAACCTGGATGCAGAATCTTATTTTTTTACTGAATCAGTAGATATCTCTTTACATTAGGCCCAAATAGTGATCTTAACCCTAAGCATTAGCTAATGGAAGCTTCATAGATACTAAGTTGGGCAGCACAGCTAAGCTACTGAATTTTGTGAGCCTCAGTTTCCTAATTTTTAGATCTAGGGTCTATTTTATTGTGCCTCTACTGTTTGTCAGGCCATGTGCTAATGCTCTCATGTAACCATCATAACAGCCTAAAGAGGGGGTACTGTTCTTATCCCCATTTTTCAGATGAGAAAACTGAGGCCCAGAGACATTGAGTAACTTGCCAAAGTTATGCATTCCATAAATGGTTGAGCTAGGATTTGAACCCACATCTCCCTGACTCTTTGCTTATTATTTTAAGGATCCACATATACTTATTATTCAGTCCTCTAAGTTCTTCATCTTGCTTATGATCTAAGTTCAAGCCCTCCATTACTTCTCCCCCTCCCCAGTGATGGTGAGGTAGGCAGAATAATGGCCCCTTGAAGATCTCTGCCTCCTAATCCCTGGAACCTGTGAATAGGTTGCCTTCCATGGCAAAAGAGACCACAGATGTGTTTAAGTTAAGGATCCTGAGATGAGGATACTATTTTGGATTATCCAAGTGGGCCCAATGTAATCACTGGGTCCTTCTAAGTGAAAGAGGGAGGAAGGAGTCAAAGTCAAGAGATCTGAGGATGCTCAACTGCTGGTTTTGAAGATGGAAGAGGAGGCCATAAATCAAGGAATTCAGGCAGCTTGCAGAAGCTGGAAAAGTCAAGAAAACAGGTTCTTCCCTAAAGCCTCCATAAGGAAAGTAACCCTCTTGACACCTTGATTTTAGCCCAATGACTCTCACTTTTGACGTCTGACCTCTAAAACTATAAGAGAACACATTTGTGTTACTTTGAGCTAGTAAATCTGCAGTAAGTTGTTACAGCAGCAATATGAGACTAATAGTTTTTCCGCTTTCCCTACTCTCTGGAAGATTCTGAACTAGTTCTCTAAAATTCCCTCTCCCTTCACATCTCTCCCTCCCTCTGCCACCATTCCAAGTCACATTCCAGAGTGCTGTGTCACCACTGGGTTATCACTCTCCGTGGATGTGTGGTAAGGTTCTCACTTTTTTTTTTTTTAAAGATTTTATTTATTCATTTCACAGAGAGAGAGAGAGAGCACAAGCAAGGGGAGTGGCAGGCAGAGGGAGCGGGAGAAGCAGGCTCCCCACCGAGCAGGGAGCCAGATGTGGGGCTCGATCCCAGGACCCTGGGATCATGACCTGAGCCGAAGGCAGATGCTCAACTAACTGAGCCACCCAGTCGCCCCAGGTTCTCACTCCTACTTAAGGCCATGCTGTGCTAGTGACCTTCCTGGCTGTTTTCTCTTAAAAGGTGGTGCCCAGAAAGGAAAAGAATAGTCCATATGTGTTCTTAGCAGCACAGGGAGCAGTAGGTCTCCTGGCTCCTTATCCTGAATGTTAGGTCCCTTCAATGCAAGCCAAGATAATGCTTAATTTTGATGCTCACGTCACATCACATTGGCCACTCAGGTTGAGTTTACTATTCACTACAACCCCTCAGTTTTTCATATCATATTAAAGCAGAAGATGTTATGAATTGTTCCTGTATCTTATAGAATGTCTGCCATCCTGACTCATGTAGCTTTTGGCTCAAGGAAGGAAAAAAATGTACTGAATTAATCTCCCCAGGGAAAGATTTAAAGACCGGGCTAATAAGGAGAGGCAGATGGAATTCTGAAAGAAAGATGGCAAATTCTAGAACTAATCTAATTAAAGGGCTTTGGGAACTTCACATTGGTGCATAAATAAAATATGACAATCAGTGTCAGCTAAGAAACCCTCAGCAAAAATCGAATCTCATTTTTTAGTATTACATAGAAATATTATTATTTTATTATTATTATTTTTTTAACAAGTAGTTGTATGATATAAAAGAAGCTGAGAGAAGCAGAGAGACCAGGGTAGACCCAGTGAGACACAGGATCTGCCCACACCCTCCCCACATGCTCTTTAGAGGACATAGGATCTCCCAACCATTTCACTCCATGAAACATCTGTGACATTGCCAGCTTGAAGGGTAAAGGGAAATGCTCTTAGGGAAAAGAGGAAGCTTTCATCCTTGCCCAGTCATCATGGGCTCCGAGGATGACTGGGAACCTGAGAATCTGGAGAGGGGAGTTCAGGATTAGCTTCAGCAAAGGAGGGTGCTGAGGTTATTGAGAATTTCAGAGATGGAACAGTTCTTTCCTTTAAAATTCAGAACAGCGGTGCCACAAACCCTCTGGGCTTCCTAGAATTTGTGTTTAAATGTTTATGTATTCCTATGCAAATATTTCAAACAATGTAGCTAAGATGCAGTACCTCCAAAGTAGGTAAACCAGCTGGCTCCCCTGCATGGTCACCTTGCATCGCCTGGTTGAGCGATGACAGGAGCCCATATCCTGAAGGATGTCCTTACAGAACAACTGGGATTTAGTGCCTCCTAAAAGAAGGAGGAAAGCAATTGGCAAGATTATTTCCATTAACTTTAAGGTACCCTAGAGGGCCACGGAGGTCTCATTCTCTCTGGTTTAGATAAATCTGGGGCAGTCCAAAGGTTGCCAAGGGATGTAGGGAGAAAATTTTAATTTGCACACTTGAGTTTTGCAGTCTGGTGACCCCTTTGGAGTTTACCTCTCTTTAAAAGGCAGAATCGGGGCTTCAGTGCTTCCTTACCTTCAGTGACCTTTCCTCAGCCCTCCTATCCCTGATAAGCTTCAGGGAAGTTATTCTGCTTGTATGATCTGTTGTCGTATTAACACACACAGAATAATTGTCATTCTAACTTCCCTTGGATGTACTTCATCCTTGCTGAGTTAAGATCAAATTGCTTTCTACTTCGGTAAATCCAATTCAGATTCATGACCATAGGTTAAAGTTTTAATTTAAAATTCCTTTTCTTTTAAAAATTAGCAATTCAAATTGCAAGGTTGGTAAGGCAGCCCGGATTCTGCGTCTGTGGGTGTTGGCAGGGGTCTTTGCTGTCATCTGTCCTGAGGGATGATTTGTTGAGCTCTTCTGGGGACAGAATGGTCGCTACTTGAAATAGATTATGTGTAATGAAGTAAATGAAAGTGCTTTGTAAATTGTAGAACACTCAACAAATATTAACTATTATTAGCTCTTTGAAAGATGCTTTTTCCATTGTTGCCAGCTTTACTTGTTATAACATGTGTTTTCATATTGAACTCCTAGCTTGCTTTTTGTGAATATAAGTTAGAATGAATAACTTTATAAATCATTTAGTAACATTTTTCACCTCACGCACTCATTCTTGTACAGGTGAGGGATGTGTCCCCCAGTGGTATAAGAGATGATTTTCAGAGTCACAGGACATGACATGGAATAGCATTAACTCACAGTCTTACATTTTCCTTCTGCCAAGGAGAAAGTCTGTTTGCTGCTAGTGTGTCTTTAACCTTCTCTAAAACTCATTTCCCTTGTAATAAAGATGGAGCCGAGTGGACTTCTGTCCCCAGAATCTTTGGCCAACAACAAAAAATGCGGTTTTTCATTGTCTGTGTTTATATGTACGGTGATCTTCTAATTATGGCAAGTGATTGTTCATATCCTACTTATGGGTGATGCCATAAAAATATTCTTTAAAATACATCTATTTAAGCAAAAGAAATGAGTCAGTTTAAGCGAAAGTATAAGGAAAATATTATTACAGGTGGCATTCTGCCGTAACAACCATCGTGAAGTGGTGTTAGCCTGGGTGATGTTTGGGACACATGGCTCTCCGTGGTGCTTGAGAGATGGGTCATTGATCAGAGTGCTGCTCTTTATACAGACAACACATGTTTTACTCTGTGTCACATGGCAGTCTTTTAAGGATTTGAAGACAGTATTCATGTGTCCTTTACTAGGAAAGAGTTCCCTCACTCTTCCAATTCTTCCCATGTTCCATGTATGTTGCCCCCGACCCTAGGTGTGCATGAGTCTGTCCTTTTCTCCCTTTGGGAAGTTCCCTGTTCATCATGTATAGAGTGTACAGAAACAGTTCTTGTTCTTCTTTTTTTTTTTTTTCTTGAAGCAGTCCTTGTTCTGAAGGAAGGGAGCAGTTCCTCAAATGAGATGAGGAAGGGAGACTGGGGCTCAAAGGAGACTGATAGCAATGACACAGAAAGAAGAATCACAGTGAGGGAGATGCCTGGGTATTGTTAGGAGGGACAACTGGGTAGAGATTCAGGAGTGATATGTGTATCCTCAGGTGTCTTTATATCAGTGCACAAAATAGGGCTTGTAAGCAAAATGAAATTGTAATATTCATATTAGGTGGTGAACGTGGACAGACTTAAGATTTGGATTGGGAAGTCTGCAGGAGTGTCTTTGCAGCTTGATTCTCTGAGCTTGAAAGTTTCTCATCTCTAAGACTGTTCAGTTGATTAAATGAGGGGTTACATGGGAAAGGCTTTGATAAATCAGGAAGTGCTTTGCAAATATCAGAGATGGTTGTTTTTGCATTAGATCTATTATTACTTTATATTGTCACTATTGTAACATTTATATTCTATTCTGCATTAATACTTCTCATAGTTGTCTAGCCTTTAGTGCTTTATTTAAAAGACTCTGGTGTTCCCTCCAACCCCCAGTATTTCGTAGAAGGGCCTTACCATTCCTGAGTCTTGTACCTTGATTTATTTCCTGGTTGTCTGAATTTCACCATCTGGAGATTTTTTATCAAGAAGGCCCATGGTTGTTACTGTATCCAGATCTATGCATATTGAACAATGACTTTTTATTGTCTTTATAATGTTTGACAAATTGGCTGGGTGCCAATTTGAGTGCCCCCACCCATGCCCCCAAACTATATCAACAGTGTCACTCAGCATTGAGTGTTACTTCGGAAGCCAGCTTGAGTTTTGCCTTTTATATATGTGACTTGAGTTTTCTGAGATTCACATAGGATTCATTGTTTTTCTTTGGAGTCCAGTGATTTTACCAAGATTTCTTGGTGTTGGTCACAATATTCCATTTTTTTCCCCCTGCATGCTGTGTATACCTTTTATCTGTAGAGTTAGTTGGTTTTTTGGTTTTTGTTTGTTTGCTTATTTGTTTTTTACTTCATAGATCTTTTCTTTGATTATATCTTTGGTTTCCTATTTGTTTTGTCTTCTTGAGGGACACCTACCATCCACATGCTTGTTGCTCTGTATGTATAGTCTTCTCTTTAATTCTTTTTTTCTTTCCCTTTTCCCTTGCATTTTGTCATTTTCTCAAGCTGATATTCCAAGTTATTGACTCAATTTTCAACTGGAGTACGTCTTGTTGCCTCTGAGATGGCTTTGTTTTATGAATGAACTGAAGAGAACACCCAGGAAGGCATTGGCTGGCCAGTGGGAAATCTTAGGTTATTGTTTTTTAAAAATGTTAATATTTCTCAAATTAACAGTTGGACAGCAGCTGCTTTCTTCCAAATGCATGCCTGTGCTCTTCATTTTTCTGAGTACAGTATCTTGGAAAAATACTTTCCTTCTCAAGAACTGGAGAGGAATGTATTACTTGGTATCTGCTATTAATTTCATCTAAATTTTACAGTATTTGGCAGATATTCCTTATAGTTTTGAGAAGCAGCATAGTGTTAAAAACATGACTCTGGAGCACACTGTCCGGGTTTTAATTCCTGCTCTGCCAGTCACCAGCCATGTGAGCTTGTGCAAGTTACTTAACATCTCAGTTGCCTGCTTTTCCTCATCTGTAGAAAGCTACTCATAGGGCTGGTATGAGAATGAAATGGATTAATATTTGTAAAATACTGATGACAGTTCCTGGCACAAGTGATAAATAGGCACTTTATAAGGGCCCATTAAATGAATATGGCATGTGATCATGCATTGTCAATAATGTTTTCTCCCCAACTTCTCATGCTTTGTCCATTTTAGTGGGCTTCACAGAAGTGCCATTAACTTGCCTTTATTCCATTCTCTTGCTCCAGAGGTTGCCTGATTTGTTTTGATCATAACCTGTTTGATCGAACATTCATTTAGAATTTTATCCAGGATATGTGTCTGGCTGATTAGTCTATACCTCTTAGATTCTACTTTTTCCCTTCTTGAAACCAGATCACTTGCAAATCTTAGGTCCTTAATAGGGCTATGATTTCTCAAAATCCACTGTACATATTTCTGTGATCATGTCCATAAGTTCCTTTAGTACTGGATCATAATTTATCTGACCTCATTTGGGGACATGAACTCATTTGAAGTGGCTAGGTGTTCTCTTTCCATCTTTTTGCCTCTCATGGGCTTCAGTTCCTCCTAATTTATGCTACCACTATCCTTTCCAATCTGAAGATCATTTTCTTTAATAGAGGTGAGGGCTGAACATTTGAGCTGTGCAATTCTGCCCTGTCTTCTTTCTTATCTGTTACCTTTGTGCCCTAATTTGGGAGCCTGTCCCTGCCTGCTTAACTTTCTTTCCCAGGTTTTGTTTGTTCATTTGAAGCACAGATTTTTGCTCTTGTGAGTGTGGGGGTATTTTTTCCTCTACTCTTCTTGGTTCTTTGGCTGATCTAATAATCAAATTAACATAGGACAGATTAACAGGAGAAAAGTAAATTTAATTATGTATGTATGTGAGCCCCATGAGAATATGAGACCCACAGGCAATCAGGCAATTGAAGCTTATATGCCATTCGGAGCTAAGGGGAAGGGGGCGGGGGTCTGGGACCACAAAGGGGAGGAAGACAATTCACAGGTTGCCATGCAGAATCAATGGGACACAGAGAAGTTCTTGATCTCCAGGCCCTGCCCAGTTTCCCACCAGCTTACCACACCTAGCCCTGATTCTCTGTAGTTACCTCTGGTGATAGTTCTGTTCCTGGACCAGGCCCTCTGTCTAAATTCTTTTAGGCAGTTAAGGGAGAGGTTAAAATTTTTCTTGGCTTTGTTGGGTCTTGATTGCCTTCAGCTCAAAATAATCCATGTGCTGAAGTGGCATATTTTGGGAACACTTGTTCTGAACCTCTTCACTGTCCTTAGCATATTTACAGAAGATGTAACTCATTCTGGCCTTTAGGATTTTTGATTTTTTTCTTATTGCTTTGTCACCCCTTTGTCCTTATTCCTTGTTATTTCCTTTCTGCTTATCTTTTTTTTCCCTGCTTATCTTTTTAAAATTAAGTTTTTAAATTCCAGTATTAACATACAGTGTTACATTACTTTCAGGTGTACAATATAATGGTTCAACAATTCTATACATTACTCAGTGTTCATCTTGATAATTGTACTCTTAATCCCTATCAGCTATTTCACCCATCCCCCCATCCACCTCCCCTCTGGTAACCATTAGTTTGTTCTCTATAGTTCAGAGTCTCTTCCTTGGTTTGCCTCTCTTTCTCTTTTTTCCCTTTGCTTGCTTGTTTTGTTTCTTAAATTCCACATTTGAGTGAAATCATATGGTAGTTGTCTGTATCTGACTTGTTTCACTTGGCACTATACTCTCTAGCTCCATCCATGTTGCAAATCGCAATATTTCATTCTTTTTGATGCCTGAATAATATTCCATTGTATATATATAACACATCTTCTTTATCCGTCCATTTATTGATGGACACTTAGGCTGCTTCCATAATTTGGCTATTGTAAGTAATGCTTCGATAAACATAGGAGTGCATTTATCCCTTTGAATTAGTGTTTTTGTACTTTTGGGGTAAATACCCAGTAGTGTGATTACTGGATTGTATGGTAGTTCTATTTTTAACTTTTTGAGGAACTTCCATACTGTTTTCCACAGTGGCTGTACCCACCAACAGTGCATGAGGGTTTCCTTTTTCTCCACATCCTTGCCAACACTTGTTGTTTCTTGTATTTTTGATTTTAGCCATTCTGACAGGTGTGAGGTGATATCTCGTTGTAGTTTTGATTTGCCTTTTCCTGATGATGAGTGATGTTGGGCATCTTTTCATGTGTCTGTTGGTCATCTGTATGTCTTCTTTGGAGAAATGTCTGTGCTTGTCTTCTGCCCATTTTTTAATTGGATTATTATTATTTTTTGGTGTTCAGTTGTATACGTTCTTTATATATTTAGGATACTAACCCTTTATCATATATATCATTTGCAAATATCTTCTCCCATTCCATAGGTTGCCCTTTAGTTTTGTTTGTTGTTTCCTTTGCTGTACAGAAGCTTTTTATTTTGATGTAGTCCCAATTGTTTATTTCTGCTTTTGTTTCCCTTGCCTCAGGAGACTATCTAGAAAAATGTTGCCACAGCTGATGTCATAGAAATTACTGCCTGTGCCCTCTTCTAGGATTTTTATGGTTTCAGGTGTCACATTTAGATCCTTAATCCATTTTGAGTTTATTTTTGTGTATGGTGTAAGAAAGTGGTCCAGTTTCATTCTTTTGCAGGTAGCAGCCCATTTTCCCCAACGTGATTTGTTGACAAGACTTTTTCCCATTACATATTCTTGCCTCCTTTGTTGAAGATTCATTGACCATAAAGTTATAAGTTTATTTCTGGGTTTTCTATTCTGTTCCATTGATCTATGTGTCTATTTGTGCCAGTACCATACTGTTTTGATTACTACAGTTTTGTAACCTTGAAGTCCAGAATGGTGATATGTCCAGTTTTGTTCTTCTTTTTCAAGATTGCTTTGGCTATTTGGGGTCTTTTGTGGTTCCGTACAGTTTTTTTTTTTTTTTTAAGAGTTTATTTATTTATTTATGTGACAAAGAGAGCAAGAGAGCATAAGCAGGAGGAACAACAGAGGGAGAGGGAGAAGCAGGCTCCTCGCTGAGCAGGGAGCCTGATGCGGGGCTCAATCTCAGAACTCTGGGATCATGACCTGAGCTGAAGGCACACGCTTAACTTACTGAGCCACCCAAGCACCCGAAACTTCTGTACTTTAATTTTGAATCCTGAGACCTAACTGAATTCATTTATGAATTCTAGTAGTTTTTTGGTGGAGTCTTTAGGGTTTTCCATATAGAGTATCATGTGACTGGCAAATAGTGAAAGTTTTACTTCTTCCTTACCAATTTGGATGCCTTTTATTTCTTTTCTTGTCTGATTGCTGTGGCTAGGACTTCTGTGTTGAATAAAAGTGGTGACACAGGACATCCTGGTCTTGTTCTTTATCTTAGGGGGAAAGCTCTCAGTTTTTCACCAGTGAGTATGATGTTAACTGTGGGTTTTTCATATAAGACCTTTATTATGTTGAGTTATGTTCCCTCTAACCCTACTATGTTGAGGATTTTTATCATGAATGAATGTTGTACTTTGTCAGGTAGTTTTTCTGCATCTATTGAAATGATCATATGGTCTTTATCCTTTCTCTGATTGACATGACGTATCATGTTGATTGATTAGCAAATATTGAACCACCCTTGCATCCTGGGAATAAATCCCACTTGATTGTGGTGAATGATATTTTTAATGTATTGTTGGATTTGGTTTGCTAATACTTTGTTGAAAATTTTTGCATCTATGTTCATCAGGGATATTAGCCTGTAGTCTTTTTTTTTTTTTTTTTTGTAGTGTCTTTATCTGGTTTTGGTATCAGGGTAATGCTAGCCTCATAGAATGAATTTGGAAGTTTTTCTTCCTTTTCTATTTTTTGGAATGGCTTGAGAAGAATAGGTATTAACTCTTTAAATGTTTGGTAGAATTTACCTGTGAAGCCATCTGGTCCTGGACTTTTGTTTGTTGGGAGTTTTTTTTATTACTGATTCAATTTCATTGCTGGTAATTGGTCTGTTCAAATTTTCTGTTTCTTCCTGCTTCAGTTTGGTATGCTATGTTTCTAGTAATTTATCCATTTCTTTTAGGTTTTTCAATTTGTTGGTATATATATGTATTCACATATATATATATTTTCAACTTGTTTATATATATATTTTCAATTTGTTTATATATATACATATATATGCACACACAAATATATAAATATATATAAATGTATATGTGTGTATATATATATGTGTGTATATATATATATATATATATATATATATATATATATTTTTTTTTTTTTTTTTTTTTTTTTAGGTAAGCTCTATGCCTGACATGGGGCTTGAACTCATGACCCCAAGATCAAGAGTCACATGCTCTACCAACTGAGCCAGCTAGGCACCCCTGTTGGCATATGATTTTTGATAATATTCTCTTACAAGTGTTTGTATTTCTGTGGTGTTGGTTGTTATTTTTCTTTCTCTTTTTCTTTTTTTAAGATTTTATTTATTTGACAGAGAGACACAGCGAGAGAGGGAACACAAGCAGGGAGAGTGGGAGAGGGAGAAGCAGGCTTCCCGCTGAGCAGGGAGCCTGATGCGGGGCTCGATCCCAGGACCCTGGGATCATGACCTGAGCCGAAGGCAGACGCTTAACGAGTGAGCCACCCAGGTGCCCCAGTTGTTATTTTTCCTTTTGCATTTGTGATTTTATTTGCCTGAGTCCTCTCTGTATTTTTTTTTTTTTTTTTTTGATGAGTCTTGAAAGCAAGTTTATCAATTTTGTTGATGTTCTCAAAGAACCAGCTCCTGGTTTCATTGATCTGTTCTATTGTCTTTTTAGTTTCTATATCATTTATTTCTGCTCTAATGTTTATTATTTCCTTCCTTCTGCTGGTTTTGGATTTTGATTGTTCTTTTTTTTTTTTTTAATAGCTCCTTTAGATGTAAGGTTAGGTTGTTTGAGACTTTTCTTGCTTCTTGAGGTAGACCTGTACTGCTATTATCTTCCCTCTTAGAAGCACTTTCGCTGCATCCCAAAGATTTTGGACCATTGTGTTTTCATTTTCATTTGTCTCCATGTAATTTTTTATTTCTTTTTTGATTTCTTGGTTGACCCATTCTTGTTTAGTAGCATGTTATTTAACCTCCAGGTATTTGTGCTCTTTCTACATTTTTTTTTTCTTGTGGTTGATTTCTGCTTTCAGAGTATTGTGGTCAGAAAAGATGTATAGTATGACTTTGATCTTTTTGAATTTGTGAAGACTTGTTTTGTGGCCTAATATGTCATTTATTTTGGAGAATGTGCCATGTACACTTGAAAACAATGTGTATTATGCTGTTTTAGGATGAAATGTTCTCAATATGTCTGTTAAATCCATCTGTTCCAGTGTGTCATTCAGAGCTACTGTTTCCTTGTTGATTTTCATTTTGGATGATCTATCCATTGATGTAAGTGGAGTGTTAAAGTCCCCTGTTCTTATTGTATTACTATTGATTAGTTCCTTTAGGTTTGTTATTAACTGTTTTATGTATTTGAGTGCTCCCATGTTGGGTGCATACATATTTAAATTGTTATATCTTCTTGTTGGATTGTCCCCTTTATTAGTATATGGTGTCCTTTTTTGTCTCTTATTACATTCTTTGTTTTAAAGCCTATTTTGTCTGATATAAGTATTGGTACCCCATCTTTCTTTTGACATCCATTTGCATGATAAGTGTTTTTCCATCTCCTCACTTTCAATCTACAGGTGTCTTTAGGTCTGAAATGAGTTTTGTAGGCAGCTTATAGATGAGTCTTATTTTTTTATCCATTCTGTCACTCTATGTCTTTTGATTGGAGCATTTTTAGTACATTTACATTCAAAGTAATTTTTAAAAAGATTTTATTTATTTATTTGACAGAGAGAGACACAGTGAGAGAGGGAACACAAGCAGGGGGTAGTGGGAGAGGGAGAAGCAGGCTTCCCGCTGAGCAGGGAGCCCGATGCGGGGCTCGATCCCAGGACCCTGGGATCATGACCTGAGCCGAAGGCAGACACTTAATGACTGAGCCACCCAAGCAGCCCTCAAAGTAATTTTTGATAGATATGTATTTATTACCATTTTGTTACTTGTTTTGTGGTTGTTTTTGTAGTTTTCCATAATCCTGTCCTCTCTTGCTCTCTTTCACGGTTTGTTGGCTTTCTTTCTTTCTCTCTTTCTTTCTTTCTTTCTTTCTTTCTTTCTTTCTTTCTTTCTTGATTTATTTGTTTATTTTAAAGAGAGAGAGAGAGAACATGGGGGAGGGGCAGGGGAGAGGGAGAGAGAATCCCAAGTAGACTGTGCTGAGCATGGAGCCCAGTGTGGGGCTCAATCTCACAACCCCGAGATCACAGCCTGAGCCAAAGCCAAAAGTCAGATGCTCAACTTACTGCACCACCCAGGTGCCCCATGGCTTTCTTTAGTGACATACTTGGATTCCTTTTTCTTCATTCTTTTCATATCTATTACTGGTTTTTGATTTGTGGTTACCATTAGGTTTGTATATAACATATATATAGCAGTCTTTATGAAGTTGATGGTCGTTTATGTTTGAACCCATTCTTTACTCCTCTACATTTTAGGTATATGGTGGTGTATTTTACATCATTTTATTTTGTGAATCCCTTGACTAATTTTTACAGATATATTTATTTTTACTACTTCTGTATTTCCTACTTTCCATACTCACTTATGGTCTTTGCTTTCCACTCAAAGAGTCCCTTTAATATTTCTTGTAGTGTTGGTTTGGTGTTCATGAACTCCTTTAGTTTTTGTTTGTCTGAGAAACTCTTTATCTCCTTTTTTATTCTGAATAGTAGCCTTGCTGGATAGAGTATTCTTAGCTACAGATTTGTCCCTTTCAGCACTTTGAATATATCATGCTGCTTCTTTCTCTCCTGCAAAATTTCTGCTGAAAAATCAGCTCATAGCCTTAGGGGGTTTCCCTTGTATGTAACTGTCTTCTTTTCTCTTGCTGCTTTAAAATTTTTTTCTTTATCACTACTTTTTGGCATATTAATTGCTATGTATCTTGGTGTGGACCTCCTTGGGTTGATTTTGTTGGGGGATCTCTGTGCCTTTTGGATCTGGATATCTGTTTCCTTCCCCAGATTAGGGAAGTTTTCAGGTATTATTTCTTCAAATAAATATTCATGGCCCCTTTTCTGTCTTTTTCTTTTGGGTTCCCTATAATGTGAATGTTATTACACTTGATGAAGTCACTGAGTTCCCTAAATCTAGTCTCATTTTGCATAATTTTCTTCTCCCACTTGCTAAGCTTGATTGCTTTCCATTACTCTGTCTTCCAGGTCATTAATTTATTCCTCTGCTTCTTCCAGTCTTCTATTTATTCCATCAAGTGTATTTTTAATTTCAATTATTGTGTTCTTCATCTCTGATTTTTTTTTTAATGTCTCAAGTCCAGTGGGTATTTTTATGATCATTACTTTAAATTCTCTATCAGGCATATTACTTTCTCTGTTTTGCTTAGGTCTCTTGCTGTCATTTTTTCCCCTGTTCTTTCATTGGGACATATTCCTCTGTCTCCTCATTATGCCTAACTGTCTGTTTCTGTGTGTTAGGAAAGTCAGCTACATGTCTTGCTCTTGAAAGTAGTGGGTGGGACATGCAATTTTGACAAGGTGGCACTGGTCATCTTCCAGAGGGGATGTGCAGCTGCTGTGAAGACCACGGCCAGCTGAGTCTGCTCTGCGAAGTGTGCATGGATGGGGGATGTGCAGATTTAACAAGATGTGTGCATCCTCTGCAGGAGGTTGGGAGGTGCAGTGTTGGCGAGGTTTGTGTGGGGTTCTGGGGGAGGGGACCTGCAGTGCCAGGACTGAGGCAGGCCTGTGACTGAGGCAGGAGAGGAAAATGAACCTGCCAGCTCCTTTGTTTCTGGAGAAGTTCCTCAAGGAACTCTGAGATTAGTAACTAACTCTCTCTCCTGTATGCCCCAGAATTTTTTCAAACTGCAGCTTCTAAGCTGTATCTTCAAGGGCTGTTTGTTGTGCTGTTTCTTTAAGGGTGGGGACTCAGCTTCCTGTCATCCTCCAGGCTCTCCCAGAGGCACTGATTTTTAGAGTTCCAGGCTTTATGTCCTGCTGGTTTTAAGAACTCATGAAATTTGGCCCATCTGATTGTCAAAGCCAAATATTACGGGGATTTGTCTTCCCTGTACAGGCTGTCTGGTATGATGGTCTGTTTCTCACCCCTCTCCGCACCTGTGGCTCCCACCCTTTGGTGGCCAGACCTGTGGTATTCAACTTCCCACTGTGTTTCTGCCCTTCTGTCCTCTTCAATGTGGCTTTTTCTCTACATTTAGTTGTGGAGTTTGTTCTGCCAGTCTTTAGGTCATTTTCTGGGTTATTTGCACTGATGTGAGTGTTACCTAGTTGTATCAATGGGACAGGTGAATTCAGGGTCCTCCTACTCTGCCATCTGCCCTGGAAGTCTCCCCTCTGTTTATCTTTCCACATGCCCTTTGAACATTCTACCTTTCAGACAGCTTCCCTTGCAATCTTGGAAATATTTGCAGATACCTTACCCACTTTGCCTGCCTTGGGGTTATTATGCAAGCAAATTCAGGGCCTGGGCACTTGTGAAAAGCACATGTTCCTCTATTTCCTGAAAAGCACATGTTCCTCTATTTCCTGCACTTGGGATTCTGGTTTGGAAGGGCTGGGAAAAAGCTCAGAAATCTGCATTTTCATAGACCTCTTGGGTGCTTTTGATGCAAATGATCCCAGGACCACACTCAAGCCCAGCTAGTTTGAAGCAGAAGCTCCTGAACTTTCTCCTCACTCATGACTCGAGTGAGGGTGACTAGTGAACACAAGGTTCTCCCTGAGGCTACCCCAGGGTCAGTCACATGTTCTTGGCTTGCCAGCTTTAATTCTGTCCTTTGCTTTTCTGTTTAGGAAAGATAACTGAATGTGGGGAGTGAGAGTAACATGGCATTAAGTATGAACTTGAATCTATTCTAATTATAACACATTACATGACTCACGGCTTTAGTGCTTTATTCCTACTCCGGCTCATCTCTGGTGTGCTGTTGCCTGATGGTAAGAACGACTAGCCCCAAGCCTTTTTTTGGGGGGGGGGCAATTTCTAACTCCAACTTGATCTGTTAACTTTCTCCAGAGGTTTCCTTCCCTTTCATGTGATGGATACATGTTGTGTGGCTGTCAGATTAAATCTGGTGCCATTCACTGGGGAGGATCTTTCATAAAGAGCCTCTGCTTGAAACCAAAGTGACTTTAGTACATTTTTAGTTTCAAAAGTTTTTGTATAAAGAGCTTTGTAAGTCATGCAAGGTAGTTGAGTTTGGACATTATTGCTGTGTTGTGTTCCTCTTAGAGTTCTTAGTAGTCTACTTTTTCTGGACTATTTTATAGATAATCAGTAAACACCACTGAGCAGTTATCCTTTGGGGGAATTACATCTGAAAGTTAACAAATGTGAAAACAGGTCATATAGACTCCTTAGGACTTAAGTCCCAAGCTCTCAGAGATCTGTATTTATCCCAGACTCTCATACAGAAAGTCAGTGTCTGTTGCCTTTAGGAAAGGGTTGAGGCTGAGAGGGAGGCCAGACTTCCTGGGCTCTAGTCCCAGCTCCAGCACTAGCCAGCTGTGTGACTTTGGACAAATTAACTTCTCTCCCATAAGCCTCAGCAATCTTATTATAGAAACAGGGTGATGATAATCTTTATCTTAATAGGTTTTGGTGAGGATTCAATGGCATAAAAAATATGTTAAGAGCTTAGAGTGTGCCTGGCACTTAGTAGATGCTCAGTGAATATTGAATGAGAGTAAATGGACATCAATTATGTCAAATTTGTCAAGCTAGGTTTTGATGTTTCTTTTCAAATCCTTGCATTCTGAGTTTTTTTCTAGGTCACATCTGTTAGGTGTATCATAAAGCTTTATAATGTCGGGGGAAGGTAATGCAGACTGAATATCATGGGCAGTAACCAGGCTGTTACAGTAACGATATATGATCCATAAACAATTGGGATAAGACTGGGCTATCAGCCTTAGTAAGATTTTTCATTTCTGGAGCACTTTACAGTTTACAATGTGTTTTCTCATGTCCTATCTCATTTAAACATATAGAAAAACTGCAGTACAGAGAAACGACTGCTTTTCTATGTGTTCCATCATTAGGCTGGGTCTGACCCTGGAATGTAGAATCAGACTGGTGGCCTGGGATGCCATCAGACAGCTCATTGTGGAATATTGGAGCACTTGTTGGATACGTAGAGTATCCAGTACTATGCTAAGCACCAAAGGCAGTTATAAGAAAAAGAGCTTTGAACTTTTGTGGCCAAGTGTATTTAGTTCTGCTTAAGAACATAGTTAAATGAATTTATAGCCAATATAATGACAAAGCTTGATGACCTCAAACATTCCAAAAATAATCTTGAAACTCACCTTCTAGAGGGTGAGGATTTGTGGTGTGGTGTCCCTGATGCCCTTTTATTTACACCCCGCCCCTACTTCCATCCAAACTCACCCCCTCATTTTAATCCTGTCTGGCTCTCTGTCAAGATTAGTTGTATAATTGAAAATAGGCTCACAGACATAATCTCTGGATCAGTGGATTTAAAACAAAGCTGATCAGAGTTCCAATTGTAAGCATGTGAAAACAATCTCTTTAAAAGATATAATTGATAATGAAAAGCTGAGAACCTTGATGTTCTTCATACAGCTTGTGGAGATTTATATGGAATCACATGCATCTATTTGCATCCTGCTTAGTGGCTACGCCTGACCATAAGTGTGGCACTGTCTTGGTGTATCTTGCAAAAATGACACATCTGTTTTCCCTTGGATGGTCGCTGGGCCCTGAGGTCCTCTGCCTGCCCCTTCGTTCTGCCCCACACTAACACACTTCTACTGTAGGCTTGCTCTGGTGCTTCTGTGGTTGTTAATGCTCATCCTCAAAGGCAGGGAACTAGACAAGAGGAAGATTTCATGGGAAAACAGTTAGAGGTTGATTTTTGACCCCAAGAAAGTAGTTTATTTTATAATCAGATGTATACACTCTTTATAAATATCTCCTTCACACACACATTTACTCTCAAAATTTCCTCAGCTAGTAGGTCTCTCAAGGTGGCTGGGTGCCGTCACCTGCATCCTTGATGATGCCGCCGTGGAGAACGGCAGAGAGGTCCATGTGTGCCATGGGCTGCATCCTTCGGAGGCCACTGGTTGAGCATTTACTTTGTCTTCATCTTGTTTTCCATCCTTAAGGACCCTTCTTTGGTCCCTTACCCCCTTGTGACATTGTTCCCCATGAGCTGGAATCCCTGGTCCTGGTAGTTGTGCGTTCAGCATGTGTATCGTAGTTCTCTCCCCTATTCTCTAATTGTTTAGTTGACTTACTTCTCCTTTGTCATAAATTGTAACAGTTGTATATGAGTATGAGTCATCCTTTTGGGGACATTTTTAGGTCTAGCAGCTACTATCAGCCAAGAAGACAGGAAAGAACCCTGCATCAAAGAGCTTGGACCCTCCTTCTGGTCAGTCATCCATTCAAGGTCCAGAACCCTTTGATCTGCAATTGTCATTCACCACCTTCAAATCCACCTGCCTGTCCTGCTTGTCCTGATTTCAGCCTCTACTTGTACACAGGGCAGGTGAGAAAGGCCTTCCCAGATCCTCTGGGTAAAGTCCAGATATCTATGTCTACCACCTTTCCCCTGACTTACAAGGCCTGATATATAGTAGAGTTCTCAATGAATGCTCTTGTCTTTTCCCCTTTCTTATTTCCTGTTTAAATAAGATACAGTGAGTTTGACCTGATTTATCTTCAGTAAACCCATGTAGGCCCTTTTCATTTGTAAGTGCCTACAAAATACCCTATTATTAATCTTCCAAAACTTCTCAGGTGTCTGTGTCGTGCTCATTGGTTTGCAGTCACTGGACTGCAGTTTGCAGGAATGACCTATTTCCCTTTTTAGAACACAGGAGGTTATTCATGTGTTTCCAGTTTGTTGACACGTCTCCTACCCTCCCGGGTTCCTCAAAGACCACCGCAGCAATTTCCCAATCTCGTTTTCACCTTCCTCCAGCGTAAGTGAATTAAAGCCAATTTATTACCCAGGATTGCCTCATTTATTTCAAAATAGGCTGTGTACAAAGGAAGTTCTATTCCCTTAGTGAGAGCTAACTCAAGTTTTAAAGCCCATTCTAGAGAAAAATAGACGTATCTAGTTTGTGTTAGCTATTAAAAGCCTTTTTTTTAAAAAAAGAAATAGGTCTTTGGATGTTGCTGGAGAGTGAGAAAAATAGCCCAAAGACTGGAAAGGTAAGCAAAGAGAGAGAGAGAGAGGGGAAAAACCCCTGATTTTGAGTGTTTAGAGTGTGTGAAATGTCACTTTTCCCCTTAACGGGGAAAATGAAGAGATGTTCAAAGTAGTACTTGGTCAAGGAATGTACATGCAGAGGATTTCTGTAGCTCTAGGGGAAAATATAGATCTGCTAAAATTTTAATAAGTTTCTTTTATTTGTCAGAAATTGCTTAAAGGTTGTCTAGCATTTTTCTGATAGTTTGGACTTTTTTCCATGGACTTTTATGCCTTTAAGCTCACCCATTTATTTTCTGTGTCTTCTACCCTCTTAGAAAGGTAAGAAAAAAAAAATACCCCAAACAAAGCTAACTCTGAAGCAGACTGTTGAAGAACATTACTGGAACCGATTAACAAATTCCACCCCCAACCCCCCCAAAAAAACCACATGTACACAAAGGAGGATAAGGGAGAAAATTGACAGCTCTTCCCTCCTTTTAAAGATTGTCCAGGGAAATTCCAAGATGTCATTAGGATTCAGCAATGACTTCAGATGCCCAGAAGAACTTGGGGAAAGAAACTAACATTTACTGAGCATGTATTGCCCCTTTCCACAAGCTATGATGGGCTTTCGCAAATACATATTAATGACTTTATTGTATTCCCAGAACAGTTCTTCAAGGTGTGGAGATTATGCCCATTTAACACATGAGTGCACTGAGGCATGGCAGGCTAAGTCACTTGCTCAGCATCACCCAGACGGGAGTTGACAGAATCAAGATCCAGCTTTTCTTTGAGCCACCAGACCCCCTCTCTGATTATTAAACTGGTAAACTCATACATAACAGATGAAATCAGTCATTTCCAGAGGTAACTCAGGGCTTGTCTGGGAATATCCTCCGCTCCCAGGTGGCTTCGGTGTGATCTCCAGGCAGGACTGGAGTGAGACTGTAAATAGGAAAACTGACATAGAAAACACTGTACTGGTCTTACCTGAAGAAAAAGCGCTGCCAGAGAGGGCTGGTCGGGATGGAGCTGTAAGCAGGAGGGAGAAGAGGAAGAAGGTGTTGTTTCCGCCCTGCGTGGCCTGAGAGGGAGGTGAGAACCAGTAGGCAGGCACTCCTCGGTCTGTGTGATTGATGCCAGCAGCCGTGAGATCATGGCGATGCTGAGAGAAGGTGGTGTGGACAAGTGGCTCATCCCTTCCAAGGAAGGGATGAGGAACGTTTCCGGATGAGAAAGCTGAGGCTCGGGGAAGGTATACTTGGACAAGTCAAAAGAGGGGCAGAGGGACGTTGAAACCCAGTCTAACTTCAGAATGCTCTTGAGGACGTCATTAACATCACCCTGGGATGCATGGCAGTAGCTTCTTCTCTGGTGGTTAGGTAATTGTGGACCGCAGGTCCCACGGGTGACTTGAGCTCACAGAGCGAGGCACTCGCAGCTTACCGGTGAGGGTGTGCTCAGCAGGGCATCCATCTCTCATTGATGCACACCCACCGCCCACTAAGCACGGCCTCGGACGGCATGAGTGATTTCTCTTGCTTGGTTTCTGGCCCAGAGCCCAGCGTGATACCTACGAGTGTGTCCTCACCATATTCTGAATTCCAGCCCTTGGGAGCGGCCGGCCCCTCGGGCCCTTTGCCTTCTCTGGCAGATGGCCCTGATCTGCGGTGTGGATGTGATATCTATCTGATACTAGTGACTGGTGGAGATGCTAGCATCTCATTTTAATAACTTAAAAATCATAAAATATGCCACTTCGGGAACAAAAGCTTTCAAAAGGAGTTTAGTGAGGACGATTAGTTCGTTCCACCGTGTGGAAACATTGCTGTAACCAAAGCATGCTTCAGACATTTAAGCATCAAAACATCTGCGGGGGCTTATTCTTAACAGTAAAATGTATTGCTTTGTGCAAGATCATTCCGCAGTGAAGAGGCACTATGAAAGCAAGAAGAGACAGGAATTCCTTATATTTAATTTGCGCTGTATGAATGTAAATGGATACTTGAAAAATTTTGTTCTCTTAAATACCCTAAGTATTCCCCAGTTAATCCTCGGTAAAGGATTACTGTTGAGACAAAGCCTTTACTGGTAGGTAGCATGAAGGTTATCTCCTGTCCACCCCTGCCTCGTTGTTATCAACTCCAAATGCCAACTGGATTTGAATCAGTCAGAGAGACTTGAGCTTTCTGGATAGAGTCATGGCCTCTTAAAACCGGGATGCTATATATAGTTCCTCAATACGAAGTGAGGCTAGACAAGTTTTATGAATGAAGAATCCTCAAGTGTAGACAGAAGACAATCACATTCTATTAGAAGTTGTCCCCTTACATCTCAGATCCAGGTGAGGTATAGGGTCCCCCTGAGCACGTGTCCACATGTGTATGGTGTCATGGGGTCCAGATCTTTCTAATACAGGAGTCGTATAATGCAGATTTCTTTCTTACTCCCTCGGACCAGTGCACCAAGTTTCCATACTGAAGTTTGGGGAAAAAAAATACCGAATTTCTTCTTGTTTTCTAATAGGGCCATGGAGCAGTACATTTGCAATGCTATAATTGTATCATTTTTAAGGTCAGGTATTTAAACTGGCACAAACCTTTGATATGGGCTTAAATTCTGAGTATTATAAAAAAATTAAGTGCAAAGTAGGGACTTCCTTGAAAGATGTTCCAGTCTCAAGCGTACTACTTATGTGTGAAGTGCTGACAATTTGGGATCATTTTTTAATAAACACATCTCAAATTTGGCACACAAACAGGGCATTTAGAAAGCCATGTAAATAAGCCCATGCATAAAATATGGCATTAAAAAGGTAACTGTGAACTTTGCAGATGGACTAGCATGAGGAAAGCTATCTTTTGTTAGGGTGGATGTGAGAGCTTGCGGCTCTTTGCTATAGAAATAAGAGCAGAAACTTAAGTTGTTTGGTTGTTTGGAAATAGTAGCTACAGAGAGGACTCCTTCTGGTTCATCCATATTTTATTAGGGCAGCAGTTAAAAAATTCATTAGAGACACCCATCTGTAGCTAGCAGCACTCTTGAGGGGGGTTCAGATGGCGATCAGAGTTCTGAGTAGCACTTTACATGAAAAGAAAAAGACAATCGTTTATGAGAATTAATAGCACCACGGAGAGAGGTTTTTCAGTGATTTCAGAGCAAACACTTTCACGTGGTCTGTGAATCTCTTGCTGCTAAATTCCTCACCGACCTGCTTTCAGTGGGAGGTTGTAGATCCAGGCGTAGAAAAGAAAGAAAACAGAACACAGAAAACTGGATTAGAGAGGTGGGAAGAGATTGGTCGGCAAGAGAGTATAGGTTGTCTCCGTGACACTGTTGCTGGATGGGGTGTGTGTGTGTGTGTGTGTGTGTGTGTGTGTGTGAGAGAGAGAGAGAGAGAGGGAGAGAGAGATAGAGAGGCGAGAGGGAGAGACAGAGAGAGAGTGTCAGAAAGAGAGGGAGAGACGGACAGATAGAGAGGCAGAGAGGGAGAGACAGAGTCAGAAAAAGAGAGAGAGAGACACAGAGAGAGAGTTAGAGACAGAGAGAGTCAGAAAAAGAGAGAGACACAGAGAGAGAGAGAGAGATAGAAAGTTAGAGACAAATAGAGACAGAGAGAGAGGGACAGAGAGAGACTCAGAGTCAGAGACAGTGTCAGAGAGAGAGTCTGAGAGAGTCAGAGAGAGAGAGAGAGACAGAGAGAGAATAGATACCTACTGGCCTCCAGGAGTCTTATTAGTACAGGAAAAGGCTTAGAGTCAGACCCGAGGCTGCTTTGGTTAAGCTTTGACTTGAACTCTGCCCCTAGGTGCCTGTGTCCAGGTGTCTTTGCTTCAGGATAATATTCTTGTCTTTATTCCTGAATTGAAAATAAAGTAGTTTTTGAATGGTTATTCTGTGCCAGGCATGGTATAGGGCAGTGAAATTCATAATCTTATCTGTCTTTCCAGCAATTCTGTGAACTAGAGTCCCTAGACAAGCAGAGAGGCAGGTAACTCAAGAGCATTCACTAGGAAGTGGCAGAGCTGAATTTTAAATTCAGGCACTCTGTGTCCAGAGTCCATACCCTTTTCTAGTTTCAAAGTACAGGTCCATAAATCGTGCACACGTGTATGTGTTGTTTTTTTTTTTAAGGATTTTTTTTTTAATTGAGAGAGAGCGAGCGAACAAGAGAGCAGGGGGAGGGGCAGAGGGAGAAGGAGAAAAAAATCCCAAGCAGACTCTGCTCAATCCCACGATGCTGAGATCATGACCTGAGCTGAAACCAAGAGTCAGATGTTTAACTGACTGAGCCACCCAGGCACCCCCGTGTACCAGTTTTTTAAATAAGCTTTTTATTTTGGAATACTTCCAGATTCATAGAAAAGTTGCAAAGATACAACAGAGTTCCTCCTCCCTGCACACCCCCTCCCCCGCTTCCCCTAACGCAAACAGCTTCTATAATCATGGTACAGTTATTACAACTCAGAAATGAACATTGGCACAATGAACTAAACCATAGATCTTACTTGGATTTCACCAGTTTTTCCACCAATATCCTTTCTTTGTTGTAGGATCCAGTCCAGGATCTATGCTGCACGTGTGGGTTTTGACCCTTAAACTCCGAAGTGTGCTGAAGGTTGGCCTGCTGTTTGGCCCCGTCCCTGTCCGTGCTCGTTAGGGAAGTGAGACAGTGCCCGGCAGCTGCCTGTCTCCTGGCCCGCCCCCCCACCCGCCATGGGAGGTCCTGCTGTGGGGCCCGGGTCTCCCATTGTCTCACCGAAAGCGGAAACCTTATGTGGGCTAGAAGATTTAGAACAGATATATGGGGACATATTGTAAATACAGGCCACACTCCGTCCCGCAGAGAGGTTTGCAGCGAAAAGCCACATTTCAAGAAACAAAAGTGTAGGGGAAAGAGAAGATTCTGCGAAGCAACAACCTCTGCAGTGTTGTGAACGTTGTGTATGATGCGTTTGGATTCTGAGCGCAGTAGGATGTTAAATAGGACTCTTCCCTAGAGCAGAGGTTCCCAACCCTGGCTTCCCCCTGGAATCACCTTGGGGGCACTGAGTCCCACTCCCCAGCATTATGAGTGCATCGTTGTGAAAAGAGACCCCCCCCTCCCCCGCCCCGCCGGTGATTGCCAGGCAGCCATGTTTGGGAACCACTCAGTGTTTCTGCTGGAGCGCAAACGCTGAGGACAGTAGGTGACAAGTGTCTGCACCCCATGAATGGCGCTGGACGCATCGAGCTGCACGTCTCGAAGCCGATACCCCACAGCCGACACCTCCGGGAAGCACACGTGATTACCTGAGTCATTTCGGGTCACTCTTTCCCCCACCCCCCTCCTCTTCCAGAGTTCCTCCGGAGGGGGCATCCTGGACTCTTGAGGATCTCCGTGCGCCAGCCGTGTTTCTCTCCAGTGCAGGGCCCTGCCTCGGCCCTGTCCCTGCCCCAGCGCCCCCCACCAGCCGCCTGGGCCTTCTCACGCCCACTGTCGGCTGCATAACCCACAGGCGCCCCGCCTGCCTGGGCCCGGACGTTTGAACCTCTTCTAGCTGTCACCTCCATTCCTGCATACTTGCTCTTCCTCCACCGACAGGCCTCACCTCCTTTGTGGCCTCTGCAGCCTCCACCTTTGGGTTCAGCTTCAGGGTCAGCTCCTCCTATGCAGGAGCCACTGCCAGTCTGGTCTGCATGTGCGTGTTGACACATCTCCCTTCCCCATGCAGCTGTGAGCTCCTTGAGGGCACGACTGGGGCTCTGTGAACTCATTACAGACTGTCTCCCAGTTCTAAAAACCGTATGATACACAGGTCGCAGAGACTATCAGCGCCCATGTAGCTGCCACCCACTTAAGCGATGGATCGGTACCCTTGACATCCTTCGCCAGTCACGTCTCCTCCCCCAACCAGTTGGCGCTGTTGATCGTTTTTTTGCTTTTCTTCGTACTTTTAGCCCATCTATATCTCCTGTGTTCCAGGCAGAACAGTCTTTTCAGTTTCACTGACTCAGGGCCGACACTGAGCCAGTGAAGCCACAATTCGGTGTGGGACTCGTCCCTTCCAACTGGGAGGCTGTCATAAGAAGTGATGTCTGCAGCCTGGGAGTCAAAGCTCTTGCGTTTGGGGGACCAGGAGGCTGATAGAAAACCAGACAGAGCTTTGCTTTCACGGGACTCCCAGTGGTTGGCCGAGAGGGCCATGCTCTGCAGACCTGTGGGCGTCTACACCCGCGGTGCGTGGGGCTTTGAAGATTATGGAAATGTGAGATCAGGGTGAAGTGGCTCTGCTCACCAAGAGCAGCCGGTGGATAACCATGTCTAGGAAAACAGTCTGCCTTTCAAAGGGATGGAGAGTGTCAGTTTGTGAAGACGACATGTCAGCAAGCCTGTGGTGATTGCTTTGCCGAGAGACTCATTGAGAACATCACTCATTTGGCCCCAGGTACCGCCTGGGGAAGGGTGGTGGAGGGTGGGAGGTTGTGCGGAACGCTACAGAGGAACTGCTGCTTGCACTTGATCACGTAGGAGACCTGGAGCCAGTACGATGTGTGCAGCAGAGGACGGACAGAGACGGCTCAGGAGCGGTGGGACCTCCTCCTGACCCTGCGACCTCGCCGCTGAGAAGTACCAGCATGACTGGGTGTGCTGCGGGCTTACTTCCCTCATTTTTGACTCTTCGGTGCCTTCTAACTGTTCTCCTGGCGTCCTCTCTCACTCCCGTGGGGTCTGTTCCCCACATAGTGAGCTCTTAAAACATGCAGATCTGCTCATGCCCCTCCTCTGCTTCATGTCCCTCAAAGGCCTCGTCCGTCCCACTCAGGGCAAAGATCCTGGCTTGATGTGGCCAATACATCCTGCGGCATCGGGCTCCATCCGGGCCCAGCCCACCTCTAGTGTCCTCCAAGCCACTCCGGCTGGCCTCGTTTCTTCCTCTAAGGCTCTTTCTTGCAGCCTCCCCCGGGACCTCTCTAACTCTCGCATGGCTGTCAAGCTCAGCCAAACGTCACGGCAAGAGCCCGCCGGACAAAGCCAGGTGCCCTGCCCTGTGTGGCTCGGCACCATGAACCTGTCCTTCAGCACCCTGGCAGGACTTAACCTGTGCGCATGCTTGACTCCTCTCTCTGCTCCCCCAACGATGGCAATCCCCAGGCGGGCAGGCCACCTGTGCTTGCTTGCTGTACCCTCTCTAGGACAGGGTTTGGATTCTCTGAGGGGCAGACACAGAGTGAGACAGGCAAGAGGTTGATTGAAGGGGATACCTGTGCAGGATAAAGGAGGGGAACAGGAGAAGGCAGGGCAGCGGCTAGCGAGATGGGAGGAAGGAGGCCTCAGACTACAGGGCAGGCCTGCTTGTTAGAGTCGTCCTGGGTCCCACGGAACAGGCCTGCCTTATCACCCTTCTTCCCTTCGATCCCAAGAGGTGCTTCTTTGGGGTGACAGAAATTCGGGAGTGTTCTGGAGCTCGTGGAGTCTCTGCTTTGCCGAAGGGCAAAGAACTGTGAGGTAAACCAATGGAGCCAACTAGATTACCCCATTCATTTAATTTCAAATCGAGTTGTCTTTCCTCTGTGATTAAAGTAGCACATTCCATCCTGTGACAGTTTTTGTGTGCATGGCTCATATCCCCTCCTAGATCACAGGCAGTTGGGGGTAGGGATGGTGTCTTGCTCGTGTCTGCATCCCACACAGCAGCTAGTGTTCAATAAGGAGTTGTTTTATTAAAATGGATTGCGCAATTACAATGGAAATACAATAAATGTTGATTTATTCCGCACTAGCACTTGCCTTGCTTGCTAGATGCTTATTACAATGACCTGAAGCCACTTCTGAATCCTCAAGTGCTCTCTGAACTATCAAAGAAAGATGAACTCGTGCTCAGTAGAGTGTTTGTGCTTAGTATGTATATGATTGGATTCTGATTCTTTGAAAACAAGTTAATCCACAGGGATGTGTGGTTTATTTACAACTCAGGATCTTTGGTTAACCTGAATGTTTTAGAAAAGACTTATGCCCCAAGCATGACAAATAGGATTAAAATTCCTTCCATGAAAAGAATACATTCACTTATGCTTCCACCATACATTTATATCCAAGTCGTGCTTTGCAAAGTCTTATGTGCTTGTTTTTTCCTGACTATTCTATGTGTTCTCAGCAGTGGTCCTGAGGGAGACAGACATGCTTTCCCCACATGAGTCATTGCATCATTGAGGAACAGGGTGGCCAGGTGACTTGCCCCAGCCTACATGGGCATTTCATGTAGATTTAAACTTTGGGTCTTGGTTTTAAGGTCTTCCAAGTAAATTCATATGTATCGTGTTTCCTTAACTTACATGTTTTAGATTTCCTACTTGAAAATAAATATTACGTGGCCGATGTGTATTGGAATGCCTTCTCTGTATACTAGGATTTTGCAGGGATTATGAGGGGTCAGGAAGCTTATATATAGCATAAGTGGGGAACAATTTACATACACCAAAGAAAATAGCTAGCAGTGTTGGGTGGTAGTAAGTAGGGGGTTAGGAGTGGTGTGGACCGTTGTTGAAGCCTTGTGAACTGCTGATGGGGAAGGTAGCTTGGGGAAGGGCGTTGGAAGCCGGAGGACGGGAAGGATTTGTCTGGAAGAAGGAGAGTGTTAGAGGCAGGCAGACAGGAATTTTGCTGATCTGGCTGGTTAACAGAGGTTTCCCCCAGTTTTCCCCGTAATTTAGAGGAGTGCATGTTTCCGGGCACCTTATCTGGACTGTATATGGAGGTCTTTTGACATCTGGGTCTATCCTAAGCTCTTGTCTTTCACTTCCCTGCCATCCCGGAGCTCACTGGGCTGGATGGCGGTGGAGGCGGGGATCCTACATAACCCAGGCCAGGTCTGCGCTCCTCTCCCTAGAGTCTGTTCAGAGCGGGAGGCTGTGGGGGATGGAGAAGACTGTGTGCACCCCTTCCTCCTCAGCCTTTCCAGGGCCGGATGGGCAGAACGAAACCATCTCTGAGTTTTACAAAGAACAGAAGGCACAGCTGGTTTCCCTGGCCAACTCTCAAAGCCAGTGTGCACTTCGAACCCTGTGGTGGTGTACTTCCTGCCCGCTCAACCCTGAAGGTAGGTGTCAGAAGGAATCTTGCCTTTGGAAGTCTGAATGCGTCATAACCCTTCCTTAACTGCAGGGCATGATGGCAGGGCTTGGATTTGGACCAATCTAAGAGGTAGGATTTCAGGCAGGATAGATAGTGATAATTGATTTCTGGTCAGAGGGGATATTGTAAGTTGCCTCAAAAAATAAAAATTGAAAAAAAAAATTGAAAAAAGGGGACTTTGGGTATAGGGAACTGGGGGTCTTTCTAGAGGTTCCGAGCTGCCATCTGCCCAATATGGTTTCTTCTAATCCTTCTAGCTCATTCCAGAAGTGCTGTTCAGATCCGGCTGTCAGTTCTGCCCTCTCCTGAGGGTTAGGATTAATAGTGTGTGATTGTGTCTGCCTCTTGGGCCACCTTCTGGGAAGGCCCACGCCAGGGGATGGGAGGTATGAAGGGTCTGGTGGGTGCAAGAGCTGGGCCATCCACACACCTGACCCTTCTCTCTCATCCCCACATTTGGTGAACATTTTTCTCATGTCTGGTCTTCTTGACTTGTTGCTCATGCAGCACTGTGGCCCAATGACATCTTACCAGCACCCCAGTAGGAACGTGGGTTCTCTTTGTGGTCAGGACCCTGACATACAGGGACATCCTCAGATAGTGAAACCCCTGAGGGAAAGGATGGGGGGGTCCTTCGGACCACATAGCATGGTGACCCAATTTGACCTATTTAAAGATTTTTAAAAATTTTAATTGGGATAAGTACACATAACATAAAATTTACCCTCTTAACAATTTTTAAGTGTACAATTCAGTGGCATTAAGTATATTCATATTGTTGTGCAACTATTACCCCCATCCGTTTCCAGAACTTTTTCATCTTCCCAAACTGAAACTCTGTCCCCATTAAACACTCACTCCCCGTTCCTCCTTCCCCCAGTCCCTGGCCATCACTATTCTACTTTCTGGTTCTATGAATTTGACTCCTCTAGATACCTTATATAAATGTATATATGTATATAAATACAATATTTGTCCTTTTGTGACTGGCTTATTTCATTTAGCATGATGTCCTCAGGGTTCATCCACATTGTAGCCTGTGTCAGAATTTCCTTTTTAAGGCTGAATAATATTCCATTGTATGTTACCACATTTGTTTATCCATTCACCCATCGATGGACACTTGGCTTGCTTCTACTGTTGACTATTGTGAATCATGTTGCTGTGGGCATGGATGTACAAATATCTCAGATACTTTTCTGCTTTCAATACTTCTGGGTATATAATGAGAAGTGGAATTGCTGGACCATGCAGTAATTCTATTTTTAACTTTTTGAGGAACTACTGTACTCTTTTCAGCTACTCTGAAAACATTTTACACAGCGCGCAGTCATTCCAATTTTTCTACATTCTAATCAACACTTGTTATTTTCTGTTTAAAAAAATTTTTTTTTCAATGTCTTAATTTTTTTGAAGTTTTTATTTAAATTCCAGTTAGTTCACATACAGTGTAATATCAGTTTCAGGTGTACAATGTAGTGATTCAACACTTCCATACATCACCTAGTGCTTATCACAAGTGCCCTCCTTAATCACTGCTGGGTTTTTGTTTTTGTTTTTGTTTTGATAGTAACCATCTGAATGGGTGGTCCAATTTGGACTATTAACTAATGAGTTAATTAATTCCTTCTGTACATTTAAAAAATTTTTTAAAAAGATTTTTTTCTCTCCTTTATTCATGAGAGACACAGAGAGAAAGAGAGAGAGGCAGAGGCAGAGGGAGAAGCAGGCTCCCTGCACGGCAGGGAACCCCATGTAGGACTTGATCCCAGGACCCTGGGATCATGACCTGAGCTGAAGGTAGATGCTTAACTGACTGAGCCACCCAGGTGCCCCTCTGTACATTTTTTTCATGTCCTTTTCTACCAATTCCGACTTTGCATGGCCTGTGTCATTAAGGAAAAAGAAAAATCAATCTTTCTTCTGACTTCCTGCCATTTTAAATTATCATCCTAAGTGATATACTTGGAGGCAAAGGATATAGGAAGAACATTTGTTTTGGAATCAGATAGGCCTTGGTTCACCCATCCCTCCCTCGTCCGTCCATGCATCCATTCATTCATCATTTATCAAGCCACTTAGGGGCATAGGAGGGCATTGTGCTGGTTTATTGTCCTATAATGAGCAAAACAGGCTTTGGCAAGTTACGATCTAAGTTCTGGGCTAATTAAAACCTTCTGGGCTTTAATTTTATTATTTATGAAATGGAAAAATGGTATTAAGCCCCTAGGGTTCTATGTTATATACCTCCCTCCCTTCCTTTACCCTGACTTCCTCTCCCACCCCCTGATAGCCCTTACTTTCGCTCGTCCCTCCACTACCAGCTTCCAGAATTCCAGAATTCTATGTACGTGGTATTAGCCCTTCCCTGGCACCGGGCAGTTGGCACGCCCAGTTGGCAAGAGAAGGTCACTGGGTGAACCTGTCTTGGTCTCTTTTGTCCTTAGATGCTCAAATTCAGGAAACGGGTAGCCCGTGGGTTGCTGTGCTCATTTCCCCAGGCATTACCATTGATACCTGTTCCAAAGACTGGTGTGTGCCATGATCATAACACAGGGGGAGCCCGAATGCCCAGCGCTTTCCGCTTACCATGACAAAGATCCTGGGCCTGTCCATGTTCTGGGGGCAGAGCAGGACGTGTGCGCCTGGCACGAAGTGTGTTCCACTCCTCACCAGAGGCTGTAGTATACCTATAGCCATGTTCCGTGCTGCCTGGTCTTCCTTGTATGCTTTGCATCTCATCTGGTTCATGGTGTGGCAGAGCGCCGCAGCGAGAGGGCCGTGCAGGCCAGGAGAGTCAGGGGACTGTGATGCTGGTCACTCAGTCACTTGCAGGGGTTTCTGGAATGTCAATTTCTCTGAGCCTCCGTTTCCTTCACTGTAGAAGGAAAGTTACAATTCCTGGCCTGGTTGATTCACATGATTTTGGCAGGGAGCACGTGAAATGAATGTAGATTATGCACATATTCTGAGTAACAACGTGCTATGCAATGGAGAAATAGTAACACCTCAGCACACTTATTATGTGTGCCAGGCACTGTTCTAGGCTGTCTCCACCTAATGACTCACTTGGCTAAATGTGCAGAGCCACCCTGTGCGAGAGGTACTGGTAACGTCTCCATTTTACTGCTGAGCACACCGAGGCACAGAGAGGTTAGGTAACGTGGGGAAGGTCACAGCCAGCCATGGCACAGCCGGGGCTTGAACCAGGCAATGTGGTGCCAGAGTCTCTGCTCTTGGCCGCTGTACGATCCTGCCTGAGCGCTATCAGCACTTTTTGTTGTTTCTGTTCTTCTTGCATAGCTGGGCGGAGGACACGGCCCCGGTTCGTAGGGCACATCAGGCAGGGCCTCCTGTGGGCCAAGGTGTGAGATGAACTGATGGGCGTAAACTGTGCCCCAGCCGGCTCTCCAGGGTCCAGTTGCGTGCAGGGACAGGGACAGCTCCGATAATGAAAACTCACGTATTGTTCAGTACATAGCTAGAGCGAGTGATTGGATCTCGTTTGGAGGAGGGTGCTGGCGTTTGCCTTCCGGTCGCTCGCTTTCCGGGCCCACTCTGGGAGAAAAGTGCCGATGGGCCCAAGAGCCCAACAGGCAAGATGCCGGAGGGTTCAGAAGGAGCCACTGAGGTTGTGTCTCCAGTGGGCCTGCTGACGTGTCGGCATACCTCACGGCCGCGTTGGAGACGGTCATCAGAATCCCCGGCCGGGCGGGCCCCATGACCACTGAGCCGGCATCTGTCTGACACATGCACAGAGCGGTGCCCTCTAAACCCCAGATGCTCTCCCAGTGCAGTTCCCGCGAGCCGGTGAGAGTTGTGTGTTTATGCTCCTGTTTCTCTTTTCCTCGCAGGCGGTCAGGATTGCTTACCACCTGCAGCGACCATTCGGAGGAGGCGCCTGGCACGGAGGCCGGGCTACATGAGAGGCGCAGCCGGGCCCCGGATTGGGTTCCTCTGCCCAGCGGCGGCCGCTCCGTTACGGGCCCAGGGAGGGGCGTGCGGTGAGGAGTGCCACCAGTCTGAGTCCAGGGCTGGACGGTGTGGCCGTGATCCTGGAGGCCAGCGGCGAGGCCCCTCGGTTGGGAGCCCTGTTCCTAGGAGCACAGCAGCCTCGGCTCTGACCTCCGTGGGCTGCCTCGGCCTGGCTCTGACCCCTGTAAGAGGACCCCCAGGACTCTTTGGGATTCAGCTCAGAGCTGCCACCACACTACCTGCCAGGCCGGCCAGGTTGTGTGGCCCTGGGGACGCTGGGGGGCAGGACGAGCTCCCGTCCGTGGACAGTTCCGAGGCCCCCGGCCTTGGCTGGGGTGCTGCCAGGGGTGGAAGAGTGAAGGGAACCTGGACAAAAGGCCGTCTGGCCCCAGAGGAGGTGACTGGCAACAGCTGCAGCCTCGGAAGTGGCCCCAGGGTCCCCTCAGCCCCTGCCGGCTCTCAGGACGCCTTTACCTCAAGCTTTAGCTTCATACAGCTCTCGCTTGGCTCTGCTGGGGAGCGTGGAGAGGCGGAGGGCTGCCTGCCCTCCAGAGAGGCCGAGGCCCCTTGTCAGAGCCCCGAGGAGACGGAAGCCACGGCTGCCAGCCTGGACAGGCCACACGAACACCCTCGACTTCGCTCTCCCCACTTGAGTCTCAAGACTGCTCAGCGCCTGGCAGACTCTGCGCAGGCCGCAGGGGGCAGCCGCGGGCCGGAGAGGGAGCCGCTTTCCTTACCGGACACGGACACCGCCTCCTTCTGCTCCCCGGGCCCCTCCTGGCCTGCGGGCAGCAGCTTGGGGGACGCTCAGCGCTGGGGGACCCTGCTCAGGAGGTGCGAGCCCATGCTGCTGGACTGCCTGCTGAGTGACCAGAGGTGGCTGGAGGTCGGTGTCTCCCAGCCCGCGGGGCTGTGACTGTCCCAAGCTCAGATCCGCTCCAGGCAGAGGGCAGGAACTGAGGAGTTCTGGGGTTGACCGCCGGCGTCCCCCCCGGAAGCTGCAGCAGCTCGTTTTGTAACCGGCTGCAAAAAGATGCCGCTGTACTTCTGTTTCTTGTCTTTCAGTTCGAACACAAATCTGTCCTTGTTCCCGTCTTCTCTGTCGTAGTTGCTCAGATTTGCTCTCTGGTGGGCCGCAGGCTCCTCTGCACTTCCCGGCCTAAGAGATATGTGGTTAGCTCTGCCCAGCTCTGCTCTGAAACAGGAACTTGGGGGCAGGGGCAGGGGAGCTGGCTGGTGTGTGGTTGAGGGGTCTGAAGTCGGTGATGCCCCATCATGGGGGTGAGGCTGGCTTCATCTGCATTTACTGTGCCCCTTGCATTTCATCCTGCTCAGTGGGAACTGCCTGACACAGCCAGGAGGCTTCGTTCCTGGGCATTACATCCCTCAGGCTCTCAGTTCCCTTATTTAAAGACGGTAACACTGCACGGGATTGTTCTCCAGCTGCAGTGAGAAGCTGAGGGCTTTTGGAAGCTAGGACGGGTTGTATTCACGTAAGCCCTGGCATCATGAGGGTGCTGTCCACCCGGTTATGTGAGAGATGGGTACAACTGTGAGTAGGCAGTGTTGTGCTACCCCCGAAAAGTTCCCCGAGAAACCCAGGCAGAGATGCTTTGTGACTGACCCATTGCGCTGTGTGTGGCTCATCCTACTGAAAGTCTGTGTTTTCCTTCTGTGTTGTATGTGCATGTGATGTGTGCGCATGTGTGTAAGTGTGTGCATGTGTGTATTTGTATGTGTGCATACATGTACATGTACACAAGGAAGTAGAACACCCACTCATCAGGCATTTGGTAGAAGTACCTGAAAATGTGAAGGTCGTGTTCATTCCCAGCAATTGCACTCATTTACTTTCAGTTCTTTACATGTGGCCTGATGTTCCTGGCCCTGTCCCTGTTTGCCCTGTTCCAGCCCTCAGGGACCTCAGCCCAACCATGTGATTTGTATCACAAGGAGATCCTGAAGTCAGGCCGGATATGCGTGCAGGTCTCCGTTCCCAGGTGATGCACAGAACCCTCGAGTTAGGTGTGTTCAAAGCTGACGTCATTGTCTTCCCCACCAAACCTGTTCTAAAAGGCTCTGGTCTTGATACATTTTTGTTGATGTTAATGAATAGCATCCATCCAGCATCGTCAACACCTCCCTCATCCTCACTCCCCCATCTGGTCAGCCCTCATAGTCCTACAGCTAACCTGCCTCTCACAGCCATGGCCTCTGCCCTGGTTCAAACTCTTGTTATTTTTAACCTGGGTTTTGTAAGAGATTCTTGACATATTTACCTTCCTCCAGTATCTCTCCTCTCCAGTTCATCCTCCGGATGGCCAGCAGAGTTATCTTCCGAAGTACCGGTGGGATAGTGTTATTCCTTGGCTCGAAACCTTTGGTGGCTCATTGCTCTTCTCGGGATGGTATCCAAGTTCCTTATCCTGATAATTGAGACCTTTCCCAACCTGCACCAGCCTGCCCCAGTGCCTTACTCCTGCTGGCTCAGCCATCTGGTGCTGCTTCCTGTTCTGAAGGCACCAGGGAAAGCTGTGCCTCAGCCCTTGCCTATAGTTCTCCCTCTGCCTGGAATGACCTTCCTACACTTTTCCACCTGCCAAGCTCATATTATCCCTTTGGTGTGGGTCTGAAGCCACTTCCTTGTGAGACATTTCCTGCCCCTTCTGGACCAAATGAATCCCTCCTTCCATGTTGCTCCCACAGCACACTGGACGTGCCCCATGGTAGCACTCATCACATTTAATAAGCATTTGTTTGCGGGTCCAAGTTCTGCACTTGACCATGAGCTCTATATACCACAGGTCACGTCTCTTAGACAGTTTTGGATGCCTGATGCCTTGCATCCGTCCTGGCCCTCCGCTGTTGCTTGATTCATTTTTGTTTTTAGTAAAATGATTAATCTCGTTAAGAGGGACCACAGATCCCTAGTTGATGGCTTTCTTGGATTGACTCGCTAAGACATAAGAAGAGTCTGAGAGACAGATATGCAAAGTGTAAAGGGGTTCTCGTCATCAATTCCAACCTTGGAGAGGTATTTGTCCACACCAGCAATTCTCCAGCACTAGCTGGGTGTCCCATAACTCAACGCAGTTCTGACCCCATCTATCCAGAGATAGTATCAGCTCCCACAGTGGAGGGGCTCAGTCCCACAAGACTGCCTGCCTCTTCTCTGGAGGCCAGTTGCAGGTCCAGACTATCATCTGTGCTTCTGACCCACTGGCTATAGATGGGAGGTTCCAACAGCAACCCTCTCCTTGGGTTCGATTAATTTGTTAGAGTGGCTCGCTGAACTCAGAGAAACGTTTTACTTACTAGATTATACATTTATTATAAAAGGATATAACTCAGGAACAGCCAGTGGAAGAGATACACGGGGCAAGGTGTAGGGGGAAGGGCGTGGAGCTTCTAGGCCCTCTCCAGGCACACCACTCTCCCTGAATGTCCACATGTGTACCAACCTGGAATCTCTCCCAACTCTGTCCTTCAGGTTTTTATGGAGGCTTTGCTACATAGGCGTGACTGATGAAATCATTGGCCATTTGGGATTGATTCAACACCCAGCCCCTCTATCCTCCCTGGAGGTTGGGGGCGGGGCAGTGGGGGTGGGTGGGGCTGTAAGTCCCCCCCCCCCCAATCATGTGGTTGGTTCCCCTGGCAACCAGCCCTCATCCTTAGGTGTCTTCCAAAAGTCACCTTATTAACATAACAAAAGACACCTTTCTTGCCCTCTTCACAGGAAATTTCTAGGGTTTTAGGAGCTCTGTGTCAGAAATAAACAAAGACCAAATACATATTTCTTATTATGAATCACAAGGTCCCAGGCACTAAGTGGAGCTTTGTGTCATCACACTTTTCCAGCTGTAAATATCTGTATTCAACCTTTTCTTTCCAAGATCTCTTAAAAAACTCTTGACAACATATCTGTATTTCTCCATCTCAAAAAATTCAAGTTTTGACTCAGGTGAAGCAAAAGTAGAATGCCATTCCAATGACCAGTGGCTCTCCCTCCCAAATAGCCAAACAAACAGGAACTACCTTGGCAGCGATCCTTCTGCAGTCCACACGATTCCGCTTGCTGGGTTTCCTTTCTTCTATCTCCTCCTACCTGCAGGTAACTCACATCCTCCCGAGAATCTTGTTTGTAATAAACTGGAGTCTGCGAACCCCTGAGCAGTTGTGGCTCTTGGGGCCCAGCCACGCCTCGGGCTCTCCTTGCCAGCTCCCCGAGCCACTGGGTCATTTCAGGGCCTGAAGGTCGGCATTCCTGGGGCTCTGGCTGTGGAAAGCCACCCTGACTTACCTTTTGGGTTTCAGGATTTTTAGTTTTAAAAAAATGCAACCAACCCTAGATACATCTCTTCCTTTAACCTTTATTACCCAGATGCAGCTTTTTAAAAGAATTTATTGGTCAGAGCCCACGAGAGAGGTGTTCCTTGCGGAAGAAGGACGAGGTGGCTGCCGCTTCACCCTGGGGATTCTGGAGGACATCCCTGCTGCCCGTGGGCACCTGGTGGGGTGTGTGTGTGTGCCTGTGATCCCACGGTGCCCTGCAGTGTGTCAGGTTCATGGGCCTGCCTGGATGCTAGCCTGGCATTTTCCTCTCCCGGCTGTGGGGCCTTAGGTAATTTGCTTAATCGTTCTGTGCCTCAAGATGCTTTTGTTAGAACGTGGAGATAAACCTCGGTACCCACCTCATTAGATTCTCATGAGGATGAAATGTGCTCACACTTGCTGGGAGCTTCAGACAGGGTCTGGCACCGAGCAAGTGCCCAGAATATTGGTCATTATTATCATTAGAGAAATAGCTCAGAATAAGATAATTTGGGTCAAAAACACCAAATTCACCCTTCTCCCCATAATTCGAATTAAACTCATATCCTGTCTCAAGTGATAGGATCTGGACACAATTAATCTGTAGTTTAAGTACCTTTGTTTATGGTAAACTAACACCTGAAAAAGCAGAAAACATGATGCTGTTTTCAATGATTTGAATGTCTGTTGTGTGGGAGAGGAATTAGCGTTCTTTGGTGTGGTAGGAGTGATGGAAAGAACTCTGTTTGGGGCATAAGATTTATAGGAAGGCAGATTTTGTTTCAATAGGAAGAAGAGGCTCCTGACAGCTGGAGGTATCTGGCGTGAGGGGGGCCTTTTGCTTCTTTTTCTATCACGTTTGTGCAGAGGCTTCAGATTGCTCATTCGGGCTCCTGGAGAGGCACTCAGGATTGGGGAGATGTCCTTTGAAAGACTGGGATTCTAGCGTTCTGGGGCCTTTTAGATATTACATTCCAATTCCTTAACCCCTTCTCCCTTCTCTTTAAGTAAAAAAACGAATCTCAGGAATTTGAGTTTTTGGTCCTTTTAAAATATAGCCGATCCTCAGTATTTGTTTGCTTACTTTCTACAGTTTATTGGGAACTCCAGAGTCAATGCTCACAGCTTTTTCCCGGTCATTTGTGGATGTGTGCAGAGTGGCTAAAAGGTTGGGTTGCCTAATGTGCACTTTCCCAGCTGAGATCGAACAAGGCAATGCTCCCTTCTCATTGCAGCTGCCATCCTGTAAACAAGTGTCCTTTTTTGTGGTCTACTTAGTGCTTTATGTTGGGGATTTCACTTTCAAATGGCCCGCCGGCATAGGGCCGCCATGCTGCCTTGTGCTCCCAAGTGTGAGAAGGTTGCCATGTGCCTTATGGTGGAAACGTGTCCGATAAGCTCGGTGCAGGCACGAGCTGTAGTGCCGGTGGCCGTGAGTTCTGTTAACGAGCCAGCAATATATATTAAATAAGGCATCTTTCAACTGAAGCACACATAAAACAAGGTTACGTATTGATCAGTTGGCAAAAACGTTGTGATAGGAGGCTCTCAGAAGCCGAATGCTTGTTTCCCCTGGAAGCAATGGCTTAGTGTTTGCTAACTGAGCATTTCCGGGGACTTTATAGAATACAACTACCACGAATGAGAATCGACAGAATGGGTATTTTATGCTGTTTAGAAATAGCCATCCAGGGACATTGCCAGGGATTGCATGGGGCTGAGACAATCATGATGGAAGGAAATGCTAACTGGGTGCACAGAGGAGGGAAGCGGGGAGAACCTTGCAAGTTAGCCCTGCCTCAGCTCGTGGAAGCTGCAGGAGAAGGAGGGAAATTGCCTGCCTCACACGGTTGTGTCACTAGATAAGACATGACCATCAGTGGCTCTGCTTCCAGCAAAGATGGACATTCAAACATCTCCTGGGGCATCAATTCAGTGACCTACAGGGATCACTGGATAAGGGGGAGAAGGTGAGGTGGATGTTGGCTCTGCATGAAGTTCTATGACCTTCTTTCTTGTAGTTCTTCTGCTTCGGCTCTAGTAACTGTTTAATAATACCAAGTCTTGGGTGTGGTGATGGTAATAGTATGCTTTATATGGCAGCTGAACCACCCATACAGATCTTCTATCCCTAATATGTACAACTAGGTTACTGGTGCAGTTTGCACTTGAAATATGGAGCAACTCAAGGATAAAGGGGTTAATGTAAACATTCATTCATTCAGAAAGTATTTATGGACTCCTTGTGCCTGGCTATAGAGATTGCATTAGAAGAGGTAATAGACAGTGACACGATATCAGAACCTTCATAGGACAAAGTTGTGTTTCTTGCTGAATGAACTTCGAGTTCCATGGAGGCGGTTGGGGGATCTGCTCCACAGGGTCACTCAGGAACCCTGCCTACACCACCTGAACATATGGTCCCTCAGTCAAGGGGACAAGGAAGAAAACCTTAAGGGATCCTACAAGAGCAACTAAATACTCAGTGCAGAAGTGACCTCTAACACTTGCACCCACACCCCATGACCCACAGCAAGGTGGGGAGAGACGTGTCATCCTTCCGTGTGCCCACAGCAGTGGAGAGCCGAGTAAGGGTGAGCCCTGCCATTTTCTGAATAGAATAGAATGAATAGAATATAGTTCTTGCCCTCAAGATGCTCAAGTGTGAAAGATGCACACAGACAAAATGAAACAGAACAATAGCAGTAACATGGTGTCCCAAGTACTATGATAATTTCTTGCAATTCCATTCTTCCAGAAGCTCAAACGCTTTCTTACCCCCCATGTGACCTATGAGCAAATCCTGTCGGTCCTGTCTTCAACGATGTTTTCAGAATGTGCCCAGGATCAGATCCCTTTCTCACCATCTTCACTGTGCCCACGATCATTCAGGCTACCGTCCCCTCCATCCTGGGCGATCTCCATGCCCCCCTGCCCCCCCCCCCGCTATCTGACTTCTGCCCTTACCCACAGCAGTCAGACCCCAATCAGATCATGGACTGTTGTGCTCAAAACCTTTGACTGCCCCCATCACCTTCAGGATAACATCAGCACTTTTTTTAGTCATCTTCGTGTGTCTTCATGATGCATTCCTTATCACCTCTCTGATCTCATCATCTACAGTCCCCCTTTAATCAATCCACCCCAGACCTAGTGGCCTGCTGCTTTACTTGTCAACACCAGCAACACCTCTGCCCAGAGCCTTTGTGCTGACTCTTCCCTTGTTGAAATGTTTTCTCCAGGAGCCCCAGGGTTCCCCCTCTTACCACTTTCAAATCTTTGCTCAAATGTCAGTGAGATCTTACTTAAATTCTCAGCCCCACCCTCTAACGGCATTCCTGATGCCCCTTACTGGGTTCTATGGTTTTTCTTCTTTCTTAACCCCAATCACTTTCTAAGGCTCCATAAAACATACTTATTATGTCAATTTTTGTCTTCCTACTCAAGAGTGTGCATTGAGAGACGGCTAAGAATTTTGTGCTGTATCCTAAACACCTCAAACAGTGCCTGGCACCGAGGAGACACTCAGTAAATATTTGTTAAATGGGTCATATGAATAGGAGAAGCACAGGTCACAATGGCAGTATAGAGGAAGGACATTTAACACAGACTGGAGGGGGTGACACCTGAGCTGGGTGTTGCAGGACATGGAGGTGTAAGCCAGGCAAAGGATGGGAGGAAGGTGTGTTTTGGGGAGCAAGCCCACATCCATTCACTGATAGGCCAAGAATCTATCTTCAGAATATCTCGGGCCTCCTGTCGAGAGGAAAAATAATTAAACATGAGTATTGGTAACTCTCTGACAAACAATGGGATCATTTTGTCTATATGTGGGTTAAATAGGGTGATGCCCTTTTCTAGAAGGGTATGATGAGGTCCTTCTTGTCAATCTCACCCGGCTGGCGGGACAACCTGCCCCATTTAAGCTCATGCTCTTCTTCTCTTGGCTTCTTTTCCAATCTTAGTGTGTTTATCTTCATAATTTTAATGTGATTTTGAGAACGGAGACCATTTGGTCAGGTCAGGAAGTTTGCATTCCTTTTTATTATGCATTTTTTTTTCATGCAGATAAGGGTACAATGTGATGTTTTTGTTTAAAATAACTTTCTAGCTCTTTTTGTGGATTTTATGCTCAAATTACACTTTCTCTTTATATAACTTTTTTTTTGAGAAACTAATGCATCTGGCATTGGAAAAATGTACATTTGTGGTTCTTTTTTTAAAGGAGAATAAAGAACTTCAGTTTCAAAATCGTTTCTAAGTGTTTTTAGCTTTAAAAAAATAAGTTTGCTTGAATGCTATCCTAATTTGACTTTCATTTTCTTCCCCTTCAAACCAACATAGGTAAAATCCCTAAGATTAAAGCTTCAGAAACTTCAAGGAAAAGCAGTTGAAGATGATGATTATGATAAAGGTGAGTTTTATTTTGCTTACTGATTATTTCCTCTTTTCCCTGGAATGTCCCATTTCTCTTTTACCCTCATTCATACCTATTTTCTACACCCCAAATGAATGGTGTGCTCTGTTCCTCTGGTCACCTCTACTCAGTAACAATTGACTGTTTTATAGCACTGTTATTTTGTGGATTTCAAAGCACTTTATGAGCATTAATCCTTTGGGTTGTACATTTGTTGATTACCCAGAAATACTCCAAGTATTTGCACAATGAAAGCTACATTAACTCATCATCTTCCTGCCTAACGTGTGATATATCTGTAATTTATTCATTCATTGAAAAATATTTGTTGTATACCTACTATGTGCTAGGCAGTGTGGCAGGAGTAGGAAAATAAGGTGGACACAGGATCTGACCTTGTGATGCCTGTAAATATGAATTCTCATGGAGCTTTTTGATTTCCTACTGTCCAGGACCAGAGATAGGAAATGGGATGAGTTTGAGAAATGCCAGGCTGTGCCAAAGGGGTCAAATGTACCAAATTCCCATGTAGATGGCCACAAATGTCCAAGCTAGAAAGGAGAAGTAACAACATGAGACCAGAAGATAGAGGAGCTGGTTAGATGCCAGAAAAAAACAGTTAAAATGAGGCACCAAAGTAGGAGTTGGAGCAGAAGCAGATAAGGACCGACATGGCAGCTGAGTGGACACAGGGCAGACTGGGTCAAAGGAAGGCTTTCAGGTATAGTTGGCCTGGGAAGAGTCTTCAGGACTTTGGATGCTGATTGTCACATTTCACACCCATTTCTGCTGGATGTGGGGAAGAGAGAGGGCTTAAAATAACTTCCAGGTTCCCCCAGACACTTATGAACTTGATAGATAGTCCTGGTGATAACCAGGTTTAGCACACTCAGGATGGGTCTGGAAATAGAATGCAGACTTAAGGATTCTTCTGGAAGCTGGTTAGCCTTGAGGCTTGGGTCTTCAACCTTACTGACCCGTGATTTCTTATTCCCAATGAATACATCACAGACAGTTGGCACTGGGGCACTACAGGAGTGGGGTGAGTGATTTCTAAAAGGAGGTTGCAAATCCAATTCTAGAAACACCCGGAGCTGGTGCTGTGTAGTGTTGTGATTACATTGACCACTGAGGTGATGTGGGGGTTAGAGCATGACCAGGCGGGAGGAAGGAGAGGAATTTGGGAACAGAGGTGGAACTCTCAACTCTTCCACTCTTTCTACAGGCCATCTTGATTGCATGATGGCCCTGGGTGGAGGCTAAGGCGTGTGAGAGAGGAGGTGAGTCTGAGGCCAGGGGCGCCCCGTGAACGGGCACAGCTGTAGGCAGAGAGCAAATGAGCAATGGCTGCAGCAGGGTGCACCCGCTGACTTTTGTCCATGAAGGACAACCGAGCCTAGGCTTGAGGCTCCCCACTGCTGGCCAAATTAATTTTCTCTGGCATGGGCCCTTAGCACACAGCTCTCGCTCTAACACGCAAAGCTGAAGACACAGGTGGAAAACCAGACCCTCTTTTTCTGACCAAGGCCTGGGGAACTTTCTGGACTTGGTTTTCTCAGTGGGCTTCATTAAACAGAGGCCTCACTTCTTTAGTCTTTTCTCCAGGTTATCTCTGAAACACACAAGAGAACAAGGTTGGATAAGATACTCCTTGTCAGGGAAGCCAAAGGAATAAAGACACCTTTATTTAGTGTTTCTGTCTGAATTTCTTTTTCTAGTTTCTATGTCAGGCATGAGAATGTCTCCTGAGTGAGAAGCTTGGGGACAGGCCCTGCAGTGTGTTTCAAAAGCCTTCCAGGGGTCGGGAAGCATGCTGGTGTGTGAGAAAACACTGACGCAGGGCTTTACTCCCTGGAGGACCAGGCCAGCTGAGTCCTGGGGGCGGGTGGACGGGGGACTGGTCCGGGGCTGTGTCCCTCCTGATCCACCAGGAGTCTGTGGAGGGGACAAGCACCTGGGAGGTACTTAACACACAGAGTCACATACTTTCCTCCTTTATTTAAACTCCCAAATCTGCAAACCCGGTTCAGTGTGTTGAGAGGTCAATGTTCTTATGAAATGTGCAGAGGGCCTGGAACATAGTAGGGAGGCAGGCAGGCAGCGTTTTGTGATGAACAAGAAAGTTACTTGCTGCTGAATGCGTAGGGGCCATGGGTGGCTTGCAAGGACCAAGCACTCTTGTCACCTCAGGATGGGGTTACTTAGCTCATCTGCAGTCCCTGGGATGGGGTGTGTGAGGGGAAGATATTTGTGTAGAACTTGGCTTATTATTTAAAAGATACCCATTGAGCCTCTATTGTATAGAACAGTGCTTCTCAAACTTCAGTGTATATATGAATCACCTGCGTAACGTGGTAAATGCACATCCTGACCAAGTAGGTCTGGGCTGGGGTGGAGACTCTCCGTTTGTGATAAGCTCCCAAAGGACACTCCTGCAGCTGTCCAGAGAATGGCCCTTGGAGTGCTGGGGGGATACAAGGCACACAGGCCATTTTATTTATTTGTTTTTAAAAAGATTTATGTATGTATGTATGTATGTATGCATTTATTTATTTAGCATGAGTGAGAAGAGGGGCAGAGGGAGACAGAGGGAGAATCTCAAGCACACTGAGTGCAGAGCTTGACGTGGGGCTCGATCTCACGACCCTGAGATCATGACCTGAGCTGAAATCAAGAGTCGGACGCTTCACTGACAGCCACCCCGGCGCTCTGACACAAAGCCATTTTAAAAGACACACTGGGCTCTGTCCTTAGGATTTTCATCTCTGGAAGTTTCTGGCAGGGAGGGAGGTAGCACAGTACACAATAGTAAAGTTACACATAACACGTCCCTTAGAATATAAACTGAGGAAGTTCCAAAAGAGGGGAAACTACTATTTCTTCTTCTTTTTTTTAAAGATTTTATTGATTTAGGGTGCCTGGGTGGCTCAGTTGGTTGGGCGACTGCCTTCAGCTCAGGTCATGATCCTGGAGTCCCAGGATCGAGTCCCGCATCGGGCTCCCTGCTCGGCAGGGAGTCTGCTTCTCCCTCTGACCGTCCCCCCTCTTGTGCTCTCTCTCCCATTCTCTCTCTCAAATAAATAAATAAAAAAAATCTTTAAAAAAAAAAAGATTTTATTGATTTATTTAAGATTTATTATTTATTTAAGAGGATGAGTGAGAGAGAGAAAGAGTGAGAGAGAGCGCATGAGCAGGGGTAGGGGCAGAGGGAGAGGGAGAAGGAAGCTCCCCACTGAGCAGAAGAGCCTGAAGTAGGACTCGATTCCAGGACCCCAGGATCATGACCTGAGCCGAAGGCAGACGTTTAACTGAATGAGCCACCCAGGCGCCCCGTGGAGAAACTACTTCTGCTGGAAGTGTGGTGGGTGAGGATCAAAGCCCTGTGGAGGAGGTGGTAACTGGGATGAGCCTCGGAGGGTGAGGAGGATGCATCTGGAAGGGCATTTGAGAGAACGTGGAGAGGTGTAAAAGCCACCGTCCCACAGTGTGGTTGTCTCGAAATGGGATGTGAAGTTGGCTGTTGTGTGAAATGGATCACTGCAGGCCCAGCGCACGGACTGGCACACTGTAAGTGATCCATAAGTTCTCGTAAACCAACGGCCAAGTCATTAGGGATGCTTGGTCGATGCTGAGGTGGAGAGTTTATTGTAATGAGATTTGTCGCAATAGGATTTGAGTAAGATTTCCTTTCTCACTTGGTTTATCTAGGGTTACTAGTAAATGTTTCAAGAATTGTGATTTTTCCTTATTCTCAGCCTTCACGGTCTCCGAGTGGACTCACTTCAGCTTTGGTGTCAGCAGCAGGTGTGGGGCTGTGCTCTGTCTCAGGGGAAGCAGGCTGCCAGAGCCACGAGAGTCTGGAGGGCTCTCCCTTGGTTTTGTTACTGTTCTCTCTTTCTTTCTAGTTTCACTTATGAAGATGACTCTGTGTTCCAGACAAAGAAGCAATTGGCACAGAATAGAAAGTTCCATGTTTTATCTCATCAGAGTGCTGGCAAATTTACTCGCTAATGCCTTGTGGGGAAACCTCAGGGCTCTAATTACATCTCTTCCTCCTCGCCTGGGAAGTAAAGTTAATAATTCCTTATATTCTTGCCTAGAGCCGGGAGAGCTTGGCAGGAAAAGAATAATACCATTTGGTACTTGCTTAGAGGTTTTCTGCAGAGGCTCGAAATGCTTTCCTGGCTTCATCCCATGAGTGCTTGTCCTGTGTCTGTGGTCAGCGGTGGGGCAAGGGTGGGACCTCAGAGTCCTGCAGCAGGAGAAGTTGCCGTCCAGAAATGGGAGATGGGGGGGGGGGGGCGGTGGTCAGAGTCTGTGCCGGGAGGGAGAGAAGGACGGCGAGGGCAATGACGTCCAATGTGGTTGCCGTTCCAGCTGGTCCTGCACTGACGTGTGGCCTGGAACGTCCCCCCTGCCTGTGACCGTGTCCACGGCTCACTTCTGAAGCCAATGGAAGAAGGAGAAAAATTTCAGGAAGTCACCATTTCAGTGACTCACACCCCCATGATATGTAACACAACTGCCTTTCCCCTGCTGGTTTAGGGTTTCTTTCTTGGTGCGAAAAGTGGCCAGCACTGAACTGGTTCCTCTGTCCTTTGTCTTAACCAATATCCATTACAACAAAAGGCGAGTACAACGTGAGGCCCTGGAAAGAGGAATGATGACGGCAGAGGCCAAGCATAAGACCACTCTAGAGAGTGACCAACTCTTGCCTAAATTGCCATAATCTTCATTTTTCTTTCTCTGGCAAGAGTGGTCTATCCACAGTTGCTCTTCGGTGATAGTGTGCAAATCGTCCAAGCTGACAGCCCTGTCTTTCGGGGGGACTCCACTCTATCTCCTTTAAGGTTTGGTGTCTGAGCGGCTTCCTGGAGTCGCATGCTTAGAACCCGAAGCTCTGTTTCCTCTTCTCATGGCCGTGGATGTGATAGAGCCCTTTCAAAATGGGAGCCCAGTGCCATTTTGGGGTCCACAGAACAGAAATGCTACTTTTGGCAGCCTGTATTGTTTTGTGTTCCTACTGAAAAGGTAGGCTGCATTTGGTGGCTGCTCAGAGACACATGACTGGCACTTAAGATGTTTACAGAGAAAAGAGCCGCACTGAGCACAGGTATGAATGGGGGTGCAGTTTCTGTCTGCAAGCCCCCTGCTCATGCACTTCCTTTTCTCCCTGCGCTGCAGGGTTTGGAAACGTCATCATTGTGGCCTGCTATCTACCAGGTTCTCCCTCCCTGCTCCCAGGGGTGCTTGCAGTAAGTACCAGGAAAAGAAGCTAAGACAACACAACCAAGTGAAGTACATGGCATTTTGCAAACGTTCTTTGTCTAGGGGATGTTTGTATGTGGTATGTATGTTAATGTAGTGCTGTTGCACATCTACTCCATGCCGGGCACTTTCCTACACATCAGGATTACATCCCAGGATCACTGTGGGAGGAATTGGTACTGCTTGTTTCTCTGGCGAGGCCATGGGAGCTGCTCAGAGGGGACCAGCCGTGTGCTCTGGCCACCCATCTGCTTTGCCTCCCGTCCTCACTGGGTCTACAAGCATTTTGTATCCCAAAGTGGAAAACTGAGCTTTGGAGGAGTTGTGGGGACCAAACCTAGCTAGGAAGTTTCTGGATTCTGGAAATTCTTCTTTACATGACAACTAGGAAAAGAACGGAGGAGGGCTCCACACGGATGCATCAGGAAGACTTTCCATGATTTTATCTAGAGCCTTAGGCTATTAGGAAATTCACACTTGTATTATTTCGATTTTAACCTTCAACATTATTCTCACAAGAGCAAAATCTTGTGTGTCTGCTTCCTCTTATTTTAAGTAAAAACTTAAGTAAAAACTTAAAAATTGAGAGATGAGCTATCCATGAAAACAAACACTGTAGAAAGAGAATGTGGACAAATGCCATTTACTTCACTTAGTTGCATTGTCTTAGCTTCTTTTCCTATTTACAGGAGAGTTTATGATTCTGTAAGTTAAGGTCCGAGATCTCAGCCAATGCTGGCTTTCAGGTCATTGTTCATATTTGCAGTTTTGTGTCGGCATTTTTCATGAGTGCTAGGAGTGTAGTACATGGTGTGACACCTACTTCAGACGTGAGCTTTATGCACAGACGCAGATGGTTTATCTGCATATGATAAACTTCTCTTTCATTTGTAGCACAGAATGTGATTTTAGTGTGACGCCTTTTCTCCTTGGTGTTCCAACTAGGTGCACACTCAGCTGCCTCGTCCGTCGGGGTGTTAAGGTATGGGATTTATTAGACCTTCCAGAACTTTGGAGGTGGAAGCACAGAGGAGTGGATGTCCTCTTTTGATGGCCGCATCACACTTCGTTCCCCACATTGATGGGCCTCTGCCTTGCCTTCCCTGGCTCTGAAGAAGTCAGTCTGTCCTGCAGGGATTGCATGGAGTGTTGCCACAGAACATTATTCATGATGAAATCTGATAGCCAAGGCTAGACATGCTGCTGAACACAAAACGTCAAGACAAACCAAAAAAACTTTTTTTCTCCACCTGCTTCCCCTAATTAAGTACTTAGTTGGAACTTGGACACACTTTCCTGCTGGCACATTTTTATTGAGTGTTAGCAGGTGGTTGTGCAAATAATGGACACAGCATCTTACTCTCTTTCTAGGAGACTCTACAAGTGAGTTTCTCAAGCTGTACAGTCTGGTGGATGGAGCAGAATGTTGGGCAGATGTCCCTCTTGTGCTTAGAAGACTGATTTTGAAGCTGCTCCCACAGGTTGTCTATGCTCCTGCCACCCTCCTCGAGTGGCTGAGAGGCTGGCTGGGATCTGAGGAGAGCAGGCTCACCTGGGGGGATGTTCCATCTGGGCCCAAAGAACTCAGCTGCTCTTCAGGTAGCCAGACATGACAAAGCAGTGACTTAGATTGTCTGGGGCTGGCTCACTGGGATAGAGTGATTACCTTTTCTGTCTGGGCACTTAGGACTTCAGAAATGTCAACAATTTCACTTTATTTATCAAATGTTTTTGAGGATTGCTTCCCCTCTTTCTACAGATAGAGAAATGGATAACAGAACTGGAAGGGGTGTGTCTGTGATCAGGGACAAAAGCCTAAGCGTGATTGAATCTTCCCACCACAATCATTTCAGGTCCCAAATGTCTCTGTTTTTGGTACAGATGGTTGATTTACCCTTAACAGGAGATGCAGGGTGTTAGTCACTCAGGCTATTATAACAAAGTACTGCAGACTGGTGGCTTGGAAAATAGAAATTTATTTCCTCATAGTTCTGGAGGCTGAAGTCCAAGATCAAGGTGTCAGCAGAGTTGGCTCCTTCTGAGGCCTCTCTCCTTGCCTTGTAGATGGCTGTCTTCTCTCTGTGTCCTCAAGCGGTCATCCCTTTGTTTGTCTGTGCCCTAATCCCCTCTTCTTAGAAGGACACCAGTCATTTTGGATTAGGGCCCACCTCAATGACTTCATGTTAATTAAATAACTCTTTAAAGACTCTATCTCCAAATATAGTCACTTTATGAGGTACTGGGAGTTAGGGCTTCAACATAGGAATTTTGAGGGGACACAGTTCAGCCCATAACAAGAGCCTAATGGATTCAGGGCAGAGCTAGATACTAAACACATCCAGGTGTTTCTGCAAAAGTTTGAATAATTTGGTTTGACTACCCTGTTGTCACATGCAGACATTTGATAGAAAAGTTAAAAAAAAAACAACAGACTTTTGTGACATGAGTGGGCCGACTATTCCTTTCCTTGGCCACAAGACATGGAACGCTGACAGCCAACTGAAATTGGAAGAGGCAAGGAACTGTTTCTTCCTGAGAACCTCTGGAGGGAGTACAGCTCTGAAAACAATTTGATTTCAGCCCAGTAAAACTGATTTCAGACTTACGGCCTCCAAAACTGTGAAAGAATGAATTTCTGTTGTTTTAAGACACAAAGTTTGTGGTTATTTGCCACAGTAGCCATAGGAAACTAATATACTGCATAACAAACAACCGTAAAACTTAGTAATTAGAACAATATCAGGGAGTGACATCAGGAAAGTAGTAGAGTAAGCAACTCCAAGCACTCATTCCCCCACAGAAACATCAAAAGAGAAGAAACTGTCAGAACCAACTCAGAACTCTGAAAAATAGCCTAAAGTTTAGAGCAACCAAGCAAATGTTGAACCAAGAAAAAGGCAACTTGAAAATAGTGGGAGAGCTTTGTGGCATTTTTACTTGCCCTTGTCCCACTCCTTCCCAGTATAGCAGTGACCTTGGAGATGACAACTTACATTCCTGATGTGGGACTCTTGTCCCTGATTCCAGGGGGAGCAGAGCAGACTTTACTTGAAAATTATTACGTGAGTCTATTCTAACCTGTCTGGGGTTACCTAAAGGACTGACATCAAGTGCTTATCTTTCTTTTGGCTAACTCAGGACAGAGGCTGGAAAAATGGCAGGCATTGCTTGAAACCATTGCAGGATGAACTAACAAACTGCAAACACCTGGGACAAAAGTTACTGGTTGAGAGATACAACAGGCTGTCTAATGCCCAGGAGCAATAGTTGGGGGAGATCTGTGGGAAATTCAAAAGCGCCTCTGTATATAGAGAAATTTAGAAAATCACTTGTTTGTTCAGGGCAAGATACATACTCAGAAGAGAACAGAGAAGACTCTAAACTTTCATCTCTGGCTGATCCTGAGGAGGCTGAAGGAATGCCCCAGTACTGCAGAGACTGGGAGAGGAATTTGTTTGTTTTTGGTGTCTCTCTGTGTGTTTCTTCTTTTTTGCTTTCCCCCCCGGTGCTTTCTTCTCTGTTTTTTTCTTTTTCTCCCAGCACTTGAGGAAATCTCTGTCTAAACACTGGCTGAACACAAGTTATAAGAACAGAGACTCCTCAAGGAATACAGTCTTTGCAAAAATACTTTGGAAAAGTACCTAAACAGATGGACTACTGCCGCCTTCAAAAATGATGAAAACAACAACAAAAACAACAGAAAAGCCAGCAAACTGGGGGATTTAGAGAATCTGATTTCCAGAGTCACCACATTATAATATTTAAATGTCCAGTTTTCAACAAAGTATCACAAGGCACACAAAGAAACAGAAACACATGACCCATTGAATGAGGGAAAACAAGTGGACAGAAACCATCCCTGAAGAAACCCAGACATCAGATTTATTAGATAAAGACTTTAGAACAACTGTCTTAATGATGTCCAAAGAGTTAAAGGAAACATGGATGTAGAACTAAAGGAAATCAGAAAAACAATGTATGAACAAAATGAGAATATCAGTAACAAAATAGAAATTGTAACAAGTAATCAAATTCTGGAGCTGAAAAGTATAACTACAATAAAATATTCACTAGAATGGGTGGCTCAACAGTAGATCTGAGCAGGCAGAAAAACAATCAGCAAACTTAAGATATGACAATTGAAATAATTTAGTCTGAAGAGAAGAAAGAAAAAAGAATGAAGAGAATTGAAGATAGCCTTAGAGGCCACTGGGACATTATCAAGCAGACCATCATATACCTATGGGAGTTCCAGAAGGAGAAGAGAGAGAGCAGCAGGAGAACATTTGAAGAAATAGACTGAACATGTCCTAAATTTGGTGAAAGACATGAATCTACAAATTCAAGAGCTCAATGAACTACAAGTAAGGTAAACTCAAGGAGACCCACAGGGAAACACAATCAAACTGTCAAAAGTCAAAGACAAAGAGAGACTCTTGAAAGCAGCAAGAGAGAAGCAACTCATCACATACACACAAGGGATCCTCAATAAGACTGACAGCTATTTTCTCATCAAAAACCATGGAGACCAGAAGGCAGAAGGAAGATATATTTGAAGTGTGGAAAGAAAAAAATTGTTGATCAAGAATTCTATACCCAGCAAAACTGTCCTTCAAAAATGAGGGAAATAGTAAGAAATTTCCAGATAACAAAAGCTAAAGGGGTTCATTGCCATTAGACATGCTCTACAAGAAATGCTAGTAGGTGTCCTTCAGGTTGAGATGAAAGGACATTAGAGAGTAACTTGAAGTCATATGAGGAAATAATTCAGTAATGGTAAATAGATGGGCAAACATAAAAGCCAGTATTATTCTATTTTTGGTTTATAACTCTACTTTTTTATTTTCTATATGATTGAAAAGACACATGCATAAAATTTATAATTTATAAATTATAAATCTACGTTCCTTGAGTGCACAGGGTAAAAAGATGTAATTTGTGACAGCAGTAACAAAGGAGCTGTAAAGGAGCAAAGTTTTTATATTCTATTGAAGTTAAATTGGTATTAATTCAAATCATATTGTCATAACTTTAGAATGGCAAATGTAGTCCCCATGGCAACCACAAAGGAAATGTCAATAAAATATACACAAAAGGAATCAAAACAGTTCAGTACAAAAAAAAAAATTGATTAAACACAAAAGAAGGCAGTAAGGAGGCAATGATGTCCAAAAAAGACATATAGAAAATGAATAACAAAATGACAGAACTAAGGGCGCCTGGGTGGCTCAGTTGGTTAAGCGACTGCCTTCGGCTCAGGTCATGATCCTGGAGTCCCTGGATCGAGTCCCGCATCGGGCTCCCTGCTCGGCAGGGAGTCTGCTTCTCCCTCTGACCCTCCCCCCTCTCATGTGCTCTCTCTCTCATTCTCTCTCTCTCAAAAAAAAAAAAAAAAAAAAAAAAATGACAGAACTAAGTCTTTCTTTATCAGTAATTGCTTTAAATCTACATGGATTAAACCTTGTAATCAAAAGGTAGAGACTCGTAGAATGGATTTAAAAAATTATCTAACTATATACTATTTGCAAGAGACTCACTTTAGACCCAAAGACACAAATAGGTTGAGGTGAAAGGATGGAAAAAGATATTCCATGCAAATAGTAACCAAAAGAGATCTGGGGTATTTATACTGTTAGACAAAATAGACTTTAAGTAAAAAACTCTTATGAGACAAAAGAGGCATTATATATTGATAAAAGCATCAATTCATCAGGAAATGCAATAATTTTAAACATATATGCACCAAACAACAGAGCCCCAAAATATATGAAACAAATTACAGAATGAAAAAACATATGAAACAAATGACAGAATAGAAGGGAGATGTGGTTCTCCATGATAGTTGGAGCCTTCAATACACCACTTTTAATAATGCAAGAACATCTAGACAGACAATCAATAAGGATATAGAGGCTTGACTAACACTATAAACCTACTAGACCTACAGATGTACATTGAACACCCCACCCAACAGCAGAATACATTTTTTTCTCTGGAACATTCTCCAAGAAAGACTACATGTTAGGCCACAAAAGAAATCTCAATAAATTTAAAAGATTGTAATCATACAAAGTATCATCTCTAACCACAACGCAATGAAGCTAGAAATGAAAACCGAAGGACAATGTACAAAATATGTAGAAACTAGGCAGCACACTCTTAGAGAAATAATGGGTAAAAAAGAAATCTCAAAAAAATGAGAAACATTTAGAGATGAATGAAAAGGAAAACCCAACATCTCAGAACTTATGGGATGCAACTAAGGCAGTGCTCAGAGGAAATTTTATAGCTGTAAATACCTATTTTATTTTATGTTAATTTATGTTTTTAGAGAGGGAGAGAGAGTGGGGAGAGGGGCAGAGGGAGAGGGAGAGAGAGAATCTTGATCTCATGATCCTGAGATCATGACCTGAGCCAAAATCAAGCTTAAACGACTGAGCCACCCAGGTGCCCCTGTAAATACCTATTTTTAAAATAGGAGAAAGATCTCAAAATCAGTAACTTTACACACTGATGAACCAGAAACAAAAAGCAAACTAAACCCGAAGCTAGCAGGAGTAAATAAAGATTAGAACAGAGATAAATAAAATAGAAAATAGAAAACCAATAGAGAGAATCAATAAAACAAAAATTTAGTTCTTTGAAAATATCAACAAAATTGTGGCAGAAAAAAAGAAGATAGAAATAACTAAAATTATAAATGAAAATGAGAACATTACTACCAAACATATGAAATAAAAATAAATATGAGAGAATACTATGAACGATTGTATGCCAACAAATAGGATAGCCTGGATAAAATGGTCCAATTCTTAGAAAAGCACAAATTACCCATACTGAGTCAAGAGATGAAATTAGTAACCAAAAACCTCCCAACAGAGAAAGGTCCAGGACCAGATGGCTTTACTGGTTAATTCTACCAACCAATTCAGGGAATTTAACACTAATCCTTCTCTAACTGCTATGAAGAACAGAAGAGAACACTTCCTAATTCATTCTGTGAGGCCAGCATTATCCTGATACCAAAGCCAGATGAAAACATCACGGGCAAGAAAATTACAGATCAATATCACTTATAAATATAGATGTAAACATCCTCAACAATGCTGAGGTATAGATGTGAATCAAAACCACACCTACTAGGATGGCTACTATAAAAAAAAATGGACAATGGCAAGTGTTGGTGAGGATGTGGAGAAATTGGAGCTCTCATACATCACTGTAGGAATGTAAAAATGGTGCAGTGCTATGGAAAACAGCCTGGTAGTTCCTCAAGAAACTAAACATAGAATTACCTCATGACCAAGAAATTCTACTCCTAAGTATGTTCCTAAAGGAATGGAAAGCAGGGAGGAAAACAGATATTTGTATGCTAATGTTCATGCAGCATCGCTCACATTAGCCAAGCGGTAGCAACAAACCCAAATGTCCATCAGTTGATGAATGGATAAACAAACTGTGACACATACATACAATGGAATATCACTCAGCCATATGTACAGTTCCTGTTTGAGATGATAAAAAGTTTCAGAAATGGTAAGTGGTGATGGTTGCACAACATTGGTAATGTACTTAATGCCACTGAATTATATACTCAAAAATGGTTAAAATGGCAAATTTTGCATTATACATATTTTACCGCAATTAAAAAAAATTAATGCAATGTACCCAAACCCATTGAATTGTATCCTTTAAATGGGTGAATTGTATGGTAAGTGAATTATATTCGATAAAGCTGTTTAAGAAAAACAATGACAATATTTATTTTGCTTTGAGTCCGCATTTTGGGGAGGGCTGAGTGGGTGCAGCTCATCTCTACTCCAGGCATCAACTGGAAGGCTGGGGCTTGGAATCACCTGCACCGTGGGTCACTCGTTGTGGCTGGTGGTTGATGCTGACTGTCTGCTGGTACATGGCTGGGGCTGGGACACCTGTAGCCCATGGCTGGTTGGCTTCCTCATAGTATGGTGATGACATCCTGAGAAAGAGCTGGGCAAGAATGGTTACTTATTGTGGACTGACTTTGGAGGTCAGGCAGCATTACCATTTGCTGCATTTACTCATCAGAAGTAAGTCACTAAGGGTGATGTGACCCATACTTGAGGGCAGGGTAATTATCCATCTATCGATGGGAGGAGTGGCTAAAGAATTTGTGGGCATCTTTTGAAGCCACCACAGACTGCATTTTATTCCTGTGTGTTTTTACATTCTTTCCACGTGCAAAATGTACTCATCCACTCTCAAAACCCTTCAACAGTGTCACATGCTATGGCACCAGGTTCCAGCTTGATGTCCAGGAGCTCCATGTCTAACTCAGGTGCTACTGCAGGTGGGGCTCCTCGGGTGGGATTCTCTGAGCACAGCTTCTAGGGTACAGTTTCTCTTGATGATCGATTGGAACACCAGTGCACTGAAGATACAGCTTGTCAACCGCCATGACCCCAACATATGATGGTGGGACAGGTGTAGGATCACTGCTATAGATACTTGTTCAGAAAGGGGGGGACGTGGGAGGCCATGGGTCCACGGCAATTTTGAAATGCAGATGGGCTCCTGTCATCAGTTCCTTGGTTAGGGTTTATCCCTACTGCCTGGAAGTGATTTTTCACGGCACTCAGCTCTGACCTGTGGGCTCCTGGTTCTATACTCTCAGTCATCCTTCCTTGTCCATAAGCAGCAGCCTGAGTTTGGAGCCAAGTAGTTTCTCAGCCTACTTTCCACCCCTACATGTTTGGGAGTCTGAATGCCTTTTTTTCATCTTGTACTGTCCTTGTTCTTTCCAACTTGACATAATTCTTTTAAAAACGTTTTGGGTTTCATATGAATCAATTTATAATCTACTCCATCACACAGAAGCTATGCCCACAGATCTCTCCAAGAATAGCTTCTTTTTCCCGCTCCCTGTACAGCTCGCAGGGGATGAGGGGTGGGGAATGATGCTCCTAAGATTCTTAACAGGGCTGTTTGACTATTTGAAAGGGTCTGTGATCTTCCTGATTTCTTAGAAAGGGTTTTACGGTTTATATCCTTGGCCTCATCTTTGACCATATTTTCCAGGCAGCACTCTGTGTTTGATCTTTGCCTGGAAGCCAGCCATTTCTTAACCTTAGCACTGTTGGTCATCTGAAGAGGCTGGAGATAAGGAACAGTGTTAATTTCAAGCCCAGCAAGTCCTGGCTTCTCTATAGAAAGTCATTTCCTTAGCTTCTTTCTCTCTTCTTACATTGTACTGTGGCTAGTAAGGAGAACCTGGGTGGTTTCTTCAGCCCCCTACCTGGGAATGAATCTCCCTAACCAGACCACCCAGCTCAGTAGGTACTCTTTGTATTTGCCATGTCACCTCTGGTGGGAGTTTTCAAACTTTCCTCCTTTGTTCCAGCTTCTGATAACATTTTCCTCTCTCTCCTGTAAATCCTCAGCGGCAGCCTCCTCAGGATCAGTCATGCTTCTCCTGTGTCTTTAGGGCCCTTCCAGTTTCCATGGACCGCCCAGTCCCAAATCTGTGGCCCCATGTTTTGGGCTTTCTTATGGGAGAACCTTACTATGGCTCCCAAATCTGTTCCTGCTATCTATTGCTGCGTCACAAATGACCCCCCAATCTTAAAGTTTTTTTTTTAAGATTTGTTTATTTATTTGACAGAGAGAGAGAGAGAGCACAAGCAAGGGGAGTGGGAGAGGGAGAAGCAAGCTCCCCCCTGAGCAGGGAGCCCGATGTGGGGCTCGATCCCAGGACCCTGAGATCATGACCTGAGCCAAAGGCAGATGCCTAACTGACTGAGCCACCCAGGCGCCCCAAATGACCCCCCAATCTTAGGGGCTTATCAAAATGACAACATTTATTGTGCTAAATAAATCTAAAATTGTGGGAAATCTTAGCAGAGATAGCTCTTCTTTGCTCCATTGGGCCTTAGCTGGGGCTGCTCAGAGAACGAGGGAGGCCTGTGATCATCTGAAGGCCTGCTCTTGTGTTGGGCAGTTGATGCTGCCTGTCAGCTGGGATTGTGGCTGAAATGCCCATTTGGGGCCTTTCCTTGGGGCTGCTTGGCTTCCTTACAGCATGATGGTGATGGGGGTGGGAGGGGGGAGAGAGAGGGAGGGAGGTAGAGGAAAATCTCTTGTCTTTCATGACTTCATCTAAAAAATTATGTAGTGTTCATTCCACCACATTCTACATTTGAAGCAAGTCACCAGAGGTAGCCCATCTTCAAGCAGAGAAGAAATAGGCCACTTTTTTGATGGAGGAATGTTTTAAAAACAATCACACCACGTTATTCCACATGGCAATTCAAGACTTTTATACTCACAGTACCGTGACTCCGTGACTCCAGTATGCAAGCTTTCAGGGTGGGCTTGGGGCAGGTGCCATCTCCTGGGACTAGCTGCTGTAGCTGAAGGGGTGAGGCAGTTTCCTGAGCCAAGCGTGGGTACCTGTCTGCCTCAGTGATGAGGTGGGTACGTCTGCTATGAGGAGATGAGGAGACTGGTGGTGAGCAGATAAAAATGGTAGCCTAGTTCACTTACTGCTTCGCGAGACACACACACACAAAGTCATTAAGAATGGTCGAGAACAACATATGAATTTCAAAATGAGGGATGTTAAAAATATGCCAGAAGATTCACACGGAAACACGCTGCATGGAGTTTATTCATTTAGTCAGGAAACACTTATTGAATGCCTGCTATTTCCCAGCACTCTGCTGGACGATGGGAAGCCATGGTGAATTAATACAGTCTTTCCCCTTCCAAAACTGGCTCTCACATATTAGTTGGAGGTTGCCTCTTATTTAGAGATTTTTCCAGGGACTTTTGTCCTAATCCTCCCTAGGGAGCAAAGTAACCTTTGATTTGTCTCTGACTGTGGCAGCATCTGGCGGGGCTTGGTGTGTTCAATTAGGAAAAGTTCAATCAATCAATTGGTTTTTATGGGGCTAAATGGCCCATGTCCTGTCACGGAATTGACTGATTGATGAATTCAACTGGCAGGATTAACCCTTCTATTTCTACACAAAGTGACAGAAATAATTAGCTCTTACTCAACCTGGGATAGTCAGTACTTAAAAACACCTTCACGAGCTGTGAAAGATTTAACAAGTGTTTATTTACATACTTAGTGTTAATTTCCTGTATGTTTTTAGTAGAGATGGAGTTTACATACAACGAGCTGTGAAATGTTTAATAATAACCCCTTCTGTACCTCTGGGTGAGGTCAGCTCAGCAGAAAGAGTGGAGAGTCCCAGGACTGGGTGAGGGGACTCCGTATCAGTGTGGCGGGGCCCTTTTGTCCTGTAATCTGTCCTTGAACACCAGTTTGCTCCTGGATACACTAGGAACAAGGATACCTATCCCTCTGTGTGGGTGGGAGGTTCAAGGTGATAATGGCGTAGGTGAGGAGCTTGGTGCACAGGTTTGAAAATGCGGTGCGAAGTGTGGCTTCTTCTGAACAATCTCTGCCAGGAGTTAGCATCAGTACCTTGCAAAGAAATAAGATAGAATGATTTGGCTTCTTATTTTCTATTTGGCAATAAGAAGCTTATTTGCACATAGCCTGATTTCTTTCCAGCTGCAAAAAATTCGGAAATGAGGTAAAGCAATACATATTAAAACATGCAAATTATAATGAGGCATTTAAGGCTTGACTACTCTTCACGTCTTCCTGAGGCAAACTATTTTTCTTCTCGGCAGTGAATTTCGTGACCTTGAATCTCGTTCTCTGACTCATTCTCTGTTGCATGACATTGGATGACATTGAGAAAATGAGATTGAAACTCTGCTTGGGCTTTGAGAAAATTGGGTATCCTGGTCTTGAGGGTGGATGGAAAAAAATGGAAGAGGAGGAAATTGAGACAAATGGAGGGCTAAAGACAAGAGTGAAGAGGAAGAATTGAAGAGAGATTGATTCCGTGCTCCGGCCATTTCTCTGTGGGTCTCTGCTGCTTTGTGTACCTTCATGGGCAGAGAGGGTTAAGTTTCAGTTTCCAGACAACTATGTAATCCATCCATTTAGAATGGTCGTTTACAAACATGGTGTCCATTTCCTCTGCATTAATGGCAATGTTATGGTGCCCCTGCCCCTACTCGGGGCTCTTTTTCCTGGTGATTTGTCATTGGACAGCTAATCAGTTTTTATAAACTGCCCAGGCACTTAATTAAATCTTGCATCCTGTCTAATAAGAAATTGACAGCGAATATACTCCCAACACCTTCTGGATGACAGAGAGTCACACCAGAAGAGAAGCTTGAGTGGCTGTTCCCTCCAGATTTAACAAGCTCTGCGGTCTGTCTGTTGCCCCTGCTTCCGAATCCACAAGGGCTGAAAGCATGCTGTGAATATATCAGCTGCTCTGGAGGCCCTGCCTTTTAGAGATGAATCGTGACCCACTTGTTAAAAAAAGTTACATAGGGAAATTTGAATTAAGTTTCCTATTAGGACTTGGAAACAAAAATCTTTGTTTACCTTGCAAAGTCTTCAGTTGGAAGGAGGCAGACACTCTGGAGAACCAAAGGGCATCCCATGGGTTCTGAGTAGAAAGCTCTAGCAGCGATTGTTCACCCCGACTTTGGCACTGGTGGCCGTGGGTTGTGACGAGGATCCTTGACACAGTTTTGAACCAGCTCTCTCTGCTGCCCCTGCCGCCCCGAGCCATTAGTTGTGAGATCGTGCATTGGCCTTTGGGTCTTGTTTCAACGAGGAAAGACAAGACCAAGTAGGACAAAGTGGCAAAGCACGTATTCAGTGTGGGGACTGAGTGCCGTTGTAACATAAAGTTCTGTGTGTTCTGGGAGCACATTCATCCCACAATTCTGCCACCTCTGTGCTTTGTTTGCCTGCTCGTTCTAGCCTGAGAATGGTTTTCAGGGTACCTTTGTTTCCTTAAAGTCAGATCTCTCCATTAATAAGGGAAAGGACTTGCATTTGTGACCTAAATTCTCCCCCCGCCCATACTATTGTGTAGAACCTAAGATCCAGGCCTTCCTCTAGAAATTCTTGATGTCTGGCACAGCGAGCTGCTCTTGCTCTGACTCCTGCTGCAATGGACGGCGCCAAGCAAGAAAAGCTGGGAGTCGTGCTGGACGCTCCCCCCTCCCGGACTTTAAGCCACTGCATCTTTTAGATCTCATCCCCTAAGTATCTCTTCCTCCCGTCTGGTTTTTGCCTGGACTAACACGCTCGTCTCTTTAAGGGTCCCTGCTTCCATTCTTCCCCTGCTCCTATCTATCCGTCACCTTACAGCCAGTCTTCTTTCTGACATGCGTATAGGATCATGTTCCCATTTTACTTCTCTCTGTGATGGACATTTTTAGCATAACTGGTAAACTTAGCCTGCGGTAACTCCGTCTCACCGTGGCCCTTGCCTAGCTTACTAATTTCTTTTCTTGCCGCTCCTTTCCCATTGCCAGTTACTTTCTAGCGCTTCAGTAGTTCCTGAAGGCGGCGTGTCTGCTCCGAATCGGTTTACACCTTTGCCTGCGCTCACTCCCGCCTTCTCCTTCTTAGATCCTGTTAGACCGTTGAGTCTTGGTTTCAGTGTCCCTTCTTTTGGCTTCTCTGCACATTTCCCTAGCCCCATCCATGCTATGTTCTAATACAGCTGTTGGATGTCTTCTTGGCTGGACTGTAAGCTGTCTGGGGGAGAGAAAAAGACCTTGTCCAATTTTAACTTTTTTTTTATCTCCAGCACCTAGCATAGTGCCTGGTCAAAGTCGACTCTTAAGAAATAGTTGTTGAAGGAACAAAGGAATGTTCAAAATATATCTTAACTACAAATGATAATTGTCATTGTTATCTTGTTATTAATAGTCGATAACTCTACTGATTATTAATAGAGTCATAAAATGTTAGTGCCATTCAGGTCAACATAGTTAAGAACCTGACAACAAAATTAGGTTCTGCCATTTACTAGCTATATAAGCTTGGACAAATCATATAATCTTTCCAAGCTTCCATTTCTCCCACCTGTAGAACGGGATAGCAGAGTTGTTTCGAGATTTAATGAGATGGTGTATGCTAAGTATCTGGGTTATATATAATGCTGAATGTGATTGCTCCAATTACAATCACCAGTAAACTGTTTAAATATTGTGAGTCTATATAGTGTTTGAGACCTGCTGTCTTTGTGTTTTTCTGTTCCTATTTGTTGGTAAACAAGTTATTGTCAAAGCAGTGGCTGGATACCTTGGAGTGCCTAGCTTAATACTTTTAGAGAGCAGAGAGAAACCGGAAAGCCCACAGCAGAGGGACTTTTCAAATATTTCACAGGAGACAAACAAAGTTATTTTCCGTCATGGCGATGGACTGGGTGGAATGACCTTTATCAGTCGATGACAGTGATGTAGCAGAAGGGACAGTTTTCCACTTGACCTTTCTACAATGTGCCGGCTTGTCTCCTAACACAAAGTAAGTTACAATTGACAGACCTGATAGAACACTAACCTGACGGAAGCTTATTGTTTGGCAGGAGATAGACGCTCCTGCCGCCCCCCCGTTTGCTTTAGAACCTGGTGACTTTCATGTCCCCACGGGTGGCTTAGGAATGAGCACTCCCGAAGTCACTGCCGGAACATTTAGTGTAATTAGTCCCTCTGGGAATTTGTTTTTCAATGAGATTTGATCGTAATGAATTTTTATTGCCACAGACTTGATTACCCTGCACGGGCCAGGCTATGGTCTTTCGCCTTTTCTGTCTTTGTTAGCTCTCTTTCTCTCTTCTTGGCCAAAACAGCACAGGATGTTTTCTGCACATCTTTCTCCTATTGCTTCACGATTGCCTTTCCATAAACTTTACTACTTCCCTTTTGTTTTCTGCTGTGGGGTATTTTCCCTTGAGGTTTTTCTCTGTGAGGGCTAAAATGTGAATTTTGTGAGTTTGCTCCTTTCCCTAGGTAGTCGTGGGGGCAGAAGTGGTCTTGGGGAAGCAGGGAGACAATGTGTTGCCGTTCAGCCTTGCAGGTTTGGTGGAGGAAATCGGTTCTGAGGATCAGTTGACCTGGGTTTTAGCCTTAGTTCTGACACTAAGTGCATGGATAATCACAGGTAATTTACTTCTCCTCTTTAGGAAGTCAGGGGGAAGGATTCCATTTTTATTTGGAGTAGATGGAAACTGTTAGTCCTTATCATGAAAATTACAAGTAGAAAATGGGCATGCCGTTCTGGAACTTCTCCCAGAGCCAGATCTGCTGTGATGTGACAGATTCCATCTTCATCTACTAAATGGGTACAATAACATCTGCCCTATTCACCTTGCTGGGCTCATGTGAGAAACAAAGGAAATGTTAAATAGGAAAAGTGTCCTGATTGAAAGAACTCTGCCAACATACTGGCTAGGCCTACCTCTGGCTGGGGAGCTATGGATAATGCTTTCTGCTTTTTAGGCTTTTCCATACTACACATGAAAAAAGAAAAAAGATAAAAAAATAATAGGAAAAATTAGAAGGAAATATACAAAAAAAAAAAGCTTTGGAAAGTCAGAAATCTCATAAAGCCCTCAGTACCACAGCTGAGGATTTGGCCTCATGTTCTGAATCAGTAAATCTCACTGAGATTAACATTTTATGCATATCTTTGGAATCAGAAATTCACTTGCATCTTGGAAATCGGAGTCTGTCCCTATCAAACCAGTGGATGAAAATACAAATGTTTTATTTTTCTTGAAGACCTTATACAATGAAATGTTCACTTACGTCAGACGAACTTGGGACAGCAATGGACAGTGGGCAGCTTGTGTTTGGCTGTATTACAGCTCTTCAACAGTTTTGCATCTGTGTATTTTTTCAGAATGCTGGCAGACTGGTTTTCAAACTGTGTTCTGAGGGGTCACAGGGATCCTTAGGGGAGCTGGAAGGGAGTTCCATCCCAAGTATCAGAGTGCCTTGGCTTTTATCGGTTGTTAGTACTTCAAAATCTTCAAAAGCGTTCAAGCAAAACAAAAACAACAAAAAACAAGTACTTGAAAAGTATTGCCTCAGAAAATTAAAAATAGAGCTATCCTATGACCCAGCAATTACACTCCTGGGTATTTACCTCAAAGACACAGATGTAGTGAAAAGAAGGGCCATATGCACCCCAGTGTTCATAGCAGCAATGTCCGCAATAACCAAACTGTGGAAAGAGCCGAGATGCCCTTCAACAGATGAATGGATAAAGAAGATGTGGTCCATATATACAAGGGAATATTACTCAGCCATCAGAAAGGATGAATACCCAACTTTTACATCAACATGGATGGGACTGGAGGAGATTATGCTAAGTGAAATAAGTCAAGCAGAGAAAGCCAATTATCATATGGTTTCACTTATTTGTGGAACATAAGGAATAGCATGGAGGACATTAGGAGAAGGAAGGGAAAAATTAAGGGGGGGGAATCGGAGGGGGAGACGAACCATGAAAGACTATGGACTCTGAGAAACAAACTGAGGGTTTTAGAGGGGAGGGGGGTGGGGGAAATAGGTTAGCCCGGTGATGGGTATTAAGGAGGGTACGTACTGCATGGAGCACTGGGTGTTATACGAAAACAATGAATCATGGATCACTACATTAAAAACTAATGATGTATTGTATGGTGACTAACATAACATAATAAAATAAAATAAAAAAAAAGAATAGGAAAACATTTTAAACTGTACAATTTCCAGGAAATAAAAACACATATTAGAGGAGAGAAAAAAAAAGTATTGCCATAAGACTTAAAAATGAGACCTCAGAGACTCTGGGACTATATGGAGAGGGAGGAAGATTCTGGAGATACTGACTGGAAGCTTGACTTTTGGGTGTCCAAAACCACACAGTATGCTAGAAAGGCACAGCCTAGAAGGACGATAGCATTTGCCTCTAATCAGGTCCCACATAGGGAGGGCAGGATTGTCCAGCATGCTTGGCTCTGAAACAGATCCTTCCAGTTATCCCCACTGGAGCAAGCACTTCTGATTTGTCCTGTGAGCGTGGTTTTCCAGCATGAATAGCAGTGTACTTCCAACACTGTTAGTCCCAGTCAGGGATGTTACTCTGTGTCCATTCCACTTAGAGGTATTCATTTTCTTCTTGGCAGCTGGAACCAATTGCTTTGGACCTGCCACGGAAACCTCAACATCCTGAACTCCTATTAACGAAACTCCCTAAATTTAAATAAAACAAAACAAATAGTTACCAACACAGAGTCAGCTAATATGTCTTTAGACATAATGAAAAGAAACAGAGGATTCAGGTGGAAGATATGCTAATTTAAGATAAGGGTGGCATCTTGCTCCTTTCTCTCTCTCTCTCTCTTTTTCTTTCAGGATAACAGTTGTTTGGATGCTGGCCATGGGCTGGAGAAAAGTCAATTGGGCATTTCTGCCCACCCTAGAGCCTGTCTCATTAATGTCCTCATCCTCTCTCATGGCACGAAAAAACACTATTGTTCAACATCTGTGTTTGAACAGTTAGATTTTTGTTGGGGAAAAAACCCCACCCAAAAGCGAGTGGAAAAATATGCTAAGACTAATGTCAGTCATGGGAATGCAACCCTAGGGGCCTTTTGGACCATAACTAAGCACCAATTCCCCCTTGGTGACCGTATGTACTAATTGCAGGTACAACATCTGGGCAAGAAGTCACCTGGCCTGCAAACTCGGGTCCATAACATGATGACAGGCTTTGTCCTTCCCTTCCACAGTTGTTGCCCTGACGTCAGATCACTGGCCCTGGACTTAACTGTTTTTATGGAACTTCTTTCTGGTCCAGCCGAAGTGAGAGACATTGCTTCTGTGTACTCTCACGCTTCCAGCGAAGGTCACGTTTCTTTTTAACATGTCTATTACATCAGACTGCTCTGAGACTTGGCCCAGAGCAGACATTAAAAAAAAAAAAAAAAAAAAAAAGTCCCATTCTGGCTTGTAACTTTATAATGGACAGTCGGCTCTGGTGATTTTTGTCCCATCAATCGGGTTATTTTATACCCTCAGTCATTGTTCAGTGGTATTCTCAAACCCAGGCTTCCTCCCTCCCCTCATCTCCTCCCCCGACAGAGAGACCTCTGCATGGTCTCTACAGAAAACCAACTGTGGCCAGTTCAATGGCAGTTGGCCATTTTGTTTGCAAGAGCAAAGCTATGCTGGACACTTGGCGCTCAGAGACTCTGGGGCTCGGGCAGGGGGAGGCGGGGGCTGCATCTGCTGACCCGAGGAATTTCAAGTGCCTAGTGGCAAGTTTGTCTACGCAGTGCTGACTTCTCGACAATGAATTCTCTAAATCAGTAGCTTTCACAGTTTTGACAGTGACCCGCACTAAGAAATAAACCATGATCCTATACGTACGTGGCAAAAAAATGCACCCCCTCTGCTTTGGTATTCATTCTATTCTAGCTCATGAATAATGAATGCTGGTCCCCAACCTTTAAATCGACATTAACATCCACTCATGAGTTGGACCAGCATTTTGAAAAATACTGCTCTGGTCCTTCAGATGAGTTTGAGTGCTCGGTGGGCACACACTCTGAGTGGGACTGGGGTAGTGCTGTTACTCTGGGCTGTCTCCTAGAATGTCTGGGGTGCCTGAATGCCTGCTGGACTCCCTGGGAGACCTAGAAATCCCTGGCTCTTCAGGAAATGGCAGGGCTCCAGGGGAGACTTTTGCTTCTTCCTGACCCCTGCTCCTTGCTTTCACCCTGAAGACTTCTTACCATGTTTGAAGGTGACCCCAGAGTGGCCCGTGGGATCTAGAACTCTGCAAATGTTCAACTCTGAACAAGTTACAGTTTACCCTTCTTTCAGACATCCCATCTTGAAGTTGGGTTCCTTGAGGCCCTTGACCTTGGGGGGACAAGCAGCTTGTGATTACTCCTGCCCTGTAGAAGAGGAGAGGGCACGGGTCCCTACGGAGCCTTGAGTTCTGTGTTTCCGCCAAAGGCAATCTGTTCTCACGACTTCTTGGCTTTAGTCTTCAGTGTATAGACTTAGGGGCAGCCTTTCTGGAATTCCATCTCCCAAGTCTGTGGTGGGATAGCTGGCTCCAGAGTCTGGCCTTAAAGATGAGGCGCCACCTATCTTTTGTTCTTAACTGTGGCCGATCTCCAATGTGAGTTTGACGTTGGTCTGAACAATTCCACCTCTCCCCGGGAAGGAAAGGTTCTCGATGATAATCATCTTACACTCACTCTGAGTCTTGCTCTTGCTTGGTTGGTGTGGTCACTGAGGTGACTCTGAATGCCAACTGCCTAGCGTAGCTTTGCTCTTACAAACAAAATGGCCTGCGGCCACTGAACCAGATATCACTTGGTTTTCTGTACAGAATTTGGTCCCCATCCATTAGTGTTCTTCCTTGTCCACTTCACCATGATTCTCATTGCCTCTGGGGTCATTGTGTGTTTCTAGAAGCAGTGAGTCATGTCCCTAATGGCCAATTTTGGCTCCAGGCCCTCCGCCCATGTTGCTATGGGTCTCGCTCCTGAGTGACCTCAGACAGGGCTACAGCCGTGCAGAAACAGGGATGAGGAGTCACCCAGGGCTGTGCCAAGCATGATGAAGTCCACTGTGATCAGGCTCCATGGAGAGGCCACAGTCACGGGGAACTGGGGCTTTCTCTTGATTATTGACTCCGGTAATGCTCACATTTTTACATCCACAGAACACATCCTAGGGTAATGGTGGTATTTTCCTAGTGTGCTGGAAAAAGCCAAATTGGCACTGCCTGAGCTGGCTAAGGGCTCCTGTACCCAAACTACTGAGGGGGTGGCACTGGCCTGTTGGGGCTGGTGTCTTTGAGGGGGTGAGGTTGGTTCTGTGAGTACTGGGAAAACTGCACACTGGAGCTACTGGAATGGAATGCGGTAGCCTAGCTTTGCTGGCACGTCGCAGACAGGAGCAGGAAGGAGACCGCAGGGAGCAGATGGGAAGGAGCAAGCGCCTTCCTCCTCCAGCCTGCAGCCTCTCTCTAGCGGCCTTTATTGGCAGAGCCGGGCAGGTGCCAGGGGCAAAGGTGGAAGTGGGGTTGGTCTGCAGAGGTCCCGCCCAGCACAGAGCAGACGATAAAAGATGGGAGCTGAGTGGCAGTGAGACAGTGGCTTAATAACTGACACATCCCTCCAATGACATCTTGCTTTTCACGTTATGAGCCGATTGAGAGATAACAGAAGAGGGTAAAGCAGATGGAGATCTGACTATCAGCTCTAAACTGATACTGCAGAATGTTAAGATTTAGGTTTATGGCAACAATGGGCCTCCGAATAGCACACCTCAGAAGAAGAATTACCCACCCAGCCGCAGGCAGTCATAAACTGTGGCCTCCTTTTTGCTGGGGGTCTCCTCTTGTGAACCTGAGTTATTGGAGGAGCAGAGCAGAATGAGTGCTTTGTAGGGTCACCTGGCCTCCAACAAAAAAAGGAGGGAGGGAGGGGTTGAGCTATGTCTGCTCAGTCGTGCTCCCAAACTCACCAGCCAGGAAACTTACTCCATCTCCCCGGTCAGGTGTAAGGGACCGGGCAGCACAGCAAATCCTCCTCATGGATACCCAAGAGTAGGGAGGACTCCCTACATAATGTAGAAGGTGATATCCCCAAAGCAGTCCACACAGCAGGGGACCAGTTTTTGTAGGTTGATGGCATCACTCTAAAATGCATTTTGGCCAAAACAATTCTATAGGTAGCAATACAGTGGATGAGCGCATACACAAGACTATCATGGAAAACTCAGAAACTCTTCATCATGCCTAAGTCTTAAAGCTTTTGTTCGTTTGTCTCTTTTCTTCATGGATACCTGTGCTCCTCCCTGTAATTTTATATTCTCTACCTCCAGGTATTTCTGTCGCTGACAGTGTTGCTAATGCTTACGATGGAATTTAGTGTATCAGTGGATCATGGTGTTCCTCAAAAGGCTTTGTGACTTCTGGTGGTTCAGAACCACTTGTATCTGGGAAGCTAAAGGTAGCCTATGCTGGATGTGGATGGAGGACTGGGCGGGATACGGGAAGAGGGACAGGATGCTGCTGTGCATTTTACAGTCTGAGAAAGGAAGCACGGAGCAAGACTGGCTAGAAACTCCTCTGAATCTATCAGTCCTCCAGGTGTGGGCCACATCGAATGCGTGCTGAATTTTTTTTTTTTTAAAGATTTTTTATTTATTTATTTGAGAGAGAGAATGAGATAGAGAGAGAGAGCATGAGAGGGGGGGAGGGTCAGAGGGAATAGCAGACTCCCCGCTGAGCAGGGAGCCTGATGCGGAACTCGATCCCGGGACTCCAGGATCATGACCTGAGCCGAAGGCAGTCGCTTAACCAACTGAGCCACCCAGGCGCCCATGCGTGCTGAATTTTAAAGAGATGCCATTTGACTTAAGTTTGAATAAACAAGGTAGGGCTGTCACAGCAATTTCCTTGAATTACGTTTATTTTTGTCACAAGTCTGCCATTTGTAGTTTTCAAAACAGTTCACAGGCATTGTTTTCTTTCACAATAATTTGGTGGCACAAATTGGACTAGGATTCTCATAGGTAGGATGAAAAAACGGAGTCTGAAGTGAGAGAAATAATCTCAAGGTTACAAAGTTGGTCCCACTGAATCCAGGACTAAAATCTGGATCTCCCGATCCTTAAGCAAATAAATCGTTTTAAAATGTTGATTTTCTTCCTATAATAGAGGCTCTTATACATAGAAAGAAGAATTACAACACTTGCCTTTATGTTGATTATGTGATTATCCTACACATTTTTAGATATTTATCTTTAGGATAACATCTTAAGCAATCTATGATGTTTATCTTTAAGATTCTAGTTTTAATGATTATAAAGCCAAGGTTTATTTTGACAGCTTGCATATAGCACTCTTCACTCATTCCATAAATACGGATTAAGTGCCTTACTGCATTAGGTCCTGGGGAGACAGCCATCAACAAGACAACATCGTCTTCTGTCTTCAGGAGCCTCGAACACAGTCTTCCTGCTGTGGGATGGCACTTGTCACCCATCCCCATCTGGGTCCAGGAGTTAGACTTTTCCACCAAGTGGAGGTGAGGGTCACTGAGCTGTCAGCTACTCTTATTTTTTTAGATTGGGGGTTTTGGAGCTCTGTCTTTGGAGTTACACTTAACCATCGAAGATCCCAGTGGCCGGGGACCATGATTTCCTGCCATCTGGAACCACATGGGGAATTCAGTTGGTTCTGTAGAGGACCTGAGGTGTTTTTTGCATCAGTTTCTGTTACTATTCCATTCCTGCTCTGGGAAGATGTTCCCACTAACTGCAGTTTTATTTCTAATACCTGCATCGTATCTAAGGACTCTGAGAATATACTTTTAAAACTAGTCCTGCCTTCTAATTCCTTTTTTTTTAGCTTCTTGCTGTTTTTAGAGGCATTGCCTGAGACCAGTGCATATGCAGCTTCACAGCATGCTACAAGCATTGCTCTTTCTTAGTCATTCTTATCTTTGGCTGCCGTTTAGTGATTTCTATTAACATCGCCTTTGAATGGAAGATCACTGTTTTATTTGTATTGTGGTTCTTCTGCCCAAAGAAAGCAGCTGAATTCTACTTTGTTCCAAGGAACTAATATTCTAGTGCACTTTATTCCTTCTGATTGGAATTTCATCCTAATTGGAATGGCTCAGGCTATTTATATAATATTATTATATAATATTATTATTATATAATTACATAATATTATTTAATCTTCTTAGTTTTTTTAATTTATTTTTTATTTTTTTATTTTTTTAAAAGATTTTATTTATATATTTGACAGAGAGAGAGAGAGAGGCAGGCAGAGGGAGAAGGAGAAGCAGACTCCCCGCTGAGCAGGGAGCCAGATGCGGGACTCCATCCCAGGACTCTAGGATCATGACCTGAGCCGAAGGCAGTTGCTTAACCGACTGAGCCACCCAGGCGTCCCCTTAATTTTTTTTAGAATATGCCATTTTACCTAGATCCCTTTATGCCACTCAAAGAATTTAAGCTGTTTGTGTTGCCATGTTGTTAGTCAGAGATCAATGTAGTACGATCCTCTTGGCGCTGAGCATTACCACACTGGTGTGTTCTCTTTGTCCATTGCAGAAAGGGTACACACATCAGTGTGGCTTGGGTTATATTTTTAAAAATAATGATGATAGCAGGTGCTCAACAGTGAACTCCTAATGTCCTGAATTCCATTAGAGATAAATGTGTTAAAAGATGTTCTACAAAAAAACAATTAAGCCTTAAAAGATTGCAGGTTGTGGTGATTACCATTCCAAGACAAGAGAGCCTGCGGTTTTTGAGCACTGACAAACAAATGTGTCCAGCTCATCTTTTATGAAAACACTAGCGGAGCAAATTACTCATGAAAAGTCTATTCATAGGAACTAATTGAATGCCATGTCCAGTTTAATAGTGAAAACTGAGTGCAACCAAAACCAGGAGAGAGAAATAATGAATAGGCAGTTGAAATCTTCCGTTTGTATGACTTCTAAAAATAGCCTCCGTGCCAGTAGTACGTTGTCATGTCTGAGAGGCACATCAGTCTATTAAATGGTCCAAGGCCTTTTAACATAACATGGAGAAAGAGAAAGGAGCCCTTGAAGGAGAAACTCAAGTGACCATTTGGATTTTCAGTGGTGTTATTTTACAAGGTTACGGTTGATGTGGAAAAGGCCCAAGAATGATTGGCCAGATCTTTAAGTTGTATTATAGCTTGCCAGAAATTTTCTTTGCCTTTGTTGGCATAGTCAGTCTGCTATAAGAGAATTATTCTTTTTATTTCTCTCTTAACTAGACTATATCTAATAAACTTCAGTATTCAGTGTACAGGGTTGGTTCAGTTAACAGCCATGCATCTGATTGCTAAGTGAGTTAGTAATTGCCTAAGTGATTAACCCATTTTGGTAATGACTGATCATATATCTAAATTCAATTCAAGTAAAGAACATGGCATAAAAAATTGTTCCACACAGGAGGATCTGCCATTACATTTTATTTATTTATTTAAAAGGTTTTATTTATTTATTTGTCAGAGAGCGAGAGAGCACAAGCAAGGGGAGTGGCAGGCAGAGGGAGAGGGAGAAGCAGGCTCCCCGCTGAGCAGGGAGCCCAATGCGGGACTTGATCCCAGGAACCCGGGATCATGACCCGAGCCAAAGGCAGACGCTTAACCAACTGAGCCACCCAGGCGTCCCATGCCATTACATTTTAAGTAAGAGTTTCTCTTTCAGAGTTTACACGTTTTGATGTGGCTGGAAAAAAAAAAAAATCACATACAAGTGTCTGACTTCATAATCCATGCCAGTTGACTCCAGGTAGGAACCCTACTTGCTTTAGCCTCAATGTATTAGCTGATGATTGTCTTTTATTTCTAAAAGTGGATTTTTTTTTTTTTTACTAATTATTAAAGCAATACATGATCATTGTAAAAACATTTAGCAAGTTCAGAAATACAAATAAAAGGAGAAAAATCATCTTTGTTCTCATGGCAAGCTATGGCCACAGTTATTGTTTTGGTGTATATCCTTTCTGACATTTTTCCTTGTGCTGCTGAGTGGCTTTTCCTCTCTGTCCTTTCTTTTGGGTTCTCTGCATTGCAGCTATTTGGAAATGATCCCAAGAATGTTCTTCCTTCTTGGGTAAATGCTTTCAACTCCTATCTCCTAATAAGCTGCTGGAAAGTTGGATGGATCTCTCTTCCTAATAGAATTAGTAGAGATGATGGGAGGAGTTATTGCTGTTGGTGGAGGAGGAGGAGGAGGTGGTGGGACTAATGTTGCAAGTGGTAGAGCGGATGGTGGGGCACGTTCTATGGCACTTAAAAAGAAGTAGACAACTGACAATTGCCAGTGGAGAGTCAGCCACCCCAGATTGGGAACAATGAACATGGACCACATGTATACATTGATCTGGTTTCCCACAGTACCTATGGAAGCATACTTTAGAGAATGTGTTCCCAGTTCTAAAAATATGAAGCCTTTATAAAAAGTAACCAAAATTCAGTTGGTCAGTTATTTCCCTAGGACATTTGGTGATGGAGGAAAGAAACATTTTCTATGATTTTAGTTTTAGGAGTTGAGGCAGAGAGTATTTTGGAGTGATCCGTAACTAGCCATCCTTTCAGAAACTCATGATCCTGAGGAATTTTGTATGTTTTCTGATGTGTGTGAATACTACAATTTAAGCCTTGTTTTCAAGCCTGTTGACAGTGAGTGTGTGCACACTCATACACACTCACTTATACACGCACACTCAGCTTGCTGATCATATGACATACCCCAGACCTGGAACTTTCATTACTTTTGTTATATCAATCACGCACACTTTATTTTGCTTGGTAAATTCTTGCTGGAGAAGAATAGATGCTTCAAAACAAATATTTGACTGAAATATTTCAGAGCAAATCAACAAGTATGTATTAAGAACAAGGTGACAGGCTAAGTGCTGAGTAGGTAAGTATCCGCAGTTAAATTATTGCTTGTCTTCCAAAATTTTTCTATCTCCCCCAAATGTTTGCTTTTCCTTTTATCCCACAGCCAACGTGATTTCTCAGTCTTCTTTCCTCACATTGGTTGGCTTAAAATACAACATTTCTAGAAATCCTCTTTGGTGTATACTGAAAAGATCAATGACCCAGGGAAACCAAGCTTACCTTAAGCAGTTTAGCATTAAGAATTTGAGAAACCAAATCTCTATTTTTATGCAGAAATCAAAGGGTAGAATAAGGAAGCCGTAGGCTACTTAAAAAATATAGCACTTTTCTAGATAATAAATATCTCAAGATCTTACAGCTGATTTTGTAAGAAAAGAAATTGAAAGAAAGTCACCCACATGGGTGCCTGGGTGGCTCAGTCTTTAAGCGTCTGCCTTTGGCTCAGGTCATGATCCCAGGGTCCTGGGATCGAGCTCCGCATCGGGCTTCCTGCTTGGCGGGAAGCCTGTTTCTCCCTCTTCCACTCCCCCTGCTTGTGTTCCCTCTCTCGCTATGTCTCTCTCTGTCAGATAAATAAATAAATTCTTAAAAAAAAAAAAAAGAAAGTCACCCACAGTCACACTGACTGATGGGCAAGACTCTTAGTCCCGCCCAACTTTTTTTTTAAACATATTGGTAATAGTAAAAGTGCAGATCATATCTACATATAATTTTGTATCTTGTTTTTCTCTTGTAATGTGAAAGTATTTCCCCATAGTTTTTCTAACTGATTTTTGACTTGCTACATACCATTCCCTGAGTCGATAGGCACTTGTTTATTTAACCATGTCCCTTAAATTGGATCTGAGGCTCCTTTCTTCTTTTGCCAGTGTGTTCGTTTGTTTTAGCTACTGACAACTTCCTGTGAGAAAGAGGAGGATGAAGCAGCCAATGAGTTGACAAAATCGTTTGCAGCCGTATCATGCATTCGGGTGTGTATTTCAGGGTATGGTGCACACTATAGGATGTGATCTGGCCCAAAAGACACAGTGGCTAAGAACACAGGTTTTGGAGTCAGCAGATATTGGCTTTATTTCTGGATCTACAGAGCTATGTGATTAATCTAGAAAAATTTCATGAACTTTCCACGAGCCTCAGTCTTTTGATCTGCTAAGTGGGAACAACCCTGTCTCCCTCATGACATTATGGCGAGGATGAAATGATTGGTGCTCGGTACATAGCCATGCTCGTAAGATGGTTGCTGTTCTTCTGTGTCTCCACTATTCCTCATCTAAGTAGAAACAGTCACTTATTTACTCAGCATTTACCCAGTACCTGTTGTGTGTCTAGCACTGAACTCCAGATATTGGCGAGGCAGAGATGAATGAGGCTCAGGTCCTGCTCTGTGGGTCCCCTGGTCTCCAGGAACCCAGACAGTTGACTAGACAGACAAGACCCCTGTGTGACTAGGGAAGCTCTAGGAGCAGGTACTGCTTCAAGGATGGCTCCTGGGAAATATAACAGAAAAAGCCCGGAGTTCGGCACACACAAGATCGAAGTTCAGATTCTGATTTTGCTGCTCACTTATTCTGAGGCCTTGGGCATCTTACTTCAATTCTCTGCAATTTAGTTTCTGCATTTGTATTCCTGCTCTACAAGTTGGTTTGAGGCACAGAAATAATGTATACGTAGTGCGCGGCATGCAACAGATGCGTGAAGGTGATTATGCTTGACATCTTCAGGGCCCCAACAGTGGCTGATTTTTATGATCATGAATCCGACCAAGTCCAGCGTCGTGAAATGTCAAAGACTGGCTCGGTTGTGCTCAGGTTAGTCTGAAATACGTTTAATTACAGTTGAATCCTTTGTAAGCTGGTCATCTGCACGGGATGTGTATGGTAATGTGGAAATATTAGAATATTCGAATCTCCATGAATAGCATTTCTTGGCCATTATGTAAAAGCCAAAGAAAAATGACTTACGAAGACACTGATTGCTTCTTTGCTTTGAAGAGCCTCAGAATGCAGAATGTCCGCACAGCCAAGAATATGGCTCACACCATATATCCTGTCATCCCTCAGACGGAGCAGGGCAGCAGAAATTGAATCTGTTTAGCAGGATGTCTTTACGTGTGAAGATTTCTTGCTGCTCTGTGAATGCTTATTTGCTTATTTATTCATAGATGGAGAAAGTACTTTTCTTTCATTCTGTTTCCAAATTATAGCCCCAAAGTAACAGGCATTTAGTACTGATATGCTAAGAAAGACAGATGAACACTGACCCTCAATTAAAAATTAATAAATATGTTGTAGTGGCATCAAAAAATGCATTTACTTGGTCCAAAATGGAATGAGATGATGCTTAGCATTTTTACTGCAGAGGTCCTACAAGTAAGGCACGTTAGATCCATAAATTGAATACATTGTATCAATTAGGACCTATTATTTAATGTATCATTTTGCTTAGCACTTGATAATGTCTTCTGTGGTTAACTTTGAGTTTGTTTGTTTTTACTATTCAGCTGTATTTACAGGATGCCACCAAAATTTTTATTATTGCTGTGCTATCAGTCAGGTGGTCACTGGACCGCATTTATTCAGCACCTGCTGTGTGCAGCAGTCTCTACAATTCTGGCTTTAAATCCTGAGCTACAAACCGAAATCAGATGAACAATGTCTACAGAAAGCTTGCAGAGGTTTAAAAGTAAGAAAAAACCAGGAAAGTGAGTTATGTTTCCTCAACCAGTGGGCCAGATAGAATGATAGGAGAGATTTTCTTAAACACACAGCAGGATTCATATAAATAAAGGGATGTAATAGTCACAAATACAACATTTAATAATGCTGTGGTTATCTATTTATCTATCTATACATATTTTAATAAAGATTGATTTTTGAGAGAGAGAGTGAGCACATGAGCTGGGGAGGGGCAGAAGTAGAGGAAGAGAGGGAATCTTAAGAGGACTCCCCGCTGAGTGTGGAGCCCGACGCAGGGCTCGATCTCACGACCCTGAGACCATGACCCAAGCCAAACCAGGAGTCAGATACCAAACCGACTGAGCCACCCAGGCACCCCTATATTTTTAAAATAATAATTTAAAAAGAAATATTTAAAAAATTGAAAAATTATTATTAAAAATACAAATTTAAAAATAATAAAATAATTTTCCACTTACAGAAAAGTTGTGAGTCTGGTACAAAGAAGTCCAATATCTCCCTCGCTCTGATTCCCCAACTGGATACTACATAGTCATTGTCACTCTCCTCTTTCTAACCGCTGAGAGTAAGCTGCAGACGTGATGCCTATCAGCCCTACATACCCGCTTGGCTATTTCCCCAAACAAGGACAACCATAGGCCACTGACGGGCAACACTAACACACTGCTCTTATCCTGTCTACAGACCCCATGCGCATTTCACCAACGATGCTACCATTGTTCCTTTCTTCTTTCTGGTTCAGGAAAGGTTCACACATTGCATGCAGTTATGCCTCTTTAGTCTCCTCCTATTTGGAATGATTCTCAACACTCAAGTCTTTTCTGTCCTTAGAAGTTGTAAGGAGTGCAGACCTTCCATTTTGTCAGATGACCTTCAACCTGGGTCCACTGATGTCTCCTCATGATGAGCTTCAGGTCATGCAGCCCTGACAAGAATGTCATGGAAATGAAACTGTGTACCTCTTCGTGTATCTTGCTCGGTGTCACACAAGGTAGACCTGTCATGCCACCACTGCTGAAGGTAGCCTTGACCATCTGGTTGTGTTGGTGCTTTCCCAGTCTCTCCACCACAAAATTACCATTTGTCCTTTGGAAATTGATTAGTATCTTCTGGGGAGATATTCTAAGATTACACTGCACCTCACCAAACCTCCATTCCTTTTTTTTTTCTTCAAATTTTTATTTAAATTCTAGTCAGTTGGTTTCAGTAGAATTTAGTGATGCACACTTACATACAACACCCAGTGCTCATCACAAGTGCCTTCTTTAATCCCCATAATCCATTTAACCCGTCCCCTACCACCTCCCTCCATTCTTTTTTATTAGTTGGCATTTTATTAGCATGGATGTATGGGTTCCTATTCTATTCAGTGGGTTATACTTCATTAAAAGTATTACTTATTTGATTTTCAAATGATCCCAGATTGCGCCTATGGGAGCTCCTTATATTTTATAGACTCTTGTATTCTATGGACATGTCTCCATCAGTCCTTGAGCACGTCCTCATTTTCTGTACAAGATATTCAGAGTCTGGCCCTCAGGCCTACAATCAGCTGTTTCTCCAAAGGGCTCTGATTCCTTTCACAGAGGATGGTGTTTGGAAATCAGATCTGTGTGCTTGGTGTTTGGAAATCAGGATTTGTGTGCTCAGTATGCTTGTTGCTACTGGGGATCATTGCTTCTAGGCTTTCTTGGTGGGTAAAGACAGAAAATATATGTAACTGCAAACACACACACACATCTATAACTCTTTCCATCTCTATCTGTGAGTATCTGTATTAAAAACCATTAGATCATACGAGTACTTCCAATTCCAATACAACGTACCTAGTGCTTTCTGCCCTTAACTCCTTTCCATCATTGTAAGCTAAGAACCTGGCTCTCTCCATCCTCCATATATTTACTTACTTGTTTCATCAGTTTATTTATTTCTTAGTGTAACCTATCTCCTGTGCTCCTGGTGGTCTCTCCCCTGCTCCCCCTTTCCCTTCAGTGTCCCTTGTCCTCAGGTACTGCTGGGCACCCTACCAAGCATACCACTGCCTGCCTCTTTGTGGCTTCCCGAGGCCCCTTGGCCCCCTGCACCCTGGGTGCTGGTGGGCACACCACCTTTGTGCTCCTTTACGGCCCCCTTCTACCAGTGGGGCAGGTTCCTGCCACCTTTTCTGCACAGGAAGATAAGAAAAGACCTGTTTATAGTTTTCACCCCTGTCCCCAGTCACTGAGTTCCTTAAGAGCCAGGAGTGTGTCTTGTTCATCTTTGTAGCCCTACAGCCTAGCAATATTGAGTTATCACAAGTGTTTGTTAATTGAGTGAATACATGAAATAATAAATAAGCATGGCATTTAGGAGGTGAAAAATACTATTTTCAAACATTTCCAAACACTCCTTTCCCCCAGAGGAAACATTTTTCCACACCACCCATATTAATGGAGAAAGTGGGCCACTCTGGCTGAAGCTTCTCCCTTCTCCCTTTGAGGCGTGCATGGACTGAATGTTTGTGCCCCCCCAAATCCATATGTTGAAGCCTAATCCCAATGGGATGGTGTTAGGAGGTGGCCACGTGATTAGGTCATGAGAGTGGAGCTGCCATGAGCGGGATTCATGCCCTTATAAGAAGAGGCCAGCTCACCCTCTATGTGTCCCATGAGGACCTAGCAAGAAGTTGGCCATCTGCCACCTGAAGGCGGGCTCTCCCCAGAACGCGGCCATGCTGGCTCTGTGATCTCAGCCTTCCAGCCCCCATACTGTGAGAAATAAATGTTTATCGGGTAAGCGCCCAGTCTATGGTACTCTGTTCCAGCAGCCTGAGCCGACCAAGACGTGCTCGGCATGGTTTCGGGGACACAGCCAGTGTCTCTGCATTCCTTGGTCCGTTCACTCATTCGTTGGCTTGTACACGGCTGAGCGCCAGACAGGGTGCTCTGCTGGCCCCTGGAGGAACGCGGGTTTTTAGGCAGGGAGGTGACTGGTCCTGCAGAAGTGAGGGTGATGTGGCCTGGCTGGAAGCAGTGGAAATGGGGAAGGAGGCAGGAGTGTGGCAGACGCCAGCAGGATGTGGAGGCACAGGAGGCGATGGGTCCAAGAACCCAAAGCTGTAGGCCTGGCCGGCGGGGACCTGCTCAGGGCCTGAGGCAGGTAGAGTAAAATCTTGCAAGGTAGACGGTGGATTTCATTTTAGACGTGATGAGTTTTTCATCCTTTTTTTTTTTTTTTTTAAAGATTTTATTTATTTGACAGAGAGAGACACAGCGAGAGAGGGAACACAAGCAGGGGGAGTGGGAGAGGGAGAAGCAGGCTCCCCGCTGAGCAGGGAGCCCGATGCGGGGCTCGATCCCAGGACCCTGGGATCATGACCTGAGCCAAAGGCAGACGCTTAACGACTGAGCCACCTGGGTGCCCCGAGTTTTTCATCTTTATGCTTATTTAGTGGCTGATGAAAACGATGTAAAGTGGCTCAAGAAAACTCACCCAAAAAGAAATACCATGAGGGGACGTAACTTGAGTTTAGCCGGACACTTTTTGGTGTGTGCTCACTCTGAGCCAGGCAGCAGCCCCGTGTGGTTTGCACAGTGACAAGCATGGTGACACGGTCCTTCTCTCATGGACATGGGAGGCCCTGCATGAGGGGAGGCAAGTGTGAGGCTCTCATGCGGGTAGAAGTCTGGGTGTGCTGAGGCGGCATGGAGACCAGGGAGCCCTCCTGAGGGTGCTGAGATCTGAGTGGGGAACAGGGCTTGCCCGGGCCGCTGTGGGAAAGGGTGTTTCTGGCAGAAGGAACAGCAGATTTCCCAGCTCAGCTCACAGTCACCTCGTCCTGGTTGTTTGGGCCACAAACACTGGGTCACTCGGACTTCTGTCTTCTTCCATTCCTGGTGTCCCATCTGTGGCTTATCCTGTTAAACAAGAGTCCGTTGTGTCACTCCACTGCTCAAAACCCTCCAGGGGCTCCTTTCTCCCTCCAGGTCAACAGACGGTCCTTAGTGACGATCAAGCCTACCCCAGCCCCCTCTCCCCTTTGCTTGCTGCCTCAGGGCCTTTGCCCTGGCTGGGAGCTCCCTCTGCCTGCAATATCGAATTAGTGAATAGGGGTAGACTTTGGGGGAACCAGTAAAATGCACCCTCATGCTGGGCAGAGGTGATGCCAGCATGTGAGGTGGAACCCCAGGTAGCTGATAGCCATTTGAGAAGCTGGGGTAGAAAGCCATTTAGAGATTGGGGACAATAAGCTCTTGAATGCGTGGTGACTGTCCTGGTGCACCTTTCCAGTCATAAAATGGGAATAACTTTTGATGTCACCCTTTCGAAGGTGAATGGCAATGCAGAGCACAGCGAGTCAAATATTTACTGGGATAATTTATATTTGCCTTTGAAACTCATTGTGAGTGTGGTGTTTGGCAGCCAATTTACCATTTCCGGGGTTTGGTTTGGCTTGATGGACTTGCAGTGTCCGAGGGCTTTTCACCGGGCAGTGGGAGAATCCGGCTGGGGGCAGAGGGAGGCCAGGCTGGTGTCTAGCGGCCTTGCCAACGTTCCAAGGCCACGACCTCATGGTACTGCTGACAATAGCCAACCCTTTGGACACGTGCTAGGTGTGGGCCCGGCACTAAATGCTTTGCCTTAGATGATCTCATTTAATCCTCAGGAAACCTTGGGACGTAGATATTATTATTAGCCCTGAATCCACAGATTAGCAAACTGAAATGTAGGAAGGTTAAGTAGCTGGAAGGTCAGCTAGGAACGGCAGGGCAGAGCTGTAGACGCGGGCTTTGTCCTCATCCCTGCATAATAGTGTTTCGACACAGCTTCACCACCACATTACGACAGCACGAAGATGTTATTCTAAAGCACGTAACATAAGAAACTTACTGCTTTTCACGGCAGTTTTGATTTTATATAGCACAGATTAAATAAATAACCAAGTAATAAAATTAATTGATTAATTAAAATTAAAAAAAATAATTAAAATGAAATAAAATAAAAATTTTTTAAAAAATGTTTGAAGCCTGGTGTTAGGGAATAGGTGTGTTTTGGCATTATTCTGGAAGAACTGCCAGGCCAGACTGCACTGTGTGTTGTAGGTGTGGTGTCTGGATTAGCACCAGCCGTCGCTTTGAAGAAGGTGGCTCAGATTGAGAGCCCTTGGCCGTTACCTGTGACTTGGTCTTGAAGTCAGTAAATGAGCCTTTCTGGTGCCGTTAGAATGAATCCTTGGCAAATTCTCTGGGCAATTCCTGGCTGTTGGTCCCAATGAATATGGCAAGTTAATGGAGAGGATGTTTGCTGCCCACCACACCTGAGGCCTGCCTTTCCTCCACCCAGGTGCGCGTGTCTTGGGAGGGGGCCAGCAGGAGACCAGTGTCGTGTCGAGGGGTGTGCTGTGATTAGCGTTGACCTCTGCTGGTATACAAAAAAAAATTTTGTCCAAAGCGTTTTAAAAATAACAAGCTTCTTGGGGCGCCTGGTGGCTCAGGCGGTTAAGCATCTGACTCTTGATTTTGGCTCAGGGCATGATCTTGGGGTCCTGAGATCGAGCCCTGTGTCCGGCTCTGCATTCAGCAGGGAGTCTGCTTGAGATTCTCTCTCTTTCTCTCTCCCTCTGCTCTCCCCCTTCTCTCATGTGCCCTCTCTCTCTCAAATAAATAAATAAATCTTAAAAAAAACACAAGCTTGTTGGAAACAGTGTTTTAATTTAAAATTGGGTCTTATATATATTTTTTTTATACCATTTTTTTTTTATTATGTTATGTTAGTCACCATGGTTTACTTGGAAAATGGCCTGTAGGGCAGGGAAACATACAAACATTTTCTAACCACGGCGCACACAGAGGATGACATTTGCATTGCATGCCAGGGTAAGCAGTAGGTGCTCATGGCCAGGGTGGCTGCCTGGGGCCCTGGGTGGCCCCAGGGCCCATCTACTATCCAAGGGTGGAGCCCATCGAAGTTTCTGCCCCCTTGCCTGGCACAGACCAGCAGGAGGGAAGATCTGATGGTTGGTATTTTTAAACCCAGTCCTTATATTTCTGCAAAAATGGCTTTATGGGAGACTTCCCCATTCTTTAGGTGTTTGGTTATGAAGGTAAGTTCTTATTTGAGGGGATTCTAATTTCCAAAGTTTACTTTTTTAGAGAAAAATTGTTTTACAGTGATTCTGTATTTGTACCTTGTCCTAGGGAAACTTAAGGTCATTAAAAAAATAATAAGACCCCTACTTTATAACAGAGGTGGATATATGGTCATCTGTAACATAGAATTGGAACATCGCTTTTATGACTTTAATGATTATAACTGGTTCTATCATGATGGGCAGTTTCTAAGGAAATGTCCTTAAAGTCCAAGCTTGGGCACTTGAGATGAAGGTGCTGGCCATGAATGCAGGGGCTGTTGCGTTAGGTCACTAAGATGGACGCTGGCTGGGGTGGGGCTCTGGGACGCTGGGTTCCCTATTTTGAGTTTCACGGTCCTTGACTCCTCCCTCTCACGTTTTGGGTTTCCAGCTGAGGCGCTGGGACACAGATTGGAAGAACTGGAGAAAGAGAAGAGCAGCCTGCACTTCCAGCTTCCTTCCAGGCAGCCGGCCCTCTGCGGCCTCCTGGACCACCTGCACGCACAGGCCCAAGCTGCCATGCGCCTCAGGGCCGCTCAGCCGTGAGTACTTGGGATCGCCCCCACCTTCCTCTCCTGGCTCCCACATGGTGAAGAGCGGGGAGTGGCTTAGCTAGGGAGACCCTCAGCTGCTTTTTCCTGGGAAGCACCCTTTGGTTGGTTGGGCAGGTGGGGGGGGGGGTTCCTTCCAGAGTGAGCGACTGGTGTAGGTCATGCTCCCGTAAGAAGCCATTTCTGCTCATTGACAGGGAGAGACCCTCCCCAAGGGTCTGGGTGCTAAGCTTCCCCTGGGAAGCCAACCCTCTCCGGTGGTGGGGTGGATTTGCTCTTGTCAGGAGCCGCTTGGTAAGCCTGTAAGATCCACAGGTGGTCCTCTCTACTGAAGGCTGAAAACACATCCTCCTCCTGACCTGCACTTCCAGCTCCTGATCAACTTTTGCTATTTCTGCTACCCAGGGGTCCCCCGGGATTGGTGGTATGTAGGGTGCAACTGCTCTTTCTAATGCAGTGGCTCTCAATCCTGGCTGCATGTTTGAATCACCTGGAGCGTTTTTAAATGTCCAGCTTCCGGCCACACCGACCAAGTCAGGCTCTCTGGGGGTGGATCCCAGGCGCTGGCATGTCTGAAAAGTCTGAGGACCACTGCTCCCATCCACCTGCTTGTTGCCTCTCTTCCGGATAAAGGCTTGCAAGGGAACATGTTTGTGACACATGCTATCAGCCTAATCACAGTTCAGGCCTGCTTCTACTTAGGGATAAACATGGCTACAGCAATTATATTTTATTTCCAACTTCCAGTGAGCCCCAATAATCACAAGATTGATTGTCTGGCTCATTCCTATTAAGTGTACATGGCATCGTTCATTCAGTCTATCTTGGTGCCTCCCTACAGCCTGTCTTAACAGTGATGCCAATTATTTTCTCATATTCTCGCCCTGCAGTTTGCTGGTGGCACATAGCCGAGTGCCTGGCCCCTGGCATGGGCTTCCTTATAAATATTTGTTGAGTGAACTTTTACTGGGCTTCTTAAAGAGCAGTTGGATTGCACCTCCCTGTTTCTATTCATTTTTTCATCTGACATTGAGGTATCACCTCATTTCCTCTCCCTTTCTCGCATGGGGTCCTTCCCAATGTGACTTTCTACTGGATTCTTTCTTTTTTTCTTTGAGGTTCTTTCTTGTCCTTCCCTCCCGTCTTGGGTCATTGTTAGCATCTGCCAATGTATTGTGTGTCTATTTATTTAACAACATTTGTGTAACGGTTACCAAGTGCTTTAGAAATTAACTACTTCTTTTCATTTTTATTGTGAGAAAGTATACGTACCATACAAGTTACCATTTCAACCATTTTTAAGCGTACAGGTCAGAAACATAAGTTCATCCACATCGTTGTGCCACGGTCACCACCGTCCGTCTATAGAACTCTTGTCATCTTCCCAAACTGAGACCCTGTCCTTACTAAACACGAGCTCTCCACTCCCCAACCTGCCCCCAGCCCCAGGCCACCACCTTTCTACTTTCTGTCTCTCTGAATTTGACTTTTCTAGGGATCTCATGTAAGTGGAATCACACAATATTTGTCCTTATTTCACTGAACATAATGTCCTCAAGTTTCATTCATGTCATGCCATGGGTCAGAATTTTCTTCCTTTGGAAGGCTGAGTACTATTTCATTTCATTACTATTTCATCGTGAGGATGGACCACATTTTGCTTATCTAGTCTTCCTGCAATGGACTTTTAATCCTCAAGACAATTCTAGGAGGTAGAACTATTTTATATCTGTATCTATATGGAGATCAACAGCATTGTCATCTGTATTTATATTTGTACTTGGCCCAGGAAAGGTTAAGGGGCTCATGCAGAACCCCCAGCAGATGGGTGCTGAGCCCGGACACAGGGCTGGTGGTCTGGCGTGGGTCCTGACTTGGAACTAGCTCGCTGAGCTGCCTAAGCCTGAGCTGGCAAAGGCTTTTCAATGATTGTCTCTTTAGCCTGCATGTGATTTGAATGGAGATCGACGCTTTAGTTATGATCTTGGCTGAGTTTCTTATGGAACACGATGAACACGGTATCACCCATTCTCACTCAGTTAGGTTACACCATCTGACATTCTTTCTCTCTGTGACTTATAAAGATGGCAGTTTCATAGAGTTCAATTTAATATGTTCCCCATAAAAGTGTAGGCCTTTATTAACCATTTATTAAGCTAATATAAGCTGTCGGCTTACCTTGTTAACTGTTATCCCCTATCCTTTTCCTCAAGGGGTTACCTGCACACTGTGCTTTTAGTTCTCGTTCGCTTTTGGGTTGAATGGGATCTGACCTCTATGATCTGATTTCTGACCTGATTTTTATCTGTCATCTGATTTCTATCTCTCTCACTGCTTGCAGTCAGCAATGATTTTCTGTTAGATTTAAAGGGCATTTTTCAATTCTTATTTTTCTCTGTATCATTGCATGGCCTGGAATTTTTAATCAATCAAATTCGTTCCTAAGACTCTCTCCCCCCCTAGGCTTTCATGACTCACCCTTTCCTGGTCTTCTTGCTACCTTGCTGGCCGTTCTTCTCAACCGCGTGTGAGCTCCTTTTCCTCTCCCCGTCTCCTTGATATGGATGTTCCTCTGTCTTCTGTTCTACCCTATCCTGTCTTCTCACTTTATATATTCTCTTTCTGGGTAATCTCAAATACACGCATGCTTCGGGTACCATTAACATACTGATTTTCCTCAAATTTATGTCCCTAGCCCTGATCCCTATCCAGAGTTCCAGTCTACCATTCGGCTTTTATTGAACATCTCCCTGACTTTGACTGAGTTTACTATCTCTTTATCGTTATTTTATCCTAAAAAATTTACTATATTTTTATCCTTGCCTTTACTAAATTTATCTTAAAAATATTTATTAGGTTTACTGTCCTTCTCCCCAGTCAACCCCTTCTCCTATATCCCTGATCTCAGTGACTTTGTCATTGACCCAGTCATCCAGGTAGGAACTCTGAGACATACGTGGCCCCTCCTTTTGCTTTGCTTCCAATTTCATTGTTGATCCTACTGTCTAAACTTATCTCATTCCCACTCACTTTGCTCACTCATGTCACTCAGAGTTTCTTTCTTTCTTTTTTTTTTTTTTTAGAGAGAGAGAGTGTGGCACAGGCACAAGTGTTGGGGAAGGGGCAGAGGGAGAGAGAATCTTAAGCAGGCTCCATGCTCAGCATGGAGCCCAACGTGGGGCTCGATCTTACAACCCTGGGATCATGACCTGAGCTGAAATCACGAGTCAGATGCTCAGCCAACTGAGCCACCCAGGTGCCCCTCAGAGTTTCTAAACCTGGATTATTGCAGTGGTCTCCTTGCTGGTGTTCCTGATTCCACTATTATTCCCTGTCACTCACCCTCCACAGTGCCACAGATGGAAATATTGTGTCATGTCCAGTGGCTCTCAGCATCTTCAGGATAAGATCCGTGCTGATTACTTAGCATGACATTCAAAGCTTTTCCAGTCCAGCTTCTGCCCTGCTTCTCAGTAGCCCAGAATTTGACTAGCCGTCACCAAAACCTGCAGTCCACACACACTGAAGCATTAGAAGTCACCTACATGCTGTGAATGTTTCTGAATTCTATGATCTTGTACATGCCCCACCGTGACCACCTCTTGCTCATTCTTCAAGACTCAGCTCAGCTACCATCCTTGTGAAGCCTTGTCCTGAAGTCACACCATCTCCCCCTCAAATTACTGGAGCACCTTCAATTACCTCACCCCTGCCTTGGGTCTTAAATAAATAAACCTGTGTCCTTGATTATCGGTCTATTCTTCAGACTGTGAGCTCAAGGACAAGACTGTGTTTGTATTTATCTTTTTATTCCTTCCTGGAGACCAGAACAGTGGCTGATCCCAAATAGGTATTCCATAAATATTCATTGAATGAATGAATATGATCATACATGGATGTATCTATATATAGGTTCACAAAGATATATATGAATATCTATTGAGAGAGAGAGAAAGAGAATCTTCACTCTAATGTGGTTCAGTTGCCCTAGAGAAAATGCTCCTTCAGCCTTTTTTCTGACACCTCCAGCAAGAACTTTTATAGTATCTTGATAGAACCATGGCTTATAGGTCAGGAGGCCCAAGTTCTGGTCCCATCTTTTCTACTAACGAGCTCTATATGACCTGGCATAGGTTCCTAATTTCTTCACACTTCACTTTCTTCATCAGAAAATGAGAGGGTTGAATTAGATAGCTATTTTCCAAACCTCAGTGATTTATGTATAATTGTGGCTTTTCTTTGCCAAATCTACCTGTCCTATTATTAATGCAAATAGAAAATAATGACTCAAAATCAACTTCTTAAATTTTTTCTAATGCATATGAACAGAATTATATAGTTAGTAATAATCTTTAGAAAGTTGTCTTTCAATGTGCCAACTGCCCATCTAGCCTGTCATCAACAGAATCATCTGGACTCATGGGTTCCCCCTAAACCAGGGACTGTGGCTGCAGTTCTCATAGCGGCCACCAGGGGGCCACGGTGCGGGGCTAAAGCTCCCACAGTCCGGAGCCAGGACAGAGCTGGGACAAAAAAAAAAGTTTCTCACAGGCCAGGGGCTCTTCTCTGAGTCAAGGAGGAAATAGGATACTTTCCAATGAATGGTACTTTTCCTGTAGAAATGAAATAGTTGTATTGACATGGGAAATTTTCAGTACTAATGAATAACACAAATATGTGCCTTTTGGGGATCCCTATTTCTTTGAGAATCTGATGAGAGCTATAGATTCCTTCCATCACCAACCACGTATATACAACCATGTAAAGGACTGCATGTGGTTTCAAGAGACTCACAGGCCTTCTGAGGCTCATCCATTCACTCTGCAGGGGGGTCTTTGGCTTTTTTTGGGGGGGTGGGTCTTTGGATCTCAGGTTAAGAAAATTTGGTTTAGAATAAGATTTAAGGAAATGCAAACATCCAAGTACAGTCAGGTCCGGTACTTCATTTTTATTTTTATTTTTTTAATATTTTTTATTTTTTTAAATTTTTTTATTGTTATGTTAATCACCATACATTACATCATTAGTTTTAGATATAGTGTTCCATGATTCATTGTTTGTGCATAACACCCAGTGCTCCATGCAGAACATGCCCTCCTCAATACCCATCACCAGGCTAACCCATCCTCCCACCCCCCTCCCCTCTAGAACCCTCAGTTTGTTTTTCAGAGTCCATCGTCTCTCATGGTTTTTCTCCCCCTCCGATTTCCCCCCCTTCATTCTTCCCCTCCTGCTACATTCTTCTTCTTCTTTTTTTCTTTCTTAACATATATTGCATTATTTGTTTCAGAGGTACAGATCTGAGATTCAACAGTCTTGCACAATTCACAGCGCTTACCAGAGCACATACCCTCCCCAGTGTCCATCACCCAGTCACCCCATCCCTCCCACCCCACCCCCCACTCCAGCAACCCTCAGTTTGTTTCCTGAGATTAAGAATTCCTCATATCAGTGAGGTCATATGATACATGTCTTTCTCTGTTTGACTTATTTCGCTCAGCATAACACCCTCCAGTTCCATCCACGTCGTTGCAAATGGCAAGATCTCATTCCTTTTGATGGCTGCATAATATTCCATTGTATATATATACCACTTCTTCTTTATCCATTCATCTGTTGATGGACATCTTGGCTCTTTCCACAGTTTGGCTATTGTGGACATGGCTGCTATAAACATCGGGGTGCACGTACCCTTTCGGGTCCCTACTTTTGTATCTTTGGGGTAAATACCCAGTAGTGCAATTGCTGGATCATATGGTAGCTCTATTTTCAACTTTTTGAGGAACCTCCATACTGTTTTCCAGAGTGGCTGCACCAGCTTGCATTCCCACCAACAGTGTAGGAGGGTTCCCCTTTCTCCACATCCCCGCCAACATCTGTCATTTCCTGACTTGTTAATTTTAGCCATTCTGACTGGTGTGAGGTGGTATCTCATTGAGGTTTTGATTTGGATTTCCCTGATGCTGAGCGATATTGAACACTTTCATGTGTCTGTTGGCCGTTTGGATGTCTTCTTTGGAAAAATGTCTGTTCATGTCTTCTGCCCATTTCTTGATTGGATTCTTTGTTCTTTTGGTGTTGAGTTTGATGAGTTCTTTATAGATTTTGGATACTAGCCCTTTATCTGATATGTCATTTGCAAATATCTTCTCCCATTTTGTCGGTTGTCTTTTGGTTTTGTTGACTGTTTCCTTTGCTTTGCAAAAGCTTTTTATCTTGATGAAGTCCCAATAGTTCATTTTTGCCCTTGCTTCCCTTGCCTTTGACGATGTTTCTAGGAAGAAGTTGCTGCGGCTGAGGTCGAAGAGGTTGCTGCCTGTGTTCTCCTTTAGGATTTTGATGGACTCCTGTCTCACATTGAGGTCTTTCAACCATTTGGAGTCTATTTTTGTGTGTGGTGTAAGGAAATGGTCCAGTTTCATTCTTCTGCATGTGGCTGTCCAATTTTCCCAACACCATTTGTTGAAGAGACTGTCTTTTTTCCATTGGACATTCTTTCCTGCTTTGTCAAAGATGAGTTGACCATATAGTTGAGGGTCCATTTCTGGGCTCTCTATTCTGTTCCATTGATCTATGTGTCTGTTTTTGTGCCAGTACCATACTGTCTTGATGATGACAGCTTTGTAGTAGAGCTGGAAATCTGGAATTGTGATGCCGCCAGCTTTGCTTTTCTTTTTCAACATTCCTCTGGCTATGCGGGGTCTTTTCTGGTTCCATACAAATTTTAGGATTATTTGTTCCATTTCTTTGAAGAAAGTGGATGGTATTTTGATGGGGATTGCATTGAATGTGTAGATTGCTCTAGGTAGGATTGACATCTTCACAATATTTGTTCTTCCAATCCATGAGCATGGAACGTTTTTCCATTTCTTTGTGTCTTCCTCAATTTCTTTCATGAGTATTTTATAGTTTTCTGAGTACAGATCCTTTTCCTCTTTGGTTAGATTTATTCCTAGGTATCTTATGGTTTTGGGTGCAATTGTAAATGGGATCGACTCCTTAATTTCTCTTTCTTCTGACTTGTTGTTGGTGTATAGGAATGCCACTGACTTCTGTGCATTGATTTTATATCCTGCCACTTTACTGAATTCCTGTATGAGTTCTAGCAGTTTTGGGGTGGAGTCTTTGGGATTTTCCACATAAAGTATCATATCATCTGCAAAGAGTGAGAGTTTGACTTCTTCTTTGCCAATTTGGATGCCTTTGATTTCTTTTTGTTGTCTGATTGCTGTGGCTAGGACTTCCAATACTATGTTGAATAGCAGTGGTGATAGTGGACATCCCTGCCGCGTTCCTGACCTTAGGGGGAAAGCTCTCAGTTTTTCCCCATTGAGAATGATATTCGCTGTAGGTTTTTCATAGATGGCTTTTATGATATTGAGGTATGTACCCTCTATGCCTATACTCTGAAGAGTTTTGATCAAGAAAGGATGCTGTACTTTGTCAAATGCTTTTTCTGCATCTATTGAGAGGATCATATGATTCTTGTTCTTTCTTTTGTTAATGTATTGTATCACGTTGATTGATTTGCGGATGTTGAACCAACCTTGCAGCCCAGGGATAAATCCGACTTGGTCGTGGTGAATAATCCTTTTAATGTACTGTTGGATCCTATTGGCTAGTATTTTGGTCAGAATTTTTGCATCCATGTTCATCAGGGATATTGGTCTGTCATTCTCCTTTTTGATGGGGTCTTTGTCTGGTTTTGGGATCAAGGTAATGCTGGCCTCATAAAATGAGTTTGGAAGTTTTCCTTCCATTTCTATTTTTTGGAACAGTTTCAGAAGGATAGGTATTAATTCTTCTTGAAATGTTTGGTAGAATTCCCCTGGGAAGCCATCTGGCCCTGGGCTTTTGTGTTTTGGGAGATTTTTGATGACTGCTTCTATTTCCTTAGTGGTTATAGGTCTGTTCAGGTTTTCTATTTCTTCCTGGTTCAGTTTTGGTAGTTGATACATCTCTAGGAATGCATCCATTTCTTCCAGGTTATCTAATTTGCTGGCATAGAGTTGCTCATAATATGTTCTTATAATTGTTTGTATTTCTTTGGTGTTGGTTGTGATTTCTCCTCTTTCATTCATGATTTTGTTGATTTGGGTCATTTCTCTTTTCTTTTTGATAAGTCTGGCCAGGGGCTTATCAATCTTGTTAATTCTTTCAAAGAACCAGCTCCTAGTTTCGTTGATCTGTTCTACTGTTCTTTTGGTTTCTAGTTCATTGATTTCTGCTCTGATCTTTATTATTTCTCTTCTCCTGCTGGGTTTAGGCTTTATTTGGTGTTCTTTCTCCAGCTCCTTTAGGTGTAGGGTTAGGTTGTGTACTTGAGACCTTTCTTGTTTCTTGAGAAAGGCTTGTATTGCTATATACTTTCCTCTTAGGACTGCCTTTGCTGTATCCCAAAGATTTTGAATAGTTGTGTTTTCATTTTCATTGGTTTCCATGAATTTTTTGAATTCTTCTTTAATTTCCTGGTTGACCCATTCATTCTTCAGTAGGATGCTCTTTAGCCTCCATGTATTTGAGTTCTTTCCGACTTTCCTCTTGTGATTGAGTTCTAGTTTCAAAGCATTGTGGTCTGAAAATATGCAGGGGATGATCCCAATCTTTTGGTGGTACTTCATTTTTAATTTTTACTGTCACTTTGTTCTTAATAATCGGTGCCATTCAACTTTTTAAAAACCACTGTGTAATTCTCTGAGTGTCATCGCTTCTCGGCCTTTTGGCTAAGATCGAGCGTAGTTCTCAGAGTCTTGTGTAGACTACCACCCTGAATCACACTGAGTTTGTTCAGGTCCTTCCTGCAGCCCAGAGAGTTTCAGCTGCTTCCTTCATGAACTAACCGGGCTTTTCTAATGGCAGGCACCAGCCCTCACGTGGTGTGACGCCCTGCCCTGGTTGTGGGTCCCCAGGGGCCGCTCAGGGTAGATAAGATACTGGTTCAGGATCAGTAAGATAACTGGCTCATGGGGTGTTTCTCCATCAGTGGAGGTACAAACACACCATGGTGTTTGTCCAGTCTCTGTTGCGCTCTGTTGAGTACATCTTCCCAATTTTTTTTATGATATCCTGGGCAGGTAAGACAAATGTCTGAGCCATTTTCAGTTATTGATGGTCATCCAGCCCGGTCCAGTTTGAAACTTCAATTATATATCAGTTTCCAATCTCTCCCTGTCCAGTGTCTGTAACGTTCTTCTTGTTGGTCATCACTGCCTCCCTGGCTAATAAGCTGGGACGGTCTGTGCATATGGGCGTTGGCATGCTCATTGTCTATGGCACTAACGTGTGGGTTCTCCAGATGACACTGCAGGCCCTCCCCACTGCCCAGATCCTGATGAGACATGCAACCACCCCTTTTCAGATCTTACTCAGCCTCTTTCTGTAGGCCCCTTGCACCATGGGCACAATTTTTGGGAAGATAACTTTTGCGATGTCTACTTGATTTATGGGAAGTTCACATATCTTTGCCACACTGAATGGTGGGTGCTCAGGCTGCCCCATTACAGACCCTCCCTGCCTTGCCATGGCTCTCCAGTTTCTTCATCCCTGCTGAGGGGCTAGTGATCCATCAGAAAGTCTGTTGTGTAAGCATATGTTGCAACAGACACTTGATGCCCCGTGTCCCAATCCCTTGGCCTCCCTCCGATTTCCACGCCAGTTGTGGACAGTTCTGTCCGCCTCAGGCACCCAACAGGTGTATATGCCATGGGGCTTTCTCCGAAGCTTGTGAGAACAGGAAGTGGGTAACGCACCTGAAGGCAACCGTCAAGCACTGGGCTGGAGTTGTTGGATAAATGTGCCAGCCTACGCAGCATCTAGGGGGTACTTTCCACATGTTTTTTCCAGATAATTCCTGGTAGGATTAAGCCCCAGTTGCCCCTGTGGTGATCAGCTCAATAATGTGCCCTTTATTGACTTTTCCTGCTTCTCACTCCCTCACTCAGAAAATAGCCCAAACTCAGATCCTTGTTTCAGACTTTGTAGTAAGAGGACCCAAATTTAGAAAGATGCCCATGTTGGAGAATCAGATGTCAGTCTTCCTGCTTGTAAGGCGCTCCCAATCTTTATGAGTGGGTCTACTGGATTTTCTTGTTTTTGTTTGGTTTGAGTGGGAGTGTTTACTTCCTCTTTGCCCCCATGTGGGGCTGGCGGAAGGGGAAGGAGAAGCATCTCTCATGAAAACTCCATGTCCTACATGGCCAATGGGTGTGTGTGTTGAGTGGTGGTTGACTGGTAGCATCGCTCATGCAGCCCCCAGGGTAGGGCACCCGACCCCACTGTTAGAGTTTAGAATGGAGAGCTTTAGCTTTAGCTTCTTATTCCGGAGCAATTGGAAAACTACACTTCAATATCCTGCTACAGCAATGATCAGAAGGGAGCAGAGGGGCATCTATTCCTGCTGTATCTTTCCTTCAGTCGAAAGAGTTATTTTTTTCTTTCTCCTAAGAGAGAGGTTTGGCCGACTATCGCACATATGACTGATAATTTTCTCATTAATACCTTGCATTTCTCTGACTGTATATCCCATGTATTTTCCCACTGGACCTTCACCAATATGTACTTTAAAATTGGTCATACTTACAACTTAAATTGTGTGTGTGTGTGGGAGGCCATGTGCAAAATGTCCTTTATCAAAGACTCTTGCCCAACGGATAACTGAAAACACAAGTGGACAAAATACAACAATGTTTAAAAACAAAGATAGACAATGGTTTTCCAGTGGGGCTTATCAAGGCAGAGCTCTGGTTGGCCTGTCCAAATATTTCCTGCTCACTTGCTGCCTTTCAGGTGGGAACAGAGGAGATCAATGTTTGTAGTTGGTGCTGCTTCTGGACCGAGTCATTTTTCCTCTGACCAGCCCTTCCTCTGTTCCCTTTGAACCATGTCATCCTTTATTGTCATTTAATTGTCATGTCGGGACCTTCCCACTATGGAATTCAGGGACAACCAGCTCTAAGTTCACAGCCTGGAATGGAGATGCACTGCATAAGATGAGAAAGTAACTGTTACAGACACATTTTACCAGAGGTAGAACACAAGATGCCTACGTTATGGTAGGGTGTAACAATGGTCATTATTACCAAAACACAGCAGGGTATGTTTCTGAACCTGAATCCGGGCTCAAGGTCAGGAGCCAGATGTTACTAGCATGGCACGTGCCACACTCCCAGGAGACCCACTGCTGACCCCTTGTCATCACCTCAAGATGGGAACAGAGGAGAGAAGTAGGTGGGGTGAGCCCCAGTGGACTCCTCAGAAGTTGTTTTAGAACTAGTGGATTATAAGTGACATCTTCCAAATAAAGGTCTCCCATGCCATCCTCTTTGCTCAAATTCAACTGAAGTCTGTCCTGAAGCTGGATGTGTCGGGCATCGCTATTTATAACGGACATTATAACCCAAGTAAATATATACATGTGTGTATATATACATACATATATACATATACATATATATATAAATATATATAAATGTTTATGGGGTGCCTGGGTGGCTCAGTCGGTTAAGCATCTGCCTTCGGCTCAGGTCATGATCCCAGGTCCTGGGATCGAGCCCCACATCGGGCTCAGCAGGAAGCCTGCTTCTCCCTCTCCCAGTCCCCCTGCTTGTGCTCCCCCTCTCGCTGTGTCTCTCTGTCAAATAAATAAATAAAATCTTTCAAAAATATATATAAATGTTTATAACTGACATCAAAACTCAAGGAAATATTCTCATGCCTCTCTAGCGGGGCAGTCATTTCTCTGAGTGGGATAAGACTGTATGAAACCATGCTGCTTAGTTTCCTAGGGAACATGACCTCTAGTCTAATCTCCTTACTCTTCAGACCCAAATCAGAGATACAGACAAAGGCAGAACTGTAAAGTTATCTGAATTATGCCCGGCATTTTTACAGTATTTGTACTATCACAGTGGCCTTGATCATTTATGACACTTTCTTGGATGACGGAGCTATTTCTAGACTTAAACCACACTTCAGTGATTCTGTGACGGGCCCAAACCACTTCTTTCTCACCATCTTCCCAAAGGGAGGGGGGAGGGAGACACGTGAGTCCTAGGACATAAACTGGTTAGAATGGTCGTCCATGGGGAGCAGCAACGAGCAAAGGTTTTCAGAAGGGGCTGTCCTTGGCTCTTGTTGCCAGAGATAGTCACTGGAACTGAAGTTTTCCCAACTGTAATAATGAGCGCATTGGCCTTGATAAATGCTGTTTTTTTTTTCCTTGACTAAAATTCTTTGCTTCCAGAAGGGGCACAAGATGGCACTTTTTCTGGCACAATGAAGACTGGCATTCCTGTCTGGGAAAGGGAGCTTCTGTGTTGTACACACGACTGTAGGAAGCACAAAAGCACAAGTTTTGCTGTGAGCCGTTCTGGCCCGGGAGGGCCCGGCAGCTGCATTGTCTGGCCTCCCCTCTGCCCTGTCGCATTCGCACTCCACGTGCTTCTGAAGGCCACCCTCAGAGCAGAAGGAGGAGGCCCTGGGGACCTGGGTGCCACTAGGGAGGAGGTTCATCTCAGGCACACACTCATTAGCCACCTGCCTCTGGAAACGGTGATTCCCAGACGGCGTTTCATTCTTTTCTCAATATTACTGAACTACGTGCTCACAGAAGTCACATGTGGGGTCACTGGGATGAGAAGTGTTCTCACTGCTTTGAGCATAGGATCTTATTTTACCAACGGGGTTTTCCCCTCTTTCCATGGTTGGGGGGGAAAGACCAATGTAGAAAGGCCAGGATATTTCCAGCACTGGGCAGCCCCAGATGGGGGCCTGCATGAAACCGGGAGGCGGAGGGCAGGGTGTTCGAGACCCCAAGTCCCTGTTGGCACCCAGGGCTGTTCTAACATTCCAACCCTCGTGTTTTTAATTCTGGCCCCTGAGGGATTTGCTCGTTTTACATACTGATTAGTTTATTGCAGCAATGCTAATTTGTACTGACATTAGGGATTACACACTGAGAATTATTAAATATAAAGGGAACAACATGTCAGAAGGAAGAGGGAGCATGACTCAGAGGACTGAACATCTGAACGACGGAAACCTGTCCCCTGCTTCATTACTGAGCCGCAGTGTGTCCTGGGGCCGCCACTCAGCCATCTATGGACGGCTTCCTACACCCGGAGTCAAAGTGTGCGAGACGGAGAGAGGAGTTTTGGTTAACCACAGGGGCTTTTCTTATGGCTTAAGTAATGAATGTGATTAACAATAATATGGAGAATTCCCAGTCCCCACCTGTGGCTCCTCTGTGGCTAATTTTCAATTCTATGTTGATTTCCTTCAGTAACTCCCCACCCGACCCAGATGGTATCTATTTAGGAAATTCAGGAAACTCTTAATATTTGCATAAGCAGAGCAAATTGGGAAATAAATTAGTGCAAAGAAATGATCCAGTGCAACAGAAAGCTGAATGCAAACGACTTCTGGATTTTCTAGGCCACGGACTCATTAAATCACTCAACAAATATTTGCTAAGCCCCTACTCAGTGCGGAGCTCAGTCTCTCCTTTAGAGGGAGTGGTTGTGTGACAAGCCGAGACTACGGAGCCCAGAGTGGGAAGCACATCCCATCCCCACGGACGGCAATAGCTGATGATGGTTTTGTTCCAGAGACTTACCTTCTGATACGTGTGAAGATCCTCAGAGACATTTCCTCTTTAATCTTTAATAGGACAGTGTGTCCGCTGGACATGCCCACGGAGCTCATGTTCCCTATGCAAACACGGAGGCACGAGGGATGGCAAATAGCGAGCCCCCTGAGGTCAGAGGGGCTCTGCCTCCTCCCTCATACTTAGTGCGAGGGTGGGGCCTGCACACAGTAGGTGCGCAGTGCTCATTTGTCGGAAAAGCTGATGATGACCCCTATAATCAGCCATACAGGGAAGGCATCAGCATCCTCATCACCATCCTCATTTTAAAAACGAGGAAGGTTAGGTTCAGAGAGCTTTGATAAATCCAAGGACACGTGGCTAGAAAAAGGCAGGACTCAGGCTCAAACCATGGTCACCTCCCTCCCCGAGCTGAGCCCTCCCTGTCATTCTCCGCCTGCCCTGCTCAATCGCAAGCAAGGGGCCTTAATCCGTGGCTGTGGGTGGCACGGGACTAGAAGCCAGGAGGAAACAGACGTTTATAATCTGGCCAAGAGCCCGAATGGCAGAGGGTGTCCAGGAAAGGGCGGGGAAGTGGGGATCAGCAGGATGCATCCCTGACCCCTCAACTCTGCTGCTGGTTCTCTTGGTGACCGGGAGCAAGTCACTGAATCTCCCCACCACTGCTTCCTCAGTGACAAAACTCATAATAATACGTTCCTCTTAGGTTTGCAATGAGAAGTGAGTGCTAAAAATGATTGTGTCTGGTGTACAGAAAATTCTCCATTCATACTAGTTTATTATCATCAGCTTAAGCATTTTTATTACAACTACTACTGGAATTTGCCTTTACGCACCTGAATCAGAGAGTAACAGGTCTTAAATTTCTAAATTGCATGGTCTGTTATAATAAGTAAGTGGTTTTCGAGATTATTCAGAGAATTTGAATCTGTGTCAGACCCAGGAATACGAGCAAGCTTCCCTTTTCTGTAGCGGCTGTTTTCCAACTTAGAAGAGCTGAGGTGACATATTTTCTACCATTGTTTCTAAAAATAGTAGGGCTGCTTCGTTGCCGTGCTTGGTTGGCTCGCTCATTTGTAAATGCCATGTTAAGATTTAGGAAGTGGGAGACTCACTTCCACTTTGGAACTCCTATAATAATTGGTTTGAGCCTTGGGTTGAGTGTTTGTCCATTGCCTTGTATTATCCTTGTGTTGTGCTCGTCTCCCCTGCTTTGTGCAGGAACCAAATCTTGTATACTGCTGGGTCCCTAGCACCAGGCAGGATGCATGGCGCATAGTGGTTAGGCTTAATAGTGTTTTCTTTTTCTAAATGAATCAATGAAATGGGGTCAGAGTGAAAGGAGATGAAGAGAGCACAAACACATGTTAGGATCAGTTACTCATTTTCTTTCTTTCTTCCTTGCCTTGCCTTGCCTTGCCTTTCTGAATGTAGCTGACACACAATGTTACGTTAGTTTCAGGTGTACAGCTTAGTGATTTGGCAAGTTTATACATTATGCTCTGTTCACCACAGTGTAGCTCCCATCTGTCCTGTTACATGGTTATCATTGACTATGTTCTTTATGCTGTGCCTTTTATTCCATGACTTACTTATTCCATAACTGGAGGCCTGTTCCTCCCTCTCTCCTTCACCCATTTTGCCCAACACCCCATCCCTTCCCCTCTGGCAACCATCAGTTCATTCTCTGTATTTGTAGGTCTGATTCTGTTTTTTGTTTATTTATTCATTGGGTATTTACCCAGAGAAAACGAGAACACTAACTCGAAAAGATATATGCACCCCTATGTTTATTGTGGCATTATTTATAATAGCAAGCAACCTAAGTGTCCATACATAGACAAATGGATAAGAAAAATGTGGCACACACGTGCACACACACACACTCACACACACATGCTGGAATATTAGGCAGCCATGAAAAAAATGACATTGTGCTATTTGGGACAGTAGATGGACATGGAGGGTATTATGCTAAGTGAGATAAGTTAGACTGAGAAAGACAGATACCATATAATTCCACTCATACATGGAATCTAAAAAAAATGAGTTGCCCATTTTCTTTTCTGAGAAACGTGGAGGTAGTGAGACCCTATGTGAATGTATGAATAAGAACACGCAGCTTCATGTTCCTGCCTGATGAGCCCTGAAGTCCATACACGTGGCAGCCCAGTTCCAGTTGTCTGCAAGGAGATTCCGTGAGGGGGGGAGGGGACAGGTCAGAAGCTATAGACACCTGCTTTGCCCTTGATCATTAATGTGGGAAATGTGACTTGTTTCAAACACAGACATGTCTGTTTTGTCCAAGGGCTACAACAGTTTGGCCATGTGAAACTATTTAAGTCAATAGTATAGCTACTTAATGTATGTGGTAAAAGCATTTCCATTATAGTATTAGAAATAACATATGCTCGCTATAGAAAACTTAGAAAATCAAAGATTGGCCAAAAGAAGTAATAATAATAATAATAATAATAATAATAATAATAAAGAAGTAATTCTACCACCCAGAGGTAAGAGCTGATAACATTTTGATATTTTCCTATTTTTTTATATACCTTTTTTTTACAATGGTTGTTTCATATTATACCTATTACCATAATAGCTGGTTGAGAAAACGGCAATAGAGATCATTTTCCAGTGGTTACATCTTTGGAGACGTGGTTTTAGTGTCTCCATAGCCTTCCTCTGTGTGGCTGTGCCATGGTTTACCGCTCTGGTCCTCATTTCGGGCCACAGTTGTATGTTTTCAGTTTGGGGCTACTAAGAGAAATGTGGTATTTTTGTAGCTAACCTTTGTGCAGATCTGTGATTATTGATACATGATGAATTCTTAGAAGTGGGAATATAGGATCCAACATTGTATTATATTTTATGCTGCATTCTTATTCCCTTCTCTTACCAAGCAGTGATGGTTCCTGAAAACCTTTGCCAGTTAGGTGAAAAATGCTATTTTGTGTTTGAATTTGCATTGAAAAGTATTTTTGAAAACCTCAATGAGATACCACCTCACACCAGTCAGAATGGCTAAAATTAACAAGTCAGGAAACGACAGATGTTGGCGGGGATGCGGAGAAAGGGGAACCCTCCTACACTGTTGGTGGGAATGCAAGCTGGTGCAACCACTCTGGAAAACAGTATGGAGGTTCCTCAAAAAGTTGAAAATAGAGCTACCATACGATCCAGCAATTGCACTACTGGGTATTTACCCCAAAGATACAAATGTAGGGATCCGAAGGGGTACGTGCACCCTGATGTTTATAGCAGCAATGTCCACAATAGCCAAACTGTGGAAAGAGCCAAGATGTCCACGGACAGATGAATGGATAAAGAAGAGTGGTGTATATATACAATGGAATATTATGCAGCCATCAAAAGGAATGAGATCTTGCCATTTGCAACGACGTGGATGGAACTGGAGGGTGTTATGCTGAGCGAAATAAGTCAATCAGAGAAAGACATGTATCATATGATCTCACTGATATGAGGAATTCTTAATCTCAGGAAACAAACTGAGGGTTGCTGGAGTGGGGGGTGGGGGGGAGGGATGGGGTGGCTGGGTGATAGACATTGGGGAGGGTATGTGCTTTGGTGAGTGCTGTGAATTGTGCAAGACTGTTGAATCACAAATCTGTACCTCTGAAACAAATAATGCAATATATGTTAAGAAAAAAAAAAAAGAAGAAGAAGATAACAGGAGGGGAAGAATGAAGGAGGGGAAATCGGAGGGGGAGATGAACCATGAGAGACGATGGACTCTGAAAAACAAACTGAGGGTTCTAGAGGGGAGGGGGGTGGGAGGATGGGTTAGCCTGGTGATGGATATTAAAGAGGGCACGTTCTGCATGGAGCACTGGGTGTTATGCACAAACAATGAATCATGGAACACTACATCAAAAACTAATGATGTAATGTATGGTGATTAACATAACAATAAAAAAAAGAAAAAAAAAGAAAAGTATTTTTGATGGGAAACATTTTCCTTAACTCTTTGTAAGTCCTTTGGTTGAATTTCTTTTTTTAAAAAAGATTTATTTATTTATTTGAGAGAGAGAAATAGTGCAAGCAGGGGGAGGGAGAAGCAGACTCCCCGCCAAGCAGGGAGCCTGATGCGGGGCTTGATCTCTGGACCCTGGGATCGTGACCTGAGCCGAAACCAAGAGTTGGCCTCCGGCCGCTTAGCCGACTGAGCTACCCAGGCACCCTTGTTTGAATTTCTGATAGATGTTTTCATCGGTATCTTCTTGGTTTGATAGAACTCTTGAAATTAGCAATATATTTCCTTTTTATGACACATGGGTGGCAATATTTTCCCTAACTTGTTGTTTGCCTTTTAATTTCAATTGGTGTTTTCCTAGACATAGCTCCCTTAAATGGTTGACATGGGTTTTTGCTTAGGGTATATATATTTTTTCTGTCCAACTGCATTGAGTTAGAAATGGAATACTTTAAGGACGAATTTGTCATTCTTTAAGGGTAAATGTCTGCAAGACCCCTGCAAAGCCTCAAGCCTCTGCTGCATTTCCCCAGCATTGCTTTGACCAAATGTGCCATCTCCTGCAAGAATAAGACAGAGCCAGATTTTAAGTGGTTTTTGACAGTCTTTTAGCAAACGTTTTCTCAGAAGCTCTGACGCAAGCTTCTGTGAATCAGTCATACCTCTTTTTAATACCTCTTTTTAATCTCCACAGCCAAGATCAGCCCCTGGCTTTTGGCTCTGTCTGGATGATCAAGGCAGTGCTGTCCAATAAAATACAATGCAAACCACAGACACGATTTCCAGTAGCCACACTAAATAGAAGGAAGAAGAAACAGGTGAAATTAATTTTACAAATATAGTTAATGCAACCCAATACATCGAAAATATTATCATTCCAACACGTAATGAACATAAAAAATATTGAGATATTTTGCACTCTTTATTTTCTTACGAAGTCTTTAAAATCTGGTGTGTATTTTACACTTTCAGTGCATATATAGCACATGTGGCTAGGGGCCATGGGACTGGACCATGCAGGCCTAAAAAGAGCATTCTGGCTCTGGGTAAAAGCAAAAGCCTCAACAGATCATAATTAAAACAGAAACTTACATTAGGGACCTCATCCCTACGACCCGCCTAAGGATGAGAACGGCTGGTGGCCACTTTGTGAAATTTCTTTCTTTTAACATTTTTTAAAAAAGATTTTAAAAATTTATTTGTGTGTGTGTGAGAGAGAGAGAGAGAGAGAGGGAGAGAGTGAGCAGGAGCGGGGGGAGGGGTAGAGGGAGAAGCAGACTCCCCGCTGAGCAGGGAGCCCCATGTGGGGCTCGATCCTGGGACTCCAAAGGCCACCCCGGCGCCCCTCTCTTAACATTTTTGTAGCTCTGAGGATTTCACTCTCTCCACATCTGTACCCGTATGGGTGTTTTACTTTAAGGGCCTGCGGTGATGACCCCCACGCCCCACCCAGAATGGAGCCGAAGCTGATGGAACCCACTGCTCAGGACACCCTGCATGTGTCCATCACCAGACGAGACTGGCTTCTTCAAGAGAAGCAACAGTTGCAGGTAAGCAGGTGAAGAATCTTCAGGAACCCAGGCCAGCATTTTTCTTACCCATGGAAGCCGAATGCGGCAGGGTGGGCCTTTGCTCGGTTTGAGTGTAGCAATTAGAGCTTTGGCCATCCACCCGTGAAGTACAAAAGGGGGAGATGGGTGGAGTGGGCCGGAGGGCTTGTAGGAATCTCATTACACGCAGGGGTTGAAAGCTCCACGGTGTTTGTGCCTGTTTTCGATATTCCTCATTACCTTTTGAATATGCTTTCCTTGTCTGCCAGGCCAATTTGTCACCTCTTATCATTTTGACCTTTACGAGGTTCTTTTGAAAGGCAGGAAGTAATCTGTGCTGCGAAAATCCTTTATGGAAAATTGCATCGAGTTGAAGTGTAAGGAGCAGTTGTTAGGGTTAGGGTTAGGGAAAAACTGGTAGACATCGCACAAAGGGAGCTCCAGGTTGGGCCAGAGCAGTATGTGAAAGTTGACCGGGAACCGTCTAGAGGCTAGAAGTCCAGGTGCAGCACCGAGTTAAAGGCAGGAGGCCATCATCAGGTGGTCTGGAAGTTGAGGGCCCTCCATTCCCCCTTAGAGGCAGCGAACCTTGAAGCTGGGTCCACACTGGCTGGAGCCTGGAGGCCTTGAGGCAGGAATGGGGAGCAGCAAGGAAGCATCGATTGAAGGCAACGTGATTTCCGGAAAGAGCATAGGTCTTTAACACCCGAGTGCAAATCTTGGTTTAGGTTCTAAACAATGGAATGCATTTAGACTGGTTTATGGGGCTTGGACGAGTTACTGGACTGCCCTCCCATCCCAACTCCCCCCTGTGCAGAGTATTCTTATTATCTGAGTTTGCTCACCCAAGTCCCCACAGTAGCAAGGTGGCAAAGGGAGGCAAAAATCATCACAATTTGAAAATATTCTCCAGTAAACTGAACACTTATATATTCAGTGAGTATCATCATAAAAGTTTGTCATGTGACATACGGGGTTCGGGAGTGAACGGTCAAGAAAGAATTCTTGAGATGTCTTCGGGGCAAAATGGTGGTTTTAATAAGCCTGGGGACAGAACCCGTCGTCAGAAAGAACTGCACTGGGTTTGAGGAATGACTGATTATATACTCTTAAGTTGGGAGGGGGTTAGGGGTTGTGTAAGTCTCTAAGATGAATTTGGAAGCAAGGTTTCCAGGACCTTGAGGGGTTATTTACTACTGTCTAGTAAACTCTTAGTCATGAGACCCTTCAGATGTATATCAGTGGGCCATATGTTTGGAAGATGATTGCTAACATATATCTTGGGTAGAGAGATAAAGGAAGTTTCCAAAGGGATTTTTATATGTTAAAGACTTGCAGGATCCTGGAAGTCAGGCTAATGTCAAACTAGGGTTGCCTTTTGCCTCTAGCAAAGTATTCACATTGAGGCAGTTGAGTTCCTGGAGGAAGGTCACCCTGCCTTTCTCAAGTACTTGTCAGTGGGCTGCAAAGGAAATTTGATTATTTTTTCTACATTTCTTTTGCTTTTGTTCTCCACATCAGTTTGGGTAGTTAAAAATGGGCAATGTGGTTTTTGGTTTTGAACAGTATTTACCAGTTAAAGGTCTGCATAATTCCTTATGTTGTCAGAGTGTACAGAAAACAATTTGAGCCTGGGATACTCAGTGTGTGAGGGAATGTTCTTGGCAAAGCTCTGGGGGAAGGGGGATATCCGTACATGCAGCAGGTATTTGAGGGCTCCCTATGTGCCAGATACTGTTTGAAGTGCTTAGGATTTCTGTGAAGTTGATGTTCTAGTAGGGGTGGGCATGGGGAGCTAGATAAGAAATGTCAAACATAATTAATACCTAAATTATCTCCTTACTATGTTGTAGGGTGCTAGGAGCTATACGGCATAGGCTAAGATCAACTCATTGTGCAGTGACATTGAAGCAGAGGTAACAGCCACGTGAAGGCCCGAAGTGGGGATGTGCCTCACGTATTCAAAGGGCATCCAGCAGGCCAGGGTAGGGGAGAAGGTCAGGGAGAAAAGGGGTCTTGGAGGGCCTTGCATACCTTAGTGGACACTTGGGCTTGTCTCTGACTGGGAGTGTGGAGCCATTGGAAGGTTTTAAGCAGTGAAGTGACATAATCTGACCACGTTTTGAAGAATCACTTTGACTTCTGTGTTAAGAATAGCGTGTAGGGCCATTGTGGAAAAGCATGGTGGGTCTTCACAACATTAAAAATAGAATTACCATGCAATCAAGCAATTCCACTTCTGGGTATATGCCCAAAGGAATTGAAATCAGGGCCTCAGAGAGATGTTACAAGCAGTATTATTCACAATAGCCAAAAGGTGGACGTGACCCAAGTGTCCACCTCTAGATGAATGGATAAACCAAATGTGGCCCATCCACACAATGGAGTATTATACAAACTTAAGAAGGAAGAAATTCTGACACATGGTACAACTTGGATGAACCTCGAGGACATCATGCTGAGTGAAATAAGCCAGTCACAGAGGGGTAAATACGATGATTCCATTTACATGAAGTTCCTAGACATTCCTAGAGACCGAAAGTGGAATGGCAGTTGCCAGGGGTTGGGGGAAGGAGGGGTAATGAGGAGCTGGAGTTTAATGGGGACAGAGTTTTGGTTTATAAGATGAAGAGGTCTTGGACGGATGGTGGTGATGGTTGCACAGCAGTGTGGATGTGCTCAGTGCCATGGAACTGGCATTAAAAATGGTTACGATGGTGACTTTTATGTTACATGTATTTACCACAGTTAAAAAGAAAGAAAGAAAAGAAGAGCGTATGGGCAGAGGTGGAGGTGGGAAGTTCGTTGAGAAACAGTGCCAATGATATTGTAATGTTGGACCAATGGGAGACATTATCTTCTTGGAGTGTCTCAGGGGTGGATCTTCAGCACCTCCTCAGTCTCTACCCCCCACCCCCTACTGGAAGTGGGGTCAGGAGATAGAAGTTGTAGGTGATCTGTACCTTGGGTTTGAGAGACCACAGATAAGAGATGGGGAGACACCCAGGATTAGAGCTCTGCTCTTATCAGCCAGAAACCAGTGCCCAGGATGCGGGAGTGTGGCTGGTGATGGGAAGAGTCTCATTTGAAATTCAGAATGCTACAGGCACTGAGATGAGTATCTGTTCCAACACCATTCACACAATGGGTGTTCAATAACCTGCTGCTTGGTTTATTCTCTGACCTCAAGATTGGATGATACTCTATAGATTCTTTGGATTTTGGTTTGCTGTATTAGTGGAAATGGAATTTATTTAATATTTTTATGAACTTTAGACTGCATGGCCACTATCTGCAGCATCCCATTGCTCTTTCAATCTTGTAGACTTAGGAAACTGTGATTTTTCATCTTCCTCTACACACTACATTTTCACGTTTGGGGACAGACCAACCGAGGACTGTTCGCTTTTCTCTTCTGGCCTGTGACCTGTGTTACCTGCTTAGCTCATACCTCAAGCACGTGATGTTTGCTGCTCTATATTCTAGCTCTTCCGCTTGAAATGAAGTAAGTCATTCGTATATTTGCTTGGCCCTTCCAAGTCAAATTCCTGGCTCATCCCCCCATAGTTATTTAATACTTGGGAGGGAATGTTTTTCCTTATGCCAACTAATCAGAAGTGTAAAGCTGGCGTGGTTTTTCCACTTCAGCAAACCTCCAAAAATCTGCCTGCCTCAGAAGGGAACTTCACAGCGTTCATGCACATGGCTGACTCCCATTTAAAGGGCTCATTATCAGCCGAGCAGTTTGCTATGAGTAGGGTTAATTTTAAAAAACCTGGTTTCTCCATTCTCTACAGAAAGAAATCGAAGCTCTCCAAGCAAGAATGTCTGTGCTGGAAGCAAAAGATCAGCAGCTGAGAAGGGAAATAGAAGAGCAAGAGCAACTCCTCCCATGGCAGGGCTGCGACCTGACCGCCCTGGTGGGCGGGCTGTCCCTGGGTGAACTGGAGCTGCAGGAAGTCAGCAAGGCCTTGCGTGACACGCTGGCCTTAGCCAACCAGATTCCACTCTGTGCAGAACCACCTGAAACCATAAGGAGGTATTGATTTCCTAACTGATTTGGGATTGCTCACCTCTTTGACTGGTTTACGGGACTGATGTTACCTGCTGTCCACAAATACTTTCCAAGCAGGGCTCTAGTTTTTCAATGGAAGCACTATCGTTATTTTGAGCGGGAAAATTCTTCCTTGTGTGGGGCAGTCCTGAGTATTGGGAGATATTTTACATCCTACCAGCCTACCCAATGCCAGGACTCCTCTCCATTCTACTATGAACCTCCCCACCCCCATTTCCAGATACTCCCAGGGGTACCTTCTTTTTTTTAATTTATTTTATTTTTTATTGTTATGTTAATCACTATACATTACATCATTAGTTTTTGATGTAGTGTTCCATGATTCATTGTTTGTGCATAACACCCAGTGCTCCATGCAGAATGTGCCCTCTTTAATACCCATCACCAGGCTAACCCATCCTCCCACTCCCCTCCCCTCTAGAGCCCTCAGTTTGTTTCTGAGTCCATAGTCTCTCATGGTTAGTCTCCCCCTCTGATTTCACCCCCGTCATTCTTCCCCTCCTGCTATCTTCTTCTTCTTTTTTTTTTCTTAACATATATTGCATTATTTGTTTCAGAGGTACAGATCTGTGATTCAACAGTCTTGCACAATTCACAGCGCTCACCATAGCACACACCCTCCCCAATGTCTATCACCCAGCCACCCCATCCCTCCCACCCCCCCCACTCCAGCAACCCTCAGTTTGTTTCCTGAGATTAAGAATTCCTCATATCAGTGAGGTCATATGATACATGTCTTTCTTTGATTGACTTATTTCGCTCAGCATAACACCCTCCAGTTCCATCCACGTCATTGCAAATGGCAAGATCTCATTCCTTTTGATGGCTGCATAATATTCCATTGTATATATACACCACTCTTCTTTATCCATTCATCTGTCGATGGACATCTTGGCTCTTTCCACAGTTTGGCTATTGTGGACGTTGCTGTTATAAACATCGGGGTGCACGTACCCCAGGGGCACCTTCTATCCCTCTACAATCTGTTGCAGCTCCATTGGTTAGAGATTCTGATGCCAACCCTTGCTGAGGACGATCATCTGGAGAGAGGTGAACTATAACTCTCGCTGGTGGAGGGGGTGAGCCATTAAGAGGGGGGTACTCAGTCAGTGACACTGTTTCCATCAGGAAGAAAGAATGATTATTAATAATAGCTAGCATTTATTGAGTGCTTACTCTTTGCCAGGCACTGCACTAAGCTTTATGAGTTGCTTCTCTTATTATATTTGTTTTATAGATGAGGAAAAGAAAGTTCGTAATTTGCCCAGAGTCCCAGTAAGAGGCAAAATTGATACTTAAATGCCTGTTTGTTACTTCTCAGCCTAGTTGCTTATCTACTTACTATGGAGTGAGAATCTTCCCTGTGCTCTGTATTATGGAATATCCACAAGGTGCTCTTCTGTGTCTTGCTCTCCGGGAGATCATGGTCTTACTTTGGTGAAAGACAGAAGTCACACGTACGCATGTTAGCTAACAAGCTGAGTAGTGCCCGGATGAACACACAGATGGGTAGTAAGGACTATGGTTAGAACTGCGAGAGGGATTCCTGTTCTGCTCAGTTAGTTATTATGCTGAAGACAATAATCCATAAAATTTACGACCTGTAGTGGTTGCAAATGTGGGCTCTGCCATCCAATTTTCTGGGGGTGAAGCCTCATTCAACCACGTAACAGCTGGGAACCACTTATTATTTGGGGGAGGGGATGTGATAATGGGGCTGTTATGTGGATCAATGGTTAATACATATAAAGCTCTCATAACCGTGCGTGGATGGTAGTAAGCACTTCATTCTGCTTACTGCTTGTCATTTTTATCATGGGATTCCAGTCTCCTGAAGGCCTTCAAATTGCCTGTGCTGATGTGTCTTAGACTATTTAGTGAATAATGTCCTCTCTTAGCCACAGAGCACACCCTATCCAACCAAGGGAAGCAAGCCACAGGTGCTGTGCTAGGGAGGTGCTTAGGACTTCCTCCTGTCCCCCTCCAGCCCTAATATTTCCCTTCAGAAATCTAACCCCATGGCTCATGCCCATGGGAGAAGGACAAGAGATTTGGACTGTTGCCAAATCTCAGCCAGAGGAAACTGACCGTTGAATATGATTTGTGCTCTCCTGCGGCCCCTTATTCCTTGTCTCTCTCCCACTCCTGCTTCCTGTGTTCTTCTGTGGAAGTAGTTCTAGAGCTGAGTGTGTACACACGCGCACACACATATACACATATGGAGGTAGAGGTGCATCCGAAATGTATCGTATACTTTGTCATATGTCATTATACATGCGCACATATAACATGCGTTGTCTTTTTCTGTATGCATTTTGTGTAATATATAAGATGAAACATACATGTGAATTTATTACAAATACATATATTTACATCTGAGGCTTAAAATGATCCCTTTTTCGTCCTACCATCCAGATGTGTCCTACTTATTTTTCCTTCTGCTTTTCACCACACAGAGGTTTGTTATACGCCTCTCATCTCTCACACAAGGTGATGGCTCTTTGCGGGGAAAAAGCTAGGGCATGCTTAACTTAGAATCCACTGCAGTGTTTAACAAAGCCTCTGGGTTTTGAGTTGAATTCCTGGGCAGTATCCCTGCAGGTGTGCCCTGTATTCTATAGAGATGCCAGGTTGTGGAGTGAGCACTTCCTCACACACCAGCTCGGGGCAGCAGGTGGGCTGGTCTCCTTGTTCGCATTTTACAGATGAGGAAACAAAAACTCAGGAGGTTTTCCTGGTGAAGCAGCTACTAAGAGGCCTTCTCATATATATCCATAGCTGCCTTTGGGTCTGAACTAATAAAAGGTCATTTCTTTCCAGAGATCCCAGGAAGTTGTTTCTCTTAGTCTAAAACAAGGATCTCCACGGTGTGGTAGGCCGATAGAGCAGGGCCCGTGAACTTGGATCCTATCATTTCCAGTCTGTTATTCTGCCCAAATTCTCAGCCTGGGATGTTTATCATGAGCAGAGCACTGCCAGCACTGAGGGGAATTTTGTGTTGCTGGGAGAGTGACCACCCTGGGACATCTCCTAATCTGGGTGACCCCGCAACAGGTGACCCTTGGCATCTGATTTATTTACTTAGTGAGGCAGGCGGGCACCTCCCTGCCTTAGGGCAGTTTGGGGCATGTAGGTGCAGGTTTCGACAGATCAGCTTCCTTTCGTCCACGCTAGGGAGGTGAGGCTTCATGCTGTTCCTGACCATAAATATTAACTGGAAAAATCATTGTTATTATGTGGGCTTTCCATTTAAGAAGGAAGACACACCTTTTCCAAGCTGACGGGCTGCAGCATGGACTCCCAGAAATAGAGTGCTTGAAAGGAGTCAAATGTGGAGTCCTATGGCTCGATAGATCAGAGATTGCTTGGGCTAGTGTTTTTAACTAACTGTACACGATCTTGTTAACTTAGTTGTTTCCTATGGGATACTGGTTTTCTTTTAGAAGGTGTTGACTTGGGGGCATATCTTGCAGGTACCCCAGCCAGAAGACTGGATCTTATAGGCACTCAGTAGCTTTGTTGACAAACGTCTTTGTTGTTTACGAGAATAGTTTCTTCTTAGGCCAGATAGAGAGATCCTGACAAACTGTGAAACAGGCAAATCTTGAAGTCTTTTGAAGAGAGGTTGTAGAGACTGGTATTGTTACAAATATGTGGAGAAACAGACCACTCAACATCACAATTATTATTATCATCACCCATAAAGATTCTTCATAGAGGCCAGCTATAAACTCAGGGTGTTGTCTGGGAGAAGCTGTTTCTGATTTACCCAACTTGGTAATGTTCAAGTTCAAAGGGAAGGATATGCCTCTTTCCCTGGATAAACTATACAGCTTAAAAAGGAATTCCTAATAGCACTTGGCATTTCTGAGCAGAACACTGGTGGAGACTGTCTGTGCTTACACGGTGCCGTCATTTCTGACCATAGCTCATTGGGAATCTATCTGGTAGGTGTTAGAGAGGGGCTGGAGGTGGAAGGTTGTACGCTGGGGATGAGAGAGCCAATGGCTTTCTATTTGGACATTATAATAGAAACCAAAGCAGCAGTTTGAATTTTCTGATGTCTGTGTTTTGGATCAATTATCTTAGCAGGATGGAATGAAGAGCTGCCTGCTCAGAGATCTCATAGCTGCCTCTTGATAGAGCCAACAGAAATGGTTGTTTTCCAATGACCAAGGGACCATTTTTAAGCCCCTGGGGAATCAGGAACTCCACAGTGTGGAAGCTGACAGATCAGGGATGTAGAAAGGACAGGGGCCACTGGAAAGATATGTTCATTTGAATTTCCTTTATCTCTGGGATTCCAACCCTTCAGCCTTATAGCAAACCCCTTGTTTCCTCTTGCAAATTTTCCTTTAATGGGAGAGGTCTGGATGGATGGTTTTTTTCCAGTGAGCTTGATTCTCCCTCCACATTAACCCATCCTTCTCATTCCATCCCATACTGACTCCACTCTGATAATCAGTAATGGGATTGGGTGTGAGGGGTGGGGAGAAGGATGGGACACAGAGAGGAAGGATGTGACAGGTTCCGGGGTTTTCCTTGGGCCACATCCCTGCATGTGGGGTGTGAGTTTCCATCTACTTACTTGGCATAAATTGAGGAGGGTGGTGACTTGCAGCTCATCTCTGTCCGGTGCCGTTAGCTCAGCTCCCCCAGCCTCTGTTGGTATGTGTGTGTGCCTTGCACACCAGGGAAGAGCCGGGCTGTGACCCCGTCCAGCAGCATGTGGCCAGCTGTGAAGTGAGATAGGAATAATCCCAGTCCTAACAACAGAGCTGAGGGCTGTGGACAGGTACTTCCTAACACTCTTTAGATGCCTGTGACTGGCTCGTATTAGCCTGTGGTTGGGCTCTTCATTCCTTAGCTCCTGGAATCTTTCATGCTTCATGTGAAATGTGCTCTGGCAGCTCGCGGATGAATTGTTTCTTGTTGTGCATTTGGAAGAAACGTGTCACATCGCTTTACAAACCATCGGCGCAAACCGTGAAGCCGACTCAAGCCCTGCTTACAGGGAGGCTGGCTGGACCGTGGTGGGTGCGTGCGGGACCTCGGTCAGCGTGACTGAGCAGCATGGGGCAGCAGGTGGCCCCCGTGCCAGGGCTGCTCCCTCCTCCCTGCTCGTACTGCTCGGGGCTCCCCAGTGAGGGCGATGGACTGTTCGGGAGCCCAGGCATGCCCGTCACAGGTGTCTTCAGTCCACAGGGAGCAGCCCAGGCCGATATCAGGGCTCCTTTCAAGATGGAGTTGAAATAATGAAATTCAGCAGTTCACAATTGACTGGAGCAAAATCAAGATCCATATCTTATGAGAGTGAGGAGGCACAGTGAACACAGCAGGGCCCGGATCGGGAAACAGGCCTCCATGTCCGGGAGGAGCATGAGGGATCCTCAGCGTGTGTGTGGAGGGCAGTTGTGTGTCCCTGTGTGCGGGCTGATTGCACGAGGTGGCCCAAAGTGGGGTGACGCAGACACTTTAGGACACCCCTCCGGTCTCCCAGCCTTTCTCCATTTGTGTGATTGTGTTCTTTCATCTTTCCTTCTGGTCTTTGTTTTTCTTCCTTCTCTGCCTTTGTCTTTGACCTGGTAGGTCTGTCAGGAGCAGTGGCTTTATGGGACTAATCCAGCAGAAATCACCTGGCGGAGCGGCTCTGTGCTTGCTGGAACCACTGTTCAGGAGATTCTGACTTTTCTGCATACGCCTTGCCTTTCCCAGGAATCGCAGAGGCAGACAGTATTTGCCCAGAAAGTCAATGTGTTGAGATGGTGGCATGTGAGCGAAGCAAGACTGATGTGTCCTCGCCTAACCTCGTGTTAGGCGGTGCTCTTTGTTCGGCATGTCCTTGGTGTTTGGGACCGCTCTGCAGGTGCACCTGCCAAATCTCACATTTATCATGGCTTGCTTTCTTACTGAGATTTGTATTCATAACCACATATTAATTTTAACGTTGCCATTATTTACCAAATGCTAATTTTTGATCACCATAACCCTATAAGGTATCCTGGACAGTATATTGGTTTTATGTCCATTTTGCAGATGAGGCTGCTGAGGGCCCCAAGTCACACAGCAGCAGTGTTCTGACATCTTCGGCCGATCTTTGACATGGGGGTCGGGGGGAGAGATATGGTTAATGCTGACAGCCCAGGAGAGACCAGGGCTTCGAACCCAGTGCCCAGGCAGGCAATGGAAAGAAGTCCAGCTTGTCAGGGCATGGGTCTGTGGGTCCAAGCAAAAGGGAATGGGTGTCATTCCAAGCCAGCAACGGTTGTCTCAGTGCCCCACAGATCACCTGGGGTCACCTGAGAGGGATCAGAGCAAATAGGTCTCTACACACAGGCAGCCAGGTGCTTCGGGTCGGAGAGGTCTGCTGGCAGTTCTGAAGAAAGGATGTAGGAGGAAGGGGAGATGGCAAGGAAGCCAGGCCTTGTGCTATGGGAACTGGAAGTCTGGTTTATAAAATGGAGGTTTGAACCAGATGATGTTGAAGGTTCCTTCTGGATCTAGAACACTTCGCACTTTCAGATTTTGTGAAATCAGTTTTAAAAGACAGTGCTTGAAAACATGGTCGTTCTGTTCCTGATAGCCCTCAGGTGAGTTGCCCGGCCAAGTTCCCTGGGCAGACCGTGACCAGCCTCGGGGCATGGTGCTCAAGTTCTGTCTTTTCTCAGCAAGACAATGCTAATGACTCGCGTGTCACTAGACGCCGGCCAGAACCGAAGCCCACAAGGTAGCTACTGTTCAGAGTTTGGAATGCAGCTCACCGCTGTATCCCCCTGTTTCCTTTGGAAGATCATCATTACAGGCCACGATAAAAGTACCCCAACCACAGCTTGGAGGAGAAGGAAGGGATTTGAAGCCACCACCCCTCTGGGTGAGTACAGTTGCCACTCACCCCAAGAAGACAGGCTTCTGTGTTGAGTGTATTTGAGAAGAGCAGGGGAGGAATCTCCTCTTCCTTCCAGATTAAAAAAAAAAAAATGTCATTTTGTACTACATTGAATTTACTATGATTTTCTACAAGTTCTCTGTGCTTTGTTTCCTTCAAGGAGTTTCCAACCTGGGTCTGTGATTATTTAGGTAGGTTCTTCTTGGGAGGCTTGTAATTTGTAGACTGATCCATTCCTTTTTTATAATTTGGGGATCAGATGAACTGTTTTCAACTAGAGCCCCAGGGATTCTTCAAGATGGGAGATAATCATCTTAAACTGATTGCAGCCAGTTCTCCTAATATTGCGATTGCAAGTGATCTCTCAGCATATGTGGATGCATGTGGCCTATTTTCAAAGTTCTTCCTCTGGTCAATTTCAATTTTTTATTTTCCATAATTATCACCTTGAGAACTGTTCTGGACCTAACTTCTTCATCATTTGGGTGTCTTCTACAATCTTCTATTCCTTTTCACCAAATTCTCTTGTTCCTGACGGATCCCAAGAATGTCTCCCTGTTTGTAGGTTATATGTTACTGTTACCTGCTCTAACTCTTTGATGTTAATTTAACGCCGCTAGACTGTTCTTCAGACCTTGAGCCAGAGGTTGAAAGCTCTTCCAGTGAAAGGCAATTCAGTTCCGCTCAGACATAACCTTTTCAAGTGACTGCAGGGAATATCCCCAGGTTGGAATTGCAAGCTCACTGCTTGGTGGGAATTTAGTTAGTTAAGAGCACTTCTGTCCCAAGCTGGTAAAAGGTGATTATTAATCCATCCCGTGCTGATTCCTAGGCTGCTGGGATGACCTGGACCAGAACCTTTAGGTTTCTACATAGATGCTTGCAGGGGCGGCCCTGTGCCCTATACATTGGGGACATTTTTCTTAAGATGTTCATCTTGGCTGCCATATCATTACTACTTTGTGCATCCTTTTGGGCAAATTTCTTCAGCTTCCTCTTTGAGTTGTATTGATGTTAGTGTTTGATTTTTTATTCAGTTACTTGTGTAGGCAACTAGATTTTTTCCTGCTGTTCATTCATTTTGTTCAGCTTTGGTCTATTTTTGCAGTCTTTATCCAGTAAAATGTGTAAATCTTCAGTTTACTCACTGAAACATTTTAGGAAATGAAATATATAATATTTTCCAGTTTCAGGAATCCAACTGAACTGTTGCTTTGTCAGCAGGTTTTGAAAGAGCCTGAGAGAAATGTAAGGTTTAAACTGTTTGTGCAGACTTTTGCTGTGCATATGCTTATTCTTAGCCAGACAGTAAATAATTAAAGATGACTCAGAAAACATCATAAACCCAAAGCAGCAAGTATAACCTTTTGGGCAAACTTCATACGTATAGAAAGCATACATGTTTATAAATTTAGGAAACCACATACATTTAAAAATATTAGTATTAAGAGGAAATACAAGCAGTTCAGGGTAGTTCTTTAAAAAATTCTGGGGCAATGGGACATGACTTATTATTAAATAGTCAGAATTAAGGGACGGTGATTGACATGGAAATCTGAAGTTGCCTTTGGATCACTTACCCGAGTAAACCCAGAGGCAGCCTCATTTTCCCCTTGGATCAAATTGTAGTGTTTTAAGGATTAGACTCACAGGAGTTTGGTGGAGAAAAGCTCTATAGCCCAGAATTGAAATCTTTTTGAATGTTTAAATACATTTGGGTTATGATAATATTGAAAATGTGGAGCCCACTTGGTTACCAGTCTTCAAAAAAAAAGAGGCCAGGAATTTATTTTCTCATTGTGTGTGACTAGGTATCACTGAATAACTTGAGAGGAAGGGGTGGAGAGCAGAGTACTTATGATCTGAACGTAAGGCTATTGATATTTTTGACTCTTACTCTCATTTCCTCTTCATCAGACAGCTTAAGATCCCTTACAGACAAATGCCTGCAAGTCAAAATGCTTCTGGCATATGAATTACAGTTACAGTTTGTAGAAGATGGTTTGAGAAGCACTGAAAGATCTGCTTGAGTTAACACTTGGAGTATTTGGGCAAGCCAAATACCAAGTTAATCAGTTGAAAATAAAGCTGTGATTTTTAATGGAACTGGCCTCAGAGGTAAGCTGCGACTCCATGATGTCAGGCAGTCTCCCAGTGGGGGTGGGAACTGGCAAGACCAGGCGGGGCGGTGGCGTGCGTGTGCATGCACGGGCGCTCTGTCTTACCCATATCAGCAAATTTGGAAGACCGCACATCCGGTACATTCAGTACTAGCACTCGTTTCCTCTGCTCCACACTTCCACATTAGCGCCCCGACCACAGGAAGTCTTTCCTAGGAAGCCGGAACTCCTCGTGCACTCTCACTCGTTCTCTTTCCGCTCTCCCCTTTGGGAGTACTTACACAAGCTACATAGATGGATTTTATTAAGAAGAATTTATAGTCGTACAAAATGGATCAAAGGGCTGAAAGTCTGAGTATTTCTCTGGCCTATTTTTCTTGATTTCTTTTATTTAATCTCTTTTGCTTGGGGCAGAGAGGGAAACATCACCTATATTTACCCTAGTTAAAAACCCATGTGCTTGATTTCTGTCAGATTACTCAAAACTACTTTCTTACTCTGATGTAGTCATGGTTATTTGTATGAATGCTTTATTAAAAACCTTTCAATACTTCACTGTGCCCAAGATCCAGGATGAATGTGAGTGTCGGTCACATGAGCAGACTCTGTGTCATGTTCCTGTCCCACCACCGAGCAGGACAGAGATTATGTGCCGGGCCAGAGTTGGTGAGGATGGTCATGGGGTGCCAGAGCTCTGGGCTCTTGGTACAGATCTCTCCCCACTGCACTATTCAGGCTTCCCCAAGAGGAAATGTCTCAGGTAACCAGCCTGATAGCTTTTACAGCCGTATAGAATGGCTTGCTCCTGATGAGTATATGTGCCCTATCTTGCCTTCTCGAGATCATCTGAAATCTGGAGGAATTCTTGGCATTTTTGTTGTCTGTGCCCCGTGTGTGTCCTACCGGTGACATGTGACATTATCATCTGTGAGGCAAGAAGGGTCCATAGAAGGAAAAAGGCCAAGTAGATAAAATCCTGCATTTCCTAAAGCTGTTTTTGCTGCCATCTTCTTAACCACTTGCCCCTGACAGAAGGTTAGAGGACCGAGCAGTAATTGGCAAGGGTGTTAATGTCAACGGATTCCTGTATTTTTTTTTTTTTTAATTCAAGACCCAAGTAATGCCTGTACCAGGGTGGCTGTCATTTTGCCCTTTATGTCATTTCTATCTTGCTTCAGTAACAATCTCTCATTCTTAAACTTATTTTTACTAAACAAGACACGGGATGAAACTACAAATGGGGAGAGAGACAGAGGGGCAGGGAGAAGACTGTTTGGAGATGAAATTGATATTCCTCCTCCTTTCCCAGAGATTTTTGCTGAAATAGGACTTCAGCATCAGGCCACGTATACACAGGCAGGAGATGGACAGGCACCTGCCAATAGACAGCAGACCTTCTGCACAACTCTGTTCTGAGGACTGAAAAATTGTGCCTTGCTTAGAAAAATGAGAGATGTCTGGCCTCTATTTCTGCCTCTGTCACCAACATCATCTGGCACTTTATATAACCTATATGTCTTTTGGCCACTCTAGCTCTCTGCAGGTAAAATAATATTGGTAAGAGAATCTTGAATGGCAGAATAGTAAAAGAACTTTGGATGGTAGGATTGAAAGTTTCTTAGAAATAACTTGGCTCAACTGCCTCACTTTGTGGGTAAGGAAATAGAGCTCCAGAGAGAAGTGACTTGCTCAAAGTCTTGCAGAGAGTTAGGGGGGTTGTGGATGGAATTCTCAGAGTCATTAATATTGTATTCGGCAAAGGTCAGATGAGAGTAGGGACACAGTTTGTTCTTCAAAGGCTCGTCTTTGGGGCACGTGTGTGGCTGGCGTCCTGGGTGTGGTCTAACGTGCTGGGCCAGGGCTGGTGCCAAGGGTGGTGGTGGCAGAAGGAAGCATAAAGAACAAAGGAAGGCCACATGAAGTGAGAGGTAGTTTCTCTAGGACACGAACACAAAGGAGTCAGTTCAGGCCCACCTGACATCTGTGGCTCAGAAGAGGACCAATGGGATGCTTGCTTGACCTTGTCTTCCCCCCCTGGCATCTGTCCTTCCTGCCCTGGGATTCTGATGGGCTTTACATGTGGACACCTGGCCTGCATGTCCAAGAGATATCCACATCTTCAAAGTAGCCACTGCTCAACCGGTGCTTGGGCCTACAGGTATGTCCACTGTGGTGTGTTCCACCCTCGAGAGGAATACTTGGAGAAGAGTCCTGGCAGGCAGCAGTCTCATGGCTCTTAGGGAAGGCCTGGCCTAGATCTGGATGGGCATGTATCTCTGGTCTCGTGGATGCTTCATTTCAAGAGTATAGAGGATCAGGTCAGGGCCCTCTGATGCATGGATCTATGGGAAGTATTGAAAGTATTACTAAAAGAAGGTACAGATTTAAGTTTCTTATAAGGCTTTTGAGGTATGCTTCCCTAAGTCTGGAGAAATAGGGAGTGAACAGTGGTTGGTTGCTATTTGATTGGGGTGTGGGGTTTTTTAAACGAATAGATACCTAATGCAGTGATAGGTTATTGAGGAAGATTAGCAAGATACTCTAAGCACTGTCACTCTGAATTTTACAGAGTGACCCTCTGGCCTAGGCAGTTTGGCAGCAGAGAGGACTCATTTGCACTGGCTAGAGACAGGCTCCAGGCTGAGACCTGTGGGTGCCCTGTACACAGTCCTGGTCCTTACTTCTGACCTTCTAGCTCTCCACACGTCTCCCTCCTCGTGCCAGTCTGCATTAGTTTGTTAGGACTGCCATAACAAAGTACTGCAGGTGGGTGGCCTAAACATAGACATTTATTGTGTTTAAGTGTCTAAGATCAAGGTATGGGCAGGGCTGGTCCTTCTGAAGACCTTGAGGGAAGGATCTGTTCCAAGTCTCTCTCCTTGGCTTATAGGTGACTTTCTTCCCCCTGTGTCTCTTCCCACTGTCTTCCTTCTCTGTGTGTTTCTGAATCCAAATTTCTCCTTTTTATAAGGATACCAGTTATATTGGAGTAGGGCCCACCCTAACAGGCTCTTCTCAACTAACTACATTTGCAATGACCCTTTTTGCAAATCAGGTCACATTCTGAAATGCAGGGTGGAGGGTGGTTAGGACTCTAAGATGTGAATTTTGGGGGAATAAAATTCAGCCTATACATAGTCTATGAAGAGAAACCATCCAAAAGACGTAAGTCAAAGAGAGCCAGAGTTCTAAGACATGGGATTTAGGAAGAGGAGTGAAGATCTTACTGAGTAGACTCTAGGTTTTTAATCTCTTCTTCCTCATATAAAGTTCCACCTACAGCAGGTCCCTCTTATCCACAGGGATATGTTCCAAGACCCCCAGTGGATGCCTGAGACCATGGGTAGTACCGAGTCCTATGTATACTGTGTTTTTTCCTATACATACATACTTATGATAAAGTTTAAGTTATAAATTAGGCACAATAAGAGATAAACAACAATAACTAATAATAAAATAGATCAATTATAACAATGTATTATGATAAAAATTACATGAATGTGGTCTCTCTCTCAAAAAATCTTATAGTACTATACTCATGCATCTTGCGATGATGAGAAATGATAAATGCCCACATGATGAGATGAAGTGAGGTGAATGACGTAGGCACATGACATAGTGTTAGGCAACTATTGACCTTCTGACAATAGCTTGGAACATCATCTGCTTCCAGACTGGTTGATTGCAGGTAATTGAAACCACTGAAAGTGAATCATAAATAAGGCAGAGACTACTGTGTTCCTTAGGAAGAAGACAAGATGGTGAGCAGCACTCACTAAGCAAATATTAGTAAGTACCCATTATGTGCCAGGAACTTTTCCATGAAAGATCATTGCCCCTGACAGCTTTCTGTCTACTGGGGGTGGGGGGGTGGGGAGAGGCAGAAAGAAACAATAAATATAATAAGGAAGTAGATCACATAGTAGGTTAGTAGGAAGTGAATGCTGTGGGGGAAGAACAGGAGAGGATGTGAATTTGCAGTTTTAAATGGAGTCGTCAGGCTGGGCTCCCTGAGAGGGTAAGATTAGAGCAAGAACTTGAAGGGGGGTGGGGGGCTGGCCCGGCACATGTCTCGGGGTCAGAGGGAGCATCCAGGCTCAGAGGGCCTGTGTCCCTCAAGGCAGATTGGGGGCGCTGTCAGGAGGCCTCTAAGGCAGGGCAGAGCCAGTGAAGGAGGGCCTTGTGGGAGAGGCGGTCAGAGACGTGACGGAAGGTGGGCCGCACTGGTCCTTGGCTTTCCCTGGGTGTCCTGGAGCCAAATCTGAGCCGAGCAGTGGTGAGGACAAAGCAGGGGACCAGCTCACAGGCCTTTGTAGCATTTCAGAGGACAGTGTCCGTGGGCCAGAGTGGTTCTCTGGTTGGCCTGTTCTCCCTTAGAACTGTTTCTCACTCCAAGTCATCAAACCCGAATTATCTGGCTAATAGTGTCCTGCATACATCTCCTTCTGGCCCTTGACCAGTCTTGGCTTGTGCTATTTAGATTCGTTACCGTGATTGACTTCCATCCCATCTTCCCTTCCCGTTAGTGCTGAAAAGCAATTGGTCCCTCCCCAAGCTGAATTTTTTATTACTGGTGTTTTTGACACCAGTGGTAGCATTCTCATGATACTGCAGGAGTATTTAAGAGAGCTTTTCATCCCCAACCTGAAGCTCGGGCGTTTGTGAGCTCCTATACTGACCCAGTGGTCCCATAATCATTTTTTTTTTTAATCAAAGACATTCTTATGTAAACTTTTCTTTTTTTTAAAAAAGATTTTATGTATGTATGTATGTATGTATGTATGTATTTAGCATGAGCTGGGGAGGGACAGAGGGAGAGGGAGAGAATCTCAAGCAGACTCTACGCTGAGCACAGAGCCCGACGCGGGGCTTGATCTCAAGACCCTGAGATCATGACCTGAGCCGAAATCAAGAGTCGGATGCTTAACTGATGAAGCCACCCAGGAGTCCCTTTATATAAACTTTTCTTATAGCCGCCCCTCAAATCCTTAGCTCCCACGCTACCAGTAAGAACATTCGCATTCTGCACATATCTGTTGTGGCCTCTCTCACTCTGCCACTTGGGTGAGTTGCAAATGGAACCGTCTGTTAGTCTGGAGCAAACAAAAGAGCTGTCAAGTTGTCTGTTGTCCACCTGCTGCTATGGAGAAGTGACTCTTTTTTTGTTGGACCCCGGAGTACCAGCATGTAGGATCTTAATAACACATATGATTAATTGCATGTTAATTTGAGTTGAAAATTGAAAACCCCCCATGGGTTAGGTTGCTTGGGTGGCATAACAAGATAGCACAGACTGGGCAGCTTCAGTAACAGAAATCTACTGTCTCACAGTTCTGGAAGCTAGAAGTCTAAGAGCAAGGTGTCGGCAGCTTTAGTCTCTCCCAAGGCCCCTCTTCCTGGCTGTCTTCTCCTTGTGTCCCCACGTGGTCTTCCCTCTGTGCGTGTGTGTGTCTGCATCCGAATTTTCCCTTTCCATGAGGACACCAGGCGTGTTGCATTAAGGTCCACCCTCATGCCCTTGCTTTAATCTGATTGCCTCTGGAAAGACCCTGTCTCTGAATAAGGTCCCACGATGAGGACACCAACATAATGAACCGGGGTGAGAGGGACACAATCAACTCAGAAGTGACCCCTTTGCCCTCGAGTTATTTTGCCACCACCAGCTCCCGGCCCATCTGCCCCTGATGTGCTTTCTCTGCTGCACGTTCTTGTCGACAGTCTTGATTTTTCTAAGGCTTTATTTGTTGAAGGTGCATTTTGGTCATATGATTTAAACACCAGTTTGTGAGTAAGGAATAATGTGCGTTTACAAATAATGATAGCGATTGTACGGTAAATTTAACATAATTCTAAAATAGGATTCTAGAAGTCAGGCTGGACAGTGAGAGCATGTTTTGAACAAGGACTTGGCTTCCAGGAGAGGCAGTACCGGTTAATGGTTAGGAGAACAGACGGCCGGACTGCCTGGGTCATCATTTACCCCCTTACCAGCTGGTTAACCCTGGGACAGTTACTTAAATCTCTCGTTGACTGAGCTTTCTTGTCTGAAAGAGTAGATATTATAGTACCAACTGCACAGAGTTGTGAGAATTTAAAATGCTCATGTACATAAGGATTATAGAAGAAGGCCTGGTACACAGTAAGTGCTCAATAAATGTTTGGCACTACTATTCTTAGGACGGCTGCTTTGCACAAAGATACTCAATTTGAGTAAATTAGGTCTGATGTATTTGCTAAAACATTATTTGTGGAGACAGTGTAGGTGCTTCTAGCATCGGTGTATTTGATCTGAGAAGACAGTTCTCATGTGTCATTAATAATACACAAGCTCGGGACGCCTGGGTGGCTCAGTCGGTTAAGCGTCTGCCTTTGGCTCAGGTCATGATTCCAGGGTCCTGGGATCGAGTCCCGCATCGGGCTCCCTGCTCAGCAGGGAGTTTTCTTCTTCCTCTGTCTCTTGCTCCCCCTGGTTGTGCTTTCTCTCTCTCTCTCTGACAAATAAATTAATAAAATCTTAAAAAAAAAAGTACGTTTAAAAAAATACACAAGCTTAAAAGAAACATGGGGATTAGTTTTAATCATTGAAGTGCGTGTAACTCTTTCTTTTTTTTTTTAAACATTTAACTTATCTAATTCGGTGGTTTTTTTTTTTTTTTTTAAAGATTATTTATTTATTTATTTGACAGACACAGCGAGAGAGGGAACACAAGCAGGGGGAGTGGGAGAGGGAGAAGCAGACTTCCCGCTAAGCAGGGAGCCTGATGCGGGGCTCGATCCCAGGACCCTGGGATCATGACCTGAGCCTAAGGCAGACGCTTAACAACTGAGCCACCCAGGTGCCCCTCTAATTTGGTAGTTTTTAATTTGAATTCTTGCTGCTGGAATCTTGGTTCATGGGCCACAGGGGGATGGTGGGGCACTAAGTGGGTGGGGTCAGTGTGACATTGTTTGTACCCCATGCCAGACACCCACCCTTAACCAGAATGGATCCCCTTGTTACGGATTTCATATATGGATTGCAGTTCTATGTACAATTTGTCTGAAAGAGTTCTGCTACTAAAAATAGCTTGAAAACCACTAGCTTGGTATGTAGATTATTCATATCCTTCTGCCCCCCTGTTGCTTTCATTCTGTGTATACCCCAGGGATGCAACTAATGTTAATATTAGCCTGAGCAAAACATAATTAGGAAGGTAAATCTACTGCAAAAAGTAATACAGCATAAATTAAATAAATTAAATATAAATCAAATCAAATATGAAACAATGCATTCAATTATCTGCATCACTGCTTCCCTGCTCTAACATGGATATTTGAGAGGAGACTCGTTTTCTTTCTGGGTTAGGACCCGAGCCGAGCCAAGACCAATGAATTGTGTCAACCCCTGGAAGGCTGGTTCTTGACCTATTGAGCGTGAGTTAAAGGCACTGCTATTTGGTCAGCTGAATTTTCAGGGTCAGTAAGTGGACCCACCAGCTATCTATCTTCATTGTTAATGCATGAACTAGTCTTTGTGTGTGGCCGCGAACACTTACTTATAAAATACTATTCAATGCTCATCATATAGGATTAATTTTGTGGTGAACTGTTTCCTGAAAAGTTATTAGTTGCACAGACTCCCATCCGCCTGGCAAGGGAAGGTGCATTTCTGCAGAACCACGGGAAGTTTGAAGTGTGGACAACAGACATTAGCAGCATGAAGCTAGAGTTGCTTCTGGAATCAGAGGTAGAATGGGTACCGGCGCATCTTGGACACCCTCTGCTCTTCTCTTCCTAGCATCTCCAGTGGCTGGGTCCGTTCCCTGCTCTCCATGTTAGCACGACACTCAAACTCACCTCCTTTCAAAAGATCCAACCTCCATCCAGCGGGCTGGAATTCTCCAGGCAGGATTCCACATGTGCGTTCCCACTGTTCCCGCCATGCACACTGATGTTTGTCCTATCGTGAGTCCTGAATTCAGAAAATCCTGCTGCCATGTGTGCCCTGCTCTTTGTCAGCTGTCATCTGACCTCAGCTCAGTGGGGTGTCCCTCCTCCGCTGAATGTCGGTCTGAAGTGGGGATGACTGGTTTAGAAGGGACCTGCCCCAGCTCTAGGGCATTTGCAATGGAAACGAACTTGCTTGTGCTCAGAAGTCACAGGTTGGTGGAGGTGATGACGTTGAAAACCAGTTCTTAGAGCTGAAGAACCCCAGCAAGGGGCAAACTGGCCACCTCTCTCGGATACTATGCAACCCGTGCCAGAGAAACTTTTCCTGACCCCTCTCCCCACGCAGACCCCAGAAAACCTGACCTTCCCTGCATTTGCAGCTCACCGTTTTGCTAAGTGACCTACCTTCTCTCTTTTAGTACCTATACCTTTTTTTTTTTTCTTTTAACTTTTTTCTTTTGGGCTACTGTTTGGAAGCAGTGAGCTGTTGAGGGCAAGAACCAGGTCTTTATGCTCTGAGTTCCTAACTTACTAGGTGCCCAGGAGATATTGGAAGAATTAATGAGTTTGTGAATGAATGAATGAATGAATGAATGAAAAGACCCAGAGCATATGTTTTCACTGTTTTTCAGCATCAACGTAATGAAAGGATCCCCACCTTCCTTTCCTTTCAGACTTCTGTCCCTCCGTGCCTGCCCTTGGGCCTCGCAGCTGGGCTTCTGCTGAAGGTGCCTGCCTGACTACTCTAAATCACCTCTCATAGTGCTGCCCAATTAATTTTCCAGAAAAACCCTATTTCTTTCCTATTGCTCTCCTGCTCAAAACTAGAATAATTTCCCATTGCCTGTGGGATAGAGCTCAGAACTCCTTAGCCCAGCGTTCGGTATTGACAATAGCTTGTCCTTGATATTCCTTTAAGAGTTATTTTGATTGTGAATATTCTAAACACACTGAAAAATATATACTCATTTACCCACCACTGAGATTAAACAAATATTAGCATTCCCCTCCCTTATTTTCTTAAATAAACAAGCACACATTGCAGATGTGGACAGACTTCTCCCTTCTGTCCTACCCCTCTCCCCCACTCCCATTAGAAACAATCCTTCCCCTTCTTGTCCATCACAGTTCACCTCTGTGAACGATATGGTCCAGTTGGACTCATCTTTTCCCTGGAGTTTTGTTCTTCCTTCTTTTCCCTTGAGGCCCAGTTCACTTTCCGCCTCTTCCAGGAAGCTCTCCCACTAGTCCCATAGTTTTCTAAATTGCTACCCACCTTACTGTCTCCACTGTGCCCTTGGAGACAGTATCTGCCTGTGATGGGTTTTTTTTTAAATTAAGGTTTTATTTATTTATTTGAGACAGAGAGAGAGAGAGCACGCATGGACAGGGGGAGGAGCAGAGGGAGAGGGAGGGGGAAAGAATCTCAAGCAGACTCTGCACTGAGTGTGGAGCCCGATGTGGGGCTCCATCCCACGACCCTGAGATCATGACCTGAGCCGAAACCAAGAGTTGGAGGCTTAACCAACTGAGCCACCCAGGTGCCCCTGCCTGTGACAGTTTTTAGGTAGCAGTTTGATCCTAGCACTGGGTTCCTATTCCCAATAGTATTTTTTTCATCTTGCTTTATATCGTAGTTGATTGTCTGTATGTACTTCCTCTCTTTTAGGTAACAACATTGAGAATAAGATCTGATTCTTAGTTTCATCCATTTGTCATCCATCCATATTTGTTGGATTACACAGTGTACCTGAATAGATAATATTTGATTACTGCCTGTGAAATGCTACCCCGTGTAGACCATCCTTCTTGGAAGGTAGTTATAGGAATGTGAATTTTCATCCTTTGCTGCCAAGACATCTGGGTTGTTTCTTTACCCTGTCTATGTGCTATGGAGTTGTTCACTATGGGAAGAACAGATTTAAGCACTAGCCTAAGTAGAGCATCATTAGGGAGGGGAAATCTGCTTCCTAGCAACATGTTATTCCACAGTCAAATGGAACCGATTTGGCATCATCTTTCCCACTGTTCTTCAGCCTTTAGGCTGATGGGAAGTTCACCATTTCACAGTGTTCCTCTATGTGGTGGTATGGAACTATGATTCCAAGAAGACCAATGTCCTTTTTCTAATTCTTCTAGCCTCCAGGAGCGGATAAAATCCCTCAACTTGTCACTTAAGGAAATCCCTGCTAAGGTAAGTATCTTTATATGACCATTTTCTGAAGTCTCTCAAGTTTTCTTTTGACTTAATGTCATGTCTAGGTCACATGATATTTCAGGCTAGCTCATGGCTCTGGAGGAAGTGTAGACTCTACAGAGCCATTCGACAGGCCAGGCGATGCGCCCGAAGAGCCGGGAATGGGGGCTGCTCTTGTGGTAGGGGTCCTGGCTTGTGGTCCTCCAGAGATTGACTGGTTCGGCCTTTGCCTAACAGGAGCTGCCAGTGTTAGGGAATGGGAAATGAGTGCTTTCGGGTACCATCAAATGCCTTTGCATGAAAAGGCTTTCGGGATGGGAGTAATCTGAAAAATTGTTTCTCTTCCAGGAGGACAGGGTTCAGGGATCCTCACAAACAGGTTTTAGGAAAGTTTGCATAGCAGGTGTTTGTTTTTTCAACTTTTTAAGCTGACTTCAGAATCATTTTGCCTATTTTCTCTGCCATTTATACTTCATACCAGGACCTCGGTTTGTATAGAGATAGCGCAGTCCTGCAGTATTCCCTGGGAGCACCTAGCCAATTCAATTAAATAGTCAATGTCATGGTTAGTTAGGATAACCACAGTTTACAAAACAAAATCCTTCCCTGCAGAGATAGTTATATGTGACCGAGTTACTGACAAACTGAGAAGTAGGATCAATTACTCTGTGAATTACTAAATGTGTGGCGGAGAACTGGGATGAATCGTTGATTATTTGCGTTAGGTCTGGGAGCCAGGGCTGGTTATAAGATGGTCAGAATGGACAAAAGAACAGGTTTCTGAGCAGAGAGCAAAGCAGATGGGAGTCCACTGGCCTGGAAGGAATGTTTTCTTGCCCTCGCCCAGCGCCCAGGAGAGAGATCCAGAAGACCTGCCAATGGGCTTGCACGTCACCACAGCTGGGCTGAGACTGGGGCTGTGTTGTTGGCAAAAGTGTCCACAGTTTTTCTGGAACATTTTTTCAGTTTTTGTGTACATTTTCTGAAAAATACATTAAATGATTTTGCTAAAAAATCACACGGCAGCAGTTTGATAGGCAGTGACATCCGGCTAGAACGTTTGCCTGAAGAAGAGCAAGATGGGATCCGAGGCACTGCTTTATTCAGAGCCGTGCAAGGAGCAGAATCCCCAGGCGGGACTCTGGTAAAGGGCTTTTGTCGTGGGTTCTCACACTGCGCAGTGCTGAGAGACCTTCTTCCCTGCTCAAGGGAGACTGACTCGGTTTACCCATTTTGTCACATGAAGGAGGAGGGGAAGTGCTAGAGGGCGTACCTGAATTTCTGTTCTGTATGTTTCGGTGATGTCGCCGACTAGTATTCATGTTCTATAACTGTCTGGCAGGTTACCTCCAGGCGGAGCCACTGGGGAGGTGAGGAGAGACCAAAGCTTCCTGCATGGGGCAGGGGGTAGGAGTATTCCTTCTCCTGTATTTTCTGGCGTAAATATGTGCCATTTGTCAGGTGCATCCTGATTTCTGCGCAGAATTAACAGGTGGAAGTACTCTAGGGTTTGGGTGTATTGAGTATTGGAACGTGCTGTGTGTAATCTGAATGAGTTCCTCTCCCAGCAATGAGCAGGCAGGCTTGCCTAGTACAGAATACACATGGTGTTGATATAGGAGTGTGTTTTCTAGGACATTTTATATTATGCACATGTACATATTAACATATGCACATGATAGTGGGATTTGTTGATAATCCCCAGCTACTGTTAAAGCTCTTGGATTTGCCCAAATGCCAAAAGTGATTGGCTTTGTTTGCATACCTTCTCTAATACACTTACGAATAACTCCTAATTCCCTTGCTTTTCCATAAGATTAAGGAATTCATATCTAAGATTTTAAAATGTAAATCTAAAAGCTTCATTTGATAATGAGTTCCTCAGGGTCCAATTTTATCTGGAAATAAAAAGGAGGTGCAGATTTTCTGGGGCGTGTTTGTGTGTGGATAGGTGGGTGTGTATGTCTGCACATACACGAATGTGTGTGTGTGTGTGTGTGTGTATGGGGGACATATATTAGTGCACATGGAATTGAAACAAAACTGCATAGTCACACAGAAACAACTTTGCACTCTGGACTCGATTGACTCATGACCTTGAGGTAAAAATTGCAGGTTGGCCCAGTTTTCTTCCTTTAATGTATTAGGTATATATATCTGATATTCATTTGATTCCTCCCCCAAAGAGAAATGGAACCTTCCTTCATTCATTACATTTCTTTGACATTGATGGTTCCCCAAACCAGGTAATTAAGGGATAAATGAGATGGAAGAAATAGTTGGAAATAAATGGAATATCTGGAGGTTGGTAGATATTAGATTACATCCAGCAGTGCTTGAAAGAATGTACATTGCAATTTAATAAGAAGATTTAGAAAGGCTGTCTTGTATTAATAGTGACAGCTTGAAGGATTGATTTGCTCAACAAAGGAGAAACTGACCCAATTATGATTAACAGAAGCTGTTAACTAAAATCAGGAAGACCGGACATACATTGGATGAGACATAAGAATTATGGCTGGTGTTACGGACTTAGCAGAAATGTTCCTGGACTTCCGATGACATTCTTAGGTGGATGGAAAGGGACATGCCCGCCATCAGGCACTGGGCCAACCCGAGACTAAGTGCTGTGGGGAGCAATCCAGAGCATCTTCTTTTTAACACCCAGTTCTGACTCCTGACAATTCTCACCTGGGGCATGGGGATGCTCATCACTGCTGATGCCGGCTTTGGTGTGGAGGCCACCACACTGTGGCCTTCATCCAGAGAATGAGTTTTGTAAAGAGATTTGGGAAGTTACAGCTGCTTAATGGAAAAGAACATGTTTAAGGCCATGAAAGAAATAGTCTAACATTTTAGGCAGGATGGGTGAGGTCTGCTTTGATTCCAAAAATAATTTTAATTTCAGTCTGAGATAAGCAAAACAATTCAAGTTGATGGTATCTAGCAAGATCTAGGTTCTTCTGGGGAAATTGGATTTTATATTTTCTCTGGGCACTATGAACCCAACTGGGTTAATTTTAGTTTTTGAATGGAATTAGATTTTTAGCAAGAAAAGAGGGATCCTTTGTGGGCCACCCAAAATGTCTTCATACACACGTTTGTTGTTATTCAACTGAGTTGTGTGCTTTTGTTGAACTGGATGTTTTTCTAGGTAGCTCACCAATCTGAGTGTAGATATCAATCAAATATGAGGTTTTTGCTTTAAACAAAAGAAAAAATGTGATGTTTTTGTTTCAAAGAAAATAAAAGATAACCTAAGTCATTTGGGAAAAGAAAGTGAGGTTTAAGATTTTTGCTATTTTTGAAAGAGCATAGAAAAATGTAGGGAGTGTTTGGGTATCCTGGAAAAACACGATAAAACCTGTAAACCTCCTTGAGGTCTACTTGTCTGTTTTTCAAGTCTGACTTGCCAGCAAATATCTGCCCTTAAAGATTCATTAGACAGCATCTACTAGTAATTAGCCTGCCCTTGATCTCAACTGTTGTGCACCTTCACTTACTGCTTATCGTGTGCCAGACACAGAGCAGTCCCTGCTCACATAGAGCTTGCATTCTAATGGAGAGAAATACTAGGAAAACAGAAGAAGAAAAACAAATAGCGTCAGCTGGAGAAGACATGGTGGGAAAATGTCCCGCAGGGGAAAGGGGGAAGGGGAGGGAGAGTTGAGGGGGTTGCTATTTTTTATAGGTAATCAGCCAGGCCTTTCTTCCTAGGTGATGTCTGAGCAGAGCCTGAAGGGTGTGAGTGGGCTAAGCCATTTGGGGCAAGAATGTTTCAGAAGGAGGGAGTAACCCTGGGGAGGGAGTAGGTAGGGTGGTGAGGTTATTCTAGTTTGTGGTTGCGCTCTGGTTTGTTAGCTCTTGTCATTTTTGTGTGTGGGGGTGGTGAAGGTACGGGACCTGATGGGTGCCAATGCTTGTTTTATTTAGCCCTCCCTCCCTCCCTCCCTCCCTCCCATCTTCCTCCCTCCTTCTCTCCTTGTCTCCCTCCCTCTTTCTCTCCCTTCCTCCCTTCTTCCCTCCCTTCCTTCCTACCTACCTTCCTTCATCTTCCTTCCTCCCTTCTTTCCTCTTTTCTTGCTTTCTTTTTACATTGTTTGCTTTTAAATAACTCTGCTTCAGTTACTCTTTATCACCCCTCTTCATTGCTTATAAACCCAGAAATCTCTGCCTGGCTGCTCCATTGCCTTCTGATTTTTACGTAAATGACGAGTCCTGGCTGTTTTTCCCCCTCTAGGTGTGTATGAGCGAGAGACTCAGCAGCACTCTCAGGAAGAAAGTAAATGACATCGAAACCCAACTCCTGGCGTTGCTTGAAGCCAAAATGCTTGCTGTATCAGGTAACTGGACATAGTGGGGACATGAAGTGGGTGAGGGGAATAATGCCAGTTGCCACCACATCCAGGTTTTGTCCTCGAGTAACATTCTACCCGTTACTTATGTAATACTTGGACATTTCAGAGCTTTTGTGGGAAGTCTCACTAAAACTCATGGACTAAATGGGCAGCATGGCCTCCTCGTAAGACTCTTAAAACTACATATGCACATATAATAAAAAAATTAGTTGTCTAGGTACCATATTTTGGACTTCTGGTTTGTTTCTTTAAGAGACTAGAGGTGCACTGCATGCCATGTAATTCTAGCAGATGTTTACATAGCATTATGTGTCTGTAGAGGCTCCGTGGAGACTTTTGGACGTGGTCAGTCCCTTCCTATAGGGAGAGAGAATAACAGGAGACAAGGTGATGTACTCAATTTAACGTCCCAGTCAGAGAGATTAGATTTGTGGAGGATTCTCAGTATATCATAATCGATCCTTCATCTGGTAGTTATTAGGAATATATTTTCCCATTAATTAGTAGGTCTCTGAAAATAGTATCTTTCTTTTTTAAAAGATTTTATTTTATTTGAGACAGAGAAAGAGAACATGAATGGGGGAGAGGGGCAGAGGGAGAGGGAGAAGCAGACTCCCCGCTGAGCAGGGAGCCCAGTGCGGGGCTCGATCCCAGGACCCTGAGATCATGACCTGAGCTGAAGGCAGACACTTAACCGACTGAGCCACCCAGGCGCCCCTGAAAATAGTATCTTACCCTATCATTTGAAGAGTGCTTTTAAGCATTCCCCTGTATTCTTATTTTGTTTCATTTTCACAACAGCTGTATTAGGTAGGAGGGAAAGATATGAGGTCCCAATGAACGGATTAGGAGACTGAGGCCCTGGGGTACGTCCTTCGGTTAAGTTCACTCAGTTAGCTAAGTGGTGGCAGAGCAGGGGCTCCAGTTCAGGTGTGATTCATGGATTTTTTAATCCAGTTGTGTCATGACATCCTCCAAGTATTCTCTGAGTTTTATAGGTTGAGTGAACCTGTAGCTCATCAACTTCAGAAGAATCATAAAAATTTAACGAAAAGGTATAATAATTACATGTATGGCTTTTAAATGGCATTTTAAGAAGGAATACAATAATTGGCAGCTTCTGCTTGCTCTTCAGATCATTAAACAACTAATGTTGGCAGCTAACGAGCAATTTGGTTCCTGGTGCAGTCAGGCGTATTATTTACAACCGGAGCAACATCGAAATGTGAATGCGGGGCTTGGCTCTTAACAGCTTCACATGCCATTTACTTGAAATTATGGCCCCATTTGCTAAGAGAAAAAAAAAAAGATTGAACACAATCTTGCTTCTGAGTTAGTGTTTTTGCCTTTCTTAATCCATATATCTTCCTGAGGAATACAGGTGGATGTGTCTCTATTAAGCCCAAGGGAGGAGATGTATCATTTAGGCAGCAGAGATATCCCTCTCTCAAATGTGAATAATCTCTTTTTAGAATCCCAGGGAGAATTCTTAAGACGGTATATTGTATATGGGGCCTGGGTTTCGTGTTTAGTTCTTTGATCAACTGAGAACAGCCGTGAGACCTGACTGGAGGAGGGATGACCTGAATTAACTGGGGTGGGAACTCACCTCTCAACCTCCCTATTTCCTGATTATTCTGTAGGCTGTTGGCAAATAGGCTTTCCAGTCACAGGCCGTCCCCACGGGCCATGCCAGAGCCTGGGTGGACAGCATTCTGGACATAATGTGCTTTCTGTTTCCTTTTGAGCTAAGCTCCGCAGCGGGGAGGACCTGAGCAGGGAAAAGGCACTTCCTGTAGGATCTTGACAGACCTATCTTAGTATATTCAGAACGCCAAACCCTCACTCCATTAAACAAAAGCCATGACAAACCTCTCCAAGAGAAAGAAGTCTTTCTCCATTTTGGTCTGTCTGTGAGAACGCTGAGGGGCAATGCCCTTGGGATTCTTGGATGCCCTCTTGAATGAAGAGGGCCTTAGGGGGTGCCCTTAAGATTCCCAGAAGGCCTTTTGTCTGTCTGAAAGTTTCTTCGATTCACTCCTTGGTTTGGTCTACAGATTGAGACCTTCTCTTAATTTAAGAATCATTTGCTATCTGTAGAGACTGGGAATAAGAAATGGTTTTATTTTCAGACTCACCAAGTCCTAGCTCCTTTATGTTTAACAGTTTATTTTTTTTTAAAGATTTTATTTATTTATTTGAGAGAGAGGGAGCACGAGCTTGGGGGGGCAGTGGGAGAGGGAGAAGCAGACTCCTTGCTGGGCAAGGAGCCTGAAGTAGAGCTCCATCCCAGGACCCTGAGATCATGACTGAGCCACCCAGGCGCCCCTAACAGTGTATTCTTTAGCTCACTTCTCTTTTCTTGCACTGAATCATAGGCAGTGACAGGACGCCAGCATGCACTTCTGTGTTCTGCCTGGAGTCTCCTTGGCTGTATGACCAACTTCATTAGGAACTTTTTTTTCTCGATTACTTCAGTTGATAATGATACCAGACTTTCTGTTACCACATGGCAAGGGTCCCCTTTCCTCCAGCTTCCAGTTATATTTTTCTTGCTTCCCTTTCAGCCTTCACTGAGGTCTGTCAAGGCTTCTGCCTGCCGCCTGGTCCCACTGTCAGTGCCTCAGGTCTAAGGGGTTTCTTACAGCAGCATCCAGACACCAAAATCTGTTCTCGTTATTGATTGTTGCATAATAAATCAGCCTCAGGATTTAGTCACTTAAAACATCACCAGTCATTTATTTTGCCTATGAATCTGCAATCTGGGCACGCCCTGGCAGGGACAGGCGGCTGAACTGGGGCTGGAGAATCCACTTTCATAAAAGGGAGCCCAGCCTAGACAAGGGCTCCTTCACCTCTCTGCTACCCTCACTGAAAACTCTATCCTCTACCCCACAGATTGATTGCTTTGACCTCCACACCTTCTAGAGAGTGCGTAGTGGGTATGGTTGATCTGGGCTCTGTGGTCAAGATGTCAGCATCAGAAGTTCGGACCCATCTCCTTCTCTAGAACTGTGCTAGGCCCCTGCCCAACCACTGGCCTCTGGTGATGAGTGCTTGTGCCTTAGCTCAGTCCAGTTCCACCCTCCGTATGCATGCTCTCCTCCTCACAGCTGTGACCTCCTTGACACTCCAAGACTTTTCATGCGCAGACACAGAAGATATTTAAGTGGTGGTAACCTACGTATAAGATCCAACAACAAGCATCCTCCCTGAATATTGGCCTTCCGTCTTGGACTCTGGGTCTGCACTGCTGCTCACACCCAGTCCTGGTTGGGTCCCCAGGTCCTGTAACTGGGCTCTGCCCCCATCAGTGCTCTGTAACCTGATGAGTGTCCCAGTCTTCATCTGCAGGGGGCCTGCCCTGCTCTGACCATTTCCCCTCCCCTAGGCTCAAAGCCTGGCTCTCTGATGCCCAGCTTCTGATATTGCTCTGATACTGAGACATGGTGCGTGCATTTCTGGCTCCAGCCTTTCCCTGCTTGGATCACCCACTGTTGTTGATGCCGTCCATCTGTTGAGTCACTCTGCTATTTTTTCCTTGGGCTTTGCCCGGCACTCAGAAGACAGTCAAGAAGAGTAATTATGTTAAGAAAAAATGCACCTCATTTGTTGATTGCTGATCTCCAGAATCTGTTATTTTCATACCTCCTTTGGGTCGTCCCTCAGTTTGTGGTATATTTTCTTGCCCACCTGCCTCCCGTTACTAGTTTCCAAGGAACAAACAGTTCAGATCATCATTTATTCCTAAGTAGCATACCAAGATGCCTCAGGTACTCCAAGCCAATTTGTTTTCTAAACGATGGTTCTATCCAATTTGACTTTTCCTTTACAGAGAATAAAAATTAGCTGCACTTAAAATATCTTAGTGTCTAAATGGAAGCCTATCTAGGCATAAACAAGATTTTCTGGATAAGCTCAGGATGTTTCCCTCTTTCTAAACAATTTAGATCAATGGTTGGAGGAGATAATAGGCCCAGCGAAGATTTTTCAAAGATGAGGTCTGTCCAGTGTGGAAATATATGAGACCCACCAAATGAGAAGAAGTGAAAGCTGTTTCAGAGCTTACTATAGCAAGGGAGTCAGCCACCATTACCTGAGTTTTGGCAGAGACTCAAAGGCAGGCAGAAAAGTGGGAAAGCTTTGGAGCAGAGAAAAGGGAAGCCTGCAGGTATGTTCTGACGGGAGGCTGGGAAGCTAGAGGCAGGCCAATTAGAGCATCCTGTGTGATTGGTTCGGGGAGCATATTTGGCTTTCTCTAGCTGGTCCTAAGTTGGAAGCAGGGACAAAAATTAGGGAAGCTGTCAGTTGTTAATAAAATCCTGGCCATTTTGGACCAATTATTACAGAAGTGATTGTTTGGTTTCCTGGATTATTACTAGAAATAGCAATCTGGCTTCCTACGGCCTCCCTTATAGCAGGCTGGCTTCCTGGACTGGTTATTGTAGATATGGGGGTTCATTTCCTGGGCAGGTTGCTGCAGGTTGCGGGTCAGAGTGCTATTTCTAGAGATGATCTGGCCACTGTCTGTTTGTATATTTAGTCTCTCACCAGGTACCACCCTTTCTCAAGCTGTTAGAAGCAGTCTGTGTTTTACGTAAAATCCCGTGTGTTCAGGTGTTATGTTCCCCGTCTTCTCTGTGAAATATGTGGCCGTCTAAAATGTCTGATGTTCAAAAGGGCTCTGCTCACCGAAAATGCTTTTTGCTTTCTCAGGAAATCATAGTGACTGGAAGAAAGCAACAAAACGAACAGAAAATGGCCAATTCCAGCCAAAGGAGCTTTGGTGGAGAGGTGGCGGCATGGTGGGGGGAGTGTTGGTGGGTACTGGTTGGTTGTGTTTGCTTTGCTAGTGCAAGCTCCTAGCACGTGGCCTTGACATCGCTGAGGGGGAGACTCTGAGTGACAGAGCGTGAGTCTTGCCTAACCACGTGTACTGGAGCTTGGAGTTCCTCAAAAGATACAGTGTTGTGCCAGAAAAAAAGAGGCAGCACTCTATTATTTTTGGAGTTTGATGATTTTCAGCACTGGCTTTTTTTCTTTTATTCCAGTAGAGAAGGTTAGCTCAAATTTGGGTATGTAAACGTGAATGATTTTAGGAGGATCATTACAGATGGGAATGTCTGTGGATCTATGCAGCACTGTGTGTGTGTTGGGGGGGGCATGTCCCCCTAGATGAAAGTCATAGTGAGGGCTTGAGACTGACCGGGTGACACAGCCTACCTGAGTACAGGATTCATTCCCCGACCCCCTTTGTGCTCCCTCCCTTTATGGGTGATTTGTGGCCACGTTTTGACCAAGTCACTTATTGAGCTGTATTTGGCAGAATAAGCACTTAACACGAGGTTGGAAAAACCCAGTTCAAGTTCAGCAACCTCATGTGGGATCTTAGAACTCTAAGACTTTGTGACCTTGGGAAGGTGACTCTCTGGGTCTTAGTTTCTTCAACTGGAAATCAAGGACAGTCATTATAAGATCCCCATCCTGGCTTGTTGGAAAGGCCAAATGAGACAACTGCTCTAACAAGAGCCCCGTATCTATAAAATCAGACTCTCAAATAATGACCTCAAAAAAGGAACCCCAGACATTGTGAAGTAGTAAGTTCAGGATGAAGGATAAAATTAGAAGGAACAGAGTGGATAAAGTCAGTTTTGGCTTTGGCATTCACCTGGAGGGTTTTAATGGTGGCCTTTGTAGAATAAAATACTTTGACAGGTTCTTTAAAAAGCCTCTGTGAAGGCCCAAGTATGGTTCTCTTGCTGAAGAGCAGGCAGGCGTATGTGTGGGATGATGGCAAAGGCGGGACATTCATCTGCACAAATCCTCCTGTGGCATTTAGGAAGGAGCCCATTAGAGTCCCAGAGATTGGGGTCACGGGGTCACTGATGGGACTTCCTTCAGGGATCAGCGTTTACTTTTCTATATTTTCATCACAGAGCTCTTGGCCAGTTTCAGTAATCAGGGAGGGCTAAATCAAGCAGGATTTACCTCATGGGCTTGGATCAGAGACCGAAATGCTTATAAAATATTAACCAGGGGCAGTGTAGCATTTTATCATGGCTTCGGTTTGTGGTATTAACTGTCTCTGGGAATTCGCACTCTTTCTGCATATATAAAATGCACACATCTATCACTATGCGTTTTCCCTCAGGATCAAGGAAGGGACCCAAGTTTTAATTCATGATCTCTCTTATGTTTTATTAAGGGCCCTGGCCTCTAGAGCTTGCCATAGATTGCAGGGGTATCTGAGGATGTGTTTCCTGTCATTCCAGCAAAACTTCTGTGCGGTCACTCACCCTGCCTATGTAGTCTTTTCTGATTTTTTTTTTTTTTAAAGATTTTATTCATTTATTTGAGAGAGAGAGGAGCGCATGAGAGGGGGAAGGGTCAGAGGGAGAAGTAGGCTCCCCGCTGAGCAGGGAGCCCGACGTGGGGCTCGATCCCGGAACTCCGGGATCATGACCTGAGCTGAAGGCAGCCGCTTATCCTACTGAGCCACACAGGTGCCCCTCTGATTTGTTTTTAGAGGTCTTATTCTTTCCGAACTGTTTGTAGGAGGAGATTGCACACTGTGGTGTATTTTGCCTGGTGTCCCTGGGGACACAGTTGGCGCCTACCTCACTTTTGGTCACCTCTCTTGCTTGAATATATGGTCTAGCAGAAAGGTTGGTGCTCCCTGAGCCCAGGCGGGGAAGGGACATTTGAAGGCACCACGTTGTGCCCGTGGCTGGCCTGTCTAGAGGCAGTCACACCTCTGGGCTGGTCTTCCCCAAACCACCTTGGGCACGGGACATGTCCCTTGAGGTTCTTTTTTTGTTTTGTTTTGTTTTTTTTTAAAGGACATCTTTTTATTGTGATGAAATATACATACACATAAAATTTACCCTTTTAACCATTTTTAAGTGTAAAACTCAGTGGCATTAAGTACATTCACATTTCTGTGCAACCATCACCACCATCCACCTGCAGAACTGTTTTCATCTTCCCAAGTGGGAACTCTGTACCCATCAAACTTGAGGTTCTTAGTGGCCCTCCATGGGGGCTCTGTCCACAGCAGCCCTAACTTGGTCATTATTCGAGAAAGAAACCACGGATCCAGGAAACAATTTAGTTGTGTTGCTATTTATAGCTCAAAGCTTGTGGAAGTCCAGGCTGCTCTCCTTATCTGGACTTTGTTTTTCCTAAATGGGTCAAGCCCATCAGCTTGGCATCTTGGTCGCTCTGCTGTTTGGATCCACCTTCTTTGTGGGCTTAGTCTCCACCTTGGCCACACACCTCCTGCCACCCATGGAAGACAAGCCCTTTGTTCTCTAACCAGGTTTCTGTTTCTTGTTTTGGAAACCTTATATTCTGTCCTCATGAAACCTGCTTCTGTCTCCCCTTCTGGAACAATCTTTCTTCTCTGAGCTCTCCTAGAGCATATTTGCCCATTTCTTAGAATACATCTTCTCCTCTTTATTTAATGGTGACTTCCTGGAGAGCAGGGTGGTGCTCTGTTCTCGCCCGTATTTGCCCACTTAAGTGATAGACAATAAACAGGGTCTCAAAAGATATTTATCCAGTCATGGAATTGGAAACTATGGATGTCAGTGACAGAAATGATAGCTGGGTGTCCAGAATGCCCTTGAAGTGGGAAAGCATTTTGTCCTATTTCTCGCATTTATATTGGGTTGAAATCTGCCTTTTAAATAATAATAATAAAGAAGTAAATAGCATAGTTTAGAACCTAAGAAAGATTCGGAGTTATGTTTGAGTTGGAAACCTGCCTTCCGTTTTATTGCTATGTAACCTCAGCAAGATAGTTTTTTCTCTAGGTTTCAGTTTTCTCCACTATAAAGCAGAGATAACATATATTTCCGTGAACATAAAATGCACCATTATTTTATACACTACGAAGAAAGAAAAATCGCTGTCAATTAAATAATGATATAATGCTTTCTGTGGCTTAGAATTTTTATTTTGTTATTGAAATAGTCCTTTTTGATGTATTTGGGCTTTTGAAAAATCCTTTTTGAAAGGAAACTTAATCACTCAAGGTTTTCCTAAAACATCTTCATATTCAGGGTCTGAGTGTTCTGAAACACATTGTGCCTCAAAGTAGTCGGAGCTCATGTTTTTCACCCATTATCACCCTCTGCATCAGTGAAACTGTTGGTGATGCAACTTTTTTTTTCCCTCCAAGACTGAACTGCTGTTTTCTGTAGGGTCTTCCGCCAAGCTGCAACATGGTTCTTCAAGTTTTAAATGATGGTGCTTTCCTGATCTTATAAATCCATTACGATAGATGGTTTTCAGACAATAGCCAGGTCTCCAATGATCCTGAAATGGTTTTTACTTTGAAACGCCAGGGCCTTGCAGATGGTCCACCAGGCCACTGAGAATGACAATCATGTAGTAACAGCTTCATCCTGACTACTCCTGGCTGATGGCGATCTCAGAGATGTTAACATGGGGGGAAAAAGGGTGCATCTCAGAATAGATAACATAGGGCATAACTTCCCTCTTAGAGTTGTGGTAAGGTAGAGGAGAAAAGGTTCATAACTGTTATTGTGGAAACATCATGGAGCCCCCTGATAACAATAACTATTATTGGGTTCCTGGGTGGCTCAGTTGGTTAAACGTCTGCATTCGGCTCAGGTCATGATCCCGGAGTCTTGGGATCAAGTCCCATCAGGCTCCCTGCTCAGCAGGGAGTCTGCTTCTCCCTCTGCCCCTTACCCCACTCGTGCTCTCTCTCTCTCTCAAACAAATAAATAAAATATTTAAAAAAAAACCCTCCCCCAAAACCCCAATACCTATTATTTATGGAGCATTCACTAATGTGATATGCTTATTAATTTATGATGTAATTTTCATATTAAAATTTTCCCTAATATATTTTTTCCTTTTTTTATTGAGGTATGATTTATATTCAATGAAATGCACAGGTCTTAAGTGCCCAGTTGTATGAATTTTGATACCTATTTTCTGCAACCCTATCAAGATATTTTCATTCCTCCAGAAACATCACCCTTGTGCCCTTTCCCAGTCATCACCCCCCTTCCCCAGACAGCCTGCATTCTGATATCTTTTACCATGGATCAGTTTTTCCTGTGCTAGAACTTAGTATCAATGGATTCATTTTTTTTTTTTTTTTGAGATTCCCCGTGTCACTGTGTATATGAAGAGCTGGTGCCTTTCTATGGCTGAATATTCTTCCATTGTGTAGATGGGACCCTGTTTCTGCTTTTCTCCCTTTGGTGGACATTTAGGTTGTTTTATTTGGGCTATCACGAGTAAAGCCACTATGAACATTCGAGTACAACTATTTTTGGATTACGTGTTTTCATTTCTCCTGGGTAAATACCTGGAGGTAGATTTTTTGGGTCCACACACAGGTGTGTATTTAACTTTATGCAAAACAGACAGAAGTCTTCTCAAGGTGGTTGTGCCATTGACACTTCCATTATGGACAAGAGCTCCACAGCTCCACATCCTTGCCAGCTAGACAGCTTTGGTCTGGTTCATTTGAGCCATTTGAATGGTTTTGTAGTGGAGTCTCTATGACTTTAATTTGTATTTTTCTGGTAACTAATAACCATCGACACGTTTTCATATGATCACCAGCCACTTGCATATCTTACACTGTAAAATGCCTGTTAAATCAGTTGCCCATTTTTCAATGGGGTCATTGGTGTTTTAATTATTGGGTGTAGGATTCGACTCCTTTGTCAGATACACATATTATGAATATTTTCTCCCAGTCTGTGGCATGCCTTTTCATCTTCTTAGTGGTATTTTTGATGAGTAGAGGTTTTTAATTGTAATGAAGTCCATTTATCTTTTTTTTTTTTTTTTTGTAGTTAGTTTTTGTTGGGTCCTAATCAAAGTTTTGCTTATTCCAAAGTTAGAAAAGTGTTCTATACTTTATTCTACAAGCTTTATAGTTTTTGCTGCTACATGTAGGTCTGTGATCCATCTCTAATTAAATTTTGTGTATGGTTTGAAGTATGGATGAAAGCTAATGTTTCCCCATTCCAGTAGCTAGTTGTTCAATTACCATGTGTTTAAAATATAGTTGACCCATGAACAATGTGGGAGTTAGGGGTGCCAGCCCCCCACACAGTCAAAAATCTGAGTTTAACTTTTGACTTCCCCAAAATGGAACTGCTAGTAGCCTACTGTTGACCAGAAGCCTTACTAATAACATAAATAGTTGATTAACACATATTTTGTATGTTACGTGTGTTACCTACTGTATTCTTACAACAAAGTAAGGGAAAGAAAAGAAAATGTTATTAAGAAAATCGTAAGGAAGAGAAAATATATTCACAATACTGTACTGTATTTATTAAAAAAAATCCACATACACATGGACACGCACAGTTCAAACCTGTGGTGGTCAAGGGTCAGTTGTACTCTCTTTTCCTTATTGACTTACTTTGGCACTTTGGTTGAAAATCAATTGACTGTGTGAGTGTGGTCTACTCCTGGACTTTCTATTCTATTCCATTGATCTGTTTTATCTATTTATCTATATGCCAATGCCATACTATCTTGATCTGTAGCTTCAGCATTAATTTGAAATCAAGTAATATATATTCTCTTCATTCTACCTTACAAGGATTTTTTTTTTTTTTTGGCTGATCTAGACCTTGTGCATTTTATTTTATATTTTAGAATAAGCTTGTCGGTTTCTACAAAAGACCATCATGAGATTTTGATTGGAATTGTATTGAGTGAATAGATGAATTTGAGGAAGATAGAAATGTTAAAAATATTCGATTTTCCAATATATGTATATATAGAGTATTCTGTCTTTCTGATTGCTTAAGTCTTTTTAAATTTCTCTCAGAAGTTTTTAAAATGGCTTTCTGTGTGGAGGTCTTGCACATGTTTCTTTAAATTTATCCCTAAATATTTTGAGCTTTAAAATATCTTGTAAATGGTATTTAAAAAAATCATCTTCTACTTATTTGTTGTTGATATTTAGAAATATAATTGCAACCTTGCTAGCTTCAATGCATGATATATTTTCCTTAGTGCTTTACAGAATTTCATGTTTATTCTTGAAGCCACCTGATGCAGGTGTTAGTACAATCATATTTTATAAGAAGTTTGCCCTGAAATTACATATGTTAATTTCTTTGCTCAAGGTCATGCTGGTTGAGTAACAGGAGGACTAGGATTTGAATTTAGGTCTAGTCTGACTCCAATGGCTAGTCCCTTTCCACTCTACTATAATATTTCAACTGTTTGACATTTGGATATTTGAATGGAGTCATACCACATACCATGTGGTTTCCCTGGATTTCACTTGGACATTTTTGTTTCATTGTGTTTCACAAGGACATGAATTGGCTAATGGAAGCTTTAAAACAGAACTAACAAAAATAAGGTGATAAAGAGACTGGTGGTTTTCCCAGTTGAAGGAGACAGTGTTTTTCCATATTCCTCCATGGAAGACTATTCATGCAATTGGATGCAGTTGCAAACTCAGCCCTCTTTCTCCATACTGTTGGTGCACATTAGCTGTTGCTAAATCTTCCACGTGTGGGGATGCTGTCAAACTTGTTTTCCCTCCTTCTCTCTTGCAATGTGCTGCAGGAAACCATTTCTCTACAGCCAAGGAGCTCACGGAGGAGATTAGATCATTAACAGCAGAAAGGGAAGGGCTGGAGGGACTCCTGGACAAGCTTCGGGTGCTGAGTTCCAGGAATGTCCAAAAGCTGGGCAGTGTTAAGGAAGATTACAGCCGACTGAGAAGAGAGCTGGACCAGGGGGAAGCTGCCTATGGTAAGTAGTCACAACTGTTGCTTGGTGAACTATTCATGCTACTGATTGTACTAGGTGGCCAGGCAGGGTGTTCTGTGCCTCATGTGAGCATCGATGTGAAAGGCATCCTGGAGCACATGACACTTTTCCTGGAGGATTTTTTTTGGCAGGAGCCTTGGCAAATGGGGTAGAATTACTTGTCAGCTTTTGTTTTGCTATTCACATGTGACATCTTTCCTTTTTCTGTCTTTTCTCCCCTCCTCTGCCCTGGATTTGCTAATGGCCTTGTGATTATTTAGAGCAATCTCTCCCTTGGCACAGGTCTTGAGAATTTTCTATGTTTGACAATTATGTTCCTTTTGTTCCTTGGCTCAGTCTCCTGGCTTGCACAATCACAGACGAGAGCCTGCTGACTCAGAAAACTGAATAAAGACCATGCAGTGGCGCTTCCTTGTGTGAGTTTTTCCTGAGAGCTTCTTTCTCCAGGAAGAATGGTGTAGAAGAGGCCAATGCTGCCTTAACTGAAGTCTCTGCCTGTCGGAGTAGTTACCGTACTCTTGTGTTCTTTTCCTGTTCCAGTCGTTAAGAGTAACTGAGGTCACCTTGAGGTTTGCTCCCTGGGGGACAGTCTTAGAAGATGCTTGTTCAGTCTGAATTGATAGAGTAAAAACTTATTTCTTTAAAAAAAATGTGAAGAATTTACAGTGTTTCAGTTTCTAATCAGAAGAATGAAATCATGAGAAATAAATGCAGATTTAAAATATGTTAGATGCTAGAATCTGTTTTTTTACTGGTAAAATGAGAAGAAGAATATCCAGCTCATAGGCTGATTAAGTGGTACAGATTAAGTGAGGTAACTTAGAAAGATTTTGAGGTGTGTGTGTGTGTGTGCGCTCTTGCATTTCTTCTAGGAAGTAGAAGCTGCTGGAGGCTAGAGGTCATACATAGTATATCATGGTCCCTAAATGAATGTTTACTAGGAAAATGAAAGACCTATCTACTAATAAGTAACTATATTTACAAAGCATTCTTACTTAAAAAGAAATAAGGAAAGAATGGGAATGTTAGGTAGCCACATTTGAAATACGGCTATTTGAAAATACTCCACAGATTGAAGTAAATGAAGATTAGTATTTAAAACCAGGTAAAGAAGTATGAAATTAGTTAGCAGAAATTAGGTGTGTCTTTTCACTATGAATAAATTGTGTTTGAAAGGCTTACTCCGTTGTAGAAAGAGGTTTCAGTTATTTGAATCACAGGATACTCAGTTGTTATGGTGTCTTCTTCCCAATGGGCAGGCCTAACCTGGAACAACTGAGAGCTTCTTATCTTTCTTTCCCCACTTCTGTAGGTCAAGCCTTCTTTTCTGCCAAATATGTAGAAACTGTACATTTGAGTCTGACTATATAACTAGGGTACTGAGGGATAACAACACTTTTTTCCTAAGATGTGATGCTGTGCTTCATGAAGTCATGATAGGAATGATCATTGGATATTTTAAGTGAATTTTAGCTATAGACTTTTTAAATGTATAAACAATAAAAACTATGAAATTTCTCATGTCATCACTCCATAATTTTTGGCACAATATGGGGGAATCTATTGAATCTAAGAATAAAGAAGATGTGAACAAATTCGGACAAATTTAGTCGAGCAATATTTTCATTTGAACAGTTGAGCTCTTGAAAGCCATAAATATCTCTTAAGAAGAAAAAATGAGCCATGTAGTATTTTTTGAATCTCATCCTTGTCACTTTACTAAGTATCTTCAAAATGATGAATAAAACATAAACAAATGGAATGAGAGATTGTTACCATCAATGATTCTAAGCTGCAGATGGCTAGTTACTATTGTGAAAGAGTTCTTTATGTTTTAGACTTGGATTTTGCTGGATCAGCTACCCTTTTCCCTATGCTTTAGGCTGAAGGTAATTCTTAACCAATCTGAGGTGACTTGGCATTAGGTCAACCAAATTAATAATCTTGGGTTGATGAGAGTAATGGGAGATAAATAAACAAACAAATAAATAAATAAATAATGAATTCCTTAGTAGATTGAAGCTTTTTATTTATTGAAATGCAATAAAACTAGGCCAAAGTCCATAGTCTGCCATTTGTTGGCTTTTGAGAGTTAAAGATTTAGAGGGAGCTCTAAATGTAGAGCTTTAAATGTAGAGCAAATACAAAGGAATAGTATGCACACGCGTGTATGTCCCATGAGCTGACTCTTCTTATCCTTAGATAAAATGTTTTAAAATAAGACTATTTAAGAAATAAGCAATATGTAGAATTCTTTAATAAACCCGATTTTGGTTTCTAGCATGGTTGCAGAATGTGGCAACCATGGATAAGTAACTCTGTGATGGTCAGGGACCCAGGCTCTTCTATTTTGTTCATCTGTACCCCTGGACAGGTGACATTTGGTCCAAGATGGCTGACCCAGCCACACGTATGTCCAAGTCCAGCCAGGAGTTCTGGTTCTATAGCAGAAGGAGAGATTTGCAGTTTTGGGGAGCAATTAGCAGTCTCTCTCATACAGAAAACTCTTATAGATGGGAAGTGTTTTGCTGATCATTTACAGTATTATTACATCTTCTGTGGCTGGCTCAATTGAAATCAAAGAAAAGCACTGTTCTTATGTTTCATTTGTTTTGTCACAGTATCCAGCATGGTGTCTTTGAAAATAGTAAATATACCATAAGTATTTGTTCATTTAATGGGGCCAGATGTTAAAATGAAACATTCCTTTATTTCCATATTATTCCTTTACTCCTCTACTTTGAATTATAGACCCAGACCTTGGATCTTCTTCTTCTTCTTCTTCTTTATTAATTCTTCAAATTCATTTTCTAATTTAGTGAGAACAGAGGTAAGTTTGATTGTCTTTCGTGGAAGATGCTTGAGTTGTCTGAGTGGGATATTCATATGGGGGGGGTGTGAGCAGACAGAACAAAATGATGAAAAAGTCCTGAAATGTGCCAGAGTAATCAAGGGCAAAGGGAGACAGAAATCATCACTGAATCCATTGACTTTGTCACAGTGATACACAGTCTGTGAAGAGACAAGAAGGGGGTGTGTTTTAACCTGTATCAGCTCCTTAAGACTTCAGGAAAATGCGTTTGAATTCTGAGCAACTTTAAGTACAGTGAAATAGAATGAAATGCTTTCAACCCCTGATTACTTGTGGAGATTAACTATAAACCTTTAATTATTGTGGATTTCATTTTTTTTAAGGGAGGCTGAGATTAAAAAAAAACACAACAGTAACTTTTTTAGTTTGCTGTATCTGCTTTTCAGCAAAAAGACAACCCTGAGATTTATATAAATTTTTCCATCCCTTGTGTATAAGTTGATAATCTGTATTGTACTTTATTAATATTGTTGATTTTGCACTATAACTCAGATATAAAGGAAGCAGACGTCAAGGGGAGAGATTTAATCACAGAATAATCAGGGCTAGAATTTTAAATAGGACATCATTAGCATGTTAATGAATTTCCCCACTTTATACCAGCTGCCTGAATAGAAAAGATACTGCAGATGTAGCTCAAAAATCTGGCAGGGTCTGTGGCCCACTGAGCTGTCAGGAATTCGTATAGAGGGCCCGTAAAGTACGTAAAGGGATTCTCTGCGCGGCTATCAAATGGCAGGATTTCGTTTTTCCTGGGAGTGACGGCTGGGTGTGTTCAGCTTTAACTCATTTGCCTTTCAATGAGTAAGAACAAGTGGAGGGCAGATGAGGAGCAGTTTTTTAGTGTAATAAAGTTGGAGGGGAGTCAATTTTTTCAGTTATGGTTTGGGGCTAGTTCAGTACTTCCCCCTTATCCGCAGTCTTGCTTTCTACGGTCTCGGTTACCTGCAATCGACCCCCGTCAGGAAGATGATCCCCCTGATGAATCATCTAAAGGTCACTGGAAGCCTAATGCTGTGTCACAGCGCCTACGACACTCCCCTCACTTCATCCCATCATGTAGGCATTTCATCACCTCACATCATCACAAGAAGGGCGAGTACAACACAAGATATTTTGAAAGAAAGAGCGAGACCACATTCACAAAAGTTTTATTACAGTGTAATTATTCTATTTTATTATTGGTGATTGTTGTTCATCCCTTACTGTGCCTAATTTGTAAGTTAAACTTTATCATAGGTTTATACGCGTAATAAAAAAGGTAGTATACGTAGGGTTCGGTACTCTGTGGTTCAGGCATCCACGAGGGTCTTGGATGCATCTTCTGTGCATAAGGGAGGACCTACCTTTTGCTTTAGATTAGAAAGGCCGTAGGTCCATGCTGACATCATCCTGCCCTGACTTCTGGACTACCGCATAACTTGTGAGCTTGAAATAGCTGATGGAAGGAAGTATGACATTCTCTAGTGAGATATGTGTTCCTTGAACTCTGGAAGTCCACAGGTGAAGCTTCTTTTAGAAGTCACCTCACACCTGTTAAGAAAAGATCTTCAGTATAGAGATCCTGCACTTTACAAGTTCTGCATATATAGGCAGTAACTCCCTTTCCACATTTATGGGATGTATTTAGAAGAAATTTTGAAGAAAAATTAGAACAGAAGAATAGAATTTGCATTCCGTGTGTGTGTGTGTCTGTGTGTCCATGTATGGGGAGGAAATGGAGAAAACATATAATGGAGATGTAAACAACACAATTAACAAAAAAATAAAATTTGAAAGTTGAGATGGAAGAAAAGTCATTGGCTTTTGTTAATTATTCTGTGTTGAGAATGTGATGTGATACTGAGCTCCCTAGGAACCAGAGCAAAAAAGACAACTGAAGTGTCATCCATCTTCCTCAAAAGCAGCTAAAAGCACAAAGTTTTCAGGAATGTGGAGTGGTGTTAAATTCTTAAAGGCCTTTTTTTTTTTTTTTGAGAGAGAGTGCGTGTGCAAGTGGGGGAGGGGACGGTCAGTGGGGGAGGGAGAGATAGAGAATCTCAAGCCCCTGACACAGGGCTCAATCTCACGACCCTGAAATCATGACCTGAGCCAAAATCAAGAGTCAGATGCTTAATGGACTGAGCTACCTAGGCGCTGCTTAAAGGCATTTTTTTTTTTTTTTTGAGAGCATACTGGAAAGTCCTCACAACAGATTCGTAACAAATGCAAAAACACTCTCCATGTGGCTGTTACCAATCCCTCCTGGAAAGGGGGGTGCCTTCAAAGCAGGAGTTCATGGATAGACTGAAATGTATACATATCTTAGATGTGTGGGTGTGTACATATTTTTCCACAAAAATTTTGATCCAGTGTTTTGGCAAAAAGGATTTAGAAAAGAGTCATTCTAAAATCTCCCAAATTTTTAAGAAACTTGTGAAATGATAATAATACCATGGGAATGAATTAGTAAAGGCTCAGGCTAATTACATTTAAGCCTGGAAATTTCCAGTGATCTGACATGATTCAAACATGAGACTAGAAATGTAGAAGAGTAGCCAGAGATCATATTCTGTAGAAATATTCACCAAATGTCACTTTTTTCCCTCTGAACTTTGAGGAAGGTCTGAGTGGTAGACAACTTTGCTCTCTTGGGGCCAGAACAGCAATCGAGCTCTTGATGACCGAGGACCAAGCTGTTTGTCTTGGGACCAGAGGTGTGTTGCAGGTTCTGTATGTGGCAGAACTTAGATTGTTATATGGGGAATATCCTATTTGCATTTGCCTTTCTAAATCAGAAATCTTTGTTTAGATTTAAGAACATAGATAATATGAACTTTGAGAGAAAAACTTCTTCTAAAAAATGTCATAATCTTTCTTTTCTCAGGTTTTTCATGGACTGAACTTTTACATCTCTATCATTGATTAATCTTATTAATAAAATCATTATTTTATCAGTTACATATATATTTGCCTTTTAAATTTCTCTCCATATTTTTTTCCTTTTCTAGTTATATCCTTGCATCTCTGTTAGTGTGGTTATTTCTCTGCCACCACTTTTGCCTGTGAATTTCTGTGCTTGACATTTGCAATGAACTTCCCCCCTCTTTTATCAAAAAATTGTGATAATTCCTTTGGGAGGCCTCTCCACAACAGTGTAAAAAGCCTGTGTTCAGATGTAGGAGGCCTTAGTTTCATTTCCCTTCTGTTGCTTGCTCATCATCTGTGCAACACCTGGCGTAGAGAGTCATCACAGCGTGAGACTTGATGAATGACTGATCTTTTGCAAGGCACTGTATCTTACCTGCTTCTCAGTCGCTTCGCGTATAACACAGTATTTTCATCTATCCATGCATCATTTCTCTGAGCATTTATTGAGCACTTACAGTATGCCAGGCTCTGTGTTAGGCCTTCATGGTCCAGAGTGAATCAGACCCTCAGTCCCTGAGGCCACCAAAGCCCCCATTTACTGGTCCCTCTGGTCTCACATTCCCACAGTTGCATCCATATTTTGTTCTTTCCCTTGCTGTTTACCATTTCTGATCTCCTATTTCTGTGTGATTTTTTAGAAGTCCTTACTTGTTACTTTCTTTTCCACCTGTCTCCCGATTTGCTTTCTATACTCCATTCCCAATACTTCAGTCATATATCCCCTAGGTGGAATGCAATGATGATTTTAATTGTATTTCATACCAATTACAATATACAGTTTTGTGATATGCTGATTTGTTTGGAGTGGGAACATGATTCTATATAATAGGGTGGGTGCATGTGACTCTGACGTGTCTGGTGGATCATTCTTGGCAACAGTGTCTTTCCTGGTCTCTCTCGATTTCCTCTGGATTCTGGGCTTTTGATGACATTGGTTTGCACGTGTGCACACACACACACACGCACACACTTACGCTCATGCGCTCCTTCCTGAAGATTAAGCCAAGAGTGGCGGTTAGGCAGAATGCCATGATTCTAGAGGAGAGTCTGTTGGCTGTGGTTTGGTGAAGGGTGATCTGTTGCATAAGACCATACCATGTCCTGCAGAGTGCTCCACATCTGGATCATTGTCTTTTGTGTGACTCTTCCTCCCGCCCCCATTTTTAAATGTCCCCTTGTGGGAGTGTTGCTACCCTCAGTTAACTGAACAACTTCAGCATTATGTTATGACTTGAAAACATATCTTTCTTATTATGATTATTAGAGCTTAATATTAGTAGAACTCAATTCTAAAGTATTCATAGAGGTATTCATATTACCTTTTATATAGATCCTTATAAGTTTAAAAATGAGTTCTTTTAATATTTCTTCCTCCTTTGCTCTTCATTGTATATATTCAGCGTGTACTTATTGGACCCCTTGCTGTGTGCACAGATTAACTATAGCTATTATGGATTTACTATGTTCTTGCAAAGGAAGGAGTGATCCCCTGTATGTTGTCACATTCTCTTCAGTTATAAATGTGGATTACTTTTCTTTTTGTTCTTAAGCCCTTACTCTGCACCAGGCACTGAGCCAAGTCTCGACGCCTATTTAGCTGCCTAATCCTCTGGACAGTGTGTGGCCGGCTCCAGCACGGTCTCTGTTTTATAGATGAAGATGCTGAGGCTTAGAGAGGGTCAGAGCTTTGTCCAGGGGCACATGGACATGAGGGGTAGGAGCCAGGATTTGAATCCTTTTTTGTCTGCACTTTTATGTTCTTCATGAACTTGATTCATAACATGAGTTTCTCTCTATGCATCCCTCAACCTCACCACCCTACCTAAATGCTGCACTCATAGTCATGACTATGAAAACAGAGTCCACTAAAAATCATCTCTAGAGGATGTTGCGTACCCTGAAAAGACAGGGTTTTTTTTTTCACTTTTGAAATTTGTAAGTATGCTCTCTGTATTTCAAACCTGAAACGAGGATCTGCTATCTGCAACTTCCTGATACCAGATGGATCATTTCACTCGATGGGAGATCCTATAGGTTATAATCGTTATGATAACAACATATTTTGTATTAAAACCGAAATCTTTTGTTGTGGAAGGGTGACTAAGAGAGGCCTAGCATTCTACAGCCAGTAGGAAAAAAAGTTGAACTGTAATAATGTAATTGGATACATATTTGTTAACTTCAAACCACTTTTTGATACGTTTTCAAAGAACCGTTGATAGTTCCGTTTCCTGTTCTAAAATGCTTAAATGTCAGTGTTTTCCTCTGTATTCCTGCAAGTACAGGCATTCGTAAGTGGGTTGACATACTAGCCAGAGTTTCTGGTGGAGGACTACCACAAGCCCTGTTTGCCTATGAATTTACTGCTGTGCCATCCTATTGATCATAAGGAATTCAACTTGCAAAATGTGATGGTCTTCTTTCTAAGCTTCTTTGAGTGAGATTTTGCATTTTAAAATATTTAACATATTCATATAACATAAAACATTTAACATATTCTGTAATTCAGGGCTTTGAGGAATTAGGACTGATTTTTTTCTTAAATTGAGTCCCAATTCTGTGAGGTTTTACTGAATTCAGTTTTATTGGTGCTGTGACATGTTTTCTGCTGTCACAATTTTTTCCAGTGATTACTTTTTTTTTTTTTAAAGATTTTATTTATTTGACAGAGAGAGACACAGCGAGAAAGGGAACACAAGCAGGGGGAGTGGGAGAGGGAGAAGCAGGCTTCCTGCTGAGCAGGGAGTCCGATGTGGGGCTCGATCCCAGGATCCTGGGATTATGACCTGAGCCAAAGGCAGACGCTTAACAACTAAGCCACCCAGGCACCCCAGTGATTACATTTGTATGAAATACCTTGTTTTCCTCTTTGACATTGCCATGAGTCATGGCCTCCTGCTATTTTCCTCAGCTACTTCCTCTTCTTTGAAGCTGCCATATGTTTAGGAACCCAAGAGAGACAGTACTTTTTTTTTGAGAGACCATTATTTGTTGTTAATTTGATTTTTCAGCTCTTGTAAAGGAGAAGGGGATATGCCGATCAATGTTTTCCTGCCCTGATTGCTTCGTTGCTCCACTTTTTGCTGCCCTGGGCCCACCACACTTTCGTATTTGGGGATAGCCATCCTGTCTCATCTGTTTTCCCTCAGGTTTTTATACAATTGGGGAGGGAGGGTTGGATCACCATAGGGGTGGGCAATCCTAAGCTAATGCATTGAAGTTTAATATTTATAGCATGGCAGAAACCATCAAGAGTTGCTTAAAGATCTACTGACTTGGCAGCATCAAAAATTTATAAACCAGATATGCTTATATTTTGTGTGCTCCCACAGTTATATAATGCAATTGTATTTTTGTCTTGACATTATACTTTCCAAGGTCTTCATGACTCATTAACAACTGGTTGCATACTTTGCTTCGAGATTTAATTATAACCAAACTTTTAAATTCTCCTTTTATTTACCAAACTGATGTTTAACTTTTGGTTATTGTAGCCTATTTTGAACATCTCCCTTTTTGTATATGTTACTATGGCTGCTTTATACTTCATGTGTCCCCAAATGTTATATTACCCTTCCCTAAGAAAGAACCTAATGCAAATATACTATGATTTTAGGGTGTACTTAATGAAAGGAAGCCTGGGCTTGCTCAGACAAGGTAACTGTAGTATTTGAGCTTCTTTTTAACTCTGTATGTGACCCAGCATTCGACTTTGGTCCGTATGTCCCAATTGTATTGGCAAAACAGAAAATTAGACTTTGGCAAATGTCTGTTTGTCTTTCACCGAACGCCATTTTTTCCCCCCAGAGACTGAGGAACAGTAGGGGCTAAATACCAGACTCCATGTCTGCCCTGAGAAGGTCACCAAACACTGAAATTCCCTAGCGGTCTGGAATCCCCTAGCGGTCTGGAATCCTAGCAATGCATCAACCTTTGGAGGCAAAGTAATTTCCCCTATGGATTATATAAGAATCCTCTGAAGGTGAAGCTTATAAGATTCCTGGGGTTACTCTAGTGGTTTAAAATTTAAAAAAAAAATTTGTTCCGCAAAACGGCATAAGAATAAGACACATTTTCAAAGCCGAACAAAAAGAAGTCCATCATACAACATCTGTAACAGAGCTCCTGGTTTTATTTTTAGTGTCGCCCCAGTGTCCGAAGCACGTGCACACCTCCTACACACTGTGTATTCTCTCCCTGCCGTTCGCCTATGTGGCAATAATGAAAGCATCACATCACTCAAGCCTCGCAACTGTATTTGTGATAAATTTGTCACCCCCATTCTAGAGATGCTGACACTGAGCAACAGTGAGCTCAGGGAGTTGTAGATGGGAAGTGAGGAGCTAGAATGGGACTTGGAACTTCTGGCTCCAGAGCCGTGCTCCTCAACACACTTATATTTCCCTGTTGTGACATAGCATTCCACTTTATTATTTATGGTCTTTGTAACATCCCGAGACTCAATATACCATGCTGTGCTTAGTCCTTATTTTGATGTGTGTCATGATCATTTTTATGAATTCCTTTCTAAAGATAAAGTGCCAGATCGGGATTACTGGACCAGAGAGTATGATCAGCTTTATGGCGTAGCACATGTGCAAACTGATTTTCAAAGAATTATACAGTTTAATTGATGCTACCAACCCATCCTTTCCCGTACTGGGTGTTATTTCTTAAAAGGTTATTAGTCCAATAACAATAATTAGATAGTACTTAGTTCATGCCTTATTTCTGCATATATTTGACCAATCACAAGGCTGAACTCGCTTCTTTTTGTGCCTTTATAATTTTTTTTCATAGTTTCTTGTCCATGCACTTTGTCCATTCTTGGGGGGAGGGGAAGGGAATGTGATGATTTCCTCATCTTTATTTAATATGGTTATTATAATTTTTTCCTTTGTGTGTACACACACGTGTGAAATTAACCCCTTATCATAATTAGTAACAGAGCAAGAAAAGAAATTTTTGTAAACAGTGATACCATGTTGGGATGACAGTTTAGGATAAATTCTGAAACTTCTTAAGGCATCAGGATGCAAATCATGTAACAAACAGCGACAGAGACAGGTCTTCCCCAGGAAAGGCAGTCTGTCTCCACTCTGTGCATTAATATTCATTGGGCCTGGCCTTTCGAACACATGAGATATCTAGGGAGCTGCTGCAATTGGGACCATAATGAACTGGCTTCACTCTTTACAATAAATCTGGGGAAGACATTGTTTTTCAGGTTTGCATCCATTAAAATACACAAACTGAGAGAGGTGTACGGCTTCCTACCCACCTCCTGCCTTTCTCAGCATGACGCAGCTACTGTCACCATCTTTAACTTTTTTTTTAAAGAGTTTTTTATATATTTGAGAGACAGAGAGAGAGCACACGAGCAGGGGGGAGGGGCAGAGAGAGAGGGACAGAGCATCCCAAGCAGACTCTATGCCGAGCGCGGAGTCTGACACAGGGCTCAATCTCACGACCTTGAGATCACAACCTGAGAGGAAACCAACAGTCCGATGCTTAACTGAGTGCACCACCCAGGCACCCCCGCCTTTTTAAAAAATTTTCTGTTTTCTTAAATAGATCCACTAGAAAAATAGCTTCTACATGTAGGAATTTTCCCCTCCAAAGCATACTGTTAATTCACAGACTGAAGGAGAGTGTCTGTGGTGTGTGTGTGGCCACTGAAGCTCAGTGTGAGGGAGAGAGCTAAAGGACATGGTAGAAAAAGGAACTCCCTGTCCTGGAAAAATGCCAGAAGGGATGACCTTTTACATTTTCACCAGCTTTTCGTAGAGAGCTGTTGGGTTTGCTAGGGCTCCCTCCCCTTCTCAGACAATAAGCAGTGTTGGGCATTAAGTCAAAGATCCCTTTCCGAGGATGATGTGTAATCATAATAAATTACTATGATCTGGGCTTCATGAAGGCACCTTCTTGCCTGTTGCAGCTGTTGGGCATCAGATTCTCCCATCTCCCAGACCACGTCTTCCCATGGCTTTCTGCTGCTTCCCCTTGATTTTCTGGTTTCTTCCCTCCACCTCTGGAATATCCCATGCCCTTATCCACCCATGTGCCCACTCCCTACATTCCTTCTAAGCTTTCACCCTGATGGCTCCCTCTGACCCTCTGAACTTCCCATGATCTCTGCGTGCTCTGGATAGAGTATATGAAACCTCCCCACCATCTCCCCAGAAGTGGCTTCCTGTGACATCTGTGTCTGGATTTCTCTTGCCACAGAACCCATGGACTCTCCTGTATGTACATTCTGTGTCCTCCTTGTGCCATTTTGTTCTCCCCCTGCCTTGAGCTTAGCCTGATACGGCAAAGGTGATCATTATCCCTCCCTTAATGTTCCATGATTATTCATTTCGCTTTGCCATGTTGAATGGAATATTTAATAGCATCTATGAAGAAGCCTGAAGACTATAAATAAATGTTCTCTCTGGTCTTGAAAGAGTTTTATACAATATAAAATTTAGAGCACATTTTTCTCAGGAGCCCTGACATTAATATTCATCATGAGCCCCAAAGTAGAAGCTATTCTATTTTAGCATAATGAAGTTTACCATATGTTTCAAAGTTACTTGCAATTGTGCTTCTCCTAATGACAATTAAAAAGGTCATCTTGTCTTGCCAGTTTCTGTTACATATATAAACCAGTTCCTGGCTGCCAGGGTGAGATGTATGAGGGCATTTGTGTGCAAATACAAGGGGAAGACATGATTCTTCTTATCCCAAAGTGTAGCCGTTTACATCTAATTACCAAACATGGAGCACACTATTCTTTGGCTTTATAACATATATGGACATAGAAATTGAGACTTCCAAAGAAAATTCTCCTCTGTGTTCTCAGTGACTAGATTATTTGAGTTTTTTTTTTTAACCCCCGTTCATTAAGCATTATTGATGTGATGGGTCCCCTAAAACATTGGATAGAGAAATTTGCCATAAAGACACTGGTTTGTTTCTGATCTTTTTTCTGCCTTGCTTAAAAAGTTATTTATTTGCGTTAGTTATGGGAACAGTATTGTATTTAATTCTCCACATCTGAACTTTGATAAAAGAATAGGGAGAAGGGGAGAAGGTGGCCACGAGTCAGGGTAACAGGTTTCTTATGGAGCTCGTAGAGGGCTGAATCTGCGTTAACATCGAAGCAGGTGATCCTTGGAGGAGAGGGTCTTGGGAGCTGATGCTGGAGGACGGTGGTTCTTAATCTGGTTTGGGAATAGCAAATCAGGTTGCCTTTGCCATAGTTGAAATATTAATATATTTCTATGTATAAATTCCCCTTCATTTTCCTTCCTTTCTCCCTCCCTTCCTTCCTTCCTTCTTCCCTCCCTCCCTCCTTCCCTGCCTTCCTTCCTTTTTTTCTCCAAGCTTCTTTGCCTGAATACGACAGGCTAAATTCTGTATTCAAGCCGTTAGAATTTATGAACGTTTATCAATAGATAGGAAAGACAGGTAAGAACGTTTTGGATTCATTAGTGCATGCACATGGTCTCCATAATTTTCAAATTTCTTACTTGGGAGAATACTGGAGAAGATTCTGTGGCCCATGAAACGTCTGATTGTTGCCATCTGCTACTATTAAATGCGTCAGCTTTAACAATTAATCTGTGTATTGAGCATATATTCATGGAATACAGACAGTGCAGAGAGCCGCCCCTGCCCGGCCTTTAGGTGTGAGCTGTGCGCTGACGGCTGCGCGCCATCCCTCTGGAACCATTTGTGGTCAGATTTGCCAGAGGCACAGAATTGGTCCACATCCCTCAAGGTGCTTTCTAGGCTAATGAATCGATGTTAATTATTTTTACTATTAAAAATGATCTTTCTTAATTGAGAGTGCTAGAAAGAGAGGAATAAACAGTTTTCGTAGCCCTGTTACACATAAGTGAAGAAGAAAAATCACCATGTTTATGTAAATAAGGAAAAGAATGGTAGCATGAATATGAAGAGGGTTCCTTTCTTCCACTCTTATATTCCTCTCTGGCCTAAAGCTGTTAACATCGAGTGTGTGTCCCTGTTGTCGTTTCGTATTATAACCCACATGTTGTTTGATGCTGATAGGGATGGGTATCTGAAGAGGTACATGTAAGTTTGTGTAGTGGCCTTTTTTTGATTGTCCATTTTGACTCAGTGTCTGATGCCCTTACACGGAGGTGTTTTGCAGGACCGTCGCTCATGTCTGGAGGTCCTGTGCAGGCTGGGGCTTGCAGCACCTGCCTGGTCTCTCACCCCAAAGCCTTCGTTAGCGCTTGATGCTACAGCAGGTGTTGAGTACCTCCTAGGTGCCAGGCACGGGGAAGGGAGGATGGGAGGGTCGGATCCTGTCCGGAGAGGCTTGCAGTCATTGGTGGGGGAGGCAGGCCCACACAGCAAACAGGACACTGTGTGGGGAGGGATGAAATAAAGAAACGAAGGCGAAAAGAGAGCAGAGAGGAAGACAGCTACAAGTGCCCTGAAAGAACCGGGCCCGCTTCGCAGAGAAGGCAAAGCGGCTTTGAAGGTGGCTGAGGGTGGAGGTGCTGGAGGCCTCTAGGCTGGAGGAGAGCATGACTCAGAGGTCAGGGGAGCATGGCACGTTTGCGGCATGAGGAGACCAGGGACTGGATCTCGGCCCTGCCACATAGCTGCTGCGTGACTTTGGATAAGGCTCCTGATCTCTCTGAGCACCAGTCTCCCCCTCTGTCACAGGAATGTGACCGCCTTCCTGTAATCACACAGAGCTGTGAGAGGATGAAATGAGATAACGCATGTGACAGACGTGGCTTGGCCCCTGGCTTGTAATAAGGACTCAGTTAATCTCATTTAACATCATTATTGATCTGGCCAATGGTAGGTCCGATAATAGGTCCAATAATGAGAGCCCAAGAGTGGGAAGTGTAGAGGGTGAGGCTGAAGAAGTGGGGAAGAGCTAGACTAGGAGAGGTTTCTTCACCATGCTGGAGTTGTCAAGGGTTTTTGAAGGTGGTGGTTAGTCATTGAAGAAACCTGGTTCCTGTGACCTTAATCTACCCTGAACATTCTTACTTTATAAGATAGATGACTATCTACAATCTCATATCAGTGTTTCTCTCTTAAAAATGTGACTAACATTACGTATCTATTAAGGCTAGATAAAAAAATACTGATAGTGTCAAGTGCTGAGAAGAAGGTGAGACAACTAGATTGCTCATAGATTGCTGGTGGGTGTAAATGGTAGAGCCATTCTAGAGAATAGTTCGCCAGTTTCTTATAAACTTAAACATGCACTTGCCATGGTGACCCAGGAATTCCATTCCTAGATATTTATTTATCCTATAGAAATAGTTATGCCCACACAAAAATGTGTAATGGATTTTATAGCAGCATGATTCATAATCACCCCAAACTGGAGAAGCCCAGTGTCCTTCAGTGGGTGACAGGAATAATAAGCTTTTGAGCATCCACATAGTGGAATACTACTCAGCAATAAAAAGGATCAATTATTCATACACACAACTTGGATGCATCTCAAATGCATTATGCTGAATCAAAGGAGACAGACACAAAAGCCTTTATCCTGTATGATTCAATTCATTTAACACTGTAGAAAAGGCAGACCCCTAGGGACAGGGCTATAGTGTTGGGGGAGGGTCTGACTACAAAGAGGCAGCACGAGGGAATTCCTTGGGGGTGTTTAGATTGTTCTGTATCTTGTTTGTGGTGATAGTTACAAAAATCCATCCATGGTATTAAAACCCATAGAGCTATACACCAAAAAAAGGAAAAAAAAAAAAAAAAGAAGAAGAAGTGTTACTGTATATGAAAAAGAAAGAGTTTAAAAAAACTCTGAAATTTATAGCTCATATCTTGTATGCATTATCTGTTTGATCTCATTTAAGCCTCCAATAGCCCTGTGAGGTTCATGTTACTATTTTCTCTAGTATTATATTATCCACTATTGTTACTATTGACTACGTTGACATTTCATAAGGTTCGGCCTAAGGTTGCAGAGCCTGGCACAAGCCAGCTTTGTGTCACTCTTCAGGCCCACAGGACTGCATGCCACCCCTCAAGGAGTTGGAGTGGGGACAGGAGACACTTGTCTCAGCCTCTGGTCCAGGCTGCTCCCCAGTGACCCAGTTACCCAGCTGATCCGTCAATGTCTGTGGCTCTGTGTGTCCTGTGGTTCAAAGTTTACAAATGGGCAAAGGTGTTAAATGATTTTCCTATATGCTTAGTCTCAGAAAGGGAGTTTGCTATTGAATATTTTTATCCCTAACTTCTTTTTTTTATGATTTATTTATTTATTTATTTGACAGAGAGAGACAAAGCAAGAGAAGAAACACAAGCAGGGGGAGTGGGAGAGGGAGAAACAGGCCTCCCACCGAGCAGGGAGCCTGATGCAGGGCTCGATCCCAGGAGCCTGGGATCATGACCTGAGCCGAAGGCAGACGCTTAATGTCTGAGCCACCCAGGTGCCCCTATCCCTAACCTCTTAACTTGTACTGTTGGCTAAGTTATATTTAGCTTCTTTTCAAGGAAGTACCACCTCCCCAGAGGGCTTTTGAATGGTGACACCAGTGAAAACCTTGTTCAATTTTCATTCACTTCACAGCTTCAACTTAGTCTCCTTAAATATCGTTCAGGTTGTAACCCAAGGCAGCTCTGTGGCTGCGTAGAGCTGTTAATTAACTAACATACTCAACCTTAGACCACAGGGTAGGAGATAACTCCTTAGAGAAAAAAAAAGCAAGATATTAAATAAAGAGGAACAGTAAAAAAATGGAGGAATCTTAATTCTTTTTGTATATTTTATACTTATTTGTTTAAATATCTATTTCTCCAACCACTGTGACAGTTTTTGAGATCATTAATCTTCTGTATCCCCCCGCCCCCATCTGTGCTTTGCATGTAGAGTAGGGGCTTAGTACAAGCTTGCTGAATTAGATGGATCCTGAATTAGAGAGCTGAGTGGAATTTGTGGGGTGCAGTATTTCAGGGTATTATTCTTCCAGCAGTCCTGTATTCAGAATCAACTATGTGCCAAGTCCTGTGTAGGTGCTCTTAGAGATATTATGTGAATTATTACTTATAAAATCCTATGAAGCATATATCCTCCTTCCTGAAGGAGGAAACTGAGGCCAGGAAGGATGAGCTGAACTTCTCAGTATGCACATCAGACAGTGTGAGCTGTGTGGTCAGACCCATGCAAATTCAGATTCACATAGTGCCATGTCATGAAATGGGACATGGCATGGGGTAGTTGTTTAACTCCTGTGAGCCTCATTTTCTGCCCAGTTTACTCATGTAACCAGTGGTGGATCCAGTGTTTGGCCCTGAAGCTTTTACAGTTTGGAGGTAGGTCTTATATAAGAAAAAGCACATAAAATTCTGAATCAAAATTAGTAGCAGCGCTTGGAAGGGACCCATGAAGGTGAGTGGCCCTGAGGCATATGTGTCATTAGATTTATGGTAAATCTGTCCTTGCTTTCAGCAGATTTTACTGTGGGCCACTAGGTGCCCAGCCCCAGAGATGGAAGAACTGCTGGGAGGGACCAGCAGGAAACAAACAAACTGCACTGCAGTGTGAGAAGTGCTATGACGGGCAAGCTTGCAGTGCCAGGGCAAGGTTGCTGGAATAAATTGTGTCTAAGCTGTGACTTAGGGCATGGAAAGGTTAAAACAGAGAAAAATATGGAAAACACATTTGAGGCAGAAGGAAGAGCAAGGCATGGAGGTGAGAAAAAAACGTACTTCCTTTAAGGACCATAAGAAGTTCAGTGTGCCTGGTTATTTAATGTGATGGAGGAGTGGAGAGGGCTTAAGTTTCAGAATTAGGGAAGGCCAGGTGGGCTCGTGTACCATTGAAGGAGCTTGGGAATGATCAGAAGAGCAAGATGGAGCAACTGAATAGATTTAAGCAGGGGGTGATTTCATTAGATCTGCACTGAAAGAAAAACAATGAAAAATAAAGCCCACAGTGGGTCTGGCTGCAGACTGCAGAGGGGATCCACACTGGGTATGAGGGCCCTCCTCAGGGAGGCACGTGGGGGGCTGTATCCTGGAGAGGGGTTGGGGGGAAGGTGGCTGGAAACAAGACAATGGCCGCGAGGACTGTAAGGAGTAGGTAGAGGGCAGAGATGTTTAGCACTCAGAACCAACAAGGTTTGATTGGATATTTAGAGATGGGAGTGGCAGGAAGATGACAAGGGGGAGTTGGCCTTGAAGGTCAGGTTCCTGGCCTGTCTCACAGGTGGGCCATATTCACTGGAATCACGACTGTAAGAACAGCAGATTGGGAAGAGATCATACATTTCCTTTTACGCCTTTTACTTTGCAGATCCTATGTGACATCCGAGTGGAGATGTTTGACAGACAGCTGGATGTGAGGCTGAGGAAGGAGAGCTGGGCTGACCGTTTGGGTTTGGGCTGTTCTCAGCATATGGCTGACACAGCCATTGGGATAGAGGAGAGGGCAGAGGAAAAGCAAGTGCAGGGAAAAGGAAGCATAAGGGAGGAGGCTAAAGAGCACTAACATTTAGGGGACAGGTGAGGAAGGGGAGCCACAAGGGAGCATGAAGGACTGTGGTCAGAGAAGAAGGAGGATAGGCAAGAGTGGGACGTCCCAGAAGGTGCAAGGAGCACAGGTTATTTTTATTTGTCTGGTTTCCTTCCATTAAGGACTCACTCCTCCCTTTTCCTTCATGAACGTGACCATAGTGATCAATACTGTGGCCATTGATGTGGCAAGCGGCCCAGCATGGACATCTATAGAGCACTCACCGGCAGTGAGGATTATTCAAGCTGTGGAAATGTGACCTGAGCAGGGTCCATCAGAACCGGGCCCCCCTGCCCTGGCCAGAGTAAGGGAAGCTGGGAGGATGAGAATCTGGGACTCGTGGGGTCATTTTCCTGCCACATGGAAAGGTCACATGCAAAATGAAGCCATGAAGGGACAAGCAGAGATGAGAGATGGATGGAGAGGGGAGGTGGAGAGTCCTAGCAGAGGACTAGCAAAGCTCTGGCTCCTTTTATCCACAAGTCTGGGCCCTAAACCTTTTCCTGCCTCTGGCCCTGGAATGACCCTATTATCCTTCCCAGTATGAATACCAGTAGATCCATTTTTGCTTCAGTAGGTTTGAGCTGGGCTGTGATATTTCCTTTTCAGCCTTCCACATGGCAATGAAAAAATTCTGACTACTAGAGAAGCGAAGGGAAGATATTATTTCAGAAAAGGAGAACGGTGGTGGAAAATACTGCAGAGAAAGGAGGCGCATTGGGGCCTGGGTATGTCCACTGGCTGCAGGAACGTGCAGGTCTAGGGAGAGACACGGGATAGAATCTGATCCTCTGGGTGGGCGAGTGAGGAGGAAAGGCAGAAGAAGCAGGGAGTGGAAAACTCATTCTATGAGTTAATTGTGAAGGGAAAGAAAAAGGGAATGGGGAAGAGGGAATGGAGTAAGGAATTTCTTCTCTCTTTCCCTCTTCCTTCCCTCCCTCCCTCTCTTCCTTCTCTCTCTCTGTCTCTCTTTCTCTCTTTCTTTCAGACACTGTAGATGGGGAACATTCAGATATTAGTGACAGAGAGCCAGTGGAAGGGATGGGGAGAAGGCAGAGAAAGGAGATAGCTGGCTGAGCAGGGGCCCTATGCCAGCACCAGGTTGGGTTCAGCATCAGCTCCATGGTCATTTGGAATGAATACATGAGCAAGTGAATGAACGAGGAGGAAGGCCATGGGGGTGGAGGGTTTTGTAGCAGGAGGGTGGGGAATGTGATGGACCATGGAGCCTAAATTGGAGGCTGATGAAAAGGGGAATGTAAAGGGGTCAAGAGACAGATGGCCTAACGTGGCCACAGAACAGGGACAGAATAACAGGTGAAGATGGAGGGGCAGGAAGGGATGGGCTCGTGAGTGGCACAGTCCCCAGAGTGGCTGGGGACTGGGTGGCCCATTTTAAGTGGAAGCAAAGGTCACTGCAGGTTAGGCCAGGGAACTAAGAAGCTAGGGTGTTGACCTGTTTATTGGTGGATGACATCAGGGCTTTGGTAGGGTAGAAGGGGACTATCTGGATTGACAGCAAGGAGAAGGAGAACAGAAGTTCACTGTTAGGGCAAAGAGGGAGAGGCAGTCTCAGGAAAGGGCTGAGGATACAGAATTTGGTAACCAAGGAGTGGAGGTTCCAGACGGCACAGCAGAGTGCTGGAGATGGGGGTCCATGTGACGGGAGGGCTGTGGGGACACTGCGTGGCCCCACCCCAGTGCCTGTCCTGGCCTTCTGAATTGAAATCTTTTCTTTTCCCATGATCCCTGCTGCTTCTAGTGTTGGGAAAGGAAAAGGGCTTCTGTCTCGGCTTTTCACTGACCTTTACGAAAAAAACAGAACGTCACTGCGTTCTTTCATGTCTATGATGCCAGTAGTTGTAAGATGCCCCACGGATTTGATGACGGCTTTCAGGGAGACAGACACAAAAGCTGATGTTCACTTTCATTCTAGATTGCCTCTTGATGTTTTGGAAAAAAAAAAAAAAAGGTGTATCTCAGGGACGCCTGGGTGGCTCAGTCGTTCAAGCGTCTGCCTTCGCCTCAGGTCATGATCTCAGGTCATGAGATCGAGCCCCACGTCAGGCTCCACGCTCAGCGGGGAGTCTCCTTGAGATTCTCTCTCTCCCTCTGCCCCTCCCCCTGTGCACATGCTCGCTCCCTCCCTCTCTCTAAAATTAATAAATCTTTTAAAAAAGGGTGTATCTCAGAATTTAGGCAATGGTATCTAAAATGATGAGACAATTTTAACTGAAACCAGAGGGAAAAGCCTGAGGCTTTGTTTTTGTTTTTTTTTAGCTGGGAGAAACTGAGGTAGGGAAACTTGAGAGTCAAATTCACGCATTCCCCGTGATTAGCTTAGGAACTGCTGGAAAAGGACTCTGGGAATTAGACAGAACCAGGAGTTTAGATCATTGGCCTGAGGACTTGGAGGCCAACTTCAGATTCACAGAATTAGGCAGGAGAATTTGTGGCTTCCTTTGTGTCATTGTGTTAGTCTGCGGGGGCTGCCATAGCCAAGTGCCACGTGGACCGGGGAGTGGTGGGGCTTAAACAACAGAAATCTATTTTCCTGCAGTTCTGGAAGCTGGAAGTCTGAGATCGAGGTGTCAGCGGGGTTCGCTCCTTCGGAGGCGTCTCTCCTTGCTGTGCAGGTGGCCGCCTTCTCCCGGTGTCCTCGAAGGGTCGTCCCTCTGTGTGTGTCTGTGTCCTAATTGTCTCTTCTCAGACAGTCACCAGTCCTATTGGATCAGAACCCACCCCGATGACCTTATTTATTCTTAATGACCTCTCTAAAGACCCTGTCTCTAAATACAGTCACATTCTGAGGAATGGGAGGTTCGGACTTCAACATATGAACCTGGGGGGAGAGGGTGCACGATTCAGGCCATAACCAGTGACTCCGTTCTACATTTTATAGTAAGAGATTTAAAATCAGATCACTGCCTACACTCTACTGGGCTTCCAGTCACACACAGGAAATAATCCAACTCCTTACCTTGGCTGCCCAGCCTCGTGCACCCGGGGGGCCCTCCCTGGCTGTTAGACTGCCCCCACGTTTCTCCCTCCTCTGCCCTCGGTGCCCAGAACCTTCTTCGGTCTTACAGGCCTGGATGCACCGAGCTTGTTCACGTGTTCAGGGTTGGTTCGTTGTCCAGACCTGGTTTCCCCTCCGTTGTACGCAGGTCTGTGTTTTTGCAGTTCAGGTCTTGGCTTAAATCCTGCTCCTTCAGGAGGCCTCCCTGACGGGCTCGCTGGAGCATCCTCCCAGTGGCACACAATCTTCTTGCCTGCTTCTGTTCATGCCGTAACCCTTAGCACCGGCTTATAGGACCTCATTTACCTTGTTGCCAGTGTGTTCCCAGCACCCACGCTGTCCCCAGGAGATAGGATTGCTCAGATATGTGCTGAATAAATGAATAAAATCAGATAAGTCAGGAAAAAAGTAAGAAAGCTGGGCCAAATCTAGGAATTCTTGAAGTCCAGGTCCACTTTTTTCAGATGAGACCCATCTTGGTTAGGCAACTTGCCCAAGTTCCTACTCCTTGGAGAGACAGCACTGGGGCTGGTCTGACTTAGGTGATTTGCCTTCTGTGACTGCGATTATTTTAACCAGCAGATGACCTTTTTGTACACAAGTGTGACTTGGAAATGTGTACAAATGCCCCGGTTCTCCCCTGCCCCTTTCATATCATGCCTGGTGTCTTGCATTAAATTTCGGGCAGCATTGAGCTACGGGCGCTCGTCTGTATTCTCTGAGGCAGGGCGTAGGTTGTTTTCATACCTTGCAGTGTCTGGCACATACAGCAGGCTTGCTGAAAATGTTTGCAGAGTGAAACAATGAATAAATGAATGAATATTTAAATGATAAGAGCGGACAGTCTTTTGAAAATCCCCTAAGGCAGTGCTTCTCAAACTTTAATGTGTATCAGTCACCTGGTGAGCTTGTTAAAATGCTGATTCTGAGTCAGGAGGGTGTAGGAGGCCCGAGAGTGTGCATTTCTAGCAGCTTCCAGGTGATCCTGCTGTTGCTGGCCCTCACACCCTTCCTTTGCATAGCGGGGCTCTAGTATGTGTGCTGGATGGTCTGTCTGTAGGATCAGAGATAATCTCCTGCGAGGGCCTGTCATCAAAAGACCTGGGTTTATATCCTAGTTTGTCCCCAAAGGACATATGCAACTTCTAACAGGTGATTTAACCTCTCTTGATCTTCAGTGACCACTCCTGAGGAACCTTGTCTAGATAGCAACAGATACTAACTGTCCAGCTCATACATTTGGCTGGGCTCTTGATGAGTGTTATACCTAGTTCTCACAACAACCTGCAAGGTGGAGTCGTGTCTTCGTTTTAAGGAGAAGGAACATGCTCAGAGAGGTTATCCGTGCTCTAGATGTCAAGTCAACAACCTGCCGGGCTCCAATGATGATGATGATGGTGATGACTGATGATGATGGTGTGTGTGTGCTCGTTCCTCATAGCGCTTTGCTTGTCAAATAATCACCTAAGTTATTTCCAGGTGTATGTTTTTAAGCCAAAGACCAGGTAGGTATTTAGCTAACTGTAAGCTTGCACAGGGCACCAGCTCCTTCTTTGATCCCTAATATACCTTTTGACCACTGCAGCCCATCCATCTTCTCTTCAGGTATTAAGTTCACATTCTCATGGGCACGTATGTAGTTTTCTTCTAATGGGCTGTAGGCTGTTTAAGAGCAAGGCCTGGGTTTTATTTTCCGTTCTGTTCCCTGTGGTGTCCAGTCGTTATTGCTTTGGTGCAGTTTGAGTGAAATAGAATTTGGGAAGCATGGGGGCAGCCTCTGTACCAAAAGGCCTTCCGCAGCACTCAGCGAGGGGTCAGAAGAGCACCAAAACTCTGGGTGCTGGAGGTTTCTCTGTCTTGATTAATTTTGATCTATGGTATTTTTCTATGGAAGAGAGGACTCTGGTGGTTTGCTAAGAGCAAGAGTTATTCGTGCAGCTGTGTGTTCTAGGCAGGGCACAGAAGGCAGTGGGAGGGATCCAGGGATAACCATCAGGTGCCGTGTTTATTCTGTCCCCACTGGCATCACTGATGGCTAAATCAAGGGACAGACGGAGGCATTAGGTATGATCCTATGACAGACAGCCCTGAGGGAGTCAGGAAGGATGCCAAAGTTTGCCATCAAGTAAATCTGTTGCCTTTTGAAAGACTTGCCTGTCTGTGAAATGCACGTCCCCAACAAGTTCAGACTTGAGTTGTTTAAAATTCCAGTAAATCATAAATTTCTCTCATGTGTCGTTGGGGTGATGAAAACCTTCCAGGGTTGTGCAAAAACAAAATAGAACCTCTGCTTTGACCCTAGCAGGGAATATGCTGATGTAACTGTGGATGGTGACAGGTAGACCAAAATAAATGGTGGAGATATTTGTACTAGATGGATACAAAGCACACTGTCACTCATTAAAAAAAGAAAAAAAGAAAAAGAAAGAAAGAAAAAGAGCTTACTCTCTCTTTTATGAAGTTGTAAAAGAGGAATATACCAGAATTGTTTCAAGTGTGGTAAAAGTAGGGAAACTTCTATTTAAAGGGAGCATGTTGGGTTTATTTTTTTATTTTGAACTGTTCTGATGTCCTTTCCTTTTGTGAAAAATTCGAGGCCCTGGCTTTTTGCTCCATTTTAGTCAGTCATCAGTAGGAGAGAGAGCCACAAACAGCTCATTGTTTTAAATTTAGATTTCTTTAGGCTCTCACTGTCACCTCATCATCTCAGACGCCCTTACAGGGAAACCGGCATGATGGTGTGTGAAGGTCACAGCAAGGGCAAACATTGCTTCCCAGCAGAACATGTCTGGTACAGTCTGCGTGTCCCCCGACTTTCCAAGGGGCCCTGCTTTTCACAGGGCAAGACTTCTGGGTGCTGTTTTTGCACCTTTGATGTTTTTTAGTATTTACATTTCATAGTTGTTACCTAAATAGTCTGTGTGTCTATGGTATTTTGGATTATAAGAGCCTCTGAGTATATTTCTGAATAGTACTTTTTTTAAAAAAAGATTATGTATTTGTTTTAGAGAGAGCCCTCACAAGCAGGGGGAGGGGCAGGGGGAGAGGGAGAGAATCCCAAGCAAAATACCCCCCCACCCCCTGCTGAGCGCAGAGCCTGACATGGGGCTCGATCCCACGACCCTGAGATCATGACCTGAGCTGGAACCAAGAGCCGGACGCTTAACGGACTGAGCCACCCAGGCGCCCCCGGAATAATATTTTTCTAAGACAACTTGATATGGGTGGCTTTCTACTTTTATATTCACAAGTCTGAGTGGCCAATTCACTTCTTTCTCTCGACTCGATGTCCTTGAGTAGCTGTGAACACACAGAGGACTACCCTTGCTGACTGAGCTCCCTCTCACATCTGGGAAGTTGAGTATGCTGGAAAGCCTGGCATAAAATGGTGTCGGCCCCAAGCAGCAGGCAACTGAGTATCGTCCCTCACGTCACCAAACCTAGGCTGGGGAGACATCATCCGTCTTCGAAGTGGGCAGAAACATGACCGTTTTCTACCTCCAATGGAACTGCAAACCGGAAAGAAGAAAGGTCTCCCCCAGCCCAGTTATGCCTATTTTATAGGTTTTGAAGGATGTGGGAAGAGGGGGAGCGTGCAAGAAGAGGAGCACTGAGCGCCGACCAGGCTGAGAGGGGAGGCAGGGTGCGGTGGACGGACACGTGCTCCTTCAGACCAGCATCTGGGGAGAGTGGAATCCCCTGGTCTTCTGAGCCCTCATTTACAAAAGGCTTAGAATATAAAACCAGGATATTGTGTTTGAAGAGGGAGAAACATAGTGTTAACCTGGGAAAAGCTTGATTAAGGGCAGCTGTGGAGGAAAAAAAATGAAGGGATTCCCAGGGGCCCACTGCGTCCTCCTGTGTCAGAAAGCGTGCTTGGGAGGAGGCCGGTTCCTCTAAGGTGTGTGGCCTGCCCAGAACATTCTACTGGTGTGGTAGCAGCAGTGGGATGAGGGATGCACGACTGTTACTCCTGTTTACGGTAGTGAAAAATGAGGCTTAGAAAGGCTGCTCAAGCTCTGACAGCTAGAAAGTGGTAGAACCTTTTTTTGACCGACAAAAAAATTCAAATTATTTTACCTTTCTTCTGGAATAGACAAGGGGCATCCCATTTCACAATATCTGAAGGTTACCTCTGCGATTGAGCATTTATTCAGTTCTGAATCCTTCTTTCTGAGTTTTATTTAGCTGAGGTTTTGGATTTGGAAGGCGCTAAAAAGCTATTGATTGGTTTCACTTTTCTCTGCTTAAGGGAACGTAGCACCAGGCACAGAGATGAATATAGCAAGGGTTCAAGGATGTGAAAACATGCAGCTTTTATATGCGTCTTCCTTATATGCATTCACTTTAACAAAAAAAAGTCAGTGTCATTATTAATTTTTCTAATATTTTGGAAGGCATTCACATTCCAATGTTCGGGGAAGTGATACGCTCCTGGTCTTGTTTAAGTCAGGGGTAGGATGGGCAAGAGGGGCTAATTCTAAGTCCTCAGGCTTCAGACTTGAACTTGAACTTCAGTCATATTTGTTTTTCAGTTTAAGTTCCTCTTGGCCTGATCTGGCTTTAGCATCTGGGGCTGTATTTAGCCCATTAGCTTGGTCTTAATAAAGACAGCTGTCTGTTCTGTCTCCCGTCTGGGATGGCCAGGAGTAACAAGGAGCATGCATTTGTCAGACTGCAGATCACAGTGAGTGGAAAAAAGTCAGAGACTTCTTTTTTTAACGTGAAAGGGAAATTGAATTGTAACTAAATTTAAGTTTCTCCACTGTGCAAATCCCATCTTAAATGACAAGGGATTATACCAGATAGTTTTGGATTTGAGCCCAATATTTGACCTTTTAGCAACTCTGAGAGATTAGACCGTAGTTCGCTGGAGAATGCCCTCTGGATTTGATCTTTAAACAGAGCCAAATTAATTCCACTCCTTTCTGCTTTTAAGAGTAACGCTGTTTGGGGATGCATGAAAGCCGTGCTAGACATCCTTGCTGATATCTGCCATTAGCATTCTTTCTGGAGGAATTTAGACTTCTCTAATAAAATGTTGCTATCCCTGGAAAAAGGACGGGTGAGAAAAATATTTGTCAGAGACAAAATAATCAAACACTAGTATGGAAATGCCTCCGACTCAGAGGTGCGGAGGGAACAGACACCAACATCTTATTTTAAAGGTGGTTGAGTGACGAGCAACCAGTCACGAAGAGCCTGTCTTGGCTCGGTGATGGCTCTGTGTCTTCCTTGCCCGGGTCCCTGATTCTTACGGTAGAGCTTGAAGTTTGAGGAGCCGAGTGCTCTGATGAGACTAGAGAGGCCTCCCTTCACAATCTCCTTTCCAGCTCAATTGCCAATAATAATCTGCTGTTTATTGTGGAGGGTTGGGAGGAGTGTAGCAACAGCCTGGAGAAAGGGCCACGCCACCGATCCATGTGTTTGGCGTGGCAAGCCTCGTGGTGGTGGTGGTGGTGGTGGTGGCGCTCAACGTGGGGTCCCGAGGAGCCTCCAGGGAGCTTCTTACCCTGGGCCGACAACCCACCCACGGACTAAGAAATAAAGACACTGCATGAGGCCAGCTTCTATATGGGCTTTGTTGCCTGGGGGACCCGAGTGAGCTTTGATCCTGGCTAGCCTCCCACTGGCCATTCGATGGGGTCTCAGTCATCCAACTTCCTTCTCTCTGAGCCTCAGATTCCTCACCGATAAAATGAGGGAAGGTCCTGGGATAGTCATTGAGAGGAGTAACTGAGGCGGTATAGATGATAAGATAGAATATAATAGATGGGATAACATAAAACGTGTAAAACTTCTGGGAGAATGCCCGTGAGACTGTGAACTCTGTGTATAGCTCCTCGCACGTGCACCCACCAATACCCGTGTTACCTGTTCTGCCGCATATGGATGATGTCACACTAGACATATGTGTCATTCTCTTATGTAACATGCAGACTAATACATGTGAAACCTCCAATGAAACGCCTGGCTGCAATTGTGAATTTTCATGTGCCCTTCCTGCTCTTAGCTTTTCATCCTTTTGTGAATCTTTTAAGGCCCGTCTTATATTTCCTTATGTTCAGCTTTGCATCCTAGACTTCAAAGTTGTTTCCATAATTCCATGTGGTGTGAGGTGTATCACATACTTGGCGTATGTGATAGAAGACTCTAAGGAAATTTTCTAGAGAGGGAAAGGCATTTCCTGAATGGGTTTTTTTTTTTTTTTAATGTTGGGGACAATTATGGTTTTCAATGTCAAGGCAGTTTCACAAATTCTTAAATTGGTGAATGACACTTCTGAAACTTTGTACCTTATGCTAGGCTGCTTTGTTAATTTTGTACTAGAGTATAAAGAATCACAGAAGGATGTCTTATATTTAAATAGTACTTTCCTATAAATGAGCTTGAGTGATTTCACCCATAGTGATAAAATGTTCCTCATTTGATACAAGCAATTCAACTTAATTTTCATGAAAACAATCTTACCCCCTCCAGACTTGAAACTCCCCTTGTCCTTCTACTCTCTCTTCATTAAGCACTCCCTCTTGTATTCAGAGCGTAACCCTTAAGCCACTTGTCCTGGAGGGCAGGGGTCAGGGATAGGAGTAAAAATGAGGTGTGACTCATATCTTTAAGCCAAAACTCTTGTATGCTCTCTATTTCCTAACTATGATTTATTTTGCTAGCTATGAGATTATTTTATGGATGATTATATCCAAAGAGAAGTGCCTCTTTTCCTTCTTTTTCTTTGATTGATCCATTGCACAGCCCACAAAAGTGAGATTCCAGTTGGGAACTTGATTCAAAGTCTGGAAAACCCTGGCTGCATCTTTTCTCACTGGACATGTTCACATGCACATTCTTGAAAGAGATTCTCATCTCTAGGTCAGCCATTAGTTTGATGTAGTATCCAAATCAAACAGCCATCCTACTGTTTACATTCAAATCCTGAACTCGCCCTTAGAATGTGAGGGTCGCGAACCCAGGCTATAACTCTCCTTGTGATTATCCAACTACCGCACTTAAAGCTTTGTTTTTGGCTTGAAGTGCACGTTGAAGGCTTCAGAGAACATAACTTCATACAAATGTTTGTCGAGCTGTGTGAGCCTCAACAGTTCATTAGCTGCTAGAATTACTGGGCGGGAGGTGGGTTGCTCAATTTGGAGGGTGACCTTTATGTGCTTTTAGCTGGATCCTGTATTTATGTGCCACCGTGTATTGAAATTCTATGAGTCCTGTCACATGGGAGGGTGAAAGGCAGGAGGGAAACTCGGGGCCATAAAGAGGGAGGGAGGAAGACGGTGACAAGTCTGGGAGCATGGGGACCATTCATTATTCCTCTCCTTGCTGTGCATGTTCCTCTGCTTCTCCGGGTTACTGATTCCAGTGCCGTGGATAATGCAGAGGCTGTTTCTAAAACCAATGTTTCAAACAACTCTGTGGCCATCTTTCTTCATTATTTTAATAATGACGTACTTATATGTTCTTTTAGCTAGTGCATGCCCAGTTAGTTTCCATGCATTGATTTTCTCCCGTGCTCCTGCTGTGGGTTAATTCCCTTGTGCTTGGAGGCATGACCTTCTGGCTGGACACCTGCCCACAGAGGCTGCAGGGTCTTCAAGTAGACGCGACCCCAGAGAGCCGTCCGCCCCTGGGTTCTCAGTTCTGCTCGGCGGGGAGCTGAAGACGGTATTTCCCTTCATATGTCCTCTCTGAGCTGCGTGCCGTGACCCAGGGTCTCTGCTGTCATCCACAGCCTTTGAAGCACAGTCCGCCTCAGAAATGAAAACAGCACTCTTACTATTCTCTGGTTTTCCAACAGTCATTTGCTGACCAAATGAGTCATGCTAGCCTCATGGCCTGTCCAACCTGGGAGAACTATGGTTTATTTAATTGATTTTAAAATTTTATATTTGATTTCCTGGATGATTGTCACTGAATCCACTACTGGGAAAGGGGAGTGCATGGTGTCAAGTCCCCCGAGGTGTGGAGGGGCCACCAGGGGGGAACCATGACATGTGGGTCTTGTGCTGCTCCCGTAGCCCCTAACCAGCTCAGCAGCACTGGCCATGGGGTCTCACAGCGAAGTAAGGGTTTGGACTGGATCTTCCACGAGGACCTCGGCAGTGGTTTTGGGGATGCTGTGAGTTTATTGCTAACATGGGCCAACAGTACCTAGAACTGTGAGCTAGAGTCTGGAAGTGAGCTGGAGTCTGTCTCCTTTCTTCCGGAATGGGTACAGCCCAAATGCTGCAGTAATTTCTCATGGTCAGAGCTAGCGTGCCACACCGAGGCAGAGACGGGGCTGCTGGGCGGGCGGCCCTCACGTCCAGGGACGCTGCTCGTTTCTGAGCTCGTGGCTTCCAAGCACTTTCTAAGGTGGACGGGGGCGCCTGGGTGGCTCAGTCGGTTAAGCGTCTGCCTTCAGCTCAGGTCATGATCCCTGCGTCCTGGGATTGAGCCCCACATCGGGCTCCCTGCTCGGCGGGGAGTCTGCTTCTCCCTCTCTTCTGCCCTAGCCCCCTGTTCATGCTCTCTCTGTCTATGTCTCTTTTGCAAAAATAAATTAAAAAAAATAAATAAAAGGCGGACGGAGAGGAGCCTCAGTGCCCAGCACCTGCCACCCCCCACCTTGAAGTCAAATTCCTCCTGCGGCCGCGGAGCAGAGAGCATGTCAGCCGCTGACCCAGCTGTACGCCCAGGCCAGACCCTGGGGGAGAAGCGCATTCCAGCGGCCTAACCGCGCGCACACAATTTTAGATCAAGCCTACAGAACCTCAAAACAAACAACCATTTGTGCCAGTTCGGTTGTTTCAACAAGAAAACTAAAAGAACACAGATTTTACGAACCATCCATAATTCGGTTGCCCCGTAACATGGAGCCTAACGGAGCTCCTGTCCTGTTCCGGGACGTGGGGCCAGTGCCGTGTAGCCGCGGCCTCCCTTGCGGCGCATCACAGCTGCCTCCTGCGCTCGGGATCCCGGCTGGTGGTGGGACTCAGCATTTTTTTTCAGAGCTCTCCGGGTGACTCTAATGTCTAGCTAGTTTATAATTAATTTATAGCTGATCACCAAACCTCAGATGGGTAAATCCGGTTAATTTGAATATGAAGTATTCATATTGGGGCTCTATTTGAATATGAAGTCTTGGGAAGAGGGCGGCGTCCTGATTTCGGTACAGTTGCTGTGATGTGCCCTGCTCTGCTGGTGGCCCGTGTCCCGTCCCTGTGCTCGGCTGTTTGCATCCGGCCTCCCTGCCTCCTCTCTGTTCCTTCCCAGCCTCGCTACTTACCATTCCGCTCAGTCACCATGTCAGGCGGCTTTTTTGTTGTTGTTCAACTGAAGGCTTGAATTCAGAACCGATTCCTGTCATTTCCTTTTTTCTATTTATTTATTTATTTATTATTTTATTTATTTATTTATTTTAAGATTTTATTTATTTATTTGACAGAGAGAGACACAGCGAGAGAGGGAACACAAGCAGGGGGAGTGGGAGAGGGAGAAGCAGGCTTCCCGCGGAGCAGGGAGCCCGATGTGGGGCTTGATCCCAGGACCCCGGGATCACGACCTGAGGCGAAGGCAGATGCTGAACGACTGAGCCACCCAGGCGCCCCTCTATTTATTTAAAAAAAAAAATAATGAATGCTTCAAAGTCCGGGTTTCCTCCTCATGTTCAAGTTCTCCGGGGAATACGGCAGGGGCTGCCTGACTCTCACGCTCCTGGCCTTGTTGGTATTTTCATGCCTCCTTCGTGGTTCCTCGTATGTTCTCATGCCGGCTGTCTGGGGGAAGTGGAAATGTCCGCAAGGGAGCCCTGGACATAAGACACTGATGGGCTGCAGGGTGACCTTGACACATGGCATTGATCGATCAGTGGTTTTCAGGAAAAGCCTTCAAAGTCCAGAAGTCACTTCCTATTTTAAAACACATCCTGTAACTCTTGTAACCCACCGCTGAGTCACCCTGGGGAATGGTGTCTGAGCTCACTGTCTCATCTCTGGAAGCTGCATCTCTTTACCAGACACATTCTGGAGACCATCATTCTTCATAAATTTCAGCTTGCAAACAACCTTCTGTTTACAATTCTTTCATCCAAGACTTTTGCATAGTGCCCTGTGTCTATATGAATATTTCCGCTTGTTTCCTTATCAGTTACCTAAGTCTGTCTACCCTGCTGTATTTCGTTGTTTCTCCATGTTATGCCGACTTCAAAATCTTTTGTTGCATTAAAATCTCTTCTGGCTTGCTCTAAAAGCAGATCCCTGCGTGCCTCTTATTTATCTTTTCTTTTGCATTTGACTGAGTTTTTTTTTCTTCTTCTTAAGCACCATCAGGTGGTGGGGCTCTCTGAGTACCAGGGATGCAGGTCGCAGGGGCTCTCCTGCCAATTCTGAGTTAGGCAAAGAACTGGGGATCCTCCCTCTGTCTGGCCGTCTAGTGCCCCAACAGTAATGGTACTCGGTCAGAGTGCATGTGGGATCCTACGGCAAGGTGACCTCCTGTTTTTTATCACCTATAAGAGACTTGGTGATGAAGGAAACTGTTTCGTGCTTTCACCTGGATTTAGGGAGCCATCTTGTATCTGTGCCACAGAAATCTGGAAATCAAGGGTGCAATGTAGTGGTGTCTTTAAGAAATTGTCAAAAACGATGACAGAAAAGATTCTTAGAGAACCCGAATATAAGTGCTTACATTAAGAAAGGTATTGGGTTTCTTTTTTTCCTTCTTGACTATTTCATGTTTACAAACTAAATTGGTTTTAAATAGTTTATGTTTTTATTGCAAATTAATCCATAAGGCTACTAAAACTTTAAGGACTCTGGCATCTGATTGATTTTTCTAGTTTATGAAGAATGGATAGTACTCTAAGCCAGAGACACACTCAACATAATGATAGAGCCAACAAAGGATATTTTTGGTGTGGGGTGTATGTGGGCGTGTGTGTGTGTGTTTCTGTCTGCGTGTCTGTCTGTCTGTCTGTGATGTGTGTGTGAGAGAGGTAGAGGCATTTTTAGAACCTCCTCAGACTCCAGCAGATACGAAAAGTCCACATTTCTTTCTTCCTGTTTTTGCTCCAAAGTTATTCCATTTTTGCCCACCGAAGACAATAAACTCACTTCTATCTTCAGACTCATCACTACCAGGCATTTTATGTTCCTCTCCTCCCTCATTTTTGTTGTCTTCGTGTGTACTTAAAAAACTGAAATTTGACTCAAGTGACCGTTATGTGTCTGCCCCTTATCTCTCACCTATTCATTCCTTGAGTCGGGCAAACCTCTCCGAGCGTAGACAGTTTCCTGCTGGATGACGTAGATGCCAGAGTCACCTGCGCCTGGTGCAGAGCTAGTGGGATCAAAGTCTGGCCCCCTGACAGGGCAGATGGCAGGATGCAGGATGAGTCTGGCAGAAATCCAGATGTGGTTCTTGGACCAAGCATCTGAAGATGCTCTGCACCTCATCATTTTCCAAAGGGCATTTTTGCCTTTGAATGATATTAGTGAGAACAATCTTTTGCCTGCTTTTTGTATGTTAAGAAAGTCTGCACCTGCATTTCCTCTGCTCCTATTCATGTCAGCACATGTAAGTGCTAACCCCCAACATCAGCAACAGGGGTTTTATTCGGGCTCTCCGGGGAAGCTCCTGTATGAATGGAGATCCTTCAGGGTATAGACTGGTTAGCTGTCTGACTGAAGATCCGTGATGAGATTGTCCTTCAGGTGGAATGTTTCTTACATTTTTGGCTTCTTTAAGAGCCTTTCCTGACATTGTTTTTGACAAGTTTTTTGTTGTTGCTTTGGAAGCTTCTTTCCCAGAGAGAGCACCCCTACTGAGTTGTTCTCAAAGCCTATTATTTACTTCTTTGTATTTCTCCCCCTGGTTTCACAACAGGCTCTAAATCTTGTGTAACATTTACCTATATATTTTTTTTAACTTGCTTTACATTTTGGTAGATCTTTAATGATTATGCGGCTTGATGATATCGCTCAAAATCGACTTCAGAGCAGGGTGCCTGGGCTGGCTCTGTCGGTACAGCGTGTGGCTCTTGATCTCAGGGTCGTGAGTTCAAGCCCCATGTTGGGTGTGGGGATTACTTAAAAAATAAAACCTTTAAAAAATTTTTTAAAATTAAAAAAAATCAAATTCAGACCATAGGAGGTACCAAAGATTGCAGTAACTTGTGTTATCTTTCCATTTTTATCTTGTAGCATGCTCTCATATTACTTGCATTGCTTATAAAGTGAATATTTTTTCTCATCTTTTGATTTAACGTGTCTAATTGTGTGCTACCCTGTGTCCGTTCTCTCTGAATGCAATGCTTCTTTAAGAATCTAATGAGAGGGACCCCTGGGTGGCTCAGTCGGTGAAGCGTCTGCTTTGGGCTCAGGTCATGATCCCGGGGTCCTGGGAATCGAGCCCCGCATCGGGCTCCCTGCTCAGCCAGGAGTCTGCTTCTCCCTCTCCCTCTGGCTGCTGCGCCCCCTGCTTGTGCTCTTTCTCTCTCTCTCTCAAATAAATAAAATCTTAAAAAATAAAAAGAATCTGATTGAAATTTATCACCTCACAATAGATTCTTTTTCCCTAAACTTTTGTTCACTCATCTGTCAGCTTAGGAAACTTCATGTGTTTATAATATTAACTAGAACCCGTGGTGTGTTGGTAAATGTTTAATAACCAGCTCTCCAGAAAAAATGGAAAAAGCACTGATTTGCAATGTTTGCCCATTTCCATGGTGTAAATACTTCGATTGTGGTTGATTTTAAGCCACCCATGGTTTAACGAGTAGCTTTAAAAATTCTTGAAGATTTATCAATTGCCTCTCTCACTGGGTAGTATGAGTTGGCTCTAAAACACCATAGTTAACAACAGTTCTATAACTTTACAGATCATCATGATTTGTAATCATTTATAATCATGATTTCATTTCTGATTCACAAGATAACCTCGTAGTGTGAGTACAGTGGACGGGAGGAATCTGACCCCCAACGGACTGGAAGGAGCTCTGACAGCCATCAGTAGGCTGAGCGGGGATGGAATTCTGCCTTTGAGCTGAGCATTCACCCTGCTTTTGTCCCTCAGGGTAACTGTGTCCCGCCGTGAAGATTCCTTCCTGGTGTCGTGTTTGAACTCTGAAGAGGTGCACCTCTTAGAAATGATGTGGAAATGATTAGTGTTCCATTGTTTTAGAGGTTATTCATTTTTAGTTATTTGAGAATACCTTCACAAATAATAGCCTGCTTATAAAAAAGTTTGGTGAACTTTTTCCTCTCTGGTCTTTGGACATCATTTTTGTCTTCACATGGAGTGTTTTGGGTATGATTGCTTGATACTATTTTATTACTTGATGGAGGCATTCAAGCAAGCCTCACTTAATGTTGTAGAAGGAGAGCCAGCGGGACTCCTTCGTTCCTGTTTCCTTATAGACGACTTAATACATGTCTCTGAGCCACGTCGCGGGACCCAGGAAACACGTGGACATTTTTGTTGCATTTGGAAAAAACACCTAGCCCGGCAATATTTTCATAACATGGATGGGATCATCTCAGAATGACTTGCAATGTGGAATGATGGTGGCAGCAACTGCCACTTACTGGGGACTCGTTGTGCGCCAAGCCCAGCTGGGAGAGTCCTGTATGCACATTATTTAGTTTGCTTCTCCTTGAAGACGGACACTAATATATGCGGTTTGCTGCAGCGGAGGTTTGCGTAGGTACCACGTGCCCGCGTTCACACAGCACGCGAGTGATGGAGCTGGCTTTTGAACCAGTTTTGCCTGACTCCAAAAGACGCATATGGTTTCCATATGACAAAGTTGGTCACCCCACTTTGATAAGGGATAGTAAATGACAGACATATCTTCATTAGCTTGCAGAGAAGTGTCAAGGAGCAGCTCGAACAAAGTTGGTAATGATGTCTCCTCGGGGCCTGCAACTCCATTGACACAGAAGCATTGGATTTTAATAAAAATTCAGTGATAAAAAAAATTCGGTTATGATTGACATAGTTTATAAACTGTTCTTTTAACAAAAGTATTGTTTCAGGTCAAATTCAGATAGACTTGAGCCATTACGTTTTTAATAAGACAATATTGTTTCCTTCAGACCCTTTGTGTAGATTAAACTCATAAAGCTGTCAAGAGGCAGATCACTTCTTTGCAATATTAGAATCCTCAGACGAGTTCATTTGTTTCTTTGTCCTGAACTTTTTAAGAAAGTAGGGTAATGAGTCCCTTGTCTCTACTCTCTGTGAGAATAAAAGGAAGCTGCTACCAATGACTAGTGTACTTCCAGTCCCCTGAGGCAGGGTGGGGAGGGAAGGAGCTGTTCCGGATCAGAAATCCATGAGAGGAAACTCGGAATCAAAGAGGGGATTCAGTTTTTCCTTTCCTTGGGGAAGTCACTGTGCCCCCAAAGAGAAGGCCGCCCCACGCTCTCGCACAGGGGAATTCTGGCTTTGGTGCGTCCATACAAAACAGCTGTGATGGCTTGTACTGTAGATATTTTTTAATGAAGATCTTTCTCATGCCTCTGTTTGCAGAGTGTAACCGGCTAGCAGTATATGAACATCTGAGCTTAAACATAGCTGTCACCATACAAAATTAATGATACAAAACACCATGCTTTTCAAATAATCCTCATAATTTTTCATTAATCTGATTTCTTTTTTAATAAAAACATTTATTTTATTTTTTATTTTTATTTTTTAGAGAGAGAGAGCGTGTGCGCGAGCCGGGGTGGGGTGGAGCAGAGGGAGAGGGAGAGAGAATCCCAAGCAGGCCCCATGCCCAGTGCGGAGCCCGACGCGGGGCTTGATCTCACGACCCTGAGATCATGACCTGAGCTGAAATCAAGAGTCAGATGCTTAATGGACTGAACCACCCAGGTGCTCCCATTAATCTGATTTCTGAGGGGAAGATTTCAGATGAAAGCAGGTAGAAATTTTAGCACTGTTCATTCTTTCCCCACTGCATCATGCTCTTGCTTTCTAGTTTGGATTTTGTGAAAGTCTTGGTTTTCCATTTATATCACTTGCCAGAGTTGCCTCTCTTTTCTATTTTGCTACTATCTGAAAACCTGAGGGAATGCAACACTGTTTTTTTGTGGCACTGGACTGCATGCATGAGTGTTTAGAAAGAACGGTGGGTGTTAAGAAGACTATCTTAAACAAAAATCATGTACATTGTTCCTCCAACTTTCTGTTTTGGTATGTGAAATCCTATATTCAATCTTTCATTCTGCGGATTATTCCATAAAGAGAAGGAAGAATTTTTTTAGTTTGGTGTGTTATACTGTAACCTTAGTACAGTTGGATCTTTTTGGGAACTTTTTCAGTTACGTAGCTGTGGAGAGTACCCTGCAGCATGGCTGTGGAAAACTCAAGGCCAGTTTTCAGCCCAGATCATAGGGTGATGACTGAAAGCCTTTAGAGATCACGCAGTAAGTCTGTCATGGAGAGGAGCAAGGTGAGGCTCAGGGAAGTCATGCTCCTTGCCCAGTCCCTACTGCTAGTGAGTGGGTGAGCTGTGTCAACAACCTGGTCTTCCCACCTCGATTCATCATTTCATACAAACATGCTGACCAGGTGTATCTGGTAATGGCCATAGGCTGATATTTGAAATTTGAAGTTCACACATCTTTGCCTCGGAAGAGGGTTTTCTAGTAACTTTCATTAATGGCCACTCTTCATATTTGCCCCAAACTGCCAAATACATCAACTAGTAATTGTGTTTACACCTGTTTGATTATACATCAGCATTAGGTCTGTTACAAAATCAAAAGGGAGTTAAATCCCAGAGGTTCACTCCAGGGGAGGTTGTGTTGCCTCATTAAGTCTTTGTGGTATTATGAGTCTTAATCCATGATACAGTAATCTTTACCCCAATAAAATAAACATTAGGTTGCGATTTAAAAGGGTAAGAACTAACCAATCTGCAGACTGACATATATTTCCTTGGCAATATTGGCCTTAAACATTAAACATTAACTCCCTATTCCCCTGTCCCCAGCCTCTGGCAAACTCTGTCCCACTTTCTGTCTCTGTGAATTTGCCTATTCTGGGTACCACATATAAATGGAATCATACATTTTTCCTTTTGTGGTATAGTATCTTCTTTAAGAACAAAATGAACAGAAACTTCCACTGAAACAAGTGAGTTCCATGGCCAACATGCCTCTTCGTTCCACATTTGTACAAGGCTCTCTGAGACCTTGCCCATTGGAGTCAGATATTATCTTAGAAGATGTGGAGGATTGGGAATCTAGTACTCTGGAAACAAATTTATAAGCATTAGATTGTAATGTTTTGTGTGTGGTCCTGTTAGGCTCCCTGAAAGTATGTGCGGCCAGTACTTCTGGGTCAGCTGTGGTTCACAGTTCTCTCCATATTTGATGATAGATCGCATCACCCTGATACTATCTTCATAAAAGGTGGACAGGGATTACCCATTACTCCTGTGCCCAGACCTGGTATTTGAGTGAGGCTTGGTACTGATCCTACAGGTCCCATGTGCCCCCAGGACCCTGCTCCAGCAGTGCATGCCCTGCACACTCAGAGCAAAGGGAGCACTTTCTAAGGAGTCATTCTAGGGGGAGACCAAGGACTCAGATCTTCTAGAACCAGAAGACTGAATTCTTGTACCAGCTCTGCCATAAAATGGGTAGGAGACTGTAGCAGGTCACTTTGTTCTGCAAACTGGAGATTTCTCACCTGCAAAATAAGGAGATTGGACTTACTTATCTCCAAAGTCACTTGAAGCACAAATGTAATTCTCTGATTTATTTATAAATAATGACAACAATAACCAATAGCTAACCTTTTTTTATAAGGTTCCAGGCACTTTCAAAGTCCTTTGCCTTTACTGTGGCAGCTGCCGTAGGAGGTAGGTACTGGACACAGAGACGTTGGTAACTTGCGACAGCCTGTAAGCCAGAGACCCGTGACCTGAACACGGAGCATCTGACTCTAGAGCCCACCTCTCTCAACCACTAACCTGAAAGAGCATTGAAAAGAAGTGATGTCACAGTAAGAAAAAAGCACAAAGCATGTCTTCTACTCTCTAGCCGTCATGCTTCGTATGGAATCTTCTTCCAACCTTGATGAAAGGGTGTAATTAATCTGTAATTAAAGTAATAATAGGGTTTCTTGGGGGCGGTGGGGGGGCGTTAGGGAAGAGCGTCGTTGTGGTTCTTTGGACACAAGAGGGCGCTGTGGCAAAGCTTACGGTCTGCGCATCCTCTGTGCCCGGGACAAACTTCAGAAGAAATACGGCATTTCTGAGACTTCGTTTATCAACTTGGGTTAACCAGTCATTATTCCTGTAAAATTAAGAGCAAAAATAACAGATATATCAACACAATCACGCTCCTCTTTGATAATCACCAGCCTTCTACTGGCCTGCCTTCAAATCTCTCGCTCCGTATTGCACTAAGGAGTGCGTGTGCCTTCTTAAAACCCACCTTGCTGTAATGCTCCAGATGGCTGTCTTCTTAGCAGTAGATAGAATTCAGCACGGTAATGAAGGATATTTTATTTAAATCCGCTTTTTTATCTTTCATTACTTATTCATATGTATGGTTAGCTATCACACTGCCATTCCATGTGATGGGGAGTGAGACAGATTTAAAGAAAGCAATTGTTTAATATTCGATGATATACCTATTTTGTTTCAGATAAGGACAGGCAGCACCGAAAGCCGGGGCTGCTTTGTATAAGGCTTTCGCGGCGGCTCCATGCTGGAACTGTGTTTTAAAAAATAATAATAGAGGCAGTAGCAAGGTACCCAGGAGAAGCAGTGAGCACCTCTTCAAGCCCTGGGAGCGTCCCCGTCAGATGGAGAGATGCTTTTGATCAGTTAGGCTGCTAGGGAACAGTCCGAAGCGTGCAGGACGGGAGGAATCATTTTCAAGCCTTGAGAGAAGACGAGGCTCCGGCGCACAGCCCCCTGGCCCATATGGTATTGTCGAGTCCCCATCAGTCGGCCGCTTTTGTCTTCTCCCGTGCCGGTACAGAGAACAGATCTTTCCATACACTTCTATTTGTTTAGGAAAAAAATGCGAAGTCCTTGTAAAGGAGTATAAACTGATGAACTGGGAGCACTGATTAGGAAACCATCAGAACCTGTGTTTGGCTTGAAACCAGGACACACACTCTTTTTAATCCACTGAGCCTTGAGTCGTTCCTGGGGTGAAGGCTGTTTCTAGAAAGTGAGCAGAACACTCGAAACCCCACTCTCGGGAAGGGAGGGAAGAAAGCGCTCGCCCTCCCCTTAGCATTTCCGTGCTAATAATGTGAATATTCCATTTGCTTGGCAATGAGTGGGTTTTGGTACTGAGTGAACTTTAAAGCTCCTGCTTTGTTAGCTGGCAGGAAGGAAAAACAAAAACAAAAAACCTCTCAGAGGACACTCATCTCTGGAAGAATAAAAAATAGTTATCTCCACTTTTATTTATTTTTTTAAATTTTTAAAAATATTTTATTTATTTGAGAGAGAGAGAGATTTATTTATTTGAGAGAGAGAGCAGATTCCTACCGAGCAGGGAGCCCGATGTGGGGCTCGATCCCAGGACTCTGGGATCATGACCTGAGCCAAAGGCACACGCTTAACCGACTGAGCCACCCAGGCACCTTAGCTCTGCTTTTAAAAAGCCATGTATACACAGCCTGGGGCTTAGGGGTGGGCACGGGAGAGCCCTGGTTAGCACCTGACCCCCACCACGTCACTCTCCTCTCTGCAGATCCTGCTCTCCGATTCTCTGTCCCATCTCTTGCATTTTTACCTCTTTTCTCCTCCTTTTTCTGACAGGAGCTCCCAGGCTAGTGCTCCTGGGCGTCCCCAACTCCTGGCCGGGCTTAGGTCAGCCTCTCACCGAGCATCCTCACGGCAGCTGTTAGCCTAATCAAACTTTCACTTTTTTGTTCTCTTTGCAAGAGAAGGAAAAAGATAATAACATGAAATCACATCTGGGGCCTTTAGCAAGGGCTAGCAGTCATGCATTTTTGAAACCAGTAATGGGAAATACTATAGGGGGCCGGTAAATTGCCTTCAGGACAAGAGCCCTGAAGGAAAGGAGAAAGCAGTAGTGTTGGATTCCTGACGGGACATCCTTTAGGTTAGTAGAGAGAGTGCTGATCCTGAAGGATCTAGAAGATCTAGGATGCCGAATACTCACGGATATCAGGTTGGTGGGCTGCATGAGTGAGGGAGGGAGGGAGTGACTGACAAGTAGTGAAGGAAGCAGATGGTTGGGCCTGAGTGGAGTACCTGTCTGCAAGGTGTGTGACCACGAGTGAGTATCTCGTTTTCATAGACACTTGTTAACTCATAAGCAGAATTGCTAGTTGTCTTCAGTATGGAGGAAAAAGGTCCAAAATACCCCTGACAAGAACTGTGCAAACCAGAGGCCTGGAAATTTTCAGTGTTCGAGTCTCTTCATAAAGATGTTGAGATGGAATGGTTTGGGCCTTCATTCCTGAGAGGGGTCCTGCCTTATTCAGCTGTCACCATATTTCCTGGGTGAAATCTGTACTGTGTCCTTGGTTTCTGGTGGAGAGGGGGCCTCTGACAAGCTGAATGCAAGGCTGACTTTCAAATAGGAAAAAGGAAAGGAACCACCTCTAGGGGGCACTACCCAAGTCGTAAGCAGTGGGCATAGGAGGCCCAAAGGTTCTGGGAGTGTGGGCACGGGTGTGTTTCTGCGAGGGGGTGGGAAGAAGAGAAAGAATATGGGGAAGGCACAGAAGATGAGGTTTGAACCTGGCCGCCATTTTGCTGTGGGAACCTCATTCCCAAGGCAGGACTCCATGGTGTCAAAGACATAAGCTCTTATCACTAAAGGGGCAGGACCGTCCTTCCTCCTCCCAGTGGGAAGAGCCAGCCTGAAAAGTACATGGGGGGTCCTTCCTCCTCCCAGTGGCAAGAGCCAGCCTGAAAAGTACATGGGGGCTCCATAGACATCCTTTGCAATGGTCAGAATAAAGTATTGACAGACCATTGCAGTTTGAAAGTCCTTTCTTAGACCAACTAGGCAGAAAGTTCTAATTATAGACACCCATCTTCCCTTCTTTTCCCTTCTTTTCCCTATAATGCGCCTGCTGATCCCTGGGTGATGGTGCTGCCCTGTATCTAACCAGCTTGTGCTCAGCAGTTGGCCAGCTTGTGCTGGTCTTCTGCAACCTGCTGTTCTGACGGCCTGAGTTCTCTGCTGATCTTGAACCCATGGTGGGAACACTGCTGGACCAGGGGGTGTTGGCCAGCTATGGCTCCCCCAGGCCCCACAAAGCTCCAGCTTGCTCAGTGGAAGCATGGACTTGTCGCATGTTAGAAGCTAGGGAAATTGGCAGCACCAAAAGGGCTACAAAAACTTGTTAAAGAGGACAAACAAGAATGATGGACATGTTTTCACTTTTGCTGTCATATTAATTTATTACAAAATCTGATTTTAAAGATTAGCAATTAATGTTTTCTTCCCCTAGATTATTATGCCATTGTCCTTCTTCCATAAACTGAGATATGCCTGGTGGTATTTATAAGCAGTGAAATGACTTATTTTTAAAAATTGATTTAGATTATATTTTAAAGAATAAATATTTTTCTCAGAGTTATCTTATTTTTAGCATTTTGTGACTTTATTTAGCTCCAGTAATCCATTTTTTGAGAATAAACCTGAATCTCAAGTTTTGTGATGTGTATCCAGCATTTTTCTTCTTTTTTAAAAAATTTTTTATTGTTATGTTAATCACCATACATTACATCATTAGTTTTTGATGTAGTGTTCCACGATTCATTGTCTGTGCATAACACCCAGTGCTCCATGCAGAACGTGCCCTCTTTAATACCCATCACCAGGCTAACCCATCCTCCCACCCCCCTCCCCTCTAGAACCCTCAGTTTGTTTTTCAGAGTCCATCGTCTCTCATGGTTCGTCGCCCCCTCCAATTTCCCCCCCTTCATTCTTCCCCTCCTGCTATCTTCTCTTCTTTTTTTTTTGTTTCTTAACATATATTGCATTATTTGTTTCAGAGGTACAGATCTGTGGTTCAACAGTCTTGCACAATTCACAGCACTCACCACAGCACATACCCTCCCCAGTGTCTATCACCCAGTCACCCCATCCCTCCCCCCCCACCCCCCACTCCAGCAACCCTCAGTTTGTTTCCTGAGATTAAGAATTCCTCATATCAGTGAGGTCATATGATACATGTCTTTCTCTGATTGACTTATTTCGCTCAGCATAACACCCTCCAGTTCCATCCACGTCATTGCAAATGGCATGATCTCATTCCTTTTGATGGCTGCATAATATTCCATTGTATATATATACCAGTCTTCTTTATCCATTCATCTGTCGATGGACATCTTGGCTCCTTCCACAGTTTGGCTATTGTGGACATTGCTGCTATAAATATCGGGGTGCATGTACCCCTTCGGATCCCTACATTTGTATCTTTGGGGTAAATACCCAGTAGTGCAATTGCTGGATCGTAGGGCAGCTCTATTTTCAACTTTTTGAGGAACCTCCATACTGTTTTCCAGAGTGGTTGCACCAGCTTGCATTCCCACCAACAGTGTAGGAGGGTTCCCCTTTCTCTGCATCCTCGCCAACATCTGTCATTTCCTGACTTGTTAATTTTAGCCATTCTGACTGGCGTGAGGTGGTATCTCATTGAGGTTTTGATTTGGATTTCCCTGATGCTGAGCGATGTTGAGCACTTTTTTCATGTGTCTGTTGGCCATTTGGATGTCTTCTTTGGAAAAATGTCTGTTCATGTCTTCTGCCCATTTCTTGATTGGATTCTTTGTTCTTTGGGTGTTGAGTTTGATAAGTTCTTTATAGATTTTGGATACTAGCCCTTTATCTGATATGTCATTTGCAAATATCTTCTCCCATTCTGTTGGTTGTCTTTTGGTTTTGTTGACTGTTTCTTTTGCTGTGCAAAAGGTTTTTATCTTGATGAAGTCCCAATAGTTCATTTTTGCCCTTGCTACCCTTGCCTTTGGCGATGTCTCTAGGAAGAAGTTGCTGCGGCTGAGGTCGAAGAGGTTGCTGCCTGTGTTCTCCTTTAGGATTTCGATGGACTCTTGTCTCACATTGAGGTCTTTCAACCATTTTGAGTCTATTTTTGTGTGTGGTGTAAGGAAATGGTCCAGTTTCATTCTTCTGCATGTGGCTGTCCAATTTTCCCAACACCATTTGTTGAAGAGACTGTCTTTTTTCCATTGGACATTCTTTCCTGCTTTGTCGAAGATTAGTTGACCATAGAGTTGAGGGTCCATTTCTGGGCTCTCTATTCTGTTCCACTGATCTATGTGTCTATTTTTGTGCCAGTACCATACTGTCTTGATGATGACAGCTTTGTAATAAAGCTGGAAGTCCGGAATTGTGATGCCACCGGCTTTGCTTTTCTTTTTCAACATTCCTCTGGCTATTCGGGGTCTTTTCTGGTTCCATACAAATTTTAGGATTATTTGTTCCATTTCTTTGAAAAAAGTGGATGGTATTTTGATGGGGATTGCATTGACTGTGTAGATTGCTCTAGGTAGGGTTGACATCTTCACAATATTTGTTCTTCCAATCCATGAGCATGGAACGTTTTTCCATTTCTTTGTGTCTTCCTCAATTTCTTTCATGAGTATTTTATAGTTTTCTGAGTACAGATCCTTTGCCTCTTTGGTTAGATTTATTCCTAGGTATCTTATGGTTTTGGGTACAATTGTAAATGGGATTGACTCCTTAATTTCTCTTTCTTCTGTCTTGTTGTTAGTGTATGGGAATGCCACTGATTTCTGTGCATTGATTTTATATCCTGCCACTTTACTGAATTCCTATATGAGTTCTAGCATTTTTGGGGTGGAGTCTTTTGGGTTTTCCACATAAAATATCATATCATCTGCAAAGAGTGAGAGTTTGACTTCTTCTTTGCCGATTTGGATGCCTTTTATTTCTTTTTGTTGTCTGATTGCTGTGGCTAGGACTTCTAATACTATGTTGAATAGCAGTGGTGATAGTGGACATCCCTGCCGTGTTCCTGACCTTAGGGGGAATGCTCTCAGTTTTTACCCATTGAGAATGATATTCGCTGTGGGTTTTTCATAGATGGCTTTTATGATATTGAGGTATGTACCCTCTATCCCTATACTCTGAAGAGTTTTGATCAAGAAAGGATGCTGTACTTTGTCAAATGCTTTTTCTGCATCTATTGAGAGGATCATATAGTTCTTGTTCTTTCTTTTGTTAACGTATTGTATCATGTTGATTGATTTGTGGATGTTGAACCAACCTTGCAGCCCAGGAATAAATCCCACTTGGTCGTGGTGAATAATCCTTTTAATGTACTGTTGGATCCTACTGGTTAGTATTTTGGTGAGAATTTTTGCATCGATGTTCATCAAGGTTATTGGTCTGTAATTCTCCTTTTTGATGGGGTCTTTGTCTGGTTTGGGGATCAAGGTAATGGTGGCCTCATAAAATGAATTTGGAAGTTTTCCTTCCATTTCTATTTTTTGGAACAGTTTCAGAAGAATAGGTATTAATTCTTCTTTAAATGTTTGGTAGAATTCCCCTGGGAACCATCTGGCCCTGGGCTTTTGTTTGTTGGGAGATTTCTGATGACTGCTTCAATCTCCTTAGTGGTTATAGGTCTGTTCAGGTTTTCTATTTTTTCCTGGTTCAGTTTTGGTAGTTGATACATCTCTAGGAATGCATCCATTTCTTCCAGGTTATCTAATTTGCTGGCATAGAGTTGCTCATAATATGTTCTTATAATTGTTTGTATTTCTTTGGTGTTGGTTGTGATCTCTCCTCTTTCATTCACGATTTTGTTGATTTGGGTCATTTCTCTTTTCTTTTTAATAAGTCTGGCCAGGGTTTTATCAATCTTGTTAATTCTTTCAAAGAACCAGCTCCTAGTTTCGTTGATCTGTTCTACTGTTCTTTTGGTTTCTATTTCATTGATTTCTACTCTGATCTTTATGATTTCTCTTCTCCTGCTGGGTTTAGGCTTTATTTGCTGTTCTTTCTCCAGCTCTTTTAGGTGTAGGGTTAGGTTGTGTATTTGAGACCTTTCTTGTTTCTTGAGAAAGGCTTGTATTGCTTTATACTTTCCTCTTAGGACTGCCTTTGCTGCATCCCAAAGATTTTGAACAGTTGTGTTTTCATTCTCATTGGTTTCCATGAATTTTTTAAATTCTTCTTTAATTTCCTGGTTGACCCATTCATTCTTTAGTAGGATGCTCTTTAGCCTCCATGTATTTGAGTTCTTTCCGACTTTCCTCTTGTGATTGAGTTCTAGTTTCAAAGCATTGTGGTCTGAAAATAGGCAGGGAATGATCCCAATCTTTTGGTACCAGTGGAGACCTGATTTGTGACCTAGGATGTGATCTATTCTGGAGAATGTTCCATGGGCACTAGGGAAGAATGTGTATTCCATTGCTTTGGGATGGAATGTTCTGAATATATCTGTGAAGTCCATTTGGTCCAGTGTGTCATTTAAAGCCTTTATTTCCTTGTTGATCTTTTGCTTAGATGATCTGTCCATTTCAGTGAGGGGGTGTTAAAGTCCCCCACTGTTATTGTATTGTTGTCAATGTGTTTCTTTGCTTTTGTTATTAATTGCCTTATATAATTGGCTGCTCCCATGTTAGGGGCATAGATATGTACAATTGTTAGACCTTCTTGTTGGATAGACCCTTTAAGTAGGATATAGTGTCCTTCCTCATCTCTTATTACAGTCTTTGGTTTAAAATCTAATTTTTCTGATATAAGGATTGCCACCCCAGCTTTCTTTTGGTGTCCATTAGCATGGTAAATGGTTTTCCACCCCCTCACTTTCAATCTGGGGGTGTTTTTGGGTCTAAAATGAGTCTCTTGCAGACAGCATATCGATGGGTCTTGTTTTTTAATCCAATCTGATCCCTGTGTCTTTTGATTGGGGCATTTAGCCCATTTACATTCAGGGTAACTATTGAAAGATATGAATTTAGTGCCATTGTATTGCCTGTAAGGGGACTGTTACTGTATATTGTCTGTGTTCCTTTCTGGTCTATGTTGCTTTTAGGCTCTCTCTTTGCTTAGAGGACCCCTTTCAATATTTGTTGTAGGGCTGGTTTCATGTTTGCAAATTCCTTTAGTTTTTGTGTGTCCTGGAAGCTTTTTATCTCTCCTTCTATTTTCAATGACAGCTTAGCTGGATATAGTATTCTTGGTTGCATATTTTTCTCGTTTAGTGCTCTGAATATATCATGCCAGTCCTTTCTGGCCTGCCAGGTCTCTGTGGATAGGTCTAATGTTTCTACCCTTGTATGTTACATATCTCTTCTCCCGAGCTGCTTTCAGGATTTTCTCTTTGTCTCTGAGACTCGTAAGTTTTACTATTAGATGTCGGGGTGTTGACCTATTTTTATTGATTTTGAGAGGGGTTTTCTGTGCCTCCTGGATTTTGATGCCTGTTTCCTTCCCCAAATTAGGGAAGTTCTCTGCTATAATTTGCTCCAATATACCTTCTGCCCCTCTCTCTCTTTCTTCTTCTTCTGGGATCCCAATTATTCTAATGTTGTTTCATCTTATGGTATCGCTTATCTCTCGAATTCTGCTGTCGTGATCCAGGGGTTTTTTATCTCTCTTTTTCTCAGCTTCTTTATTTTCCATTATTTGGTCTTCTATATCACTGATTCTCTCTTCTGCCTCATTTATCCTAGCAGTTAGCGCCCCATTTTTGATTGCACCTCATTAATAGCCTTTTTGATTTCGACGTGGTTAGATTTTAGTTCTTTTATTTCTCCAGAAAGCGTTTCTCTAATAACTTCCATGCTTTTTTCAAGCCCAGCTAGTATCTTTTAAGTCACGATTCTGAACTCTAGATCCGACATCGCACTAATGTCCGTATTGAGTAGGTCCCTGGCAGTCGGTACCACCTCTTGTTCTTTTTGTTGAGGTGATTTTTTCCATCTTGTCATTTTGTCCAGAGGAGAATAGATGAATGAGAGAACAAAATGCTAACAGGGTTACAACGTCCCCAGAAAATATACTCTAAACAAAAAAGACCTGAAGCCAGTTGAAAAGAAACAGAAAGAAAGAAAAAAGGAAAAGAAAAAAAAAAGAAAAAGAAAAAGATAAAAACAAACAAAAACAGAACAAAACAAAAAAAATACCGGAGTATGATCAAATATGATCAGGCTGGATTATAGATCAGTGCCACACACTAGATTTTGGGTGTATTTTGGTCTGTTAGAAGAAAGTGCCTCCCAAAATTTTAAAGAAGGAAAAACTTATATATGTACAAAAATAAGGGTTGATATGATGAAGGGATGGAATATGACTGTAGAGATGAAAATTATAAAAAATTTTATAAAAGGAATTGATAAGAAGTTGTTTGAAAAAAGAAAGAAGAGGATTTAAAAAAAAAAAGAAAAGAAAAGGGAGAGAATGTGATCAGGCAAGAGACTAGAACAGAGCCATACACTAGAGATTTAGGGTATATTTTGATCTGTTAGAAGAAACTGTATCTCAAAATTTTAAAGAGAGAACAACTTATATACATATGCCAAAAATAAGGGTAACTACTATGAAGGGATAGAGTATGACTCTAAAAATGAAAAATAAAAATGTTTTTTAAAAAAGGGATTGATAAGATGTTGGTTGAAAAAGGGAAAAAGAAAAATTTAAAAAAAAAAGTTAAAAAAAAGTTAACTTTGAAAGACTAAAGAATCATGGTAAAAAAGCCATGGATTCTATGTGCAGTATTCCCCTAGCGCTGGAGTTCTGCCGTTCTCATTGATCAGTAAACTTGGTCTTGGCTGGCTGTTCTCGCTGATCTTCTTGGGGAGGGGCCTGTTGCCGTGGTTCCCAAATGTCTTTGCCGGAGGCGGAATTGCCCCGCCCTTCTCCGGTCCAGGCTAAGTAATCTGCTGGGGTTTGCTCTTGGGAGCTTTTGTTCCCTGCAAGCTTTCTGTACACCTTTGGAGGCCGAGAGTGAAAATGGCAGCCTCCCAATCTCTGCCCCGGAGGAGCTGAGAAGTCGGGGCCCCACTCCTCAGTGAGCCCCCAGAGAAAAGCTGTCAGTCACTCCCGTCTCCCTGGTCTCCGGCTGCACTCTGTGCTCACCTGGCCTGTGACCGCGCGTTTCTATCTCTGGCACCCGACCCCGTGTGGAGTCTCCAAACCCAGCAGATCCCTGCGGTGCGCTCCTGCGCTGCTCCTCCCGGGGCAGGAAGGGGAATCTCCCTGGATCTGCCGCTTGTTGGGTCCCTGCTGGAGGAGCAGTGGCCTGACTGTGCCGCGGATCACGGTTTATGACAACCCCAAGCTGAGAGCCGGCACCTCGGCTCCATCTGTGCAGCCGGCTTCCCCGCTCCAATACCTGGGAGCTCTGCCGCACTCAGGCCCCCCTGGTCTTTCTGTGACCCCAAGGGTCCTGAGACCACACTGTCCCACGAGCCTTCCACCCCCCGCTTAGCCACTGGAGCGACGTCCCTCAGCGGAGCCGACTTCTAAAAGTTCCGATTTTGTGCCCCGTGGCTCTATCACTTGCCAGAAGTGGCCAAGGGAGGCCCCCTCCCCCGCCGTCTATCCTCCCAAATATCACCTCTGATTCACTTCTCTGCACGTCTTACCTTCCAGAAAGTGGTTGCTTTTCTGTTCAGAGAGTTGTTGCTATTCTTTTCTTCGATCTCCTGTTCTCCAGCATTTTTCTTCTTGCTGCTGGGGAGGCCAGCTGTTGGGGGTGGGGTGGGGGCTGGGCCTGCCTCCTCAAGGGGGCTTCAGAACTGACTTACCCCATCGATGCAAGGAGTCCAGAGCCTTGCCATCTTCCCTGAGAGTCTAGAGTCATGTATTTCCTTTGGACTGGGCTGGAATTGCTTTACTGGTTGCTGATTAGTTGTCATTTTTCTCCTCAGAGTTTTGGTAGGTTCTGAGGGCAGAACTTGTCAGGGGTAAGAGAAGAATAGAAAGTTCTGGGTCTTTCTAGAGAGAGGAGACCCAGTCAGGTAGAGAGAGAAGGCTATGGAAGCAGTTGCCAGGGTAAATGCAATCACCCTGTCCTGCTTCTCATATTTCCTCAGCACAGTGCCCACAGTGAATACACCCTTCTGCTCATAGTTGTGAGGTGGTTCTCTTTTTGAACAGAATCAGGCCATTTGTGCAGAAACATTCAGTTCCCTTTCAACAAGATGAGTCACCAAGACAGCATGGTACTGGCACAAAAACAGACATATAGACCAATGGAACAGAACAGAGAGCCCAGATATGGACCCTCAACTCTATAGTCAAATAATCTTCAACAAAGCAGGAAAAAATATGCAATGGAAAAAAGACAGCCTCTTCAATAAATGGTGCTGGGAAAATTGGACAGCCACATGCAGAAGAATGAAACTTGACCATTCTCTAACACCATACACAAAGATAAACTCAAAATGGATAAAAGACCTTAATGTGAGACAGGAATCCATCAAAATCCTAGAGGAGAACATAGGCAGTAACCTCTTTGACATCGGCCACAGCAACTTCTTTCAAGATACTATCTCCAAAGGCAAGTGAAACAAAAGCAAAAATGAACTTTTAGGACTTCATCAAGATAAAAAGCTTCTGCACAGCAAAGGAAACAGTCAACAAAACAAAGAGGCACCCACAGAATGGGAGAAGATATTTGCAAATGACACTACAGGCAAAGGTCTGGTATCCAAGATCTGTAAAGGACTTCTCAAACCCAACACCCAAAAAACAAATAAGTCAAAAAAATGGGCAGAAGACATGAACAGACACTTCTCCAAAGAAGACATACAAATGGCTAACAGACACATGAAAAAATGTTCATCATCATTAGTCATCAGGGAAATTCAAATCAAAACCACATTGAGATGCTGCCTTACACCAGTTAGAATGGCAAAAATTGACAAGGCAAGAAACAACAAATGTTGGAGAGGTTGTGGAGAAAGGGGAACCCTCTTACACTGTTGGTGGGAATGCAAGTTGGTACAGCCACTTTGGAAAACAGTATGGAGGTGCCTCAGAGAATTAAAAATAGAGCTACCCTATGACCCAGCAATTGTACTACTGGGTATTTTCCCCAAAGACACAGATGTAGTGAAAAGAAGGGCCATATGCACCCCAATGTTCATAGCAGCAATGTCCGCAATAGCCAAACTGTGGAAAGAGCCGAGATGCCCTTTAACAGATGAATGGATAAAGAAGATGTGGTCCATATATACGATGGAATATTACTCAGCCATCAGAAAGGATGAATACCCAACTTTTACATCAACATGGATGGGACTGGAGGAGATTATGCTAAGTGAAATAAGTCAAGCAGAGAAAGTCAATTATCATATGGTTTCACTTATTTGTGGAACATAAGGAATAGGATGGAGGACATTAGGAGAAGGAAGGGAAAGATGAAGGGGGGGAAATCAGAGGGAGAGATGAACCATGAGAGACTATGGACTCTGAGAAACAAACTGAGGGTTTTACAGGGGAGGGAGGTGGAGGGATGGGTTAGCCTGGTGATGGGTATTAAGGAGGGCATGTACTACATGGAGCACTGGGTGTTATGCAAAAACAATGAATCATGGAACACTGCATCAAAAACTAATGATGTACTGTATGGTGACTAACAACATAATAAAATAAAATTAAAAAATTACTAAAATTAAAAACAACAAGATGAGTTTGAATTGTGCAGGTCCAGCTACCACAGATTTTTTTGATAAATACAGTACAGTACTATAAATGTATTTTTTCTTTTTCTTTCTTTTTTTTTATTTTGAAGATTTTATTTATTTATTTGAGAGAGAGAGTGAGTGAGCACAAGCAGGGTTGTGGCAGGGGGAGAGGGAGAAGCAGATTTCCTGCTGAGCAAGGAGCCCGATGCGGAGCTGGATCCCAGGACCCTGGGATCATGACCTGAGCTGAAGGCAGACACTTCACCGACTGAGCCGCCCAGGTGCCCCTAAATGTATTTTTTCTTATGATTTTCTTTTCTTTTCTTTTTTTTTTTTTTTAAGATTTTATTTATTTATTTGACAGAGAGAGACACAGCAAGAGAGGGAACACAAGCAGGGGGAGTGGGAGAGGGAGAAGCAGGCTTCCTGAAGAGCAGGGAGCCTGATGCGGGGCTCGATCCCAGGACCCTGGGATCATGACCTGAGCCAAAGGCAGACGCGGAACGACTGAGCCACCCTTTCTTGAGAATATTTTCTTTAGCTTTATTCTAAGAATACAACATAGAATACATATATCATACAAAACGTGTTAATGACTGTTTATGTGATTGGTAAGGCTCTGGTCAACATTAGGCTAGTAGTAAAGGTTTTGGGAAGTCAAAAGTTATACGTGGATTTTCGAGTGCACAGGGGCTCAGTGCCCCTCACCTTCATGTTGCTCAAGGGTCAACTGCAGTTGAATCTAAATGATTTGTGGCTGGTGGTCCCTTTCTGTTGCTGGGTTCTCCCGTGGTTAGCCAACCATGCTTTAATCTCCCCTCTGTGCCTGATGGACTGCCTGATGGTCCACCCAAAATTGCAGCCTTTGTAGGCGTACCTGTCTGCCGGGGTATCACTTTCCACAGTCTCTGGGTCTGCCGTAAAGTTTGAAATTACTCTCACTGTGTCCTTCACATTTTTTTTTCATGTCCAATAGAATCCTCACCTTCAGACTTCATTTTGATTTCTGCTTGTTGATGGTCTCTTTCTCTTGTCAGGCTGTGCTTAACGGGCTTCTGCTCCTGGCTTGTGGGGTGACCCACATGATTGCAGTTCATCTCTTACATGTTTTTTTCTTTCTTCCTTTTTAATGATAAGATTTGTTTTTAGATAGCATGGGCATAGCCTTCTGAGTCCAGATTGAATGTCTGTGCCCAACGTTTGTAGACCAGTTGGACGATACCACGTGCTGTCGGCTCACCAGGACCAAGCCTTCCTCCTCCTGGTGGCTCTCCCTGCCGATGCCCTGGCTTTCTTGTCTCCTTTCTGAATGCTTTGTTCTTGGAGTTGAACACTCACTCGGCAACTGATGAGCCTGGAGTTCCCTTGGTGATGACTTGATCCCCACCTGCCCACATCTGCCGAGCTCCTGCACTTTTGTTCTGGCCCAGGCTCTGAGGCAACGAGAATTGACCTGGCCTTTTCCCCCATTTTTGGGTAGCGTCTGAGATAGCCTTATTTCTGGGGTCATGTGCTTGAACTAAACCCTGATGCCTAAATCAGCACTGACTCATAGACTACCAGTTTCTTGCTGTGTCAGAATGGTTTTTCTATGTTTCTTTTGTTTTGGGGGCCCAACTGCATGCCTACTGGGGAGTGGGCAAGCCTTCAGGTGTGGCTGAGTCTCCTGAACCAGGAATGTCCCATGCCGTGGTCCTAGCTGGTTACTGTTGAGTGAGGACTAAATGCAGCCTGCATTCTGCCTCCCGGCTGCCTTTGCTTGACTTTGCCCTTGGCTCTGCAAGCCTTCACCACTGGGGAGGCATCCATGCTCAAAAAGGGGAGCCTGAGTCCTAATTTGTCTTGCCCTGAACGCAACTCCTCATATGGTTCTTGCCAGACCCTTTCTCCAAGAACTGACTCCACTGATTCCCAGCTTCTTCTATATCAGTTGCCCAGAGCTGTTTGACCTGTGACCCCATACCCTAAGCAACATGGCTGGAATACATCTGTGCTGCTGTGGCCAGCCCTGCTCTTGTGAGATCAGATACTGTCCAGGTCGATCCTGGCTTTGCTGGCTATGATTGATCCAGACATTGTGGCCTCCTGAACTTGAAATTTGGGACTGCCAGGGGATCTGCACTTGCCGTCCTCACATCTACTCACCCCACCCCTGGCCTAAACTCCAGCATTCAGTCGAGAAGTAACAACTATGACATAGTCACAAAGGCTTTGGGTATTAAGAGGTAGTAGAGGGGGACCAGATGTCCCTCCTATACCACCCTCTTCCTGAAAGGCAGCTTTTTACAATATCAACTATATGAACACAGAACATCTGAGCAAGATCTCTGTATCGTTCATGACCACCTTCCATCTATCTTAACAACAGGGCTGGTCTTAATGAGTCTTCACTTCATAACTAATTTAAATGTCATCTTGTTAGTATAGCCAGAGTGCCCCTGGGGCGTTTTGTCTTCCTGCAGAGCAGGGCATCTAGATAGGGGTGGACACCCCCATGTTGTCAGTAACAGTGGCGGTGGTGTCTCCAGGGGTATATGGTGTATGTGTGCCCACACAGGACGTGTGTGTCTGTGTGTATGTGTGTGTGTGATGTAGTGTGTTCATGCATGTGTATGTGCCTGGGTGTGGTGTGTACATGCACACGTGTTCCTCTTCTCCGCTATGTGAAAGGAGAGCCCCTGATTGGTCAAAATAGATCCACTACCAAAGGGAAAACCTGGGCTTCCTCTGGTTTTCCTGTGGGATTGGGCCATGCGAGGCCCTCCCCGGAGTAGTGGGGTGGCTCTGTGGGGGGTGCATGGGAAACCTTCCCTGGACCCCACTTTAGCAGCATGAAGACAACCTGATTGATGGGGTACATGCAGATGCTATTGTCTGGGCAGATCACTCCTGATGCCTCAAAAATGAGAATTTTTGCTTTGGTACTTGATCATCTACTCTATTGAATTATGTAGGCATCTTACTCCCTTTTAACATTGGTTTTCTTTCATTCTTTAAAAAAAATTTCTCATCCTCGTAATGAAAAAAAATGTATGTGTCATGCTGGTTCTTGTTGTAAGGTTATTTCTCTCCATTTGCTTGAAAACTCTTTCTTATTACTCTCAGCTCCCTTTATTGATTTAACTGTATGAAAAGCTCCTGAAAGTCCGGCTCTGGTCTGGTTCCCGCATGTCGGGCCCTGAGGACCCCAGTCTCCTGACCCGCCTGCCGTCTGATGCGTTGACTGAAGGCAGAATGACAGAGATTCTTCATCTTGAAAGCGTCTACAGCATAGGTCAGAAAACACTTTCCTAGGACTGAAGTTATAGCTGTTTCCTAGACTTATGTTTATTTTCCATTTCTTTACCCACTACTGTTTGAAATTCTGCTGTTGTTTGCATACTGCTCGCCTTTGTGTCCCTCTTTCCATCTGTTCTTGAAAAAAAACCCAACTGAGTTTTATTTTAAACCAATCCAGATGACAGGAGCATAATCTTGACGATGCTTTGGAAACCAGTAGAAGAAAATTCTTGTTAAATTACTCATCTACCTCAACTCCTTTTCCATATACAATCTATTGTTGGGGTTACTGCATATTTCAAGATAAAGGCACATTTTTTAGGCAGGGTCCTTGTACCCCAGTTAAGCAATTACTGAAGAAATTGGTTTTGACATGTGCTTTCGGTTTTAATATTTCCTTTTACATTCTAAAATAATCTCCTGTTGCATGTAATTTCCCACTACCCACACATAAATGACGCATTCCAGGCATCCCCGCAAGAGCTCCTGTTTATTTTACATAGAGATGGTTATGGAAAAAGATTGGGGGAGGGGCCCTGACATCCTTCATGTGTGACCATGGAAGGGACTTCATGCCCAGAGCCCCATCCCACAGGTACCCTCCCTGCTCCAGTTCCTGGCCAGATCTCCTGCCATAAATTGCCATTTTAAGGAGCCGTTGGGAGCAAAAGTTCATTATCTAATATCAAGTCACCAGGAAAGACTTAGGATTTGGGTGTCCTTTCTCATCAGGACCTGAAGAGAGAGGGGGAAGGATGATCAGCTATGGCTACTGATTATGGTTTTTTAAAATCATTTTAACCATTTTAAAAAAATGAAATACCATTGACACATATACTGGTTATCTTTTTATTTTATTTTTAAAGATTTACTTATCTATTTTAGAGAGAGAGAGAAAGAGAGACGGGGGGGGTGAGGAGCAGAGAGAGAGGGAGAGAGTGTCTTAAGCAGACTCCACGTTGAGCATGGAGTCTGACACGGGGCTTGATCTCAAGACCCCGAGATCATGACCTGAGCTGAAACCAAGAAGTCAGTCGCTTAACCAACTGAGCCACCCAGGTGCCCCACTGATTATGATTTTTTGTTTTTTAAAGATTTTATTTATTTATTTGAGAGAGAGAGAGAGAGCACATGAGAGGGGGGAGGGTCAGAGGGAGAAGCAGACTCCCTGCTGAACAGGGAGCCCGATGCAGGACTCGATCCTGGGACTCCAGGATCATGACCTGAGCTGAAGGCAGTCGCTTAACCAACTGAGCCACCCAGGCGCCCAACTGAGCCACCCAGGCGCCCCCCACTGGTTATGATTTTTTTTAAATTTTATTTTATTACGTTATGTTAATCACCATACATTACATCATTAGTTTTTGATGTAGTGTTCCATGATTCATTGTTTGCATATAACACCCAGTGCTCCATTCAATACGTGCCCTCTTTAATACCCACCACCAGGCTAACGCATCCCCCTACCCCACTCCCCTCTAGAACCCTCAGTTTGTTTCTCAGAGTCCATAGTCTCTCATGGTTCGTCTCCCCTTCCGATTTCCCCCCCTTCATTTTTCCCTTCCTACTATCTTTTTTTTTTTTTTAACATATAATGTATTATCTGTTTCAGGGGTACAGGTCTGTGATTCAACAGTCTTACACAATTCACAGCACATACCCTCCCGCATGTCTACCACCCAGCCACCCCATCCCTCCCACCCCCCACCACTCCAGCAACCCTCAGTTTGTTTCCTGAGATTAAGAATTCCTCATATCAGTGAGGTCATATGACACACGTCTTTCTCTGATGGACCTATTTCGCTTAGCATAATACCCTCTAGTTCCATCCACTTCATTGCAAATGGCAAGATTTCATTTTTTTTATGGCTGCATAATATTCCATTGTACATATATACCACATCTTCATTATCCATTCATCTGTTGATGGACATCTTGGCTCTTTCCATAGTTTGGCTATTGTGGACATTGCTGCTATAAACATTGGGGTGCACATACCCCTTTGGATCACTACATTTTTATCTTTGTGGTAAATACCCAATAGTGCAATTGCTGGGTCATAGGGTAGCTCTATTTTCAACTTTTTGAGGAACCTCCATACTGTTTTCCAGAGTGGTTGCACCAGCTTGCATTCCCACCAACAGTGTAGGAGGGTTCCCCTTTCTCTGCATCCTCGCCAACATCTGTCATTTCCTGACTTGTTAATTTTAGCCATTCTGACTGGTGTGAGGTGGTATCTCATTGAGGTTTTGATTTGGATTTCCCTGATGCTGAGCGATGTTGAGCACTTTTTTCATGTGTCTGTTGGCCATTTGGATGTCTTCTTTGGAAAAATGTCTGTTCATGTCTTCTGCCCATTTCTTGATTGGATTCTTTGTTCTTTGGGTGTTGAGTTTGATAAGTTCTTTATAGATTTTGGATACTAGCCCTTTATCTGATATGTCATTTGCAAATATCTTCTCCCATTCTGTTGGTTGTCTTTTGGTTTTGTTGACTGTTTCTTTTGCTGTGCAAAAGGTTTTTATCTTGATGAAGTCCCAGTGGTTCATTTTTGCCCTTGCTACCCTTGCCTTTGGCGATGTCTCTAGGAAGAAGTTGCTGTGGCTGAGGTTGAGGAGGTTGCTGCCTGTGTTCTCCTTTAGGATTTTGATGGACTCCTGTCTCACAGTTAGGTCTTTCAACCATTTGGAGTCTATTTTTGTGTGGGGTGTAAGGAAATGGTCCAGTTTCATTCTTCTGCATGTGGCTGTCCAATTTTCCCAACACCATTTGTTGAAGAGACTGTCTTTTTTCCATTGGACTTTCTTTCCTGCTCTTTCAAAGATTAGTTGACCATAGAGTTGAGGGTCCATTTCTGGGCTCTCTATTCTATTCCATTGATCTATGTGTCTGTTTTTGTGCCAGTACCATACTGTCTTGATGATGACAGCTTTGTAATAAAGCTGGAAGTCCCGAATTGTGATGCCACCGGCTTTGCTTTTCTTTTTCAACATTGCTCTGCCTATTCGGGGTCTTTTCTGGTTCCATACAAATTTTGGGATTATTTGTTCCATTTCTTTGAAAAAAGTTGATGGTATTTTGATAGGGATTGCGTTAAATGTGTAGATTGCTCTAGGTAGGATTGACATCTTCACAATATTTGTTCTTCCAATCCATGAGCATGGAACGTTTTTCCATTTCTTTGTGTCTTCCTCAATTTCTTTCATGAGTATTTTATAGTTTTCTGAGTACAGATTCTTTGCCACTTTGGTTAGATTTATTCCTAGGTATCTTATGGTTTTGGGTACAATTGTAAATGTGATCGACTCCTTAATTTCTCTTTCTTCTGTCTTGTTGTTAGTGTATAGAAATGCCACTGATTTCTGTGCATTGATTTTATATCTTGCCACTTTACTGAATTCCTGTATGAGTTCTAGCAGTTTTGGGGTGGAGTCTTTTGGGTTTTCCACATAAAATATCATATCATCTGCAAAGAGTGAGAGTTTGACTTCTTCTTTGCCGATTTGGATGCCTTTGATTTCTTTTTGTTGTCTGATTGCTGTGGCTAGGACTTCTAATACTATGTTGAATAGCAGTGGTGATAGTGGACATCCCTGCTGCATTCCTGACCTTAGGGGGAAAGCTCTCAGTTTTTCCCCATTGAGAATGATATTCACTGTGGGTTTTTCATAGATGGCTTTTATGATATTGAGGTATGTACCCTCTATCCCTATACTCTGAAGAGTTTTGATCAAGAAAGGATGCTGTACTTTGTCAAATGCTTTTTCTGCATCTATTGAGAGGATCATATGGTTCTTGTTCTTTCTTTTATTAATGTATATCACATTGATTGATTTGCAGATGTTGAACCAACCTTGCAGCCCAGGAATAAATCCCACTTGGTCGTGGTGAATAATCCTTTTAATGTACTGTTGGATCCTATTGGTTAGTATTTTGGTGAGAATTGTTGCATCTATGTTCATCAAGGATATTGGTCTGTAATTCTCCTTTTTGATGGGGTCTTTGTCTGATTTTGGGATCAAGGTAATGCTGGCCTCATAAAATGAGTTTGGAAGTTTTCCTTCCATTTCTATTTTTTGGAACAGTTTCAGAACAAAAGATACTCTTTCTTCTTTAAATGTTTGGTAGAATTTCCCTGGGAAGCCTATCTGGCCCTGGGCTCTTGTTTGTTGGGAGATTTTTGATGACTGCTTCAATCTCCTTAGTGGTTATAGGTCTGTTCAGGTTTTCTCTTTCTTCCTGGTTCAGTTTTGGTAGTTTATACATCTCTAAGAATGCATCCATTTCTTCCAGATTATCTAATTTGCTGGCATAGAGTTGCTCATAATATGTTCTTATAATTGTTTGTGTTTCTTTGGTGTTGGTTGTGATCTCTCCTCTGTCATTCATGATTTTGCTTATTTGGGTCCTTTCTCTTTTCTTTTTGATAAGTCTGGCCAGGGGTTTATCAATCTTGTTAATTCTTTCAAAGAACCAGCTCCTAGTTTCGTTGATCTGTTCTACTGTTCTTTTGGTTTCTATTTCATTGATTTCTGCTCTGATCTTTATGATTTCTCTTCTCCTGCTGGGTTTAGGCTTTATTTGCTGTTCTTTCTCCAGCTCTTTTAGGTGTAGGGTTAGGTTGTGTATTTGAGACCTTTCTTGTTTCTTGAGAAAGGCTTGTATTGCTTTATACTTTCCTCTTAGGACTGCCTTTGCTGCATCCCAAAGATTTTGAAAGTTGTGTTTTCATTTTCATTGGTTTCCATGAATTTTTTAAATTCTTCTTTAATTTCCTGGTTGACCCATTCATTCTTTAGTAGGATGCTCTTTAGCCTCCATGTATTTGAGTTCTTTCCGACTTTCCTCTTGTGATTGAGTTCTAGTTTCAAAGCATTGTGGTCTGAAAATAGGCAGGGAATGATCCCAATCTTTTGGTACCAGTGGAGACCTGATTGGTGACCTAGGATGTGATCTATTCTGGAGAATATTCTATGGGCACTAGAGAAGAATGTGTATTCTGTTGCTTTGGGATGGAATGTTCTGAATATATCTGTGAAGTCCATTTGGTCCAGTGTATCATTTAAAGTCTTTATTTCCTTGTTGATCTTTTGCTTAGATGATCTGTCCATTTCAGTGAGGGGGTGTTAAAGTCCCCTACTATTATTGTATTGTTGTCGATGTGTTTCTTCAATTTTGTTATTAGTTGGCTTGTATAATTGGCTGCTCCCATGTTAGGGGCATAGATATTTACAATTGTTAGATCTTCTTGTTGGATAGACCCTTTAAGTAGGATATAGTGTCCTTCCTAATCTCTTATTATAGTCTTTGGTTTAAAATCTAATTTTTCTGTTATAAGGATTGCCACCCCAGCTTTCTTTTGGTGTCCATTAGCATGGTAAATGGTTTTCCACCCCCTCACTTTAAATCTGGAGGTGTCTTTGGGTCTAAAATGAGTCTCTTGCAGACAGCATATCGATGGGTCTTGTTTTTTAATCCAATCTGATCCCTGTGTCTTTTGATTGGGGCATTTAGCCCATTTACATTCAGGGTAACTATTGAAAGATATGAATTTAGTGCCATTGTATTGCCTGTAAGGGGACTGTTACTGAATATTATCTCTGTTCCTTTCTGGTCTATGTTATTTTTAGGCTCTCTCTTTGCTTAGAGGACCCCTTTCAATATTTCCTGTAGGGCTGGTTTCCTGTAGGCAAATTCCTTTAGTTTTTGTTTGTCCTGGAAGCTTTTTATCTCTCCTTCTATTTTCAATGACAGCCTAGCTGGATATAGTATTGTTGGTTGCATGTTTTTCTCATTTAGTGCTCTGAATATATCATGCCAGTCCTTTCTGGCCTGCCAGGTCTCTGTGGATAGGTCTGTTGCCAGTCTAATGTTTCTACCATTGTAGATTACATATCTCTTCTCCCGAGCTGCTTTCAGGATTTTCTCTTTGTCTCTGAGACTCGTAAGTTTTACTATTAGATGTTGGGGTGTTGACCTATTCTTACTGATTTTGAGGGGGCGTTCTCTGTGCCTCCTGGATTTTGATGCCTGTTTCCTTCCCCAAATTAGGGAAGTTATCTGTTGTAATTTGCTCCAATATACCTCTGCCCCTCTCTCTCTTTCTTCTTCTTCTGGGATCCCAATTATTCTAATATTGTTTCATCTTATGGTATCACTTTTCTCTCAAATTCTGCAGAATTGCCCCACCCTTGCCGGGGCCAGGCTAAGTAATCTGCTGGGGTTTGCTCTCGGGAGCTTTTGTTCCCTGCAAGCTTTCCATACAGCTTTGGAGGACAGAGTGAAAATGGCAGCCTCCCAGTCTCCGACCCAGAGGAGCTGAGAACCCGGGGCCCCACTCCTCAGTGAGCCCCCAGAGAAAAGCAGTCAGTCACTCCCCGGTCTCTGGCCGCACTCTGTGCTCACCTGGCCTGTGACCAAGCGATTCTGTCTCTGGCACACAACCCTTGTGTGGAGTCTCCAAACCCAGCAGATCCCTGCAGTGCGCTCCCGCGCCGCTCCTCCCCGGGGGAGGAAGGGGAGTCTCCCCGGATCTGCCGCTTGTTGGGTCCCTGCTGGAGGAGCAGTAGCCCGACTGTGCCAGGGATCACGATTTATGGCAACCTGAGCTGAGAGCCCGATCCTCGGCTCTGTCTCTGCAGCTGGCTTCCCCGCTCCAATACCTGGGAGCTTTGCCGCACTCAGGCCCCCCCCCGGACTTTCTGTGACCCTGAGGGTCCTGAGACCACACTGTCCCAGCGAGGGTTCCACCCCTGCTTAGCCTCGCTGTGGTGTCCCTTGCCCAGCACCCCACCCTGGTCCCTCTGCCAATCCCACAGGTCAGGTCTTATGCAATAGTCCATTAGTGGATTGAAAGCTAAAGGGAGTAGAGACTCATGGAATTTCATGGAGCACTCATGTGAGGAACAGAATTGAAGTGTTTAGAATTACAAGGGCAAGTTTTACCAAAGCATGTTAAGAGACCCATTAAGGAAAATTCAAATAATAAATTTCAAGTTATCAAGGAAAATTGGTTCAACTCACAGTCTGATCTTTCCTGCAGAGCCAGACTGGAAAAGGCAGAAGTCCTCTCTACGTGGAAGATGGGCTCTCGGAATCGAATGTCATGGGAGGGTTCTGTGGGGAAAGGTAATCGAAATGCCAAAATTCCAATTTCTACAATTGGAAGAGGGCATCTTAAGTAATCTGAAACACTGATGCTTTGAGCATCATTTTCTATGGCCTGGCCGAAGACTTAGTAAATAACTCACTTGGTTTTATCTCTCCCACTCAAAACCTTTTTTTTCCATAGCCCTCCAATTAAAAAAAAGAAAACACACACAGAAACACCAAAATTCATCCCTTTAGTAACCACCTGAATTGTTAAGGATATAGTTTTATGTATTTTTTAAATTAAAAAAATTTTTTTATTTTATTTTATTTTTTCTAATTTTTCAAAAATTTTATTTTATTATGTTATGTTAGTCACCATACAATACATCATTAGTTTTTGATGTAGTGATCCATGCTTCATTGTTTTCGCATAACACCCAGTGCTCCATGTGGTATGTGCCCTCTTTGATACCCATCACCAGGCTAACCCATCCCCCCACCCCCCTCCCCTCTAAAACCCTCAGTTTGTTTCTCAGAGTCCATAGTCTCTCATGGTTCATCTCTCCCTCTGATTTCCCCCCCTTCATCTTTCCCTTCCTTCTCCTAATGTCCTCCATGCTATTCCTTATGTCCCACAAATAAGTGAAACCATATGATAATTGACTTTCTCTGCTTGACTTATTTCACTAAGCATAATCTCCTCCAGTCCCATCCATGTTGATGTAAAAGTTGGGTATTCATCTTTTCTGATGGCTGAGTAATATTCCATTGTATATATGGACCACATCTTCTTTATCCATTCATCTGTTGAAGGGCATCTCGGCTCTTTCCACAGTTTGGCTATTGCGGACATTGCTGCTATGAACATTGGGGTGCATATGGCCCTTCTTTTCACTACATCTGTGTCTTTGGGGAAAATACCCAGTAGTGCAATTGCTGGGTCATAGGGTAGCTCCATTTTTAATTCTCTGAGGCACCTCCACACTGTTTTCCAAAGTGACTGTGTAAGAGAGTTCCCCTTTCTCCACAACCTCTCCAACATTTGTTGTTTCTTGCCTCGTCAATTTTTGCCATTCTAACTGGTGTAAGGCGGCATCTCAATGTGGTTTTGATTTGAATTTCCCTGATGGCTAATGATGAACATTTTTTCATGTGTCTGTTAGCCATTTGTATTTCTTCTTTGTAGAAGTGTCTGTTCATGTCTTCTGCCCATTTTTTTGACTTGATTATTTGTTTTTTCGCTGTTGGGTTTGAGAAGTCCTTTATAGATCTTGGATACCAAACCTTTATCTGTAGTGTCATTTGCAAATATCGTCTCCCATTCTGTGGGTTGCCTCTTTGTTTTGTTGACTGTTTCCTTTGCTGTGCAGAAGCTTTTTATCTTGATGAAGTCCTAAAAGTTCATTTTTGCTTTTGTTTCACTAGCCTTTGGAGATGAATCTTGAAAGAAGTTGCTGTGGCCGATGTCGAAGAGGTTACTGTCTATGTTCTCCTCTAGGATTTTGATAGATTCCTGTCTCACATTGAGGTCTTTCATCCATTTTGAGTTTATCTTTGTGTATGATGTTAGAGAATGGTCAAGTTTCATTCTTCTGTATATAGCTGTCCAATTTTCCCTCTTCACAGATGACATGATACTTTATGTGGAAAATCCAAAAGACTCCACCCCCAAATTACTAGAACTCATACAACAATTTAGTAATGTGGCAGGATACAAAATCAATGCACAGAAATCAGTTGCTTTCTTATACACTAACAATGCAACTGTAGAAAGAGAAATTAGAGAAATGATTCCATTTACAATAGCACCAAAAACCGTAAGATACCTCAGAATAAACCTAACCAAAGAGGTAAAGGATCTGTACTCTAGGAACTACAGAACACTCATGAAAGAAATTGAAGAAGACACAAATAGATGGAAAGACATTCCACATGGATCGGAAGGATAAACATTGTTAAAATGTCTGTGCTACCCAGAGCAATCTATACCTTCAGTGCCATCCTGATTAAAATTCCAATGACATTTTTCAAAGTGCTGGAGCAAACAATCCTAAAATTTGTATGGAATCAGAAAAGACCCTGAATTGGCAAGGAAATGTTGAAAAAGAAAAACAAAGCTGGGGGCATCACATTGCCTGGTTTCAAGCTATATTACAAAGCAGTGATCAACAAGACAGCATGGTACTGGCACAAAAATGATATATAGACCAATGGAACAGAATAGAGAGCCCAGATATGGACCCTCAACTGTATGGTCAAATAATCTTTGACAAAGCAGGAAAAAATATGCAATGGAAAAAAGACAGTCTCTTCAATAAATGATACTGGGAAAATTGGACAGCTGTATCCTTTATTTTATTTTTAAGTAAACTCTATACCCAGTATGGGGCTTGAACTCACAACCCCGAGATCAAGAGTATCATGCTCCACCAACTGAGCTAGCCAGGTGCCCCTAAAGATATGGTTTTAAATGACATACTAATGAAGGCCCTAAAACAGTTTCTCTCAGAATCTAGGGGGCAGCATTCCCAGGGCCCATTCAAAGCATCATCTGATGGGACCACAGGAGACTGGCTCTCTCTGGCCTCACTTTGACTTCAAACTTGTCTAATACCTGGGTATAGACACTGGTAGAGAAATCAGTCTGCCCTGTCTGGTGGCAAGGTGAATTTTCATTAGGGCTGTGATAAACCCATATAGCTATAATATTTGGAGGAGATGGTCCAGGATGCTGTTAGTGGTCAGGAGAGAAATTGCTGCAGCTAAGTCTGTGGGGAAGCAAGCCACCAGCCAGCTGTGCACCTTTGTGACCGAAGGCCACGTGGCATTTATTGTCAGCCACCCTGAGACACTTCAAACTGGAGCTTGGGGGTGCTGGCTGAATGTTGGCCTACTTGGTGATGGCCAGCTGCCTACCAAGGCTGCAGCTTTGATATTGTGAACAGAATTGACCACTTGAGGGGTCTTGGGCAATTTCATGGTCTCAACCTCGCTGTTTTCCCGTTTGTAAATGAGCAGAATAGCTGAGATGATCCACTAATTCTCCTCTAGCTCATCTGGGTCTGTCATTATCTAAACATATTGTTTTGATGTAACTAAACTATTTTCACTCCAAACACAAAGGTGAAGACCCCATGCTCAATAGCAAGTGCTATTCTTCTTCCTTTGCCTTCCTCTTAAGGTCTATGAGGGAGAATTTAGACAGTTCATGATTCCCCAATATCGTTTGGCTTTAGAAGTGGGACCACAAATAAATAGAACCAAAGGGGGAAAATAATAGAGCAAACAACACCAGAAGGTATGTAAATGGCTGGGTCACTGGTTTCCGGCTGGCCTGAGAGCCCTGGTATGTAGGAGGGTACTGTGAAGGACCTTCTCTTATCTTGTAAATCTTTTAGCATCTTAGGTTCCTAACCATATGTAGCAATACTTGTGACACTTAACTGTTCCTGCAATCATGAAAAGCAGCCATGCCTTTTGCAGAAATGGTATGGGTGTCGCTGACCCACGGCAGCTGCTGTCTGGGTTTTAAAGCTCTGTGTCTGAACATCTGCACTGGTTTTGGCATTCCAGAATCCAGAATTATGTGTAGCAAATGAGTGTCTAGAGGGCCTGTGGTTTTTGGGGGCCATAGCAGGTTGTTTCTGAAGCCAGACAGAGGTACATAGGTAACTGTGGTGAGTCATGACTCTGATTCTTTTCTGCCTGATGCTACCTCAGGAACTGGTGTGTGGACTTCTTTGATCTCTCCCACCTCCCTTTGTTCCCCCCCATTGTTACACATTGAAGTGTGAAGCCTTAGGGAATTGGGGGGTGTGTACAGGGTGCCTACAGCTTAGGGAGTTGGTCCCATCTGGTTGGAGAATAGTGCCAGTGGGAGCCATGGGACAGGTGCTGATTTTATACTCAGCAAAAGGGCCACTCTGGAGGAGTGCGGACTGGACATGATCAAAGGGAAAGTCAATAGTCACAAAGAAATCTTCCCCACAGATGATGAACTAAAAATGAGAAGGGGGGCACTTAGTTTAGTATGATGGGCCCTTTCTCATCAAGCGGTCTGTTACACTCACCTTGATGAGCACTGAGTAATGGATGAAATTGGTGAATCACTATACTGTACACCTGAAACGAATATGCCACTCTATGTTGACTATGCTGGAATAAAAATAAAAATAAAAAAGAGATCTGTAACACCTGCCATTCTGAGGAATGGCTAAAACATCTCTGATGGCAGAACCCAAACTTATACAGCCTGGAGGATCCATTGGGTGGTCCCAGATGTCTTTTCCATTTACCATATTTCCGATCTAGGTTATAGACAAGCTATGTTATGGCTCTGGGCATGAAGAGGATAAGATCATGTTCTACTCAGTGAATCATCATAAATTTAATGAATAAATTTGATGTACTCTGGGACTATAACTTATCTCCATTACTGTTTAAAGAAAAGGCAAGATGCAGTGATCCAAAGTTTTGTATTTGTATAGCTCATTTATTGGTGGGGAGAAAATAAGAAGCATTACTGTATTCTCACTGAGTAAAGGTAAGATGCTTAAGCTAGGCTTCTTCTTTTCTAATCCTACCTCTGGATCTTAGTATCTGGCTTACTTTCCATGCATTACTTGAGTGCTCTGAGTTTCATCTTCGTCCACTTGGTGTTCAATGGATGATAGGTATTAATATTGTTTTGGATATGCCCTATGAGTTTATGTGATGCAAATGCCCACTATCCTTGGTAAAACATACATGTTCAGATCCATTCTTTTCCTCCATGTAACTTTGCATGGCTGAGTTTACATTCAAGCAAAAGCACTGTTAGATAATAGGAAGGAATAATCTGCATGGATCAGCTTATTTTGACTGAACAGATGAAAATCAAAAGTGACTTAACAGCTAACTTCACAGATGTAAAAAGCGTGTATGGAGAATGGAGATTTAGTGGTAAGTATCTCAATTCATATTCGCTGAGGGCAAGATGAAGATAAATGAACTCAAATTGCAGCAGAAAGGAATTAGACATTAGGAAGGAAGCTTCAGGAGTTAGAAGGGCTAGTCTTTCGAGATGTTTGTTGCAAAGAACTGACCCTGCTGTCTTAGGAAAGCTCACTGTTTCAGCCCATATTTATTGAGCATATACTACCAAACAGGTGCTGGGCCTGGTGCTGCAGGTATAGAGGTGAACAGACAGACATACACCCTGACAGTACGGACTTTGACTCTAGTGGGGGAGACAGACATTGATCAAAGATGCAAACCTGTCGTTATAATCTGTGACAAGTGCCACGAAAGAAGGAATGTATGAGAGTGTAACACACGCACCTGATTGGCGTGGAGCCTCCAGCCAGCGGCCGATCACTCCAAGGAAGTGAAGTTTGAGTTGAAATTTGAAGGGTAAGTAGAAAATTGCAGGGGAGAGGAGGGGCTGAGCAAGCAGAGCTGATGGCTTTGAGGGACAGAGACATCAGTGAGGCCAGTATGGCCGGAGCCCAGACAGAGGGAGAGGGGAGTGGGTGTCTTGGGTTCAAACTGTAGGCAGGAACCAAACCAGGAGGGTTCTTGAAGCAAGTTAGGACTTTGATCTTTATATAAAGAAGGAGGAAAAGTTATCTATGTTGTTTACTTTTTATCTTTTTTTTTTAACTATAGTATAACATGCTGTCTTAGTCCATTTGGGCTGCTATGACAAAATGCCACAGACTGGGTGACTTATCAGCAACAGAAGTTTATTCCTCACAGCTCTTGAGGCTGGAAGTATGAGATCAGGGTGCCAGTGCGGTCAAGATCTGGTGAGAGCCCTTTTCCTGTTTGTAGACGACTGACTTCTTGTCAAGTCCTCACCTATCCTCAGCAAGTGCTCTCTCCACTCTTACAAGGGCACCATTTCCATTCATGAGGCTATACCCTCATGCTCTCATCTAATCTTAATTACCTTTCAAAGGCCCCCACCTCCTAATACCATCACATGGTGAGGGGGAGGTAGAGTTTCAACATATGAATTTGGAAGGGACATGAATATTTAGTCCAAGAATGTGCATACAGACCAGTGCCCATGTGGGTCAGCTTATGACTTGTCACACTGAACACATCATGTGACCAGCACCCAGCTCAGGAAACAGAACATTATTAACAACCCAGAAGCTCCTCGGGATCCCATCCCAGTCCCTAGCATGCCTCCACGGTAACCCCTTTTTTAACTTGTAAGACCATAGATCAATTTTGACTATTTCTGAACTTTACATAAATGGAGTCATACCATTGTATTTTTTGCTTGGCTTCTTTCACTCAACACCATGAGACTCCGTTTCCTGCTTGTAGCAGTAGTTTGCTGTGAATATAACATAATTTATTTATCAGTTCTGTTGTTGATGGACATTTGGGTAGTTTCCTGTGTTTTGCAGTTTAGAATAGTACTACTATGAACTACTGTCAACTGCTTGGTGATTCTAGTTCCCCTTTCTGTTGGGTGTTTTCTGAACAGTGGAATTTCTGGGACTTAAGATAGACATAAGTTAAACTTTAATGGATCACACTGAGCAGTTCTCTAATGTGGCCGTTCTGATTTGCACCCCTGCCAGCAGTGCATGAGCGTTCTCACAGATTTTCTGCAGACAGTGACATGACCAGATCGGGGCTTTTCAAAGACCGCATGGGCTGCTATGAAGAGAATGGACTGGAGAGGCGGGAGTTCCTGGGAAGACCTGTGGGGGCCTGTTATGGTGGGTCAAGGGGCAGATGGGGAGAGGGTGAAGTCAGCTGGGATGGAGAGAAGTACACAGATTCAGGGGAGAGTAGTGGGGGGAGAAGTTGATGGTTCCAGGGGTTGTATAGTAGTCCCCCCCATCCTTATTCATGGTTTAGCTTTCCATGGTTTTAGTTCCCTGTGGTCAACTAGGAGCAGAGGATCCTCCTCTTGACCTATCATCAGAGGGTCAATAGTAGCCTAACGCTACATCACTATGTGTCTGTCATTCCCCTCACTTCATCTCATCATGTAGGCATTTTATCATCTCAAGAAGGGTGAGTACAGAGCAATAAAGTATTTTGAGAGAGAGAGACCACATTCACAAAACTTTTATTACAGTGTATTGCTATAATTGTTGTATTTCATTATTAGCTATTGTTGTTCATCTCTTACTGTGCCTAACTTATAAATGAACTTTATCATACATGAGTATGTATAGGATTCAGTACTATCTGTGGTTTCAGGCATCCACCAGAGGTGAAGGAGCGAGGAGAGGTGACAAGAAGGACCTTACATTGTTGCCTTGCATAGCTGGTTAGATGGTGGTGTTTGTCTGAACAATGGACCAGGGATGGGGAGGTGTGGGTCCTAATTCTGGTTTTGGACATGTTGATTTGAAGTGCATTAGGGATGTTCACATGGGGATCAAGGAGGCAATTCGACATGGAGGCCTGGACTCAGGAGAGTCTAGTGGACAAGTAACTCTGTGTCCTCACAACAGCATTGGGGAGGAAAGGTGCCTGGGATTGGAATAGTGAGAAGATCCAATTCAATGCTATGATTTCTTAGTTTCAGAGCAGTTTTTCAAATGAAACCTTTGAACAGTTACAGAATTTTTCCCTCTCAATTTTATTTCAAGTTGAAGATGATTAGGCAATGGCTTATTTGGGAGGATAGAGATGGTGATACCATGTCGTAGGTGGGGGAGATGTGGGAGACATGTTGTATTTTCTGTAAAATACCACAGTGGCAAGGGTGGCGTTTCTCTGGGAGAGCATCCGTTTGTCCTCTGCAGCAGTTTCCTGGGGCTCCCACAGACTGGGGGGCTTCAACAATAGAAATCTGTTGTCTCCCAGTTCTGGAGGCCAGAAGTCCGAGGTCAAGGTGTTGGCAAGTTGGTTCCTTCAGAGGCCTCTCTCCTTGGTGTGTAGACGCCCGCCTTCTCCCTGTGTTTCCACTGGTCTTCCCTCTGTGTGTGGCTGTGTCCTAACCCCCTCTTCTTAGAAGGACCTCACTCAGATTGGATTAGGCCCACCTTCATGACCTTAACTGAAGCAAAACCATAATAATAATCACCCCCATTCACCGTGTATCAGGTTCTTTACCTCATATCCTCACAAATTCACATTTAACCCTCACAACTGTCCTGTGAGGGAGGTATTACTTCCCCCCTTGTTGAGATGATGAGCAAGCTGGGACTCAGGCCACATGCTCTGTCAGTGGAGACTCAGTGCCCGCACCCATGCCCGTGGCTCCTTCTCCTCCTTCCTGCGACAGTCTCAGGCCACAGAGGACACAGGGGACTTTGCTCTTCTTTTAGATTCTACAAATACAACTTAGCTGGACAGGGCAAATATTGGCACAGTGATTTTTAATTGTTGCCTTTTGGGTGAATGTATATTCTCCCCAACTCAGGCTGACTTATTTGCAGAGCTCATAAGTCAGGGTCCCTACAGTTGGAAAAGAGACAATCTCTAAATACTCCCAAGCCCTGAGAAAGGACCAGATAAAGAAGCATAAGGTGATGGTCCCATCCTCTCAAACTGAGTGATCTCCAGAAGTCCCCCAGTCCTGTCGTATTGTTTCATGAAATGAAGAGAGGTAGACTCGACTGGAATTGGATTTGGATCTTGCAGAGAAAATGTGTTTGATTTTCCTGGTCTGTTTCCCGTTGCCCTCATCAGTGAGTCTGTCTCTCTCTCCTCACACACACCCTTCAGACATCACTCAAATAAACACATTGAATAGGAAATGTAGTCTGCCATGTCCTATCTCACTATAGTGCCTGTGTGTTGTAATCTGTGCGTTATTTGTTGTCTACACAATGAGGTAGTTTTACGTTTCTGGATGAGAAAGGCACAGTCACTGTCCCCCATCAGAGTTGCACCATGGAACTGAACGGGTGGGGTATATTCGACCATGTCCTTGGTAACATTGGGCCTGTGGATTAGCCAGGAAAAATGAGTCCTTCTCTAAGTGTGGATGTGGAATGGTCTAAAATGGAAGGGTAGCCTATTATGTATTTGTCACTGAGCCCAATGATGGGCCTACCAAGATGCTAACACCCAGGGTGTAGGGCCTGGTATCTGGTTGTTCGGATCAGATACGCAGGAGAAGAGAGAACCAGGTAAGAGGCAGAGTGGGAGGAGAGAGGGAGAGGGAGAGACAGGGAGAGAACACAAGAGCAAACATAAGCCAGTGCTTCTCTCACGAGGCCCGGGACATAGTGCTGATCACACACAGGGAGCTGAGCAGTCAGTACTGAGCAGCAGATGTTAGAAGGCAGGTACTGCAGGATCATGTGGCAGAAAGAGACACTCAGGTGAAGGATTACACACTTGGTTGTTGAGATTAAGAAGAGGAACCACAAAATGCTCCCACAAGAAAAGGATGCTTCCTCTGAGTCTTGAATAACCATTCATTCATTCTTTCAAGTGTTCATTAGGTTTCTGCTAGGTTCAGGAAATAGAACAATGAAACCCCCCCCCAACATTCCCACTCCACCCTCTGCCCCTTGGGGAGCTCACATCCTTATAGGTAAGTGGTAGCCAGACAGCCAGGTGGGAAAGGGTTGGCCTGGTGCGGGGAACAGCATGGGCCATGACACAGGGTCCATAGTAAGCTCGGTGTGAGTGGATATGGGGTGGGTCAAAGAGGAGGCATGCAGGGGGCAGGTGCCAGGTCCCAAAAGAGGAGTCTGTGTGCCAAGCCAAGGAACTTGAATTTTCTGCTGAAGGCTGTGAAGAGCTACTACTGATTTCAGCAGGTGGGGGTTGAGGGGGGGGGGGTCACATCTTCGGCTTAGAGCACTTGACAGCTGTGTGCAGGGTAGAGCAGCCAAGGGTGCAGGCAGGGCGCCCCCTCAGGACGTAAACCTTAGGTAAGGTGGGGAGAGGCAAGTGTGGACACAGTCAGCAGATGCCAGGGAAGGAGGTTGAGCAGCCTCTGTGATGGATTACTGGGAGCGGTGAGGGTAAGAAAGAGGATTCCAGCTGACTCCCACTTCCCAGCCTTCCACTTGGCGACGGTGCCCCTGATGGAGGGGGAAGATAGAGGAAAAGTGCCAGTTCCCGTGAAATGTGACAAGTTCAGGTTTGGGGACTTTGCTTGTGAATTCCAGAATTCCACAGGCTTCCCCTGAGAGCACTACAAGTAGGAGGCTCTTCTTCCTACAGAGGAAGTATGAACCCAAACAAGAGGGCATCGGGTGTTTGTGGAAGCTTGCTGTGTTCAGTCAAAAACCTTAAGTGTCTTCAGCATAGGAGGGGCTCACTGTTAACACCTGCCCTGCAAGGAAAGGAAACTGAGTCTCACGCGTGTTAAAAAACACTGGATGGAGAGCTAGAGCTTGGGCCTGCGATTAACGACTCTGGATCTAGTGCTCTGCCACGAAGATCCACCTGGTCAGTACCAGGGCCGTCCGAGGCTTGGGAGTGGAATTGTCAGTGATACCAGCCCAGCCCTTCTGTCCTAAAACAGCTTCAGGAATGCCAAAGGCTGAGGGTCAGCAAATTAATGACAACACCAGGAGACCTAATGTGTACACTTCTGAGGGTCCCTTGTCCAGGGAGGGTGGCAGGGGAAGGGCAGTTCTGGATTCAATATCCAAGTTTTGACGGGTGATGAATATGCTCTCCTCTGGGGTGGGGAGGCTTCGTTCCACACCCACTATCCCCGCCACCCACTGAGGAAGTTGAAGTCTGGGTCGATGGGTTCTCTGGGTCTGATGTTCCTGCTCTGTGCAAATACCCTCCCAATGTGGAGAACCTGAGTTTTTCTGGGGCGTTTTGTGTCTGACATGTATGTTGTTGGTGTTCAATAGCATATGTTATGCTAATGTAACAAATATGGCAACAGGAAAGCCAGGATGTCATTCTGGAATGTGGCTTTGCATCCAGTTTTGCAGAAGGAACCGGTCCAGGATGGGGGAAAGAGTGCATTTAAGACCGAAACTTGTGACTTGAGTGGGAAAGGAAGGGGAGGCTCCCCTCACTGTCCTCCAGAATTCCCTGCCTTCCCTGGTTCGCCTGGCCCGTGGCAGACCAGCTTTGGAAGTTGGTATTAATAGTTTGCAGCTCTCATCTTCATGAAACAGAGAATTGCAAGTTCTTCACTTGATGCCTAGTTAGGCAAACCAACAGGTTGACACCAACTGGCTGGAACAGGCATTTTTAATAAAACTTACCTCTGAGTTAAAAATGCTGCCTCAGAGATTTTGTGCTGAAACAAACGAAAAACTGACGGGTGGCATCTTTCATGCAAAACTTCTGCTGGGGCTAAAGTAAAATGTCTGATAAAGTTGTTTGCCCATAGGGGTAGGATTAATTGGATTTTCTCTCTTGCCCCCTCACATCTGGCATGCTGTTATGATGACAGGACCACAGAAGTTTTAATAGTTTTAAAAGCTGAATCATAGTTTGTAGTTTTAGCATTTGAACTACTGAGTGAAAACCGAGGGAAGGAGTACAGTAGGAGAGTACGTTCCTGCAATCCTCCAGGGATAATTTTTGTTTGTCTGAAAATGTGTTTGTCTGAAAGCCCAAGCCTGATGTAGCCTGTCCAGAGCAAGCCGGCGGGGAAGCGAAGCCTCAGCTGAAGACACAGGATTATTTTAGGCTCTCTTCTTTCAAAAGCTTCAAAGAGTGCCTTCTCATGCTACTGGGTGTGGATGGCCTGGGATGATGTACGTGGGCTGTGTCACCATATTCTGGATCTTTCTTGAACAAGTCGATCTACAAATGTGTCAGTGTACAAAGAAATGAGCCTCTGAGGACTCGTCTCTCTGGAGGTGCAAAAGGAGGAGGAAAGAGCAAGGGAAGGAACTGTGGGGAGCTTGTGTGAAATCAGAGGAACCTAGACTCTAAGTCAAATGACTCCTATTCCCTCAGCCCAGTGAGCAATCCCCTCACGGTGATTTTACTCCTTAAACAACACTGGCAAGACTCCCTCTTTATAATTTCTGTGTGGTAAGCCTTCAAAATCCTTGGGTAGTTTCTGTGAGCTTAATGTTCCAGGTGAGGTTAGTTGTTAAGGAAAGAACTTTCATGAAAGCAAGGCATGTCTGAGTTTTCAAGAAAAGAATACAAACACGGAGGCAACCAAAATGTCCTTTTCTTTCTCTTTCTTCCTCCAGGTGCTAAATATGGCAGTTGAGTCTGTCCAAGTTTGCATGTATATTTCCAGACTTGTGTCTTATGGAATACAAATAATATAGATTTCTCAAGTTTTTTGGCAATTTATTCCCCTTAGCTAAATTTTGCAAAATGATCTAAAATACCCAGTGCTCAGCCCCAGAAGCCAATAAAACAGGATGAAGATTTGGGTCGTGATTTGGAAACAAGCAAAATGGAACAGACCTGTCTGCTTTCTAATATGATTTTATTTTAAATACGAGTCCTTATTCTACTTTCCCCCAGTATCAGACAGCTGGTTCCTTCTTGAAGCAACTCTTGAAGACAGATGGACCAACCGTTGCCTCAAAGTATTGGCTTTTCCTATGGCTGCCATTTTCCCCATTTCTCTTAGTGCCTCCTTTTCTTCACTTGCCAACCTATGTTCTCCCTGGCACCAAGCAGATATCTAGAGTTGACTATTTCTTTCCCATTTGATGATGGAAAGATGAACATAAGGTACCAGACTGGGTTATTGCATTCATTGACAGATGGATTTGCTCCATTCATATAAAGAGTTCCTTTTGCAGAATATCTGAGTTCTGGTGCATCCTTTAGCTGGATGCATAATCCTCCTCACCAAGCTTCTCTCTCAGACTCGTATGTTGTGAGTCATGCCATGAAATCTACAGGACCAGGTAGCTGTGACCTGGCCATTAGTCCGGTTTCTCTGTGTTGTAATACAAATACCTCTTTCTGTTATTTAAAACATGGGATTATTTGTAGGTAGTCACTCCAGAGATGGACATAACTGAATTTACTTAGCATTTAAATTAATTATGGATATCAAATCAATGTGAAGGAGTGGGGAAACAAATCAGGGATTGATGTCTACTATCTGTTCCATTTTAATTTGAGGACCCTTTATATGTAAAGGTGAACCACTCCTTGCTTTACGGTTGGAGTATTTCACTCACGAGTAGGTGAGTTACATATATAACAAAGTACTATACAGTGGTGAAAGCGAGTGGGCTATAGCTACACATATCAATGTGGACAAATCTCATAGACATAATCTCAGTGAGACAAGCAAGTTCCAGAAGAATGCATACAGTACAGTACCAACTATTTATTTAAAAACATGGAAAGCAACATTCTATGTTTTAAGGATGCATACAAAGCAAGGGAAAGGATAAATAGGTGCATGGGGATGATAACTACCTAAAAATCATCACCTCTGGGGCAGGCAGTGGGCACAATGTAATCTGAGGGTCTTTAACAGGTTCAGTAAAATTTTCTTTTATGAACTGGATGATTGGTCCTTGGTGTTTATTTTACAGTCTTTGTCTCTTGTATATTGTCAGTGTTACAGAACACATTTAAAGAAAAGGAGAAAAACTGTGGCAATGGACAAGGTCTGAGAGTGCCCAGGGGTGGATTTATGAGTCAAGAAGAGCACCTGCAAATTCTTGGCATGCCAGCCCTAGGCTCCCAGGCACAGGGGAGGTGGCCATGGATGGGGAAGCTGTGGGTGTTTGAACAGGTGAGGCAGGTGGCAGGAAGGGCAGATTCCTGGTGGAGGAAGGAGGTGAGAGATGCCAGGAAGTCTCTCTCTCCTGGGGAGGTAACAATCCACACAGAGGCAGCCTTGCCTTGGCCCAGGGAGCCTGGAGAGGAGTGTTCTCCCCAGTCCCCCAACCCTACTGAGCTGCTGTGCACCTCACCCGCGCAGCTCACGCAGGGGCCTAGAGATTGTTTTCTTCTTGCCTGGTCCAACCTGTGTGATGAGTTGTGATTTAGAGAACAGAATTCCAGCTAAACCAGCTTGCCGCAGCCCTGTAGCCTGGCATTCCTGCATGGGGTCCTCTGGGGAGGCTGGGCAACCCCATATTTCTTGATGTGAGAAGTGTCTTCACCCTGGCTCTCAGAGCCCCAGGGCCATGTTTCTGGTGTCCTGACTACCCTCCCTACAAAAAGAGCAACTGTCAGCTGGCAGATTTTGTGGACTTCAGCAAGCAGAGGCTTCCACGCTCCTGCTGGAAAGCAGCTGAGTTGTCTGCAAAGGCTCTGCGTTCTGGGTCTGCCTGTGATGGCTGTTTTGCCTTTCCCAGACTCCACATCCTCAGGTGCAAGGTGGGATGGCATGGGCACATGGGCAGGACAGGCCGTCCTTGTATGGAGTGTGGGCTACATGCCACCAAGACTGAGGCTGAAGCCTGGGCAATACTTGGGATTATTTATAAATGCAGAGACACATATCAAATGGAGGGGAAGAAAGAGACAGATGTGAACCCCAAGCCAGAGAACAAAACATTTTGTATGTAAGGTACCATTTTCAAATCTTCACTAGTGCGGTAAAACATCGAAAGTCCCTACTTATTAAAGAATCCTAGTAGGCAATGTGTAGGTGCATGAAGGATGAGCTTTCCTTTTAGACAGGAAGGCCACCCTGTCTCTGGAATCTTAAGGAGCACCCTTCCCTGCTTTACAGGTGAGGGACTGGAGACCCTGCAAGGTGAAAGGCTTGGCTGAGCGCACAAGGAAATGATAGAGCTGCAGCTAAACCGTTGGATTTCCAGTGCTCTGCCTAGAGTTTCTCCCACCGTACATGTGCCTGCTCCATTCTGTGCCGTCTTTCCTCTTTCTTTCATCTTTCTTCCCATCTCTTGCCCTTGGGTGAATCTGTAAAGCAAGTAGGGGGTGTAATAGAAGACGTTACCGGGAGCGCCTTCTGAAAATTACCTTCCCTAAAGCTTTTTAGAAGAATATGTCACCTGTCATCCATAATCCAGGCTGTGCTAAAAAGACTGAAATTGGCTAATGCTAAAGGGAGCTGTGATTTGTTCCATATTTATTATTCTAGTACTTTTGGTTTTTGGAACTGTTGTTATGAGAAATTGTTTCTCCTAGATTCCAGAATTTGCTTAGGGAGTGCTTTTCTCTTTGATTTGCTAAAAATTTGATTTCCTCTCATGGATTTCTCAAGGAGTACCGTGAAGGCACTTGGTTACTCTTTATGGCACAGAGCTTTAATACAAACCATGCATATTTTAACTCTGTTCATGGGAGTGATATCTGTGCCTTGGATGGCTCTGATCTTGTGTGAGCAAGAAGCACAGCGACCGCTACAACATAGCAATGGAAAGTTCTTTTTCAGGAAAGTCCCTATGAAGTTCGGTACTGAGCGTACACAGCACAGCATTGTCTATAGCATTCATCAGGCACAAATCAATCCGCCTTCATAAAGCAAAAGTCAAAGTCAAAGAGAGAAGGCACATCAGTTTTGCTTTTTTTTATTTTTAACCCATAACACGGAGTATGTGGAATTCCTTAAAAATGACACTGTACAATTCCATTTTTGTGAGGTAACTAGAATAGTCAGGTTCGTGGAGACGGGAGTGGAATGGTGGTTCCCAGGGGCTGGAGAGAGAGGGAATAGGGAGCTCGTGTTTAGCGGATACAGAGTTTCGGTTTGGGAAGATAAAACGTTTGGAGACAGATGGTGGTGATGGTTGCACAACAATGTGAATGTACTTAATGCCACTGAGCTGTACACTTAAAAATGGATAAAATGGTCAATTTTATGTTATACATTTTACCCCAGTAAAAAAAAGATTAAAAAACGACACTACATCCTGGTGATTTCAGACATCTATTTACTGAGAATCCCACCTGAGAATGTATTCTGTCTCCATACTGAATGTGGTTTTTATTCTTTTCCTTTGGGTGTTATGTTCAGCATTTTTAATTTTTTTAATAGCTAAAGCTATGTCACATTTCCTCCTGTGACAAAGAGAGGGATTAAGTGTGGTGCATTCATCTCCCACCATCTGTTAGACAGCTCCTCTGAAGCCTTCTGGAAGCTGAAGGGCGGGGATGCTCACATGGCGTCTCTCAGCTGCCGCTTCCTTGTCCACTGGCTCAGGAGAGACCCGCCTTCCACCGTCTTAAAATATAGTGTATTAATAGAAAAGTTGAGGTAGAGTCAGGGCAACAGATCAAGACACAACAGCCATTGTAAAGATACTTTGTGACTCACAGAACCCCGGGGGCACGCCATGCCTTGGGGCCGCCCACGGAAGCTCCGGGACGCAGAGGGAGAGTGGGGAACCGTGAACCTTGGTCTCATCAATAGAGATTTCACAGGCATAATGGGCACCCTCTTATTGCAGATGGTAAAATTTTACCACATTTGATTCACATCACCCTCTGGTTTTATTTTTTATTTTTTTAAATTTTTAATTAAATTTAAAAAAATTACAAATACACTGATGTCCCATATCCTACAATGTGGAGAGTCTGTTTTCCCCCCTCAGTGTCTTTGTCATACAGAGTTTTAAATTTTAAACTAGAGGACTTTATCTTTTCCTTTATTGTTCATTCTTTCTATTTTTTGTTTAATACATTCTTTCCTACTCCATATCATGTAAATATCTTCTATATTTTCTTCTGAGTTTTAAAGTTTTGCTCTATACCTTTATTTATTTTTTTAAAAATACATTTTTTTAAAATTTCCATCTGGGATTTATTGTTGTGTTTGGCATCAAGTAGGGTCCTAATTTTGTCTTTTACATATGAATACCCGATGTCATCATGATATCTATTGATCTGTGTGCCACTTGTGTGTGTGTATGAGTGTGTGTGTGTGTGTGTGTGCGTGTGTGCATGCATCTTCTTTTAGGTCGTTATACTATTCCATTGATCTGTTTGTCCTCTGCACTAATACCACACTGTTTAATTGCTCTGGCTTTATGGTTTATAGTACATTTTGATATGTGGTAGGACTTACCCCCTCCTCCCCTCCCCCCGTTCCTTCTCTCCCCACGTAGGACTAACCATCCTTTGTCTTCAAAGTTGTCATGGCTATTCATGGTCCTTTAGGATCGTCTTGTCAGATTTTAACTGGATTGCATTGAATTTATGGATAAAGTATTTGAGAGGAAGGCCAAATTTATATTATTGACCTTCCCCTTCATGAACATTTCATATGACTACATTTGTAGAGTGTTCATTATTTATACAGTTTTGCTGTTGTTGTTAAATTTATCCTGTGATATCCTCAGATTCTTTTTTCTATTACAAATGCTAACTAAAAAAACCCCCAATCCTCCAAAACCAAAAACAGAAAACAAACCCGCTCCCAATCAGTTTTTGTTGCCTTACATTGTGTTTTATATGATCTTGTTTCCAGCAACTTTGCTAGAATTGTCTTGGTTTTTTATAGCTTCTCTTTGATTTTCTGTAAAGGAATCATGTCCTTTGTAGATAATGGTGTTTTGTTCTCTTCTTTCTATTCCTTACTCTTTTCATTGCTTCCCCCACTTGTCTTATTTTGCATAGATGCACTGATACCTGATGTCCTTGGGTTTTATCTGATATTAAAAGGTAAAATTCTAAGGTTAGACTGTTATGTGTGATGTTTGTAATTTTGACAGATACATTATTAGATTAAAACCATTTTTTAATTGTATATATGTACATATATCTGTATATATACTTATATATATTTCATTTAACACATTGAAATGGTAAATTAAAGTCATAATTAAAATTCTGTTTTATAGTACCATATAATCTACACACAGTGAAATGCACAAATATGAAGTGTACAGTTTGATGAGTTTTGAGAAATGTATATATCCATGTAATTTACACCCTGTAAAGCTATAGAGTCTCCTCCGTCCAGAGTATCCTTTGCAGTTAACTTCCCACCCCCACCCCCTGATTCCCTGGCCAGACAAGTAGTCTGATTTCTATCAGTATAGGTAAATATTACCTATTCTAGAAACTCTAGAAAAATGGAATTATACTGTAGACATTCTTTTCTGTCTGTCATCTTCTATTCAGCATGTTGTTGAGGTTCATCCATATTGTTGTGGGTATCAGCAGTTTATTTCTTTTTTATTACTGAGTAGTATTTCATTATATAAATGTACTATAATTTGTTTATTCATTTTCCTGTTAATATTTTTTAGTATATGTGCTGCCGAAGCGAGCACCATTTTCCTGTTAATAGACATTGGGGTTGTTTCTAGTTTTTGACTAATATGACTTAAGCTTCTATGAACATTCTTGTCATAAGTCTTTCTGTGTTTTCATTTTACTTGGGTTCATATCTGAAAGTGTAAATACTAGATTGTAGTTTAGGCATACGTTTAACTTTATGAGAAACTTCCAAAATTGTACCACTTTATATTTCTACCAACACTGTTGGAGAATCCTAATTGTTTTATATCATTAAGATTAGATGTTGTCTGTCCTTTTTATTTTAGCCATTCTAGTGGCTATGTATGGGTGACTAATGCTTAAGTACTTTTTCATGTGTTTATTAACCATTTATATATTTTTCCTTTGTGAAGTTCCTGTTCAGATCTTTTGCTGACATTTTGTTGTTGTTGTTGTTTTTTTAACTATTAAGTTGTAGGGGAGCTTTTAAATATTTTGGAATCAAGTCTTTTGTCAGGTATATATAATTACACCTACTATATTCCCTCCTACTCACAGGACTTTCCTGTTCATTTCTTTTTTTAAAAAATTTGTATTTTTATAATTTCTCCAGTTTATTTTGAAAACAATCTTTTCTGACATGTATCCACATGAATTTTAGATTAATTAACTCACAGTAAATAGAAATGACCTACATGTGCCTATAAATTAAGCACTGATGAGTGTTTATTAACATATTGGTATTTAAGTATCCCAACATAAAAGAACTTTTGCTAACTTTTTAATTATTTTTCCCTCCTAAGCTAATTTATTTTTGACATTTGGGTTATGTATGCATAAAAAAGCAGACACGTTCTGCAAACTGACCATGAGATAAACCAGCATACAAGTGTCTTTTCTGGATATGATTAAATTTCCAGGGGCAAAGTGGTTCAAACGGGAGCAAATGAGCCCACTTCCTTATAAAATAAACTAAACAAAAACTAGGGAGTATTAAAGGTGCTAAGATTAATTCCACAAATCTTTTTCTTTTTTCTGTCTTTTAAATATGCAAGCGTGCACTATGAATATGTATGAATGAACACTTTTCATCTAGGTTGTAAGCTCCCATGGATGGTAAAAGGCCCTGGAATAAGGAGGTAGTGCAGGGGAACGGGGCATTCATCCTCATCAAGTTGTCCACAACCTTAGGGAAGAGGTAGAACAGAAGACTTATAAGCCTCAGTGGGCTCAGATGTTGATCTGGGTCTTAAAGTAATGCTCATTTCATCATGTTCTATTTTGTTTGTTCCACATTTTTTGTAACTAGAGCAAAGTGGGAGGTTCAACTAGTCTAAGAAGACTTTATGTACCCCACCAATTGTCTCGATCAAAAATTTTTATTTATTCTTCTGCCAAACACAGCTACTGAATTTCATCTTTAATTATTTTTTAAGATAAGAAAGAGCAAGTCAACTGAAGAAACAGCTGTGGGCTTGAGCTATGGAATGTTCTCGCACTTTGACACATGGACTGAGATGCAGAGGCTGTGGGATTAGCCCCATTGGCTGCATCAGGGAATGGATGCAGTGTCAGCACAGCTTCTCCAAGAACACTCTACAGCACCTTTCACACTGCTGGTAGATAATCTTGAGCTGGAGTCTCCCATAATAGGGATCTTCAGTGATATGTCGCTTTCGTGGATAATAGCTCCCAAGTGGTTCAATTTTAGCTTTGCCATTTTTAACTTGCTTCCTTTTTCTATTCAAATCTCTCATATTGCTTTCATCCACACGTAGTGTATAATCAAATGTGGCAAAGTCTTCTTGGTAACCTGCCTGGACAATGTGATTCATGGGAGTACCATGCTCCTTCATGCAGTTGTGCCTTTGATAATCAGGAGGGTTTTCTATTTCATGCATGGCTGTTGCGGCAGTCCACCCTTCAATTATCGACAACATTTTGATCAGTTACAAGTTTTCGGAAAATTGCTTCTGCAATGAGTGATTGGCAGATGCTACCCAGATGCAGCCACAGCACTGATGTGGGCACCTGTTTGGCCATCTTCCCATGCACGCCGAGGCCGCTGCTGACCGCCTCAGAAGATTTCTCCTGCTCATTTTCACAATGGTGTCTTTTGAAGAGTTAAAGTTTCTAATTTTGATGAAGTCCATTTGATCTATTTTCTTCCTTTATTGTGTTAATGTAGTTAGCTACACTGATGATTTTCAAATGTTAAGTAACATTTTTTCCTGCATAAACCATAGTTGATCATGAAATATTACACTTTTTACAAATTGCTGGATCTGATTTACTTACTATTTGGTTAAGTGTTAATGAGAGAAATTGCTCTGTATTTTATATCAATGTTATGCTGCCCTCATAAAATTTTTTGAGAAGTATTCCTTTCTCCTGAAAGTTTGTGTAAAACTGATATTTTTTCTTCCTTAAATATTTAATAATATTTAATAGTAAAGCCACTTTACTATGGAGTTCTTGAAAGTAGGGTTTAAAGTGCAAATTCAGTTTCTTTAATAGATATATGTTTCTCTTCTCAATTCTATCAAATAATTTATTTCAATGCTCCATTATTTAAGTATTTTGATACTTCAAGTATTTTCATGCTCTATCAGAAGCATATACATTTAGGATTGTCTACATACCCACTTTATCATTATGAAATATTCCTCTTTATTTATGTCAATACTCTTTTTTTCCTGTTGTCTGGTAGAAATATAGTTACTTCAGCTTTCTTATGATTAGTGTTAGCATGATATGTCTTTTTTTCATTCATTTTAACCTATCTATGTCTTTATGTTTCAAGTGGGTTTCCTGGAAACATACTATAGTTTGATATTGCTTTTTTATCCAGACTGATAATTTCCTTCTTTAACTGGAGTCTTTAATTCACTTATATTCAGTGTAGGTATTAATATGTTCGAGTGTAAGTCTAGTGCCATGCTGTTGTTTTCTATTTTTCCCATATGTAATTTTTTCTTTTTTATCCTTTCTCTGTCTTACTTTAGAATTGAGTATTATTTTTAGTATTCTATTTGATCTCTTCTCTTGGATTTTTATTATCCCACTTTGTTTTATTTTCCTTGCTGGTTGCTCTAGGGTTTATACAATGCACCTTTAACAGTCTTAATTCAAACAGTATTATACCACATTATATATATATATATTTATTATATATACCACTTACATATAGCTATTATTATTCTTTTACTTCTACATATGTTATAAACCCTAATCAATAAGGGTTTTAAAATTAAATTATTGTTCTCCTTCCTAGGATAAATTATTACTGGAGTTTTACTAATTTTTAAAGCATTTTTGCATCTGTATTAATAAGTGAAATTATAATTTTGTATCTTCATACTAACTTTTTCCATTCTTGGTATCAAGATTATACCAGTCTCATGACATGACTGGGAAAATGTCCGGGCACCATCGTCCTGTACCTGGACCGTTGCAGTAGCCTGAGAGCTGTTCTTTACCCCTTCACTCTTGTCTTATCATATACCTCTGCCTCCAAGTCCATGGACCACAGTGTGGTTTTTCTAAAATACACATCCCTTGCCTAAAACATGAAACAGTTCATGGCTCATTTTGGCAACTTAGTAATTATTTGTTTTCTAGGGTTTCTCTAGCATCGTGCAAGCCGAAGTGATGTCATGTGACCACTGGTGTTGGCTGGTATTGGGTCACAGCAGCTTTTCTACCACCCTATTCCCACTTCCTATGGTGCTTTAGTTTTGCCAATAATGTCTATTAACAGCTAACTCCCCACTGTCATTTTTCATGCAGTTACCTGTGTGGTGTGATCTGGGGTCTAGTTAGAAGGGAAACATTTAAGGAATGGTCATGAGTATGGCACTGCAAGTGCAGTGACCTAACATTCTATGCATTTTTCCTGAATTTGGGATCCAGAGCAGACTTTTACAAGAGGGATAAACTGTTTAAATATGTGGTCTAAAAAATCTGCCCGTTTTAAAGCTGCATCTTCACAGAGGCACCTGCACCTCTAAGGTCTAGCTTCTACTGAGAGCTAGCCCCTCAGGAGATGCTGATGAGGTGCCATTTCTGAAACTTTTGGAAAAGAAATATGTTAAATGCATGTTTTTTCCATTTTAGTTCATCTTCTTCACTATTCTCCCTTCTTCAATAAATGGTAGGATTTCATTGGTCTTCCTGATGCCCTTGTAGAAAGTGGGCCAGAGCACTACAACATAATCATCCCAGTTTTATGGAGGAGGACTTTGAGGCTCTCAGAGGTTGTGTCAGTGGCCTGGGGCACGCATGACCATGCTGTGGAGCAGGGAAGCAAACTATGGCCCGCTGTCAGGCTTGGTCTGGATCTCAGTGTCCTGGTTTCCTCTTCCTGGGCACCACTTTCCTTGTAAGACTGATGTGAGGGATTAAAGACCACAGTATGTAAAGCACCAACATAGTGTCCTGCACTGAGTTGTTCAATAAATATTATACCTGTAACACACATCAAATAAAGTTCCCACCACTGGGAATTGAAGTACTGTCTATAATTCTGTCCACCAATTCAATAGATTTTTTGAGCACTGACTTTCGAGGTGCCAGGTCTTTTGTCAGGTCCTGTGAGTGAAACAAAGGGGATTGAGCAGTGGTCCCTACCTTGCTGGCATCACTGACTGGTAAGGGATCCACAATCACAATGCGACACCAGGAGGGCAGTGGGAGCAGAGAGGGGGAGGGATTTCATTTTGCCGGGCAGCATTTCACAAGACTGCAGAGGGGAGGTGACACTGGAGGTAAATCTTGAAGGATGAGTGGAATTTCATCAGACAGAGGGTGTGGGGCAGGGCCCTCGCAACGGAGGGAGGGCATACTGCATTCAGACCATGGTGAACTGACTTGCACATGCTTCTGCCAGAGTCACAAGAGGTCTTGAACTAATAGTCAACCCTGCTCTAGTTTCTTTGTCACTGTGTCTTTTCTTTGAAATGAATGGAGCTTTTTCATCTTTTATCCTTATTTTTCTCCTCTCTGGGTTACAGTGGCAGATTGTTTTATTTTCCCCTGATAAATTGACTGCCCGGATAGTATTTCAGTTATCATTTATGGAACAAGGCCAAGGTAGTTCTTTCATATATGTAGCACTGACTCAATTGTCCTTTCCTTTCCTCTTTCTGTGACAGCCTTCAGCCTATTTGTGACATCGGAGAAACTTTCTGACAGTGACATTTGGCAGTCATTTATTGTATAGTCTGCTGCTCTCGGTGCTTGAAAGCAAAGCTATGTGGCTGGTTATGAGCTGGTGACCATGTCCCGGTATGGTAACCAGGCCCCCTGGTGCATCGGGTGTTTACATCACACCCGATCTTGGCATATTTGGGAGTGGATAGAGCTTTATCTGTCAGTTGCTCCTTTAGGGTTACTTAGGCCAGGGGTGTTCTATTTTTTCCCCCCAAATCAGTGAAGATTTAGTTCCAAGTGGTAAACCACCAAAGTAGAGTTTGAGCAGCTTATTCCTGGGACAAGGGGTGGAGGGGACACTTGATTAAATATATACAGTGAATATTTGTTGAATCTCATTGCAAGCACTTTTCTACTTCATGAGAAGTAGGAGGTGTGGTTGCTGCCCTCGAGGGACTTAAAATAGAACCATGGAGGGCGCCTGGGTGGCTCAGTCGTTAAGCGGCTGCCTTTGGCTCAGGTCATGATCCCAGGGTCCTGGGATCGAGTCCCGCATCAGGCTCCCTGCTGGGCGGGAAGCCTGCTTCTCCCTCTCCCACTCCCCCTGCTTGTGTTCCTGCTCTCGCTGTCTCTGTCAAATAAATAAATAAAATCTTTAAAAAAAAAATAGAACCATGGAGAAATATACATACACATTAGATAAAATAGCAAGATGTCATCAAGTGAGTTAAAGCAGTATAACACGTACACAGAAGTGCGAGCAGAGAAAGCGTTGAATCTGTATATACTCAATTTAGGTCAAAGTCATGACTTTGACCCCCAGTAAATGTTAAATAATGGCAGTAATAAAATTGCTTACAATCACACATAATAATCCAACCACAGACATGTCTGTGTCCTTAGGATCTAAAAAAATGAATTACATACTGATTTTAGAAAGAAAGAATTGCATTTTCTTGTTTTCCCATGTGGAGGGGGACCTGCAGTCATTCAACTGGACAGATTGTCCAGAAGACGAGGCAGCGTTGGCCAGGAAGGTCTGGGGTCTACGCTGGGCAAGGTGAAGGATATTTTGACTGAATAAAAATCTTCTTTAACTCCATTGCAAGGAAGGAAAAGAGAAGAAAAACTTGGCCTTTCACTCCCTCACCATGGAAAGTTTTGGAGTAAATAGAACACGGCAAAACAAAATGTAATTTGGGAACTGACGTTGAAAGTCAACAAGGAAAGGTAGAAATAGTTGCTGATGGTTCTATATCAATAAATAACTAGACCAGATGGAAGGACCACGTGACAAATATTACCAGAAAATTCTCCTAACACTGGCTAAGCAGTGTGGATTTTCCCCACCATTCAGCCACAAACTGCTTGTGTCCTGTGGATTTTTCGGACTAGTTTCTAAGGGGTCAGGAAAAGAATAGAAGTTTGCTTTATGCTCCCCGTTTGAAACTCTTGGGCAGTGGTTCTCAAACTGCAGTGTGCCATAGAATCACCTGGTGGGCTTGTTAGATGCAGATTGCTGGGCCCTCAGAGTTTCTGATTCCATAAATATAGGGCCTGAGGATGTATGGCTCTAAGAAATTCCCAGGAGATGTTGACGCTGCTGGTCTGGGACCACATTTATGAGAACCACTGCTTTTAGGTGATGTGGACCCTGACCTACTTGCAGGTTTCTTGCATGACCCTCTTGACTCTCATCAATAGTGATACAGCTTTGGGAAAATCAAACCGTGTGTGGGGATCTTGTCTACCCCTTGATCTGTGCCTTTCCTTTTGTTATTCAACATGGCTGTAGGTTTTACCTAATTAAATGCTGCATCTGGATGGTCTGATTAATTTTGAGGATGGAATTATTCTTACAGCAATAAGTATTTGGTTAGATCTTTGCTCTCTTCCCTATCAAAGCCTGAGGTTTGATTTCTTTATACATATATTTTAATAATCATCACCATTAGTGCTGAAATTAGAGATAAAAAAATCACAATCACCCTGGTATATTTTTAGCATCTAAGCATGAACATTTGATTATTGTTTTCTGTTGAGTTTGTCATATGTTCCTGTAATTTCCAATAAAAGAGAAAAGTACTTTTTGTACCAAATAGGTTTGCCTACAGTGGCCAAATGTAGAGACTTCCCATTCTGTGTTATTTTATACTTCCTACTCCTCTCCTGCTTCCCCAAATAGACACATTATATATAAGACTAGATTTATTGGATTTTCATGATTTATACAGGAATGTATAAGTGACTCTGGTGTATCCAGGATAAAGATTTTATTCCCAGGGTAAAATCTTCTGAAGCTGTGCAATGAAAATAAAATTATTTTATTTATTACGGCATTAACTTAAGATGCATTCTTCTGAATAGTCCAGCCTGTGTTTGGGATTTAAGTGTCTCTTGCCCCTGCTGCCTTTCATGTCTGTTTTCATCAGGGACTGTGGCTTAATCTTCTTCTTCCTCCTTGCCCCACAACGGGAGATGGTTATTAGCAGCTAACACTGAACCTCCTAAAAATGCTAGCTCACATTCACTTTGTCCAGGGGCAGGCTAGCACACATTCACCATTCAGGGGAAAATACCACTGCTGGTCTGCTGGAAACGAGTCTTATGTCCAGCACCAGTGGGTGCAGTCAGATAACTGAGAGAAGGCTACAAATAATACTTCTAATTGACCTGCATGCTTCAGTAATAGAAGACCTTTCATGCATGTCTTTCAGAAATAAGACAAGGGGAGTTCCTTGGAGGCATTAGTTTGCTAAATGACTTGCCCAAGGTCACCTGGTAATACGACCAGGTAAAAATTATGGCTTTGTGATCCATTCTCTTCCTTTACAGCCACATTCTTTTATTTCTTTCTTAGGGACAGAATCAATGGCTTATTCATCAAGACTTGCAAAGAGTCACTTCTGCAAAAATGGGAAAGATTGTGCATGCCAGATGAGTTTATTTTGTTCATGGATGTTATTGCTGGTCTGTTGGGGTGAGAAGTTGCAGGATAGGGCGATGAGACAAGGAGATGAGTGGTTCTCTATGCTTACAGTAATTTCTGGTGAAATTCAGAGCATTCTCCTTTCATTTATCCAAGTATGTAAGTGGAGGAATTTTAAATATAGATATATTTTCTTAGATGCAGGCAACACAGTGTACTCTGGCTCATTAAGAAAGATTTCTTAGAGGATGTTAGTTTGCTGTAAAATTATGATGAGGTCCAGAGAACCAAATTTGGATGCTTTATACCGGAAGTGATATAGCCAGGGGAAATGTCCAACCACACCATGCAGCTAGGGCAGTGGAACGTGCCACCGCCCTTTGCTGCTTGAACCCTGCCGAGCCATGCATTGGACAGGGAGTATTATGCCCGAGCAGCTTCAGAAATGCTAGGCACCTCTGACCATGCTGTTGGACTAAGAGCCTGGACTGCTGCCTCAGGATACTCATCCTCAGTTCTTGGTCCCACGTGGGTGTGACAGCAGGGCGGAAGTCAACCACCGGCAGAACCTTCATGGCAAGGGGATATGGGAATTGTCCTTTGCTTGAACTCTCTATCGCAGAGGAAAACATATTTGGTGGGACTGGAGTAGTTTTGAGTGAACCAATTGGTAGCAAACGCCAAAACTGTTCTCAAATTTTATTATTTACAATGGTCTGTATTAAGTCATGCCGTGAACCCATCCCTTTGCAAATAGCTAGCCTGTCTTCATACTGGCTATCACGTAAAAACTAATTTCCAAATTTACTTAGATATAGTATATGAAGATAATTAGTACATAGAAAAGCCTACCTATACATTATGATTCTTATTTATTTTTCTCACATATGTATGTATTTATTAATTTAAATTCAGTTAATTAACATACAGCATATTATTAGTTTCAGAGGTAGAGTTTAGTGAGTCATCAGTTGTATGTAACACCCAGTGCTCATTCCATCAAGTGGCCTCCTTAATGCCCATCGACAAATTACCCCATCCCTCCACCCTTCTCCCCTCCAGCAACCCTCAGTTTGTTTCCTACAGTTAAGAGTCTCTTACGGTTTTTCTCCCTCTCTGATTTCGTCTTATTTTATTCTTCTCTCCCTTTCTCCTATTATCCTCTGTCTTGTTTCTTAACTTCCATATATGAGTGAAATTATATGATACATGTCTTTCTCTCATTGACTTATTTCACTCAGCATAATACTGTCTAGTTCCAACCACGTCGTTGCAAATGGCAAGATTTCATTTTTTGATGGCTAAGTAATATTCCATTGTATATATTCACCACAGCTTCTTTATCCATTCATCTGTCAATGTATTGTTCTTATTCAGAACTGAAAGTTGTATACACTTAATTTGGAAAAACTCCCATTTCACTGCTTTTGCTTGTTCATAATTTCCTTAAAACTTGCTCAGAGATGGCAGCTTGGTGCATGACAAGTGCAGGCTTTATAGCCAGTTGGATCCAGATTCATATCTCGGTGTTGCTACTTCCTAGCTACCTGATCTGGGGCAAGTTACTAGGCCTTTCTGCATTTCACTGGCAAGAACACTGGTGCCAGAGTTGTAAATCTTTAGCTCGTTGAGCTCCATGTACCTTGAATGGAATCAGGTCTGTCTGGCACATAGCAGACACTGATGAATAGAAGTTTTTTCTTCTTCTGGCCCTAGGGACATGATGCCATCATATGATCCTTTTATTATGGTTCACCTGTGCATTTATTTTCCAAACTGTACCATGTATTTAATCCCACAGTATGTTGCTTTAATATTATTCTTAGGTTATCCCATGTTTGTTTTGTCTCCCCGATAAAAGAGAAGAGAGGGTGTGGCTTCTTGTTCTCTTTGCCCTATATCTTCTATCTCAAGTCTCCTTCCTCCCTAAGTAACTGAAAGAAGTGTGATTGACCTAGATCAGGGCCGCTGTGTATGGTTGTGCAGGCTCCACAGTGAACAAGAGCCCTATATCTCATGGGATACCAGTCACACTCAGTATTTATTACCCTGATCATGTGTATTTTAATTATTAACCATAGTACATGTATTGTGTACATTAGGTCTTGTCCTGATAAAGTCAATATGTTATGGAAACTTTTCAACAAAAAGAAGTGAAGTGTCTTGAAGAAGGATACCTCTTTCTGTTTTGTACAAATGCAAGATGTAGGCACCACATAGGTTAGCAGTGGTCCTGGATAAGTTGATGATATTGATGAACGACAGGGTAGTTTTGAAAGCTGTTCACTTCTAAATATAGCAATTCTTTTCTTAGTTCCCCTGTTCTAAGGCACTGTTCTAAGCAGTTGGAGACACAATGATGATAAAATACAGTTACACTAGTTTCCTAGAGTCGCCTTAACAAATTACCACGAAGAGAAATTTATTCTCTCATAGTTCTGGAGGCTAGAAGTCTGAAATCAAGGTGTCAGCAGGGCCATGCTCTCTCTGAAGGCTCTGGGAAAAAATCTTTCCCTGCCTCATCCTAGTTTCTGGTGGTTGTAGGCAATCCTTGGCATTCTTTGGCTTATGGATACCACTTTAATCTCTGTCTCTGTTTCCACATGGTCTTCTTCCCTGTATATCTGTGTGTCTTTGTGTGTCCCCTCCTCTTCTTATCAGGACATAGGTCATTGGATTTAGGGCCCACCCTGATCTAGTATGGACTCATTGTAACTTAACTAATTACACGTACAGAGACCTTGTTTCCAAATGAGGTCATCCTCAGATCCTGGGGTCAGGACTTCAACATATCATTTTGGGGGACACAATTCAGCCAGTTACAGTCATGGAGCCTACAATATTATAGCTTGAGGTGGAGGAAGACAACAAACAAACAATAATTATATAATACATGAGTGATGTTAAGTACTAAGAAGAAAAACCAGCCTCAAGGCACAGGAGTGGTGGTGGTGGTGGTGGGGTGTGTGTGTGTGTGTGTGTGTGTGTGTGTTTCTATTTTAGATTGTTTGGTTAGGGAAGGCCTTTCTAATAAGGTGAGAGTTGAGTGGACACCCAAATTAAAGGAGTAGGCCAGCAGTCTGGATTCTGGGGAGGGATTTTCCAGGCAGAGGAAACAGCCAACACCTTGAGGTCTGAGCATGTTAGGCATCTGAGGAGCTGCTGGGAGGCCTGTGTGGGAGAAACTCAATGAGGGGAGGATGGTGGGAGGTGAGGACAGGGAGGAAAGGGGACAGATCACATAGGACTGTGTATAATAGGATATTACAACCTTCCTGATTAAGATGGCAAACCATTGCAGGGATTTCAGTAGAAGAGGACAAGATCTGATTCATGTTTTAAAGGATCGCTCTGTTGCCATGGTGAATGGACTATGGAGAGTCAAGCTGGGCATAGAAGGGGCTCCACCCACAGTTAGCGTGATGGTGCGAACAAGAGGTACCGGGCATTCAGGCTGTGTGGGGGTGAGAGGTCTGGCCCTGAAGGCAGCATGTTCCCAGGCTGACCAGTCTAGAAGCCCAGCCCTCCCTCCTCCTCCATCCTTAGTTCTTCCCTGATCCTTGATCATCGATGGCATCTTTGAAGTCGGTATTGGATTGGAGGCTTTGCTCATTCTGTGGGTACAAATTTGGGGGCTCAGAAATCAATTTAGGAAATAACAGTCACATGTTGTTGCAGACCTTCCTGTCCCTTCCCTTCCCTTCTTGGACAATTCAGACATTCGATGAGATAGGTAGGTAGGCGTCCATGATGGAGAAGCTGCAGTGTCTCTTCTGTTTTGTCCCTCCTAGAAGCTCAGTTTCTCAGTGCCTATGATGGGAGTTACAATTAAGGAAAGGGAGAAAACTGGAAGGAACCTTGTGGTGTTGGAATAAAACCAGAGGTATCACTGTGAACTCAAAGTTTTCAAGGTGTATGAATAGATACAGAAATCCCAAGGTAAAAGTGTGCGTGTGCATATGCATTCACACGTGTATCTTCCAGCTCTGCCACTGAGAGAGCCTGGAGCAGTGACACCCCAACAGCAGTAAGCATACCGAGAGCCAGTTCTTGGCTTCCAAATACTACTCTACACTGAGAGGACCCAGTGCTCTTTGGAGCCACTGCTGAATACAAGTAAAAATAGTACCAGGTGGGGTTAGAACAAGCAAGGACTTGTTCAAAGAAGAGTGGGACAAAAGGACCCAGAATTCACCTTGCATGCTCCCCACCCCTGCCACCCCTCCAGCCAAACCAGGCACAATTTGAGCATCGATATAAATGAAAACGATACCTTGGATTATAACCCAAGGATAAAATGGAAAACAGTGAGTCCACATATGTACAAATACACTGAAAACTTTCTTGAGGAATGGGATATTTCCATAGTTTCAATTACATTCCCTCTGAATACTTATTAAATACAAAGATGAAAAGAGTAGCTTTACAGTGGAAAAGTCTGGCAGGCACCATCTTAATCAAGTGATCACAGTTAACATCATCAGTAACTCCCAAATCCTGTGCCACCTGATAGGAAGCAATGAGAAGAACATGGCATCAAATCTGATATTCCTACCAAAAATGCAAACCTGAATCTACTCATGAGGAGACACCAGACAAACTCAAACAGAATGACGTTCTGCAGAATAACTGGCCTATAGTCCTCAGAAGTGCCAAGGTCATGAAAATCAAGGGGAAACTGAAGAGCCATTTCATACTGAAGGAGGCTAAAGAGACAAAACTCTGCAGTATGTGATCTCGAGAGGGGTAGGGAAGGCTTTTGTCACAAAAAACATTATTGGGACAATTGGTAAAATTTCATTGAAGCTTGAGAATGGATGATAGTCATCTACCAGTATTAATTTTCTAATTTTGGTAGTTGTCTTGTAGTTATATAGGTCATGTCTTTGTTTGTAGGAAAATACCACTAAACTAGTCAGGAATCTAGGGGCATCTGGTCAGCTCCGACAATTCTCAGCACTTCCAAGGTTCAGAAAAAAAAAATTCTCCATGCTGTATTTGCAACTTTCCTGAAACTTGTGTTTGTTTAAAATAAATTCATGGAGGGCATGAATTTTGATACATGAATCAGTAAAGGAGACACAGATACAATGCCTAATTATTTGGCCTGTTCTTGAGGTAAGCATCCCTACTGCTACTAAATTCTCTCAAGTATGTGTGGGGGTTTGGAAATCTCAAACTATTCCAGGGTCCTGGTGCTTCCTCACGTGGGATATGGGGTGAGTTCAAGATGAATGCAGGCCCTCCCTATGGATGGTGGTACGTGAAACAAGGACAAAAACAAAGCAAAACAAAATAACCACTGACTCTGGTCTGAGCTGAGCTGTTATGATAGAGATGCACTTCCTCAAGCTTTGCAATGGATTAAGCCAAGTCTCTGAAGCTCCTCAGGTTAGACGGTGCCTTGATGTTATTTTTCCACCATGCTTTTTGGCAGATACCATGGTCATGTTTATTAATTGTATTTGGCTCCCTGAAGGCAAACAAGAGCTGCATATGTATTAGGGAAGAAAACAGGAAGCACAAATAGAAAAAAAAAATGGTGGGCTTCTGTTTTATTTCCTTCCAGTCAATCCCATGAGTGAACAACTGCATTTAAACATTTTGTCTGGATGTAGTTTCTTAAGCCTGAAGAATCTTGTCTTTTACTTCTGTGCTTTGTCACTCCCCCAAGGCAATACACGTAATGCCATTTTTGCTAGCAAGCTTGCCCCCTATGGCTGGTGGCTCACCAGTTTTATCTCTTGCTAAGGCTGTCATTTTATGGCTAATGTTTATTAATGCTTAATTTGGGGTAGAGAAGAAATTGGCCTTTTCAGCCATGAACAGCTTCGAATTATGGGACTCCTGATCATCTTGTCTTGCAACCTTTGGGCAGAGGGCTTTTTCTAGAAGAGCTACGTTTGCATCCTTTCTCCTCTGCTTGCAGCAGGGCAGGACTGGGACTAGTGTGAGGCATGGAAGCCCCTAGAACATAGAATTTAAGGGGACATCAGTCTCAGGGCTGTGTAGGTACAGGGTCAGCACCTGAGGGCTGGCACCTCCTTAAATGTGTCATAGGCACCTGCAATCATGTGAGTTTATCTCCCTTTTGTGTGTCAGGAAAGAGCCAGCAGATGCCAGTGCTCTGAATTCTTCCTATTGTGTTTCCCAATATCACTTCTTTTGATAAGTAGCATTTCCAAGGTACAAGAGATGATAATTCATCACATTTCACCACTCCTCAAGATACAAGATTTCCAGCCACATATCCAAAGCTCCATCTTTCTACTCTACCAATTTCCCATTTTGATTCTGTTTCTTGTAACATTTTATTTCCAGGTAACAATTTCTATATCAGTTAGAAAGTCCATATGCTGTAAGTGACAATAGCCTCCCCATCCTGGCTTAAATAAATTGGAGGATTTACTTTTCTCTTGCAGTAAGAAGCCTGGAGGCAGGTAGCCCAGAGTCAGCATGGAGATGTCCTGAGACCCTGGATCCTTCTATGTTTGCACTCAGCCGTCCTTAGCATGGCTTGTCTCCTGGTATTCACAATATGGCTGCCCATCTTCTAGCATCACATCTGTGTTCTGGGCAGAGGGAAGATAGTGAGCAAGAGGTGGATGTGCAATAAGTCTATTTCTCTAGTGAACGGCTTTCTCACAGGCCCAACCAGTGGCTCATACTTATATCCCATTGGTCACTACTGTGTCCTTCAGCAGCCCAATCTGCAAGAGAATCTGAAATCTAGTTGTTCTTGTATAGTGTGTGTTTTTGTTTTTAGTTTATTTGATTTTAGCCAAGGACATTGCTACCCCGAATAAGAGCTTGGTTATGATGGGAGAATAGCTATTGGGTGGGTAACTGGCAGTCTTGTCACAGCTCTGCTTCACCTCAACCATGTCATACCACGTGACAAGGAAAATGGCTGTCACGGCAGCCTTTGGCCCAACTTGCATCCCCTGCCTTATGGTTCCCACCACAGAGAGGAACCTCTTTCCTTTCTGTTCCTGTACGTCAGTCTCAGGAGGGCTCTGGTTGTCTTGGGTGGCACAGCCATCCCTGTGATTACAGGGGACATGAGCCGTTCTTGTTGTCCTCACCTTACCACATGGGAGACGGGTGGCTTCTTGAGGACAGGACAACAGAGGACAGTGGGCTGCTGCTACAGACACACTATATCTCTGTGCAAGATTTTAAAAGAATTCTGTATGGCCAGAGGCAAAAGGAGAGGCCCGTCAGGGGGTAGAGAAACAGCATTCAAGGTGGAGTGTGAGAACTGTGTATAGGATTCTGGTGGTAGTGGGAGCCCAGCTTGGCTGCAGAAGAAAGGAGAGAAGAATGATGTAGGTAAGGCACCAAGGAGCTGGCAGTTGAAAAACATTTATGTTCTCTCTAGTAAGATCCTGTAGATTCTTCTCTCTAAAGAGGAAATGTTGTTACCGTGACAAAATACCCACCTCAAGCTGTCTCTTCTATCCTACTTGTTTCTGACCTTATGTGAGTTAGCATTAGGTTCAGCTAGACAGAAAATCCCAAATAATCATTAATTATAGTTGTTTCCAATAGGCCTGATTGTTGTTCTCACATTATTGCACAGGTCGGCCGTTCCAGCCCTGTCGTGGCGCCTCACGGTTTTAGCTGTGCACACAGCCAATCTGCTGCTATCTTGCTTTTTCATGTGGGGCTTCAACTTCATGGCCCATAGAAATGTGGTGATGGAGGCAGAAGGATGAGAGCAGGGGCACAACATACGGTGCCTGTGTGTTCTGTCCCTTAGGGAAGGCTCCCAGAAGCTGCCCATCGATACTTCCAGTTTTGGCCCTTTGGTCAGGTCTTAGTTTCTTGGCCACATCTAGCTGCAAGGGAGGCCCAGCCCAAAGCCATATTCTGCAGATGGAGAGAACAGAACTGGAGGAGGCACTTAGCAGACTCTTTCCAGGCATCATCCTCTTCTGAGCTGCTCTATCTGAAGGTCGCCATAGGGATTGTCAAGCCACAGGACCCCCGGGGTCCTGGCTGGCATGGACCTGTACCTGCCCCTCCCAGCAGCCCAAGGGCATTGCCTTCAAAGGGTGGACTGTGCCTGTGAAGGCAGCCTGAGGGAGCTTCAGCAGCAGCTTCTGCAAGGTTATAAAGAATAGCTCTTGTCCACAGTGCAATTTAGAATCTCTGCAGTGAAAGGAAGGTACACCGATTTTTAGCGGAGGTAGAAAAGAGCAGTGCGCAGTTTTCAAATGGAAGTTACCCAACTGGATTCTCCAAGGGGGCATCGTAGCATCAACAGGTTGCAATTTCTGAGAAGGGTGCCGAGTTCGTGGAGCTCACAGGCCTGCCATGTCGCCTGGGTGGTGTTTGCACAGCATAGCACGCCTCCTGTGACCGACACCAGCACACCGCAACTAGGCTGAGGCCTCTCCTTGGGTGCTACAAATTTATTTTCTTTGGACAAACCCAATCTTTAGCCACGTCTACAAAAGTTGTCAGAGCTTTGGTTCATCCATTGCTCTTGTTAATGATGCAAATACCATGGCCATTGAATTTATTCTCCATGAGAAGATGAATTCACTTTGACTCTAGTGGGTGAATATTTTTAGACAAGTTGATTACCAGGGGACACCTAGCTGGGTGAGCACTTGGGCTGGCAGGTAAGTTTCTGGAGATCCTTCCTGCTCTCTGCAAGAGTACGAGACCCCACTGGTGTCTTCACAGGATTTGTCTTTTCATATAGATTCTGTTGTGCCAGAAAGGGCTTTTCTCAGGGACTAATTCATACCTTCTTTTGGGGTGGAAAAGCTATAGGGTATTATTATAAGGGTGAAATGCAAACATTTTGTCATTAAAGCATTAAAAACAAAGATTAAAACAAACAAACTTCAAGGGTTGGAAATATCAGGGTTCACATCATCCTTCCATGCCATGAAGGACACTTCTCCCTAATATGCCTGGTAAACAATCATCCCATCTTTTTCCTGCAGCTATACTGAACAGGTCTAATTGTTCGAGAGGCTTCTCTTCTACTGAGATGAAGTTGAACTTGAGTAGGAGAATATGTCCTTCTCACTGAATGCAATATATCTTACTTTCCATAAAGAAAGCCAGGTATGTGTCCTGCCTTATGCCTTGGATAGTACAAATCACAGTGCTTTCTCTCACATTTGGGGAAGTTTAGAGCTTCCCAGATGCTCTATTTAGTATTGTGGGCTCCAAATAGAATAATGTACGATTAAGAATCACATAGGCAGACTTTTTTTTTTTTAAGATTTTTATTTATTTATTTGAGAGAGAGTACAAGCTGGGGGAGGGGCAGAGGGACAAGCAGACTCCCTGCTGAGTGATGAGCCTGACACGGGGCTCCATCCCTGGACCCCGAGATCATGACCTGAGCTGAAGTCAGATGTTTAACTGACTGAGCCACCCAGCAGGTGTTTTTATAATGAGGAAAACTGAGGTCAAGAGTTTTTGTTCCCTTTCCTGAGATTTGTGCAGAAAGAGGGAATGTGCTCCCTCCTACTCCTGGTCTTGAAGGCTTTCTCCTCCAGCATGCTGCAAGCTAAGGAAGCTGGGGATGGGGCAGGAGTTGGGGTGGAAGAAGATGGGTAGAGGGGCACAGTGGCTGACCCCAGAGAGAGGAGCCTCCCCTTCAGCCTTCCTGCATGGTTGTAAAAAATATAGCATTTGATTTCCAGACATAGACTGCAGTTTAACTTCTTGACGCCTCAGGGTTAATATTATGTATACTAATTATTAGTTAAATAATATTCTTCAATTGTATATATAATCACACTTTAATTCTCAGACTGTGTTCATATTCAACACAAAGATCAGGAAGGGCAATGTGATTATCTTCATTTTATGATCGAAGAAGCTGAGATTCGAAGAGGCGAAGGTATTTGTGCTCATACTGGTAACAGCAAAAATTAGAATTGGAACTGGAACGTGTGATTCCAAGTTCACGACTGTCCACACAGCCTCAGGGTCTGTGGAGTGGTGCATGGCCTCGGGCCTCATCATTCAATGGCCGAGGGGACTGCTATGTTTTGAGTTGTGTCTTCTCTTGGTCATTTTCCTTATGCTCCTGTCTCTCCCCCATCCAGGCTACGAGCTATATTTGTGCAAGCAATGTCGCTGTCTATTTCAGCTCTTTCCTTTTTATTCTGTTTGTTTTCATCTGTTAGGACCTTAGAAATGAGAGGAACAAGATAGTTTACATCTTTATGTGTGGCAAGAGAGAGTACACTGGGCTGAGTGGTAGCCTGCCAACAATGTTCATGGAAGCTCTGACCTCCCTTGTTGGTTCTGAAGGGACCATTCTGATTCGGTTCCTGCTTCTGGGTTGTGTTCCAGGTACTGGGAGCTCGTTGATGGTTGCATTCCAATTAAGTGAGCTCATAGCCCTCACTGGGCCTCTGTGCATGCATGTCTGTGTTATATGTGCTTTGTAAGTAACAGGTACAGAGCTAGTATTATTTTGGAATACAGCATTCGTAAAATCCAAGGATAGTTTTCAAGTTTCTATTTCACCTACAATTATCCCGTAGGACCCTCAGTTAGAAGAAATCTCTTTTGCTCTGAAGGTTCCTTGATGTATAGATATTTTAATGGCTCTTCGAATGCTTACAAGGTCTCTGAGGCCCTAGGTCAGCAGGAAGGAAGAGACATTTGGGGAAGGAAGGAAAAAGAGGAGGAGCAAGAAGGAGACAAACGCCAAGTTCCATACCCAGGACTCGGCATGCACCAGCTCACGCCTCCGGAAACCTCAATCACAGCTGTCCCATTGTGACCTAATTTTGGTTATAGATTTCCTTTCTTATTTATATGTTTTCTACATTCTGTTCTCTGGGCAGAGTTTTTTTTCCTGGTATAACTCTCCATAAAGCCCCTCAATGTTAAAGATCTTCCAGTCCTAGTGTTTATCTGACATTTAGTTTAGTTTCCTTTAGGTTTTACCCCTTTGGTTGTGCTAAAAGTCTTTGTTGATAGATGAATCTTGATGGTTTTCAAGAAGCAGGAAATACCCTTTTTTTTCTCCTCACTGATTGATTTTCTTGATGGATCCTGAGTGTAATTTATACACAGCTCAGTGGTACTAATCTTGTTTTGTTGTTGTTGTTAAGACAGCTTTGACAATGAGCTGCTACTTTGTCTTTGATTCTTAATTCAGCATTAATAAAACACCATCCACTCGTGTTATCATCAATAATAGTGAAAAATGTGCTTAAGACTTTGCCATGCTTGTTTTCAAGTTCTTGGTGGATTTCCTTTTCTTCTTATGCTTGAAAGGTTTAGCAAGTAAATTTAAGGTCAAATGGGGAGAACCGAGCTTCTGCCTGGCACGCAGGCTCTCCAGTTGGGTGTTTTTGCCACAGTGGGCTAAGTGACTCTCTTCTGGCCAGTGCATGGAACTTTGCAATGGGGATTTGCTCTAAGTTCATCCTTAGCTAATCTCCTAATTTCGTTTTTGTGGCTAGAGTGCCTCACCAAACATACGGACGCTGAAACTGGACAGAAAGACCTTTTCTGAGAAACTCTTCATCTTCATCCAAATGAGTCAGAATGAACTCTGTAAGGGGGGGTCTATTTTTGAAAATGCACAACAGAAATTGCAGTCTCTCTTGCAAACAGAATTTTGTGTGTAAAAATAATGTGCAGGGGCACCTGGATGGCTCAGTTGGTTAAGCATCTGCCTTCGGCTCAGGTCATGATCCCGGGTCCTGGGATGGAGCCCCGCATCAGGCTCCCTGCTCGGTGGGGAGCCTGCTTCTCCCTCTCCCACTCCCCCTGTTTGTGTTCCCTCTCTGTCTCTCTCTCTCTGACAAATAAATAAATAAAATCTTTAAAAAAATAATGTGCAAAGTGATTACAAATAATTTTTAGGTATGCCTTACTTCAGATAGGATGTGTGTACTTTTGTTTCCCCATCAGAGTCTGTTGTTTGGGTTTTTGCTGAGATTGACATTTCCAGGCCCCGGGCAAAATCTGTGAGGGTTTCCCTGCATCTCCCTCAGGGGCAGAACTTCTCAGCCTCGCACTCTGGACCTTCCGCACCAGATCATTCTTGTCTGGGCAGTCCAGCACTGCAGGATGTTGTGCAGCATCGCTGGTCTCTAGCTATTAAATGCCAGTAGCATCCTCTCCTCAGTGGTGACGATCAAAAATGTCCCTTGCCAAATGTGCCCGGGGGATGGGGCTGCCAGAGTTAGCAAATACAAACACAGGACATCCAGTTAAATTTGAATTTCAAGTCAACTGTAATTTTTCTTTATTGTGGTTAAATATACATAACGTAAAATCTGCTATTTTTTCACCATTTTTAAGGGTACAGTTCAGCAGCATTGAGTACATTCACTTGTCGGGCAACCATCACCACCATCCATCTCCAGAAATTTTTCATCTTCTGTAACTGTGCCCATGAAGCAGTACATTCCCATCTCTTCCCATCCCTACCTCCCCGGCCCCTGGCAACCACCACTCCACTTTCTGTCTCTATGAATTTGACTCCTCTAGGAGCCTCATATAAGTGAAATCCTATAGTATTTGTCCTGTTGTGACTGTCTTATTTCTCTCAGCATCATGTCCTCGAGGCTTATTCATGCTGTAGCCTGTGTCAGAACTTCCTTTCTTTTTAAGGCTGAGTAATATTCCATCGTATGGATAGACCACAGTTTGTTTATCCATTTGTCCATTGATGGATATTCTGCCTGTTGTGTATAATGCTGCTGTGAACATTGTTGCCTACGAATAACTTTTTTAGGATAAATATATACCATGCAATTTTGGAATATACTTATATTAAAAATTATTCATTGTTTATCTGATATCAAATTAACTGGGCACCCTGTATTTATTTTATTTTATCGGGTTATCCTACCTGGTTGAGAACCATGGCCCTGGGCGCTACCTTCCTTCCTCAGGCCCTGACTTGGGGCGGCATGGACAGCAGTTGAACTTGCGTGTTAAATCCTGGCTATTCCGTGACTTTGAGCACAGTGCAGCACGTGCAGGACAATATTCCGTGACTTTGAGCACAGTGCAGCACGTGCAGGACAATATTCCGTGACTTTGAGCACAGTGCAGCACGTGCAGGACAATATTCCGTGACTTTGAGCACAGTGCAGCACGTGCAGGACAATATTCCGTGACTTTGAGCACAGTGCAGCACGTGCAGGACAACATGGGTACAGGAACATTTGCTCCTTCAACTTTGTGAGTCAACGACCATTGGCTCTCGATGGGGGAAGGGTGATGCAACGGTTAACCTTTCATTTTGATTTGCTTCTCCCCCACTTTATCTGGTAAATTAAGGTGTTTGTAGAGAAAATAACATCATGATTGGATTCTTCAGAGAGTCAAGTTAAAGAAACAAGTTGGGATCCTCACCGGCTCCTTGTCTCCATTTCATATGACCTCTCTCTTCCCATTTTGCATTTTTCTATCACCCAGAGAAAGCTGCTTAATAGATTATTCTTACCTGATTGAGGACAGTTGAGTGTGGCCACCTAGCACTTTGTGTCTGAGGCACAGGCACTTGGGTGAACCCTGGCTTTGCTACCCACTTTGCTCGAGGCACTTACCCTCAACTTCAGTTTCCTCCTCTATGATGAAAGAATTTTGTCTTTTGACCTCTTGTTCAATGGGGTCGCCCTAAGAGGTGAAGGAAATAATACAGGTACGGTTCCTGCTGTGGGAATATCTGGCATAGGGCAGGTGCTCAGCTAGACTTAGCTATGGAGCTGGGGTGAGGCTTCAGTGGCACAAAGATAGCAGCAATTACTAACGTTTATTAAGCGCTTACTGTGTTCTATGCACAAGCCTAAAGTTTTTACATGTATTGTTGCATTTAATCCTTACATTGAGCCCAGGAGGCTTGTATCATTATAATCTGTTTTCACAGATGAAGAATGGGAAGCACAGAGGTTTAGTGTACCCGAAAGTGAGTCTAGGGAGTGGTGGAGCTGAGATTGGTGTCAGGACTTCCTGACTCCAGAGTGAATAGCCCTCCTGACACACAGCCACAGGTCAGCCTGTAGGATGATGCTTCTGGAAGGAACACAGGGTCTAGAAGTGACGCACGTGGGGGGAACTGAGGCAGGAGGTGACACCAGGTCAGCTAGGAGAACCCTGGAGGTCCCTCCCTTCAGAATTTCTGCAGAGATGCCTTTCTAGCCCCTTGAGCCCAGCCTTCAAGTGGGATGCTTTTTCCAGAACACCTTCCATGCTTCCAACCTACTCAGAAAATCAGCTTGCAAAACATCATTTGAGTGGCAGCAAGGACTCAAGCCACCAGCCCCCAACTTGAGGAAATGCAATATTTATGTTTTACAAAAGCCAGAATGGTATTAATCTACCTACACTGCCTCAAATAAGAAGTCAGCGGGTTACCATGTAGCGCTCCTGCCCCGTAGTTTCCTGGGGCCCCTTCTTCCGTCTCACCCCCTCACCAGGTGTTAGAAGGTGTTGGCAGTTCAAACTTCTGATTGAAAATTTTGCCTCATCTTTCTTTCCTCCTGCAGTGTTTTGCTCTGGGGCCTTGAAAGGAGCCTTTAGGAAGTGACTGCTGTAGACAGACATCACCTCACCTGGCATGTTTTTCTTCACTGACAAACTTTGCCCCAACTCCCCGCACCCTTTCAGACTCACCCTGTGGAGTGCCTGTTCGGGCTGTTCCTTGGGCTTCCGCCCAAGCAAGCATCTCTGGGCGGGTGTGGGTTTGGTCAGGATGTGTTTCTGGTGCTGCGTCGGTGCAGAAGGGATGTGGGCCGTTAGCTCTGGCTTATGAGGTCTTCCTATGATGACTTCAGATAGGGTGTCAGAGGGTGAGCAGCCCAGGAGCTAGAAATGGGAATTCTGCCTCTGTGTAGCTTTGTCTTTGCACCAAGAGCACCGTTCCCACAAGAGGAGACCCGACGGGAGCTTAGGGGATAGGTGTTTGGTTTCCGAAGTTCTAGATCTGAGCTTTCATTGGTAGCCATTGGACAAATCCTGCCCGTGTCCCTTTACCTCTTCTCTCCTGTATTATGAGCTGAAGGGTTGCCTATTTCGCTGTTTCTTTATCTCTCTGAAAGCTCAGTAACAATTCAATCACAGAATTTAAGGAGCTTGTCATATAAATACATGGAAAGTGACAAAGGAAAGCACCAGAAGAAGAAACAGAGGGAAGGCCTAGCTCCCTCGCGGGGCCGTCTGTCCCTGGGAAGACAGCCCACACGTGGCGTGCCTGGACCCTTCGCGGTGGAGCACACACGGCTGTACATACAAGCGAGGCTGCGTGTTTGTTCTCATGTGGGAGCTGGAAGGGTTAAGAGCATTCTTGTCAAAGACGGCGCGTGCGAGCACTGCGGTTCTGGGACAAAAATATTTCTCCTGGAAAATCGATGGAAACATTTGCGTGATGCGCAGCAGAGTGTGTGTGTGGGGGGGATGGGTGTGAATATATCTGCGTGGGTGACATGAAGATAATAATGTGAACAATCCGAGGGAGGAGGAGAAGGGGTGAAATTGGGAATCCTCGTATTCCTTATGGGGCCGCACGTGAGGGTGTTCACCGCCAAGCAGAAGAAGAAAGCAACCGCTCTGTGGATATAACAACATTTGCAGCAGGGTTTTTTTTTTTTTTTTTTTTTAATGATTCTTTTGCTCTGATTATTGGGCTGGCACCAGTCGGTTCAACATTTGTCTTATGGAGAAGGTGAGGTTGGGATGACATCATATATGGCAAGGTTATTCTGGACTTCAGGGTTCACCTTTACGGTGAACTCATCTAGGAGCTTTGCCTCCTCCCCTGTAGCCTCCCTGCAGAATTGGAATGGTGAGCAGCTAAGAATGTGCAGGGCCTAGACCCCAGCTCTCTCTTTGCATAACCTTAACCAGGTCACACACTGCTCTGGCCTCAGTGTCTTATCTAACAGATGGGTATAATAGAATTAGCAACTCAGTGGTGAGGCTGGGCGTCCCGGAAGATCTTTAGAGCACTAGAGCAGTCTGAAGCTGGCATGGCTTTCATCAGAGTTGAGAGTTCCCTCGTTCAGGAGCTGGGTAAGCTGCCGCCGAGTGGCTGATGGCCGGTATATTCCCGAGAATGTCCACGGGTCATGGGACGAGACGACCTCAAAGGTTTCCTCCATCGGTGAGATAACACATGCAGAGTGCCTCCTAGTACACCTGTAACAGGGTAAACAGCTTCCCCTCTCCCCCCTGCAAAGGTATTTCCGAGTTTTAATCCCTGGTACCTGTGAATGTGAACTTATTTGGAAACTGGGTCTTTGAAGACATAATTAAGTATCTTGAGATGAGATCATCCTCGATTTAGGGGAGACCCTGAATGATCCAGTGACTGGTGTTCTTTTAAGAGAAAGGAGAGGGAGACTTGAGGCCCAGAGACATGCAGAGGGGGAGGCAGTGATTGGTGTGATGCATTTGCAAACCAAGGGTTGCTGGCAACCACCAGAAGCTAGGAGAGAGGCGGGGAATGGATTCTCCCTCGGAGCCTCCAGAGGGAACCCACCCTACCACACCATGAGTTTGAACGTCCGGCTGCTGGAACTGTGAGACAGTACATTTCTGTTGTTTTCAGTGGCCCTTGTGGTACATTGTCCCAGCAGCCTCAGGAAGCTCATACAATACCTGACCCCTAAGGAGCCCTCAGTGACGACGAGCTGTGCCAGCTACCAGTGCAGGGACTAGCAACACTAGGACTGCGTGTTCCTACAGAGGAACTTCCAAGAACATTCCCAACCCTGGATTGTTGTTGTCAGTTGACTTATTGAGAGTAAAAGCTCTTCTACAAACCCTGCTTGTGGACAGACTTAGGAGAACAGGACGCGCTTGTTTAGGGATGAGCACATTAATACCTTTAACATCAGTGGAATGTCTGCACAATCCGAACCCGTAAAAAGCACTAGTGTGTTGTCGATGTGAAGTCTAGAATATAAAACTCAGGATAGTCAAATTCAGCATGCCAGATCCAGTATTGCAACATCTGGCGTGGTAGGGGGACAAGGGCTCTTACCGGAAGTCTGTCTTCACCACGAGTTCCTTGGTTCCAGCAGCGTCTGTGTTCATGGCGCGGATCACCTGGATCTGGAGATTTAGCTGTTGCGACTCACAGTTTTTCTCAACTTGGTGATTAGTCGCAGGCTCTCATGTCTGTACCTGACCCAGTTTCAGTGGCTACCTTTGAGTCTGAATGTTCAGAGATCAGGCCGAACAGAGAGCTGAGGGAGTAAGACCACTTTTACACACAGTAGGAGAAAAGCCAAGGGGAACAAAAGGGAAAGGAAGCTCTTTGGATTTCAAGGCAGGGGCAGAGATTTATCCTCCACTAAATCTAAGGACTAAAAGCCTGAAGGAGAGGGGGTTCAGATGTGAATTCAGTTCTCATGCTCCTTTTGTGACCTCCTTTAAGGAAGGCCAGCTTTGAGGAATGAAGCTTTCCCAAGGGGATGATACATTGTCTTCATCGCTTCATGTACTTTTCTGAGAAGCCCATTGGTTTCCTGGAATTTTTACTTAGAATTCCAGATAGTCCAACAATAAGTTTTTAAGGGCCATGGTTTTTCCCAATAACGTTAATGGCAAATGTTTTGTTGCAGTGTGTTTCTGTAAGCAAATCACAAAGCCTTTGGGGATGGTGATAACTTACTGATTGTCCTTCCAACTCAATGTTCTCCAGCTACGAAGGAGAATCCCCTTTTCTTTCAGACAGAGAAGAGGGACAAATTCAGCATTCTTATTCCCTGCCTAGATTCCCAACACCCCCTCCCCCCCCCACTGCAGCTGGGGCCACATGATCTCCATGGATAGCTCTTTATTGGCCTGTAAGTCCAAGACCAATACTTGATCCAAAGTACAAGGCATATATGCACGCTTCCAAGTTAGGAACATTACAATCCATGCTAATCAGGTCATTTCCTGCTATTTATATATCTCTGCATAATCTGAAGCTTCAACTTCCAAAGACCTACTTTCTACCCATGGTTGTTGAGGTAGTTGGGGCCTTGTCAACGTTCTGGATATCGAATCCTGTCTTGGTAACATGTCTGGTGTCCCAAGAATTAGGAAAGCTGTATCATTCTCGCTTTATCGCTATCCTCTGTGTTATAGTTCTGGCTCTTTGTGGGAGCCAGGCTTCCTGGAAACTCCCCACCCACTTGCATGCGTTGCCAACACTCCCTGCTCCCAGCTTGCCCTTCCTCGTGCTGCACTCATGGGGAACCATTCCGGGCCAAGAACCATGCCAAACGTTTAGGACACAAAGGAGGTAAATGATGAAGAGGACATACACATAAGTGGAGAGCCCTCATAAAATGCAATGACAACAATGTAGGTGGATTTCTGTGGGAACAGAGAAGATGGGCAAGTAGTCTAAGAGCTGGTTTCCAAATGCTGGACCCCTTTGGTAATGGGCTTTGTTGAGCAGACTCAAGTTCCTCCAAAGCCTGCAGCTGGCTGGATCCCCCATCACGGTCTCCCTGAAATCTGAGGGTGTAATTTCTGCCCCTTCCAGGCCACTCCATCCTTCACAGTCTCATGCTGGGACCCGCCTTGCTTCCTTGGACTCCCTTCAGTCATTCTCTCATGGGTCTGTATCCAAGCCACCCTGCACAGGAGTATGGGCTGAGTCAGGGAACTGTTTTGTTTTTTTTTCCTTGAGAGGAGATTTATTCTACCACCTGTCTAACATTCCATTCTTGCATTTATTCATTCAAGTTAGGGAAAGCACCTATTAAGTGAAGACGCCTACTCTTAGAATTTTAAAACTAGAGAAGCAGGTACAAGCAAAGGTAGGGACGATATGGTTACATGAAGCTTCTCAGGATACAGGTGAAGTATGTATGTGGTGTCGCGTAGGACAGTGGCATTCGGGGATGACGCTTTGTTTGTTTCCGAAGCGTGGAAGACTGTGCCCTCCTGTTTGCGACAGGCCAGTCTTTCACAGAGCCAGCCTCGAGTAACATTATTGTTCTCTTCATCCTTCCTCTCTTGCTCGCCTCCCCCACTCCTGACAAAGTATGGAAATCCTGTCCCCAAGTAGTCTTGATCACAATACACAATCTCACAGCCAAGAGAATGTATTTTTAACCCCGAGACTTCGAAAATGGCTTAAATCATTCATGCTGTCGTCTGTTAGTCTGCCGCTGTGTTGTTATTTTTCCCAGGCTTAATGAGCCCCCGTGGAAGCGCGCTACCAGGGAGCACAGCCCCGGCTCCGCGCAGAGACAGGCCCGCTCTCCAAATGTGCAAGTCGTCAACCTTTCTCAGGGTGCACAACAGGGAGGCTGCTCAGGACAAGCAAACAGATGCATGTTTGCAGACCATTCGGTAGCCGATCTGGTCCATGAAGCCCAGTGTGGCTCAAGGAGTTCAGGGGGCACCAAAGGGGCTTTTAGTGGCTTAAAACCCAGATGGGAAGAAAGAAACAATGAAGGGTAAGGCTGATTTTCTCTTGAGACTGGCGAGAGAAAGTTGTTCTAAATGAGGGCATGCCACCATTTTTTTTTTCCTTGAAGAACTACTTCTGATTTTCCCCTGGTCTTGTAATTTAAAGGGCTTTGGACAAGTTGGGGGTGGGGCAGGGGCCGCTCATACCTGACTGCCAATATGGTGCCAGGAGTCTGGTGACAAAGGGGCCCATGGGCCAGTGGTGAACTCTGAGCATTGAGCCTGGAGTGAGACGGTGCCTCGAAGCCTCTGGGCCTCGTCACAAGCCGGGGACTTTGAGATCAACCAGGTTCTCACTATCAACATCACTGAAAAGAAAGTGAAAAGAAAAGAACGTTTTTTTTTTTAAATAGGGAATTTCAGAAATTAGTATTATTAGTATTATTTTTTTTGGTTTTTGAAGTGGAAGGACCTCAGAGATCATGTAATTTAACCATTCTGACTTACATATAAGAGATGTGAGGTCAGAGACGTTCAGTGGCAGCTTAAGGTTCAAGTTTACAGGGAGCCCAGGGGCTGTCATGTATTTCCGGCAGCTCCTGCAGTGCTTTCTCTCTAACACAGTCCGAGGGTTTGTGTGTGCCTGGCATGGCTCTAAGTGATTTGCACGTGTAAATGCATGTGATCTTCGCCACAGTGGTGTGAGGTTGCTGTCATTACTTTGATCCGCAGTGAGCCTGAGGTTCAGTCTGCCGCCCGTGGTCCCAGAGCCAGGAAAGGGGCCTCCGGAGCAACGCTCTGAGCCACTGCCCCATGTGGCCTGCTCAGCCTTAAACAGGTTTTGGTGGCTAGTCTGAGATCCTAACCACCGTTTATAACATCACATCCCTAGGGAAATGTGTGTTCCAGGTATTGAAAGAGAAGGCACCCACCAACACAGGCGGGTGCCAAGGGGACACGGGAACTCGCTTGCAGCTGTTTGGCAGAAGGAGAACAGAATGACGTCATATGTAGTGCTTATGGCTTGGGAACTAAATGTAGGAGATCACAAGTCAGATACAAGTCTGGTTTCAGGGGTCCACTGGTGAGCAACAGTCTGGGCAGAGGTCCAGAAACCTGGCCATCACTTGGATTTACTGTGAGTTCCCTACATGTGGCTTGAGTAGCCAGCCATCACCCTTCTTCCCTCACTTGAAAAACTCAGGGCCGGGCAAGTTGCTTCCCCTTTAGTTTTCTGCTTTGGGTCCGCTTCTGATATTGGTTCCCAAACTAGGCTATGCCTCAGAGACTTACTTTCCCTGAGTCCTGGGCTCATGTTTTGTTCTTGGAGGATCCCTAGGATAAGGTAGTTCTCAGTTGCCCAGAGTAGAGCCAGACCATTCCTGCCTGCATGAAGGTAGTCCTGATTTCCTGGTGGTCCATCACATGTGAGAAGACAAAACCAGCCTGGGTTCCTCAAGATGATTCATCCTCGGGTCAGGTGGAGGAGTGAGTGAGTCCGAGCAGCTCCTCTCTGTCCCGATGCATTTGTGTTGGGGTTCAGATCTACAGAAGATGCCTTGGGGACTTGCTGATGACATAGCAGCCAGGAGAAAATTTGCTTACAAAACTTTAACTTGACTCCACCGTTCCTGGCAGGGTTGGTAAATATTTGTTGATTCAGTAAGTAAATGAGTGAGTGAGTGAATGAACCAAAGTCTGCTAAGAAGTATTTCCAGAGCAATGGGATGTCTGCACTGTACTGACTCCTGATTAACCTACCTGCTGTAGGGCTCAGTTTCAGCATTGACCTGGATTATCTATTGCTTCTGGCTGTGAACGTCCAGCTTATCTGTACCCTGTGGTTATTGCTCAGCATCGACTCCTGGTGGCAATGTCTTAAATTACAAGCACAGTGCCTATTAAGTCCGTGGCAACACCAGGGCCTCGCATTCCATGAGAATGGCACCTTTGGAGTTATGCAGAGGGGTAGCCCGACCTGGGAATGTACCAGACTACCAAACGACATTGAGCCTCTTGTCTTCTCTTAGCACTGCACAATCAGGCAGGTCCATCTAATTAAATGGTAAGAGGAAAGATGCTTACAGGAAATATCATTATTTAAAATTACTTGGAAACTACTGATCTAGACTAAGACAGATGTTTGTCCCACATTTACTATTAGAACTAATAGAATGATGGAAGTGATTAGTTATGGTAATATTAATAGCTGCTCTGTGTTGAGCACCTGTTGAACACATGCCATGCCCTGCATATTTATTATTTCTAATTCTCACAGTAACCTAAGATATAGGAATAGTCTTTCTCACCTTACATGTTAGGAAGTGGATCTGAAGTTCGGTAACATGCCTGTGTTCATATTGGGGGCTGGGCTTGAATCCCGTTTTATCTGACCTTAAAGACTGTGCTCTTTCTCTGAACCTCAGTGGCACTGCCAAATCCAAGGACACCATTCCCATTATAGTTCACGTGCACAGTGCTTTTGGAATTATGAAACATGTAGCTGTCTTCTTCCTGCTGTGCCCCGTTGCATCTCCAGGAGCTGGCATCATGTCTGTTCAATATTCTAAGCCCAATGGGTGACTGAGGCTAGAAATAATTCTGAAATGAAGAATAATTTATCTCTACTGGATGTATTGGACATTTATCTGGCATTAATACACTACAATTCAAAATTTTTGTTCTTCTCACAACTTATGAGAAATCCTATTATGTTTCTGATTCTCAACCCTGGAGAGCACTGATCAAGTTGTAAAGCTGCTCTATAAATTAAGCTCCATTTAAGGGGAAGAATGAGGGGGGGGAATCGGAGGGGGAGATGAACCATGAGAGGCGATGGACTCTGAGAAACAAACTGAGGGTTCTAGAGGGGAGGGGGGTGGGAGGATGGGTTAGCCTGGTGATGGGTATTAAAGAGGGCATGTTCTGCGTGGAGCACTGGGTGTTATGCACAAACAATGAATCATGGAACACTACATCAAAAACTAATGATGTAATGTATGGGGATTAACATAACAATAAAAAATTAAAAAAATAAATTAAGCTCCATTTATATTCATATTAGAAAAACCCTTCTCAACAAAATGCTAGCAGACTGAATTCAGCAGCACATTAAAAGGATCATTCACCATGAACAAGTGGGACTTATCCCTGGGAGGCAAGGGTGGTTTGACATATGCACATCAATGTGTTACATCATATTAATAGAATGAAAGAAAGAATCATATGATCATCTCAGTAGACACAGACAAAGCAGTCAAGAAAATTCAACAACCACTCACCAAAGAAACTCTTAACAAATTAGGCAGAGTAGAAACATATCTAAATGTAACAAAGGTTATATATGGCAAGCCCATAGCCAACATTATACTCAATGGTGAAAGATGGAAAATTTTTTCTGTAAGATCAAGAATAGGACAGGGGTGCCCGCTCTCACCACTCCTATTGAAAATAGTACTGGAATTTCTAGCCAGAGCCATCCGGTAAGAAAAAGAAATAAAAGGCATCAGAATTGGAAAGGAAGAAGTAAAATTGTCTCTATTTGCAGATGATATGATTTTTATATACAAAATACTTCAAAGACTCAACCAAAACACTGTTAGAACTAATCAATGAATTCAGTCAAGTTGCAGAATACAAAATTAACATAAAAAAATCAGTAGCATTTCTATACACTAGCAATGAATTTTCTGAAAAAGAGATAAAAATTGATCTCATTTACAATAGCATCAAAACAATAAAAAACTGAGGTAGACAAGGAGGTAAAAGATCGCTACCCTGAGAACTATGAGACATTGATGAAAGAAATCAGAGAAGATCTAAATAAATGGAAAGATATCCTGTGTTCATGGATTGGAAGAATTAATATTGTTAAAATGTCAGTACTACTAAAAGCCACCTATAGATTTAATGCAATTCTATCAAGTCCTCAATGGCATTTTTATATAAGTAAAAAAAAAAAAAAAGACTCCTATAATTTATGTGGAACCTGAATAGCTAAAGTAGTCCTGAGACAGAAGAACAGACCAGGAGACATCACAATGCCTGATTTCAAGCTATGCTATAAACATTACAGTAATTAAAACAGTATGGTACAGGCATAAAAACAGATAGATAGACAATGGAATAGAATAGAGAGCCCAGAAATAAAGCCAAGCTTATATGTTAACTAATATTTGACGAGGCAGCTAAGAATACTCCATGGGGAAAAGACAGTCTCTTCAATAAACAGTGCTGGGAAAACTGGCTATTCATATGTAAAAGAATGAAACTTGATCTCTTTCTTATACCACTCCTAAAAATTAACTCAAGCTGAGTCAAAGACTTAAGTGTAAGACGTGACACCATGAAACTCCTAGAAGAAAATGTAGGCATAAAGCTCCTTGACATGGGTCTTGGTAATGATTTTTAGGAAACTACTTTTAAAGCACTAGCAACAAAATAAAAAATAAACAAGTGGAACTACATCAAACTAAAAGGCTTCTGCACAGAAAAAAAATCAACAAAGTGAAAAGACACTCTACAGAATGGGGAAAAATATTTGCAAACCACATATCTGATAAGGGGTTAATATCCAAAATATATGAAGAAGTCATAAAATTCAATAGCAAAAAAGCAAATAATCCAAATGGGTGAAGGACCTAAATAGACATTTTTCCAAAGAAGGACCTAAGTAGACATTTTCCATATGAATGGCCAACCGATACATGAAAAGATGCTCGACATTATTAGTCATTAGGGAAATGCATATTAAGACTACAATGAGGTATCACCTTATGGCTTGTCAGAATGGCCATATCAAAAAGACAAGAGATCGCAAATGCTGGTGAGGATGTGGAGAAGAGAGAAGCCTCGTGCGCAGCTGGTGGGACTGCAAACTGGTGCAGCCACTGTGGAAAACAGTATGGAGGCTCCTCCAAAAATTAAAAATAACAATACCATATGATCCAGTAATTCCACTTCTGGGAATACATCCAAAAGAAATGAAAACAGTAACTTGAAAAGCTATTTGTACCCCCACCCCCGTGTTCATGGCAACATTATTTACAATAGCTGAGAAATGGAGACAACCTAAGTGTCCCATCAGTGGATGAATAGATAAAGAAGTTATTTCACTTCACACATGGGAATATTATTCAGCCACAAAAAAATGAAGAAATTCTGCCATTTGTGACAGCATGGGCGGACCTTGAGGGCATTATGCTAAGTGAAATAAGTCAGACAGAGAAAGACAAATACTGTATAATCTCACTTATATGTGGAATCTAATTAAAAAAATGACCTTAAACTCATAGAAAAAGAAATCAGGTTTGTGGTTAGCAGAGGCAGGGCGGTGAGGGGTGGGGAAATTGGGGAAGGGGTTCAAGAGGTACAAACTTCCAGTTATAAAGATAAATAAGCACTAGGGCTATAATGTGCTCCATGATGACTAGATCACGTTGCTCTGTGGTGCGTAGTAAACTTGTTAAGAGAGTAGATCCTAAGAATTCTCATCACAAGCAGAATTTTCTTTTCTTTTTAAAAAATTGTATCTACAGGAGATGTTGGTTGTTAACTAAACCCATTGTGATCATCAGTTTACAACGTATGTAAATGAAACCATCATGCGGTACATCTTACACTTAGACAGGGATGTATGTCAATGGTTTCTTAATAAAACTGGACAAGAAGAAAAACCAAAGGTAATGATATGTGAAATGGAAGGGAACGTCCCTGTGCCACCCCAACAGCACCATCCTGATGTTGATGGTGAAACTGATGATGATAGCAAAAGCAGGAAAAGATAAAAGGTAAGAGTTATTGAGTATCCATTATTTCCTTGATTCCTTATGGCCACCTTAGGAGGGAAGTACAAGCATTGTCCCGATTGTCGGCTGAGGAAATGATGTGTAGAGACACTAATTAGCTTGCCCAAATTGACTGGGCTGCCTAGTTGCAGAGCTAACCCAGGTTAGCCTGAATCCACAGGCTTGCTCTTAACCATTTATCCTCTACTATATTTCAGTTATAAGAAGAGATTTGGGTTCTTGCTTGGAAAGCAAACACAAGTAAGTAGCTATAGTAATGATCCTAAAAATGATCCTGCACAAAATACATCACCCAACCATTTATTGCCACCTCTCACACAATTCTGGGTCTGTCATTTTGATTATGGCACACCAGCTACATCTTCTTAAAACATTCATTCCTATACCTAGTTTTGTGACATTGCCTTGTATCTCGGATTTTCATAAAGTAATTCATGAACGTCCAGAAAAAAATTCTCCAATCTCATTTTCACCTGGCTTCCTTTAAAATTAAATCTGTTTTTATCAAGCATATTACTGATGGATGCTAGAGGCTGAATGTTTGTGTCCCTCTAAAATTCACATGTTAAATCCTAATGCTCGCTGTGATGGTGTTTATCAGGAGGTGATTAGATCATGAGTGTGGAGCCCTCATGATTGGTATTAGTGACTTTATAAAAGAGACCCCAGAGAAGTCTCTTGCCCCTTCCACCATGTGAGGACACAGTGAAAAGACCAGGAAGCAGACTCTCACCAGCCATCAAACTGTAGCACCTTGCTCTTAGACTTCCCTGGCTCTAGAACCATGAGAAACAAATTTCTGTTGTTTATGAACCATCCCAACTATGGTATTTTTGTTACAGTGGCCCAAATAGACTAAGACAGTGGGGAAGACTCAGTGTCATAATTTAAGTAGGGATATAGTTACAACCCAAAATCTGGGGACAAAATCCAGTAGTTCCCTCAATGGCCAGCCTCCATGGCCCAGCCTCCCCGCCTCTCAAAATCTGAGTGAGTGTGGGTCACCGAGAACCTCCCATGGGATGTGCACCATTTGGAAGAGCCACCCCATAGCCCAGACCCCACAAAGCTCCAGTGGTTGGAAATGACCACGGATGAGGAGGCGGAAGGCAGGGAAGCCAAGGTCAACCTGCCTTGTCAACTTTCAACATGGCTGAGGTTTATCCCATGGTACCTCTGGAAGGAAAGATGGAGGAAAAAGACCGCAAAGCAAATGGGAGAATGAGAGAGAAAGGAGGAACAACAGTGTATAGCAGTAGCTGTGAGGGCCACCCAGCCTCAGTTAGGCAGGCTCTCTGGTCTGGAGACACCGTTTCTCTCTCCATCCCCTTCTTCTCCTTGACCCAGCCTCTAATTCTACCTTGCTACTTTAAAAACATGGTGGAAGTCTAGCCACTCAGCATTATGTTTTCTGGGAGTGGTTTTCAGTGTGTATACCCATCACCTGCAAGCTGTGCTACTGCAAACAGGCTCTTCTGATCTTTATAGTCGGGCACGGGTGCGCTTAGCATGTCTGTGCTGAGTTTTAGTGGGCACCGCATAGCACAGATAAATGAAAGATAAAGGGGATGATTTTTTTTTTTTTTTAAGGAACACATATCCCCGTAGAAATATTAAACGTATGAGGTCAAATTTTTTAGTGTTGATTTTTCTCAAATGTACACTGCTTTTAGCTGGAAAATGTGCATTTTATGTACTGTTACCCAATTGGATGAAAAGCTGCTAAATCAATCATAAGGTGAATGACCGGTTTGACGAAATTACAGAAGATGTGTAGTTGATCAGATGGGAAATTGTTCAAGTTCATAATTGAAGCTTGACTTCCACTTCTGAGCAGGTGATCTCCTTCCTGGCAGTGAAGGGGGTCCCCACGCCTCCCCGACGTGAGGTACAGAGCTTACCCTGAGATGTGCTGCTTTCATCAGAGTTGATTTAGAGAGAGGTTTGGTGAAACCCGAGGAAGGGGTTTATCTTGGAGGCTCCTGCTCTTGTTTGAACAGCCTGCAGGGATTAACTTGTGGTTGGGTCTGAGCCAGAGAGATAAATGACACAGCCCTTGTGTGCTCACATTCAGAGGAAGCTCTTGCCAAAATGGGACAAGGAAGGATTGTGTTAAAGAGAGTTCAGGACATCTTAATACAGCAGCATGATCCAGTCTTCTCTGGACTTCATGGGGAGTGCTGAGCAGAGCCTCAGGGGACCACAGCACATCCTGAGGGTTTAGTATGCAAGTGACATCGACCAGGGGAAGCCATGCCACTTGGGAACAATGCTGGGTGGGCCCCCCCTCTTTTTTTAACACAGATTTTCTTTAACAACCTCATGAACACAAAGGAAATAAATCCACAAAAGGAAGGGGGAAGCACTAAATTTTATTAATAAAGTGGTTCTCAAAATTCAGATCCTGAATTTTCTAAAGCAGGAAAGTTTAGATGAAGGTTGGGAATGTCTCACAAATGCACATATTGTTCTTCACACGCAATATAGCATTGCTCAACAGTAGCTGATTTCAGAGAACAGAATGAGTATAACGCCTTTTATGAGAAAAGTCATGAAAACACCTTTCAAAACAACTTGCATGCCCGTATAATCCCGGTGTTAACGGGACAGCCGTAGAGAGGCAGTTCGGAAAGCAGAGGGACTTTACCTTATGTAGGGGTTGGGTTCTAAAGGTAAAGTTTAAGGTGAAAATTAAACATTTTTTTTTTTTAAGATTTTATTTATTTATTTGAGACAGAGAGAATGAGAGAGAGAGAGCACATGAGAGGGGAGAGGGTCAGAGGGAGAAGCAGGCTCCTTGCTGAGCAGGGAGCCCGATGCGGGACTCGATCCAGGGACTCCAGGATCATGACCTGAGCCGAAGGCAGTCGCTTAACCAACTGAGCCACCCAGGCGCCCGAAAATTAAACATTTTTAAAATTTCCCTTGGACATCTCTTAAATTGCCCATAAAATGCAGTATACAAGGTTGTATATATATATATATGGGTTGTATATATGTGTATATATATATGAGTCTTTTCACTAATTTGAGTGTGTATGAGTGTACAATATACAACACTTAATGGAATAATATATAATAATAATAATATAATTCATAATGAAGTATAATTTTCCAGGATTGTGTAAACAGTCACATAGAGCACCGCTAGTTGCGTGTCTGGAAGCTGTGAGTATCACCTCGGGCTCCCCGCCCAGCCCCACTCCGCTCCACTCCCTCCACACAGACTAGCTGCTTTCCCCCTCCCTGCCTGTGTTCTCCCGGAGTCTGGCCCCACCAGCCCCAGTTCCGGCTGTTCCAGCCTGGAGCAGATACTTAGGCTGTTGTCTACCCCTCCCAGCCCCCCAAGCTGAGAGGGAGTGGAGGTGGGGACGCCGCCAAAGGGCGAGCTACTTGCTCTGTCCAGGAGTCCAGCAACACGTTTCTGGGCCCCACGGGGCCAAATGCGACTCTGTGGGGTCAGTCTTGTCCCTCCGTACCCCCTCCCACCGTGCCATGGACAGCAGTATGATGACAGCATTGTATTTTTCATTTTCAGGGACTTTTCCCCTGTTTTCTTTGGTGGAAGGCAGTTGACAAAAAGACGTGCACAGTGCAAATGGTACAGTCGAGAAACCCCCAAGGCCTGGAATCACATGAAGGCTGACAAACCCTGTCTCAAAACATTCGGCAGCTGTGTTGGGACCGGGGACCGAGGCCACTCGCCTTTATGGCTCTGGATCTCCACACCTGTCACGGAGAACAACCCAAACAGGAGTTCCACCCACATTATCTTCTGATATTTAAACAAAACGAATCCATTTTCACAATCCCTTAAAACTAACTCTCTGTTAAAAGCTTAATAGGATTCTGAGGTGGTGACAGGGCCTTCCTGAGGTTATCTGTAAAATCAAAAATAAAGCTTAGCCTTCCCATTTTTTTTCTTTTCCATTTTGGTCAGAGGGGTCACCATCCAACTCACATATTCATAACATGGCCTGTGATAAGGAGAGACTGCTCACTTATCTCTGAGGTGGATGACAGGAAGAGTATCGGGAAGAAGATACCATGATCCCTCAACTGCACGGCCCGTGAGATGAAAATTACCCTTTAATCCACGGCCTAGCAGGTTCTGCCTTCCCTTAAACCTGAATCCCCATTTTATTATAGATGTGAGCCAGTTATATATGACTCACTGGGAAAGTGCATTTTATGATCTTGTCGGAAGAAATGGTTTCACTGGGATCATTTTAAGCCAATAATTTTATACCTACCTCCTCCTAAATATCTAGGACATTAACTTATTAAGCACTTTGGTGTCAAGCCTAATGCATTTTAAATACTTAAAACAAATACCAGGAAACTATGGGGATTGGAGAATAGATTTTCTGTTGGCATTTAGTGCCTGTACATACGAGGGGGACGGTCTCCGCAGATGTGCCGGGAAGGGGCTCCATTCTCTGCCTCCTCCACATGTGGAGCTCTCATTTTGTTCCACGGGAGGCAGAATGTGCATGTGGGACTTAAGTCAGGCTGGTTATTTCAGAACCAGGCTCGTGTCTATTTGACTGATGAGGCCCTGGCGCCCAGCCAGCGGGACAACGTGGAAACCTTGTCCCCTCCACACAGCTCTGCCGGCTGGTCCTGGGAGGTCCAGGCTGGGGTTGGTGAGTCTGAGTGTGTGTGTGTGAAGGCAGTTGTGGATCACTAATAACCCTTTCTTTGCCAAACCCACTGATCTTTTCCAGCCCTTTTGGCAGTCTACTCCTGCTGACCACTTTGGAAACATTATACTTTCCATTTGCTTCCAAAGCTTCTACCCTTCTGGAGTCCTGCTCCTTCTCCCACTGTTAACCTTTGCTGGCTCCTCCTCTGCCCATCTTTCTAAGGTTTTGTTCCTTGGAATTCAGTCCCCAGCCACCTTTTCTTCTCATGCTACATGGCCAGTGTGTTAGGTAGAGTAATGACCTTCAAGATGTTCACGCCCTAATCCCCAGAACCGGTGAATATGGGATGTTCCCGGCCAAAGGGACTTTGCAGATGTGACTACGATTAAAGATCTTGAGATGGGGAGAGCATCCTGGATTAAAAAGGAGGCCCCAAGCTAATCACAAGAGTTTTGAAAAGCAGAGTGACTGCCGGCTTTGAGGAGGGAGGAAGGGGGCCAGCAGCTGGGGAATGTGGGCAACCTCTAGGAGCTGAGAACCACTCCTGGCTGACAGCCAGCAAGGAAGTGGGGACCTGAGTCCCAGGGATCTGGATTCTACGGACAACCTTGATTTCATCCTGTGAGGCCCTGAGCCGGGACCCAGCTGAGCCATGCTGTGCTAGACTTTCTGGCTACAGAACTGTGAGATAATACATCTTGTGTTGCTTTCAGCTGCTAACTTTGTAGCGATTTGTTGTAGCAGCCGTGGGAAAGGAGTACATCCATCCTGAATGGTCTTACCTACTCTCAGAGCTTTAGCACCACACAAAGGACAGCCGATCCCTGTTCTCCACCTTGCTGAATTCCTTCCCCTCACGACCACCTTCATTTGGGTAACTCTACTTGGGTATCTCAAAGACATGTCTAACCCTACCTGTTAGAGAGTGAACTAATTTTCTTCCCTCCCAAATCTTTCTTTTCTTTGTCCGGGGTTCTTCATTGCCAATCTACCACCCCAAAGACCTGGCATTAGGCTGGATTCTTTCTGTTTTACTGCTTCTGTGGTCTCACCTCCATTGCCTTGTTGAACTGTCTCACGGAGGGCTCCCCTATCACCCTGTTTAAGATGGCAGCCCTCCATGATACACACATTGTCTTTTTTTTTTTTTTTTATATTTATTTATGGGCGCCCGGGTGGCTCAGTCGTTAAGTGTCTGCCTTCAGCTCAGGTCATGATCCCGGGGTCCTGGGATCGAGCCCCAGATCGGGCTCCCCCTCCCGCTCCCGCTGCTTGTGTTCCCTCTCTCGCTGTGTCTCTCTCTGTCAAATAAATAAATAAATAAAACCTTAAGGAAAAGATTTATTTATTTACTTATTTAAGAGACAGAGAGAGAAAATGAGTGTTTTCATGGACAAGGAACCTGCCAAGTCATGCTCCTCTGTAGAACCCTTAATGGCTCCCCTTTGTAGGATGAAGCCCATATTCCCACAGGGACTTATGAGGCCCTTCCTGACACGTCTCTGCTTCCTCTCTCCACCCTCCTTTCTTGCCACACCCCTCACCCCCTCCCTCCTTCCTCACTCATGACTCTTCAGCCAGCCTGAACATTCAGTTTCCCCAATGAGCCCTTTCTCCCTTTACTTCCAAGCCGGCACAGTGGGTCCTCATCCCTGGTCTCTCTGCCTTGCTGCCTGTCCTGTTCCTTGCACAGTGCTTGGTTTTCAGCTTAGCTGTTCTCCTCTCCCATGACACCTCCCCCACCTCTACCCAACTCCACCGTGGGAAGCGCCTGTGCTCACTAGTTCTGTCTTGGCCTCTCTCCTCTCCCTCCGTGTGTGGTAAAGACCTCTTTACCCCTGCTATTCCCTCACTAGTTCTTGAGGTTCTTGAGGCCATGGGCTGGAACATGCAATCTACTTTAGCACCTAGTCCACACCAGCTGGTACCTCGCAGGGGCTCCATGCATACCCACCAAACCCGTGAATTGGCTTCCTGGGGCTTGGTGTGCCCAGGCCAGGCGATCTCACCAGCCAAAGGGGCACTTGTTCTGCCAGTATTGATTTGCAGGCACAATTATATGTGTAAATGCATTTTCACTGTTCTGCTTTAGGACCCAATTTTTGAAAATTAGATTTTAAATGTCCCATCCTCCTCACTTACATCTCATGCTTCTAGACATTTAGCGCATAATTTAAAATGAAAGGCATAGAAAATTGGACTCATTTAGTTTACTCTACTTGAAATCCATGTTAGGCTATTTTTAAATTCTCATGGATCTTGTGCTCTTTAGGGTGTGTTTGAGGGGGAAGGAGGGAGGGAGGGTGGGAGGGAGGGAAAGAGGGAGGGAGGAAAGAAGGAAGGAAGATGTTTGTTGTAAGCTGTTAGGATGCCCCATGTTATTATTATACTTTGTTTTAATACACTCAGTTTTCACATTAGCATTACCCCAAATACAATTTCCAGAGTCAAAGACAGAAAATGAGATTTAGCCTCAACATTTGGTGCATTACGTTCCCAATTGCAATGAGGGGCCAGCTTGCACTGTGAGTCACAGTGGGGAGTTTCAACATTCTTTCGTCTGCTTTCCAGCCAACATGTTCCCCTGTCTCTGCCATGCCCAGTGCAGACAGCAGGTGGGAGCCGATTAAGATGCTGGCCTTAGCAGTGGGTGCAGACCCCCTGACTTACATACCCTGCTCACCTAGGCACCCATGAGAACAAGTGGGCTTAGGCATTCCCTTCACCCACAGTCCCGAGTTCCCATTCTCATGTTCGGAGTTGGCACAAAACCTTCTGCTCTCACATGTATTCCTATATCAAGCTGCTCTGTACCCCTAGGGTGTGAGTTGGAGATGCCTTGCAGCGGGGTGGTGCTGAGTGTTCCCACTGAAGTTGAGCCTCTGAGGCACCAGTGACCCCTTATGCCTCCTAACGCATGGCCCACAGCGGGCCCTCATTTTCCCCAGGGATGCCAGGATGCCCACCACCTGTGCTCATAGTCAGGATGTTTCCCCATGTGCCATTCTCTGCTTTCTGAAGCAGTAGTGAGACTCAGCAGCAATGCCAGGAATGTGAAATCAGACACACATTGTAACAGAGCTAACAGATAATCTGACAGACGCATAGGGGAACGCACCGTGGGGGTGCTGTTCTCCTGAAACTTGAAATCTAATGGGAGGGACAGAAAAATAAAAACAGAAAAAAACACCACCACCATCACCAGGTATATGAACCCATAAATAAAATAAGTACTAGATGTTGTAAGGCCTGTGAAAGCAACAATCAAGGATCGGAGCGAAAGTAATTGGGCTGGGAAGCACCCTCTAAGGAGTTAACATTTAAGCTGAAGCCGAGGGATAAGAAAACCAGCTCTGCCCAGGGAGCAGGGAGGGGAAAGAGCCTGGTGTGGAGAGGATGAGGCCAGGCCAGGGGGCCAGGGGCTGAGGTGTGGATGGGGAGACGGGGGACTGACCATGCAGACCTGCAGGGTTCGTGGGGAAGTTTAGATTTGGTTCCAGGGCAAAGGGAAGCCAGCACAGGGTGGTACGCAAGGTTTTGTGGCCTTTCTGTCATGAGAAGGGCCATCGTAGAAAGGTGGGGTATCTCAGGCTGCTTGCCTGCTGGGGGCCCCAGCTGAGTAGCCCTGGCGAAGACAATACAAATAATTTCCACAGAATTCCACAGCCAGCCTTCTCTGCTAAGGGGAAATAGAAAACACAATGGCCAGATGTGCCAAGCCTCTGTTCAGGGCACCATGTCAGACCCTCAGAAGCGCAGCCGGGCTGGGCGCTCTTGGCCCTACCACCCTCGTGATGAGCGCCCAACCTGGCCTGCGTCCCCGATGCCTCTCCCTGCAAGGGGCCGCCCGGGAGCCTCCTACCACACGTTGTTGTCCGGGCTGTGGAAGATCAAGGATTCTGTTCCTTGGAGGCTGTTTTGATAAGGCTGAAATTCAGCTCTTTCATAATGTCGTGTTCATTGCTGATAAGGCTTGTCTCTTTCTTTTCCCTTGTCCATTATAGAATTAATGGCCTGTGTGGGTGAGAGCGGGTGCATCACTAATACCTGTGGGGCTGGGGCAGAAATAAAGCACGAGGCACATATACTGAGAGTCATAAATCCATCCGGTCAATGGCTGAATGTAGCATGTTCTATTGTCCTAAGTTGGGGTGTTCAAGTATAGGTTTTATTATTACTCAGGTATGGCAAGGCCAACAGATCAGGAGATGACTGCCCTTGAAAATAGAGTTTGTAGCTCACAGGTCCCAAGGGGAGGGACATGCCACACCATGGGGGAGCGAGAGAGAGAGAGAGCACATGAGAGGGGGAAGGGTCAGAGGGAGAAGCAGACTCCCTGCCGAGCAGGGAGCCCAATGCGGGACTCGATCCCGGGACTCCACGATCATGACCTGAGCCGAAGGCAGTCGCTTAACCGCCTGAGCCACCCAGGCGCCCCGGCAAATGCAACTTCTTAATGGTTAGAGACGAGGTATGGATTTAGAATCCTTGGATCCCTCGGATTATGCGCCGGGACCTTCTGCAGGGCAGTTGGCCACGGCCCCCTAGCCCCCCTCCAAGGGCCGCCCCCCTTCTTTGCCATCTCTGTCATGCCTTACCGTAAGTGCTGCACATACAAGCCTACGGACACCCTAGCTTGCGTGTCCAACCTCTGTCCACCCCTTTGTGCTGAGGCTTGAATCATTCAGGTTTTATATTGTGCGGTCTTTCCCACCCGGCATGGGTTTGTCCCGAGGAAGCAGGTGTGCAAGCTATTCATATTTTTTTCTCTGTTAGCTTTTTCAACACGCTGGCTCGATGGCCCGTGCCTGCGTGGGCCATGTGTGGAAGGAGAAGGAGGCACACTGTTTGCATTTGGCCTCTCTGAGGACTTGGTCCACAAGCAGCAGGTGCCCGGTCATGTGTGGCCTAGCCGTGGGGCCACGTGGGGGTGACAGCAAGTGCCTGGATGTGAGCACTGCGTGCGTGTGTGTGTGTGTGTATGTGTGTTGGGGGATTGTCACTAGGAGGAAGGAACCTCATAGCCGGCTAACCTCATACTTCTGTGAAATTGTTCCCAAATGGAAAATCGTTCCCATCTGACTAGGTGCCTCAGTGTGACCCATCTGGCCTTTCCCCCCACTTCTGTATAAGGGTGGAGAAAATACATCAATGAGAAAACTGCAGGTAGGATCTTAGATTTTCAATTCACAGGTATTTTGTCTTCTTGGGGTGTCTTATTGCTACGCCTGCATCTACTTGCCCCTTCCGGCACCCAGTGGGCAGAGGCTGGGGATGCTGAGAGCTGGATCCTCCGGGCTGAGTGTGCTGTTCTCCTGCCTTGGAGGGGGTCCGGTCCACTGCTTGGGAAAGGCATGCCCTTCGTTCAGGGCCTTGAATAGAACCAGACCCCATGTTGTTCACCCCAAGCAGAGGGATCACTTGGCAGCGGTAGCTGCTAGCTGGCCTTCATGTAGGAAAAAAAAAAAGCCAGTTCACTTTCAGACACTGTCACAGCCCGCAAGAGCTTGGGCTAGTCTGTGTAGTCCCCACATATCCCAGGGTCATCGGGGACTGGCACTGTTCAAGAGCCCACCAAGTAGCATGCGGAGCACGGATGAGCAGGAGGTTGGCGCCTCTGTGTTGCAGGAAGCGTGGTTGAGGACTTGGTGTTTAAAGATGGGAGTTTTGCAACCTTCTGTCTTTATTTCATTCCCCACCTTACCTCCCCTTCTGGTCTTCTGTGTGCTTTGTTTTGTTTGTAATAGAAACTGAAGCGTGTCCACAGATTCATTTCCGTCTCGGGTCCCAGGTCCTTTGTTCCGGGGAGCCCACGTGGCCCTGCCTGTCCCCTCAGCCTCGGTTGCATTTGTGTCTCTCCTGCACTGTCCAGCGAGTCATTCTTTGATGACCTCAGGCACTTGGCACCCTGATCATCTGTTCTGATTTCCGGCTCCTTATCAGATTGTCAATCCCCTGAGAACAGAAACTGTGTGGTCCCCATTGTGGCTTCCCCGGGGGCTGGCCTATAGCTGGTATCGAAAAACATACTGGGCCCCTTCCCTGAGCCCACGACTGGGCTAGGCGCAAAGGGTTCAAAGAAGGTAGAACTTGAGCAGGGAGGATCAGCCATGTCCTACATGAACTTGATGGCTATAGGAAGGTCTGAAAGGTCTGCAGAAGCCCGGAGGAAGTGAGAGCACCGTGGGAAGAGGGGGAGCGCAGGGCAAGAAAGCGGGGTCTTGTAGCCCAGACAGCATCTTGGTGGGTAGGAAGGCAGAAAACATCTGAGGAGGGTATTCCAGGCAGAGGAAACAGAGCAGAGGTATGAGTCTCAAGAGTCAGAAGAGGCCCTGTGTTGGCTCAAGTCACCACAGGGGAGGTGGGGGTGGGAGGGCAGCGGGCTGCTGGGCCCAGGGGCTCGGAAGCTGCCCTTCTCTGTGAAGCTGTGTCGGCTTCGTGCTCGCACTATGACTGAACTGTGGCTGTAGGCAGCTCCCAGCCATTCGTCAGCATTGGCACTGGAGAGGGAAGGTCCTCTTCAGTTCATGCACGTTTGAAAACTCTGGAACGAGGAGCCAGCTGGTTCGTATGAATGTCTCCTCTATCCGGGAAAGACTCTGCCAAGAAGACAGTGGGTGCTAGGCTGTGCTGGCGGGGGGCTGGGTTGAGGACGATTAGCACCTCCAAAGGGAACGGTGTTGGGCAGATATTCCCTCTGCTGGAGGTGGTGAACATGGGTTGATATCTTGTAGGACTGAGAAGCAGAGCAGTTGGTGATGTTAAAATCTTTCGCCCTGCCAAAATCTGCTGGGTGCAAGAAGCAGGCTATAACTGGGCTGCCTGCTTAGTTACTTCCTAAGACAGCTCAGAGGGGCACATCCAACATGGAGACCCCATGTAGTTGGGGATCTGATTAGCTTCAGATGGTTGCCCTTCCTGCCCTGGAGGACATTCGGAGTTGTCCTGCCGCGCTCCAGGATCTCTCCTCCAAGGGCAGTAACTCGGGTCAGACTTCGGGTGCTCTTGTGTCCAATAGAGAGATGCCAGTTTCGAACCTTTATCAGTGAAGGGAAAAGTAAATTCTTTCCTTCTGTGAAATATACAGTGCCTTCAGTGAAATTCGTCAGTTACGTTTCATGACAATTGGGCAGCAGGATTATGTATTTGAGAATACATAGACTTTGCCATAAAACTAAACTGGGTCTGAATTTATTTACCCCTTGAATAAACTCCCCTCAGCCTCAGTCTCCTTATCCTCAAAAGGGATTTAGGGAGTTATTGTAAATGAGATAATGCACCCACATGGATGCATCATGCTGACACCTCGTGAGCTCACTTTCTTTAGCTTAAGAAGATCAAATGAGGATTTGGGCTTTTTTTTTTTTTTAAACACATATTGTTTAAGAAAATAGTATTCCATTTTAAAAACCAAGCCCCACATTCCATTCCTTGTTCTGTTAAAAAGAAGAGAAGTAAATCATGTGTGTGTGCCTGTGTGTGTGGTGTGTGCATATTTGAGGGGAGTAAGGAGAAAGAAGTAAAGAATAAAAGTATATATTCTCAAATGTATACTACTAAGCAATGTAAAAAAATAGACATTTTAAGCAATTTTTAAAATATTGTAAATGGATCTCCAGGTCACAACTCTTTCAGTTATTTTTTAAAAAGATTTATTTATTTATTTGAGAGAGAGAAAGAGAGAGAGAGAGAGAGAGAGCGGATGCGCATGCGTGTGAGCAGGGGGAGGGACAGAGAGAGAGGGAGACAAGCAGACTTCTCGCTGAGCAGGCAGCTGATGCTGGGCTCGATCTCACAACCCTGAGACCATGACCTGAGCTGAGACCAGGACCTGAGCCCAAAGCAAGAGTCCGATGCTCAACCGACTGAGCCACCTAGGCGCCCCTCAAGTGTTTCAGTTACATGTGCTGGAAAGCAAGAAGGCAAACCTGAGCCCGCTGCTGTCTGCAGGGAGAGCTGGGGAGAGGGAGCTTGCCTTTCCATTTGGTGGAAACATTTGGCTGGCGAGGACTGTGTGTCAGGGCTGTGGTGTGAGGCTGCTCGGGACTGATAGCGTTAGCTTTTTTTCTGACCTGCTTTCCATACCACACATACTTGGTTTTTCTTCTTGTCATTGAATTGTGCTGATTTATTAGGCTGTGTGCTTCAAGGGCACTGGGAGATTGCATGTAGGAGCAGGTCTGGACTAGGAAAGTGAGAATTACTGTATCAGATGATACCCAATTAACTCATGACAAGCACAGCAGGTGAAATTGGAACTTAGGCTTTATCTTTTATGGACTGGAATCACTTACTATACATGAAGCATTTTTAAACCTAGTGGGGCTTACCTACTCATTTCTAAAATCCTTCCTTCCCACCTGCCCACCATCTCTTCCCATCCAAGCAGGTGTGGCTTCTACAGACATGAGTATCAAGACGGACAAGTCCCTGAGATGCGCTCTGGGTTCAAGGGCAGTAGGGCGGGGCTCCCTGAGGCAGCCACGAGGCACCTCGTGGGACGGTCATTGCCGTACACCAGCACGCGGGGCAAAGCAGCAAGTGAGGCATAAACGTAGTTCAGAATAATTAGTTTTACTTTCTTTGTGGGCAATGGAGTCATGATGATGCTCCAGTTCTGAAAAAGCCTTTCCACCCTCTGACCTCCGGGTGCCTCTGCCAGTGTGAGGTTATTGTAACACAGCATTCTCACGCAGATCCCCCAAAGGAGAACATCTGGACGTCCGGTTCCAGGTGTAGTTGTGACCCTGGTGGATGTCCTGCAGGCACCCTGCCTTCCTGTGGTGTGGGATCCTGCCCCACATCGACTAATCTTAATGCAAGTTGAGGGGGAAAAATGATTCCGAAATTATTGAGAGGGTAAAATAATATGACATTAAATGCCCGATATTTGAAAACACAAATCTTATTTTATGTGCAACTGCTGTTTCGGATTACCCATGCCTCCTCCGGCTTCAGCCAGCATGGAAAATCCTTTAAGAGTGCTACACCATTCACTTCCTCAGGAAGTCCACTTTTAACCCCCTCGAGCTGGGCGGAATCTCTTCTGCGACGCTCCCAGAATGGACTGCAGCTTTAAGTTTCAATCACTGAACTCAGCTCGTTGCTTTTATTCATCATGCATTTATGTGACCGTTTTCTGTCACCAAACCTGGTGTTTTCCAGGCTAAGGGCAGCATCTGATTCATGTCTGCAGCCGCAGGGCCCAACGCACAGCTGGGCACACGGTACGTGTTACGAAACACAAGATGGATATAAGAATGAGAGTCAGGCACATCCCTAAAAAGAAGCCTGCTCTTTGGTACCGTTTATTAATTCTGTCAGATCTGTATCTGGCCATTTTTCTCTTCTCTGCAAATCTCTTATCGGCATCAGAGGAAAGGAGAGAGAGAAATTACCAACACCACGCTGAATGATGACCTGCCAATGACAAGTGAAGCCATGGTTAATTTAGTGATGGTGTGTTTATTTGGTTCCAACCCTAGGGAATTGACAATGACCAGTCTAAAGCCCAGGAAGGATTGTCTCCAGCTTAACTCAGGAACCCCGCTTGAGATTCTATTTAAATGACCACCACGCATAGTGGTAACAGAAAATGCTGTAAACAAACAAATATATACATGCAAATAAAAATCTGTTTGTAAAACCACACGATGTCTTATTATTAGGAGTGAACCAACATGAGTAGGAGCCTCAGAGAATTATTAATCATTTTCTCATGCAACCTCAGAGAATTATTAATCATTTTCTCATGACAAGATCACTCTGGTATCAGTAGGGACTCGTGGCTGGTGTATAGTCCAGTTGGTTTCTCATGAAACCAACTGGACTATACCCTTTACATACACACACACACACACACACACACATACACACATTACACAATGGTAATTTATTTTAGGCAAATATGTTAGCAGCATTCTTCCCTACAATTTATATACAATCAGGTTTCCATTGGTTAATGGCTGTTCTTTGCAATTGTCCATGCTCTTTGCAACTCTGACTTTTTACAGAAGTCTTTGGTCTCTCCTTAATTTACTCTTTCTGTGAATACCAGCTTCATTTTGTTGGTGGCTAAAATTTCACATGCATTTATTCAATGTGCATTTTCTGAGCCCCTGTGTTATTTAAAATGGGAGTCATGGGTTCCAAAACAATGGCCTCTGGGATGATCCCTCACTGACTGTGTGACTTTGGTCCTTGCTGCCCCTCTGTGGCATCCAGATAAAATGAGGATAATAGTAGAGCTGCTTCATGGACACTCTCATTGTTTAGCATTTAGAACAAGGTGTTTAGAACAGTACCTGACACACAGGAAGGGCTCAATGAAATGTCATTGATATCATTACCTCGGCATCATGTTTTCTGCGTAGTGAATTTCCAGTGTGACAAGATCACTCTGGTATCAGTAGGGACTCGTGGCTGGTGTTTCCCTCTTGCACTCTGGTGTACAAGTTGATTTGTGTAGCACTTCATATCATGGATTCCACCATCTTTTGAGGTCCTAGACAATACTAGTCCATCCCACATATCAAGACAAACAAGTTGCAAATCCATTTTTCTGCGTTGTTGACTTCCCTGGGCCTTTGTTAGCTCGGTGTTACTACTCCATCTCCATGCATGGTTTAATGACTCCAAGAAACAGGAATTCTTTCATTCACTCCAATAGAAGAATAATACTTTAGATGTTTGAAAATTTCTCAGAATTCTGCAATTTCTCCTTTGTCTTTCACATCTTCCTTTCGGAGGATTTTACTAATGGGAGTTACTTGTATCGAAATTCATCCTTGAATAATGATCTTTGAAAGTTGATGACTTATTTTTGTAAAGTGAGGCCAAGCCTTATGTTACTAGAATTACTATGTCACTGGAAAGTTCCAAGAAAATGGCCAATGTTAGACAAAATTTGTGATTAATGCTAGACTGATGGGGTCCCTTTGGCTTCCATTGTCAAATTTGAGATGGTGTTGTACTGATCTCATGATGCGGTCATTGATGGAGGATGGTGGGGCTGAAGCTCTTCGTAGTCACTGCTTCATTCAATCTGATAAGGAGTCAGCCTGGGTGTTGCTCATTTCCTGTACTATTATCATGACAAGTATTGCTGTCCTTTTATGATGCAAACAAAGGATATAATGCACTAGAACCTAGTTAGACCTGTTTTCCACTTAACATTCTTTTACCTTCCTTGTTTACACTGAAAAGGATATTGCTGGGTAAATTGGTAGTGTTTTTTCATCAGACTCACGGGGGCATCTGTGGATTGAAGATTCATGGACAATGTTGCTGTGGGCTCCAGGGAGACATCAGTGTTAGAGTGTGGCCCCACAGCTCTCTCTGTGTCCCTTGAAGCCATGTCTCTTTTAGATTTATTATTTTTATTTAGTTTTTTATTTTTTAAAGATTTTATTTGTTTATTTGACACAGAGAGACACAGTGAGAGAGGGGAGTGGGAGAGGGAGAAGCAGGCTTCCCGCCGAGCAGGGAGCCCGATGCGGGGATCGATCCCAGGACCCTGGGATCATGACCCGAGCCAAAGGCAGACGCTTAAGGACTGAGCCACCCAGGCGCCCTTCTCTTTTAGATTTAAATAGTGCCTCATATAGGGCCTGGCATGAAGTAGGACCCGGGTTAAATTCCTGTAACATTGATTTGTGTTTGTAGCACGCACTCTGCTAAATGTTTTCACAGATTTACTGCATTTAATTATCAATCAGTTTTTGCTTAATTGGATTCATGAAATTAATTATATGAATTCCATTTTGATAATATTGCCCGACTCTGGATATAAGATTCCCTTAGCAAATGGAGAGGAGGGGAAGTGTTTCTGCACTTTCCTAGTTAGGAGGCCTGCTGACTTGGAGTATTTGGCTTCTTTCAGCACCATCCCTCGGTTCTTGGAAGCTTGCCTCAATAACCCTGCCGTTCTTTTGGCGTCCACTCTAAGACCAGGTTAGGAAAGGAAGGAAGCAGAGGGACGATGAAAAGGGAAGAAAAGATAAGTTCTGTTCTCAATACATCTTGGGCATTTCTTTTTTTTCTTTAGAGACGGGGAGGCGGGTGGTGGCAGAGGGAGAGGGAGAATTTTAAGCAGGCTCCATGCTCAGTGTGGAGCCTGGAGTGGGGCTCGATCTCATAACCCTGAGATCATGACCTGAGCTGAAATCAAGAGTCAGACAATCAACCAACCGAGCCACTCAGGCGTCCCAACTTGGGCATATATCATTTAGGAAGATAAAAACTTAAACTCCCTATCTATAGTCCTGGCCTCGTTGGAAGGTTGTGAGTCAACCTAGTTCATATGCGTGCCTGGCTGGGAGATGGGTCAGGATCCAGTGAAGGCAGGATTTCAGTGCATCATCCGTGTCAGATGGCAGCCTCCAGGCAGGCGGAAAAGCATGGGAAACTGCCCGGATGCCCTTGTGTGGGGCCAGCATGTCACTACCTGGAGCCTCGGACGCTTAGATGAGCCAAGTATGTAGTGATTTCTGAACAAAATCATTAATATGGAATATATCTGGATTACTTTTAAACATAAGGATATGGCTTTCTTGCCCTCAAGGAAGGTGCTGTGCATTTTTGTCCTTTGGATGAAAGATAACATCACAATAGACTCGTAGTGACATACGATCACTACAGGCTTCTTAAGTTACTCTCACTCCCTGAGTGATATCATCTAGTCTCGTCGTTCCACACACCAGTATCTTCCAACTGTCCATCTGCATGCCAGACCTTTTCTTGACTCACATATCCAACTTTGTTCTTGACATCCCCACCGGATGGCTCATAAACTCCAAGTTATCAGATCCAAACTTGGACTCTTTTTAAGCTTCTCAACTGCTTTTATTTTTTCCAGCTTATGGAGGTATGATTGACAAATAAAATTGTGAGGTATTTAAAGTATACAACGTTGATGATTTGATACATGTGTGCATTGTGAAAGAACCACCTCCTTGTCCATCCAGTTAATTAACACAGCCATCACCACATATATTTGCCCTTTTTTTTTTTTTTTTTTTGGTGAGAACATTTAAGTTCTACTCTCTTAGCAAATTCCAGTCTAAGATGGAACTCTCGCTCGTCTCCCCAAACTGGTTTCACCTGCATTCTTCCCATCTCCGTTGATGGCAACTCTATTTTCCAGTGGCTCAGGGCAAAAACCCTGTAGTCATTCTTGATGGGTCTCTTTTTCATACACCTGAATTCAATCCATCGGGAACTCCTGATGTCTCTATCTTTAAAATATATCTAAAATCTGCCTCTTATCACCCACTCCTGTGTCACCATGGTCTCAGTCCCCACTACCTCATCCTGGATTTTTGCTCTAACCTTCCTGTTTCTCTCTACTTATCCCATGTCTTCCTAGAGTCTATTCTCAACATAGCAGCCATGAGCCAATTTGTCGCCTTTTTTTCTCCTGTTTTCCCTTCTCTTTCAGAGCGCTCAAAATCCTGACATGGCTTTCTAGTAACTACAGCTATATAACAAATCATTCCCAAACCCAATGACTTACAGCCATTTATTGTGTGCACAAATTCTGTGAGTCAGGCATTTAGACCCAGAGCAACAGAGGTGGCTTGTCTGTTTCATGATGTCTGGGTCCCTCAGACTCTATGGTTCAAATCCTCTGAAAGCTTGCTCACTCCCATATCTGGCTGTTGGCTGAGAGCTTCACCTGGGCCTTTAGCCAGAACACTTACGCATGACTTCTCTGTGTGGCTTGGGCTTCCTTACAACGTGGAGGCTGGGTTCCCAGTAGAAAGAGCCAGGCAGAAGCTGGACCCTAGCCTCAGAGGCTAAAGAGCATCCTTCCTGTCATTCTCTATTAGTTGTAATGTCATAGCCTATTTAGATTGAAGAGGAGGGAAATAGATTTCACTGCTTGATGGAAAATGGCCAAGTTCTGGAATAGTGTGTGGGACCCAGAATATTACTGTGGCCATGTTTTGGAAATACAGTTTGCCACAGTGGCCTGCATGATTGGAGCTGGGCTATTTCTCTGCCTTCATCTCTTTCCCCAGAGAACATCTGCTCCAGATGTTGCTGGAGTGGTCAGGTGTGCTCCTGCCCTAGGACCTTTAGACTGGTTGGTCCTTCCACCTGCTCTGCTCTTCCCAGGATGGCTGCTCATGTGCTCCCCCCACCCTCTTCATGCTTCTACTCAAATATCACCTTCCCAATGATGCCTGACCACTCTACAGCCCCATTCTGATCCCCTTCTCTTGCTTTGTAGTACTTACAACCTTCTAGTACTCTATGGAACTCTTAAGTTTATTCTTTATTACCTGTCCCTACCAGAATGAAGCATGACATAGGCAGGAATCTTTTTTTCTTTGTTTTTTTAAATTTTATTTTATTATGTTATGTTAGTCATCATACATTACATCATGAGTTTTTGATGTAGTGTTCCATGATTCATTGTTTGCGTATAATACCTAGTGCTCCATGCAGAACGTGCCCTCTTTAATACCCATCACCAGGCTAACCCATCCCCCCACCCCCCTCTCCTCTAGAATGCTCAGTTTGTTTCTCAGAGTCTATAGTCTCTCATGGTTTGTCTCCCCTTCCAATTTCCCCCCCTTCATTTTCCCCTTCCTACTATCTTTTTTTTTTTAAACATATAATGTATTATTTGTTTCAGAGGTACAGGTCTGTGATTCAACAGTCTTACACAATTCACAGCGTTCAACCATAGCACATACCCTCCCCAATGTCCATCACCTAGCCACCCCATCCCTCCCAACCCCCACCACTCCAGCAACCCTCAGTTTGTTTCCTGAGATTAACAATTCCTCATATCAGTCAGATCATATCATACTTGTCTTTCTCTGATTGACTTATTTCACTTAGCATAATACCCTCTAGTTCCATCCACGTCGTTACAAATGGCAAGATTTCGGGGTTTTTTTGATGGCTGCATAATATTCCATTGTATATATATACCACTCTTCTTTATCCATTCATCTGTTGATGGACATCTTGGCTCTTTCCATAGTTTGGCTATTGTGGACGTTGCTGCTATAAACATTGGGGTGCACATACTCCTTCTGATCACTACATTTATCTTTGGGGTAAATACCCAGTAGTGCAATTGCTGGGTCGTATGGCAGCTCTATTTTCAACTTTTTGAGGAACCTCCATACTGTTTTCCAGAGTGGTTGCACCAGCTTGCATTCCCACCAACAGTGTAGGAGGGTTCCCCTTTCTCCGCATCCCCACCAACATCTGTCGTTTCCTGACTTGTTAATTTTAGCCATTCTGACTGGTGTGAGGTGGCATCTCATTGAGATTTTGATTTTGATTTTGATTTCCCTGATGCCAAGTGATTTTGAGCACTTTTTCATATGTCTGTTGGTCATTTGGGCAGGAATCTTTATTGCTTCTTTTCACGGGTTTATCCCAAGGGCTTAGAATGGCATGTGGCACATAAATATGTACAGGATGTGAAAGAGAGCACTTCCGGTTGAGACATTCTGAATTTCTAGTCCTTGTGCTGGATGAACCAGGGAACAGATCTCCTCTTCATGGAGCCATATGCCCACATCTTACTCCCCATGCTAGCGCAGTACCCAACGCACAGTAGGTGCTGAAAATAAATATTTAATTTATTTGGAGAAAAAAACTCAGCACAACTTCACTTGTAAATGAGGCTGGCATAAATCAATAAGATTAAGAGACCAACTTAAAGAGTTGCTTTCCCTGGGTACGTTTCTGTTTTTATCCATTATGCACTGATGAACCAGAACTTGTTTTAATTTCTGTATAAATCTTTACAAGGAATTTCAAGGTCCTTTTTCCAGTTCCAAATATACCCCTCTGTCTTTCACCCTAATACACACGTGGTGATAAAATAGGGTCCTGAGAGCCCCCTCGGCAGAGGCTCAGGGCAGAGAGGCAGCTTGGCTTCTGCTTTCCACACACCCCAACTTTAGAGTGTAAATGCATGAATTACCTTTGACAACACAGGTTGGGATAAAAACACTAATAAACTCCACGATAGTGATAATAATAGTCATGATAGAAATGGCGACGACATCACTCATTACAGCTACCATCTGACGGGGACTTCTCTGCTGCCGCCTGCTCTTCTGGGCACTTCATATTCCCATTTCTGCCAGTGATCACCTTGAGAGGGTGGATCAGGACTTGTCCAGAATGCACCAAATCTCTCTTTCTTTAATACAAAAATGTTTATTTCTATAGTAAAACAGCATGAGTTGTCCCTTTTATTCCCTCTATTTTAAAAAAGTGACAATGTCAAATCAACCTTTTTGATTTTTTAAAAAGATTTTATTTATTTATTCATGAGAGAGAGAGAGAGAGAGGCAGAGGGAGAAGCAGGCTCCCCTCGGATCCCGGGATCACAACCTGAGCCAAAGGCAGACACTTAACCCACTGAGCCACCCAGGCGCCCAACATTTTGATTTTTTTTAACGTATTAAGAGGACAGAAAAAAAATCAACATTTTCGTCACTTACAAAAGACCAAATCTCTTTTTATGAGTAAAGTGCCTCTTTGATCCATGGGGGCACAACAATCATCTATTCCTCCAGCATATGGTGATTACGAGGCTCTGAGTTTATCTCTAGAGGCCACTGACCTCTCAGCTTTGGAAGCTGAGCCGTTGATGGCAACTCAGCTCAAGTTCTGTCGGGATCAGGTTTCCATGTGTTTCTCAGCATTTCCAGCACCTGGCTCCAGGCGGCCACCCCAGTGGATTCGCGTGCTTTCCAAACCTAGGAGGTGATCATTACTGTCGGCCTGACTGCGATCCTTTGGTTTTGGGCTGTTAGTTGAGCACTTCTGGGTTTTGTTCAATCTTTGAGTACAATTGCCTCAACTTTGGATTTTTGTTTTGCAGAAATGGGTGTGAAGGAGAATGCTCTGAAGTACATGGAAATGCTTGAGGATAAGCTGCGTAGGTAAGGATAAGAATGTCTTCATTACAGACTCCACGGTGCACCCGGGTTCTTGACTGTGACAGAATTTAGTGAAAGCAAAGAGAAAGGCTCACCAATTTCTGTAATAAGTGAACAAAGAAAAACACACAAAAAGGAATCCTTTGAATTTTGTAACAGGATTCAAGCAGGTGCCATATAAACATCCCCCAGTCCTTTTCTCCTCTTTATAAAAGGTAAATAGGTGAAGATGTTTAAAAGTGTCTGGGGGAGATCACAAGTTAGTTTTCATGTTCCATAAGATGAATCTTCTTTGCCATGTTAAATTCCGAATTCGTGCCTTCGTCTGTTTTTTTCTTTTTAATGTCTGAAGTGGGTCTTATGGATTTTGACCCAGCTTATACATGTTTTGGAACAATATAAAAAAAATGCACATCTTAGGTTCTGTTTTGAATCCTGAATCAAAACCAGCATGGAAATTCACGGTTGCTATTTTTTTTTTAACCCAATTAGGAATTCAGATTTGAGAAACATTACGGATGTTGCAGCATGTCAAGATGTTTCTCATTTTTGTGGATGTGTGCTCATGAAAATAAATCCCAGCCACCAGGATCTGTTCCTAATTAAGGAAACAAGTATGAGAATGTAATGTGTACTTTCTTCCCTGGGAGTCATTTAGCTTTATGGACTGTTTTGCTACTCTTTTGGAATTGTTAAATAACTCTTTAAATAGGCTATGCCTTAAACCTTTGTGGGCTCAGATAACGCCATTGGCTAAAATGCTTGTCCTTTAAGAGATACTGAGAGATGCTGTTTTGCTGAGTTCTGCTCTGCGGGGCAGGGAAGGTACTATGGGATTTGTTCTAAAGCTTGCAAAGCTAGTTCTTCCAACCATTGACTGCTGTTTCCCCTGCCTCTGGCGCCCTAGACACAGGGAGGACCTGTGACAAAGGTGGTCAGTAGAGAGTGTGGGGTAAGGGCACGCAGGTATGAGCATCCTTGAAGGAAATGTCTCCCCTCCTTAGAAAGTAGGATACTCATCTGGATCAGGTGCTCTGCTCTGAGTGCATCCTCTCCTTCTCTTCTGTGTACTCAGGTAGGTTTCAGCATATCCCTGTTGACCGTATCCAGCTAACATTTTTAGCCGTAAGCACCGCACACACCATACACCACACCGCACCCACTGGGTTACTGGTCCGCAGCTCCGAGTGGAAGGAGCTTGGGCGTTGGTGGAGAGACACCCATTGAGAATGTGGCTCTACAGCTTATCCAACTGCCTAACCTCCAGTGAACATCCGCCGTCAGCCTCCCAGTGATAAAGCTGAAGGAGGGGTACCTGCCTTCTCGAGTCAGGGCGTGCATTTAAGTAAATAGCAGAGATAAAGCCCGCACTTAGTGGGCAGTCAGCAAACGTTCGTTCCCTTCGCTTCCTGCTGCTTCTGATCTTCACTCTCCTCTTCATCGGAACTGAGGGAGCAGTCGCGCCCAGGACTCATCCTTTTCCCTCCACACCAGGTCCTCCTGCTGTGTATCCAGCCCGGAGAACGGTCCATCACCCGGCTGGATGGGCCCTTGCACCTGGCCTGTGTGACACCTACATTCCCTCCCCGGGCCCTCGCCTCCCGCTCCGGGTCCCCCAGTCCTGCCATCCTGCCAGGCTGGCCTCTTGTATGCCCTCGAGGCCGCCCAAACTTCCCCTGCTCCTGTGGGTCTGTCTTCTCTCGCTGAACGACCGTAATAGCTGCTTTTTATGTTTTTCCGTCTCGTCACCCTTCCCACTCTACTTTCCAGGTGGTCTTGAGTGAGCACCTTAAAATACAAATTTGGTCATCCCCATCATCTTAAGGATAAAGCCCAAACATCTTACTGTGGCTCCTTGCATTTTCCATGTGGCCTCTGTGTGTCCTTCAGCGTCATCACCCTGCCACCGTCACCCCACCACCAGTACTCACTTGTACTGATTCTGTCATGTTTCCCAATGCCACTGTGTGCTTTTTCCTGTGGAGAAACTAATTGAGACCGGAAATGGTCAAGGGATGTTATCCAGGGAAGTACTTGGTTAAGCCGTGTGAAATTATTGATATTAGATCACGTTGATCTGGAAAGATGATGGTTTCCTATGGCTCAACCCAATATCTAGGGATTTGGAGTCCCCTTCAAGAGGGTCAGATGCTCTGGCCTGGGACTGGCCAGTGTCCTCCCTGTGGCACACTCACTGTCACCATTCCCCTTGCATGCACCCCAGTGGCCGCTCCCAGCTCCGCCCCCAGTGGCTCTACATCTGTCTACATCTTTTCATCCTTCATGCTTTAGCTGTCCCCTTCTTGAAGCCTTCCATGACTCCCCAAGACTGAGAAATGTGCTTGCCTTGAATTCTTTTCACTTTTAAAATGCTGAATGAGAGGTATTGCCGATCATGTCTGTCTTGTTCAGCGTGTATCCTCTGTGATTTGATGGTGCTGAACAGTGTAAGAGTATCCCACAAATAGTTGGTGAGTTAATGGTTGAGTGAATGCAGTTAACTTATAGCCACCCCCCACCCCCAGTCCCATCTTCCATCACCTTCTGCCTCCCTCTCTGCCCCTCCGGCCTTGTGGCTGCATGAGTCGCATATATTCGTCACTTAGGATCCGTCAACAGCCTCAGATGACCAGAGTGGCAGCTGACCCATCCTGCAGACTACTTCCTGAGCACCTTTTCCTTTGCTTGAAGCTTGAAGCTGTAAGAGATCTGGTGCAGATGTGTCTGAACTGTTGTGGTAGAAACACTGGGATAGGAGGGAAGGCAGTGGGTGGTAGGCAGAGTTGCAGACAGAGGCTAGGTGCACCTTCAGGTGTGTGCAGGGAGTTTTACTGCTGCCTTAGAGCAGGAGGCCAGACTGGATGCTGTGGGAAGTATGGGAATGGTCAGTCTCCCCCTCCTGAACTGTCCTCCCCACTGGGCCGAGGAGCGAGGGTTGCCTCCCAGTCCCAGTTCTTTCCACGAGAACCAACATCTTAAAACACAAGACCAGTTTTTCGCGCCTGGAACAGTTTGCATCATAGTGGTTGCTCATTTAATACTGCGGGATGTTGACCAAAGCAAGGCGAGATGCTGATGGAAATCTTTGTTGCTTATTTCCACTGTCTGCAGCCTCTCTTGGTCTTCCAGGGATTTCAAAAGGAAGTGGCTAAGAACTGAAAAGAATGTTCATTTCCCCCTTTGAATGCACGGAGGACACGATTTATGATCAGTGCTACAGCGAGATTTGGATGTGGCCAGTCACGATTTGGGGAACAAATCTAAATGACAAGAGTATCTTTGTTACTATCTCAGCACACACGGAGACAGATTGCTGGGCTCAACATTCCACTCCCCATCAAGAAAGTCAAGTGAAGTAGGAAGTTAGGAAGTATCTGATTCTGTCAGCATTTCGCAGGGGTACCTGCATGGGACAAAACAAAGCAGGCAAATATTAAATGGGGGCTTTTAGTCTATATTTAAACAAAGATTTGCCTTTTAACAGTCTGAGTTCTATAAAAAAAGAAGAAAAGAAATTCCCTTCTGAATTTGAATGCCTAAAAAAATTCACAAAGTTTTTTTCAAAACTTGTTTTGGTTTTATTTGCTATCAAACTATGTTAAAGCTACAAAAGAGTCGATGCTCTTAAATCAATTATGTTATTTTACATACTCAGGATACCTATTCAGTCAAGTGTAATTGTCAGTAGATAAATAGTAAAATCATGCATTTGTAAATTACACCTATAAACTCTATTTCATGTAACGTACATGAGAATAAATATAGACATATATATATAAATATACACGTATATGTACACATACACATATATAATCACACAAATTTGCAATTGAAAAATAAACATATTTCATGGTCATTCTATTTATTTTGAAAATTCTCTTTTAGTAACATTGCATTGACTGGAAGTCTATGAATCAGAAGGAGGTCATATTCTCTCCTTTAATAATAAACTTCCTATCAGGGAGTGACTGGGGAGAGAATATGGCTTACCATTTCTCTCTGTCGGCGAAAGGCAGAGACACCAACACGCTTCTGGCAAATACACCTTGTTTTCTAGAAGAAAATGAACTGATAACAAAAGTCATCTGAGTTCTAAGTTAGATACATGTATGTCCCTGTTTCCCCTTCTACAGACGAGAGCTACTACTTGGGGGTTTTTCCTTGCTCACCTGTGTCACGGATGTTCCTCCTTCCCTTCTCTTCTCTGGACAGGCAGGAGGGTGGCTGTCGCCTGAATCACATGGCCAGGCCACAGACCCAGACCCTTGCTGCTTTCCTCTCTGTTCCCACCACTACAGCCTCTGACTCAGGAGCCCTCCCTCCCTAGCCCCTGAGTGCACATTCATCCTCGTGGCTCAGCACAGTACGCCTTCTCTATAAAGCTTTGTGGCCTTCTGCTGCCTTCTTGGCATCCACAGTGGGAGCCACTTAGGACAATTTGTTGCAATGATTTCTGTCTGATTCTATTAGACTGTGAGGGCCTGGAGAATGGGTTCCATGCCTTACTTGCTTTGTCTTCCAAGTGGCTGGCATGCTGTTTGGCATGTGGTAAACATTCAGTAAAATTATATTTAGTGCAAGAATGAATGGCTAAATAGCAGTTGTATCTTGATACTTTATTTTCAACTATTAGATTCAAAAAGTTAAGGCAGCCTAAGGACATATAATGCCCCAGAATCCATTTGTCTTGCCATTAAATCTTAATGGTATATAACAGAATAGAACAACAACAACAACAAATCTACTCTTAAAGAGCTTTCCTCACTTATTCTTACTCCCTCAGATTTATTGTCTCCAGAGGTTAAGAGTTAAGGGTGATATTTTGGGCTGGCTAACTTTCCCTTACGGCCAAACCTTGCTTTAATTTCCTTTGTCTCCGTTACTACATCTTCTCTGTTAGCTGTCTTTCCCAAAGACTCAACAGAAATATTCAAAAGTTGTATAGACGGGTTGCATTTTTTTATTGACCATATGTTCTATCTTTAAGTGTTGTGCAGGAGAAATTCATTATTGTCCAATGGCAAACCCCTGTCCCTGGCTAGTGTACCCCAAGCCCTCTACCCTATGGCTAAGGAGTAGTGGTTCCATTTAACCTCGTGGAATCTCTCGTATGCATGACTAATGGGAAACTGTCTCTTTCTTCTAGGCTCTTCTGGTTCTATTGCTATTTTTTTTTTTCTGCAGTTGAATATGAAAACTTTGTCAGTACGGTTCACTGGATTATAGGTTACTTTTGTTTCCTTGTGCTCTTCTATGTTTCTTAAGTATCCCCCCTCCCCCCGCCCAGAGTATGTATCAGACTTTTATAATCAGAAAGCAGAAAAATCATTAAAATTCGTTTTGAATATAGAAATCGTTAGATACTTCTTAGAGGCCCTTCTTAGCTTTAGAAAAGACTATCAGACATATATCGGTTTTCTCTGAACTTTACTTTGAAATTTAGACTGACATCTTTCACAAGGTGATTTGCTTCTTTTTTTAAAAAATTAGTGATTAGTTTCTAATTATCTTGAAATTTCCATATGGTCGGCTTTACTAGGAAGTGGTGGCTGGGTGAACTCGCTCTGCTGATGAACAAAGGTGACCAGCAGGGGTGAGCAGAGAGGGAAATGTCCTGGTGGCTTCCTACCTGGACCCCCCGACTACCTCTCAGCTTGCCTGTGTGGATGGCTCTGGTTTCACGTCAGAAGTTGGTAGAAACTGAGTCAGACAGCTCCCTGGAGTTTGGAGTACCCATCTGGCAAAATGGTATTGACCTTCTGTGTAAGGCAGCATGCAGAAGACACTCTGAGGCGTGCCTCAGAGACCAAGGTCTGTTCCCTCACCCACAGCTCCCAGAGCCTGCCCGTCACGGCCAGAAGCAAGAGTGTATGACTGATTGCCCACGATCCAGTGAGGGTGGGAATCCCAGCTGCAGATACGCTCTCTGCGGGTACTTGTTTCTATTTGCTGCACACACGAGCGTCCACTTGGGTATGGGAAGGACATTTTAGAAATTGATTTTACGTTTTCATTTTACCCATTTAGGTTTTGTCCTTGAAAGTGGTCTTGTCCTTGAGCTATTTTGTATGTAGGTAGCGCTACGTGTATTCAAGTTTTGAAACATAATACAGTGCCTGCTCGTGATTGCATTACACCAAGTATCAGAGACGGTGCCAACTATAACATGCCTTTACTTATTTTCTAATAGTGAACCAGAGATCACACTTAGCATACGCCCACTCCATCCATCCACAGAGGCAAAAGGGAGTTAATTCTACAAGAAGAGGGGTCAGCACTCAGGCTTCACAGAGTCGATGAAAGCAGGGCGTGGAGACTGAAGAGGCAGGTTGGAACGTGCAGAGGAGCAAGAATCTAAAATGTGGTGGCAGCTAGTGGGGACTTGAGGCGAGAATTCATGAGCCTGATTCAGGTGCCTGGCCCTCGGCGGCAGAACAGCTAAAAGCCGAAGAGTCTGCTTATCCTAGGAGTGTATTCCAAACCCGACAGAGTGCTCTAGCCCTCACTGCAGGCGGGGCGACTGCCCGCCCTGAACAATGAATGGAATTCTTTGAGATCCCACATGGAATGCCCTTTATGCCAAATTACGCAAGGTAATTTTGAAGTTCCTGTGCACCTGGAACAATCCATTTTCAACCCATATTGAACTTATTTCAAAAGCTGTTGAGGGAAATGAGTGTAAGAAATGGCAGCCAGGAGATAAGCAACTGGCTGCCATGGGAACCCCGTCCCCCCTCTTGGTACAAAGAAAAGAAAGCAGACCCCACGTGGAAGCCGCCATTTGTTTTTTCATACTTTCTTGTTCCGTTGCTGACATATGCCTTCCTCCTCTCTTTCTTAACGGGCACACACATCAAAGGAGGTCTCTCCAGACCTCACTTCTTCACGGCGAGCTCGGTGCCTTTCTCACTGCTTCTGCACGGTCTTGACCCCTTTCTGCTTTGCCTCTGCTGTCTCAGAAAAATGTAGATTCTCAGCTTCTTCCTTTCCCCTCCCTGATTTGCCGTGACCCTCCTGCATCCACCTCCATTCCTTGCCGGGGGCTGTTTGTATCAGCACTGTCTCATTAGCAGGAGACTTCTCATCCCTGCCCGATGAGCAGGCTCTCTACTGAGTTGAACCCTCTCTGTCCTTTCAGATTCTACTGAAGTAGATGTGGCCCACTGTGATTTCTCCCTCTTCTGGCTCCTCTCTTGTCTTCTGGCTTTCTCGAGCCTGCTCTTTGATCGCACCGCCTTGGGACACGAGTTTTCCTTTTAACTGTCTGTGTCCTGCCTCAATGGCCTGCTCAGGAAACTCTTACGATTTCACCCATAGGTTGATACATTTGTAGCAAGCCCACATTTCCCTTCTAAAACCAGATAAATCGATCCTACAAATCTATACAGCTGACTCTTGAATAACACGGGTTTGAACTATGTAGGTCCACTTACATGGGGATTTTTTTTTTTTATAAATCCGGTAGAGTACTGCAAGTATATTTTCTTTTCTTTATGATTTTCTTAATGACATTTTTGCCCTCTAGCTTACTCTCTCTCCCTCCCTCTCTCTCTCTCTCTCTCTCTCTCTATATATATATATATATATTTTTTTTTTTTTTAAAGTAGGCCCACGCCCAGTGTGGAGCCCAACATGGGGTTTGAACTCAGGACCTGGAGATCAAACCCTGAGCTGAGATCAAGAGTAAGACACTTAACCGACTGAGCCACCCAGGTGCCCCTTAAAGGCAGTTTTCTTTTTTTTTTTTTAAGATTTTATTTATTTATTTGAAAGAGAGAGACACAGCGAGAGAGGGAACACAAGCAGGGGGAGTGGGAGAGGGAGAAGCAGACTCTCCGCCAAGCAGGGAGCCCGATGTGGGGCTCGATCCCAGGACCCTGGGACCATCACCTGAGCTGAAGGCAGACGCTTAACGACTGAGCCACCCAGGTGCCCCAAAGGCAGTTTTTTTGAGGATATACTGGAAAGTCCTCATGAACACATTCATAACAAATGCAAAAACACTCTTCATGTGGCTGTTACCAACCACTCCTGGAAAAAAACAGGGGCTGCAGACTATATTGTAAGAATATGGCATCAAATACACATAACATACAAAATATGTGTTTATTGACTACTTTTGTTATCAGAAAGGCTTTCAGGCAACAATGGGCTATCAGTAGTTATGTTTTTGGGAAGTCAGAAGTTCTACATGGATTTTCAACTGTGCATTGTTCAAGGGTCGACTGTACATGAAAACCGTTATAAAAATAATTCATTATTGGATTCACCCACTTCTGAATTTTGGAGCAATTTGGCCATATTGTCTAACTTGCCAAGAGAAGCAATCTTATACCAGAAAAATCTTAAGTATACTTAAAATATTAATTCTTAAATACATAAAGACACACACATCCAGAAAAAAAATAATACACAAAATATAGCAAGATGGCATGAATTTGGAAAGAGTAGGCAAAAAAAGAAGGAAAAACAAGGATAGGGAAACTACTGGTAAAATTTATATGCAATTAGAGTCCACACCATCCTAGTTTACTATTTTGAAACTAAACTGAGGATGACTGATGTGCCTATAAAACTAAGTAACATTTTCATAAGTATATGTAAATGGTGTAGTTTATAATAAAGCTGTGGGTCTACATTTGCCTTATGAGTCACTACAATATTTTCCAGTTTCTGAGAACTCTAGTAATGAATTTTTGCTCAGAAATAACTTTTTCCTCTGTAATGTTCAGTTATGCTGAAGTTAGTTTCCAGCGCACTCAGCTCAATTGAAAAAGGCCTACACACAGTTCTTTAGAAAGAGAGAGTAGAGCTCTTGCCTCTAGAAACCCAAGTCCTCCCATTAGGTGTCTTTTCTTCAGGGTTAGAAGAAATGCTACCACCACCTGAGTCCCATCTGGCCAATACACCCGGTCCACAAAGTGGAGCCAGAACCCACTCTTTACTCCTACGTGCACTGACCAGCAGCACCCAGAGGAAGGAATGAATACAAATGGTCTCCCTTTCCCGGAGACCATAAAAACAATCCTCAAACATTCTCATTCTTGATAATTATATAGATAACCTGAGACATTTCAATTTTTAAAAATTTAAAAAAAATTTTATTTTAATTGCAGTATAATTAACAGTGTAATACTAGATTCAGGTATACAGGTGCATGCCTTAATCCCCATCACCTGTTTCGCCCATCCCCCCACCCACCTCCCCTCTGGGAACCATCCATTTGTTCTTGTTCTCTATAGTTGAATCTGTTTCTTGATTTGTGTCTCTCTCTCTTATTTTTTTTCCCTTTGCTTGTTTGTTTTGTTTCTTAAATTCCACATCTGAATGAAATCATATGGTATTTGTCTTCCTCTGACTGACTTATTTCACCTACCCTAATACTCTCCAGCCATGTTGATGGCTGAGTAGTATTCCGTTGTTTGTATACGCCCCATCTTCTTTATCCATTCATTAATCGATGGGCATCTGGGCTGCTTCCATATCTTAGCTACTGTAAATAATGCTTCTATAAACATAGAGGTGCGTGTATCCCTTTGAATTGGTGTTTTTGTATTCTATGGGTAAATACCCACAGTGTGATTGCTGGATCATAAGGTAGTGCGGGCTCTGAAATCAGATTATCTAGGTTTGAGTGCAGTTACTTTTGAGCTGTGGGCTGCCACTAGGTCAATAAATCTCTTCAAGATCCAATTTTCTGTTATTAGAATGGACCAATCATAGAGTAAGATAAAGAATGTTTCTATATACAATAAGGGCTTCATACATGCTAGTTATTATTACCTTAGTAGCAGCTATGGCACCATAAAAATTATAAAACCAAAAAATCTACATTTAAAAAAACCTTATTTTAGGGGCGTCTGGGTGGCTCAGTCATTTAAACATCCGACTCTTGATTTCAGCCCAGGTCATGATCTCAGGGTCACGTGATCGAGCCCTGTGTCGGGGTCCACACTGGGCATGGAGCTTGCTTGAGATTCTCTCTCTCCCTCTGCCCCTCCCCCCCCCACTCATGCTCTCTCGATCTCTAAACAAACAAAAACAACCTTATTTTATTAAGCTGGAAGAGAATCCCTTATCTTCCTGGTAAAATTATGGGGAGAAGGGAGATGTTGGCTTGTAGTTAATAGCCTCCCCCTGGAGTCTGCCAACCCTTGTTGATTACCCAAACACAGCTTTTTTCTGCCCCCTACCCTTTAGCCAGCTGTTAGCACCTCCTGTAGAGGGTGGGGAGGGAAAGAGATGAGGTAATTGAGTTCTTGTTAATGGCTGTGACAAAGGTTGAGAGCTTCCCATGGTTTCTGCAACCAAATGGCTACGATCCTAGAGCAAGCTTCTGTTTTTAGAACCAGTCTGGCTGGTTGTGGAGTTTTTGAGAAGGGAAAGGCCTGAGCTCCCAGGCTCCAGAGCTCAGGCTGGGAGGAATTTACCATCTCTTCTGTGATTAGTGGAGCTACAAGGCACTTCACCTTGACCCTCTGTGGGGCTCAAGCTACAGTCACCCAGGGATAGCATTTTTTGAAGAAATTAACTCCAATGTACTTGCCTCTCTCCCTCTGACGTGTTCCTTTGAGCAAAAATGCTGCACTAGAGAAGGGGGTGGTAGAAGGGAAGAAGAGGAAGGATGAACAGAAGCCCTCTGGGCCTGTCTAGTGAGGGGCTCTGAAGAGGGGGAAGATCTTCTCAGCACAGAGTGCAGCAGGAAGAGTCTGGGGAGCAGAGTGATGTGGTACATGGGGAAGACAGATTTTTGACTGCCAGGTCAGAACTAAAAGAACACAGGAATACCTGTGAGGAGGTCATAGACACCTGTCAGCACCGTCCTCGTCACTGATGCATCAAGGCTTTAATTGGATATGGTGCTGTTTCTAAAAGTAGCCTGAAAAAACAAACAAAAGGACGACTGTGATTTTGACTAATAGAGTAGAGAGTAGATAGGAGATTGATTATAATTTCAAACAGAAGGCCCTGCCAGCAGATTCTCCTGTGGTTTGTGCAGCTCAACCCAAAGTTTCTCTGCTTTCAACCTGTGATAGGATCACTCTGTCCACTGAGATCAATTAAGAAATCAACCAATTTTCAAGGAGGCTCAAGGCTTGGCCAGATGCCCAGGATTCCTGTTTTCCTTACGCCGTTTCGTTTAGGTGGCTAAGAGACATCAGTTGTGATCACTAGGGGAGACTGAACAGAGGTGATGTCCACCATGCTCCTTGAGCCTATGTGCCCACTGGCCCCCCAGATAGGCCAGCGTGCTTCAGAGTGTGTGCATTTCAAGGTTGCCTGTCACATTTTTAAAAAGGCGATTATAATTAATCAATAGGGAATGTCCAAGCTAAGGGGATTTTTGAGAACTCAAGAGAAACCATTATAGCTTGAGTGTTTTTGATGCCTTTTGGCAGGGAGTTGAGAAATCTTAAAGAAAAATTAATTGCTGTATCAGTGGAAACCCCAGTAGGTAGATATCCAATTTGTCATTAATTAAAATGAGAAGACTTTTAAGGATTCAGGGAAGCGTTGTCAAGATTGTACGATAGTTTAATTTGCCAACATGGTATGAACCTGTTAGCTTCAGCAGCATGATTAATACAAGCAAAACTCCTCATGGAATTTTTCCAACGCTCACTTCCAGAGCGCAAGTCATTTTTAAGACTCTGCTCCGTGTCCTTACTCAGTAAAGTGAGATGCTAGCTCTGCAGCAGCCCTGGCAAATGCAGGTGAGACAAAATATGACACACAACATTTTCTGTGACTCATTTTGCTCCCTGTTCCTCCCCACCCGGCCACCCCAGCCAGCCTGAGTCATGCAACAGCTGCGTGAGCATGAGCTAGAAAGCAGCGAGCAGCAGCCGACACTTTCTGAGCTGGCTGCATCTCATTATCTCCGGGAGCTCACACCAGGATGGGCTGTAAATCCCTTATCACAACCGCCTCAGGCGGAAAGCAGGTTTGTTCCCCCCCCCCCCCCCCCCCCGTTAACTGCTGATGTAAAGATGACATTTCTTGAGCTGGGAGAATTTTATGTGACGGTATTGTGTGCTAAGCATCAAAAGATAATTCTGCAGCTCCCCATTCATCATAAAAACAGGGTCTTTTAGTTGTGCTTCTTAAAAAAAAAAAAAAAAATCCCCTGAAGAAATCATGAAATTATCTCGTGGCCTGAGGAAAAGAGAATCACCAGGATGATGACTTGTGACCATTACACAAAGCAATTTGACTGAGTGATTTCCTCTATTATTCTAGAAATGGGAAAATAAGTGAACACCCTGGCTAGTTAGATGCGTTTCCCTGGGGCAGATGGGTCACAGCACTACACCTCCCTATTCTGTACGTGAACTGTCTCTTTTAGTTGACGCTCTGCCTCTAGAATGTTCTTGATTTATTGCCGTTCAGTGGAGTTTACTTTGGTTTCGATAATGGCGTTTGTCCAGTCTCGTAGTTACAGGATGGACATTGCTCTAGAGTGTTGCTTTGGTGCCAGGGCGCTCATTCGTGTGGTTTCCTGGAGCATGAAGGGGGGATGTGTTTCTGTAAGTTTGTCTTGCCCTGCTGCTTGCCGGAGGGGCAGGGTCTCATATAGAGTGTGCTTTATCTGATTCTGGAAGTGTCTGTGAATGCTTTGCACTAGAAGGGTTTAGTTAAGTGTAACCGCACAGCTTCAGAATGAATTTGGTCCCATCTTTGTTTTCCAGGTTGTCAGCAGTTAGACCCTTCTAGAGCAGCTGTGACAGTGGGAGCTTGGCTTCTTCTCAGGCTACTTTAGTCTTTCTGGGAGGAAGGAGTCTTCTCTAAGATTCAGCCGGACAATATCCACAGAGAGATTCACACGCTGAGGGATGGTCTCGTGAGAGCAAATTGGCCAGTCGTTTGGCTTTGGTCTCTGTGCCTCCCTGTCCAGGTTTGACTCCTGATAGCAGCCACAGGACCTCACGACATGAGAATTTGGGAGGCGGATAAAGAAAATGGTGACTGATGTACAAGCCAGTTGCTGTCACAGTCAATGCTGAGGTCTCAGCACCACCTGAGCCCAAGAGTAAGAGAAGAATAGACTGGCTATAAGGTTTAGGGAAAAGCAGACAAGCTGCTCCAGGGACCAGTGGCCATATGCCACTTAGAGGGCACATGGGCCCTAGTTCCAACATGAGGCTGCGATACTGGGCTCTCTCTCTTCCTCACGCGCCTCTCCAGCCCCTTTGACAACCTGCCCCCACTCCCCTTATGGGATGGGTCCTGGTCAATTGTAACTGGAGACTGTGAGGATAACCAAGTCACCGTCTTACTCTTTCAGGGAAAAATAAATAAATATTTGGGAGACAGGCACCACTTTATTCAAAGGTCTAAAAGCAGGAGTTCCTGGGGCAAGGATGGGTGGTCAAGGAGTGGTTTCGTTCAGGGTAGCCTTTTACACTGTCCATAAATCTACCACATTACGTGGATCATGGACACTGCCGATCTGGTTTCCACACAGGAGAATGGGCAGCTTTGGGGATGGGATTTATAATCACCGTCAATAACCGCCCCCTCAAAGCCTCAGTCGGCGTCTCTTGCCTCTTGAAGCCCTGAATTCAGATCTGTCTTAATCACACGTAGTCACATGCATCTTTCCCGTCCTACAGCTGCTCTCCTCCATGCCCCAAGCCGTGGAGTTAGCATTTCGTCACCAGCAGAGACTGTGAGACTCAGGTTGGAAGGCAAGCATCTGTTGGACAACATAGTTGTATTAATAACAATAACAGTGAGCCACTCTAGACAGTACTCCGTATTTTCAGGGCTCAACAGGTCAAACGCTAGAAAAGCCAGCTGCTTAATCATTGGCAGGCGAGTTACAACACGGAGGACCCTCCTCACTCCCGCCCCAAACTAAACATTTTTCTTTCTCTGAAGCTATGGCTGTTTCGGTGGTTCTGAGTTAGTAGCGGCTTTTTTTCCTCGCTTACAGATGTAGATGTTTATGTCTGCAGAATGGTATTTCCTGCAGCTGTGGCCCCCCGGCAGCCACCTTCAGGGCTCACTAGCCAAGCAAAGTCAAGTGGAGTGACAGCAGGACAGAGGCAGGACTCAGGGTCTGTAGGGCGCGATGGGAAGCCGCGTGTGGGTGTGCACGGCCTTCCCGTGGTCTCCGGGTGGCACAGACCAGCCTCCCCGCTGCAGGTTTGGCTCTGCATCGCCTCAGACTTTGAGCTTGATGGAACAACAACAAAATGGACACTCCAGCCCCGACAGCCACATATGATGAGGTCGACAGTCTTTAAAATCAACATTATTGGTCATTTTCCTCTTAGACCATTTTATTGGTCTTTTATCTTAACGTCAGGAACATAAATATCATCCCCTGTGTCGAGGCCCGCAGAAAATGTGAAAAGTGAGCCGAATGAAAACCTGGTAGCCGACATTGCTTTACCAACCACCTCATGTCGGCGTGGATTTTAGGGGAAACGGTGTCCCCCGTTTGGTGGCTGCTTCTGTCTTCTTCATGCCCGTGACAAGAAGCCCGAGGCAGCCCGGGGTCTATCAGGAGAACAGTAGCAGCTTCAGCCTCGCTTTGTCACCTGGGGGTATTTTTTTTTTTTTTTTGCCAGCATTATAGTAAAATGAACGGGTCATACCAATCTACGTCGTCATTTTCTTCAGGAAATTCAAAAGCGTATCAAGTAATTTGAAAAATATTGCAGTCTTTGCTCATCAGTGTACTTAATACGTGTCTAGACAGCCCTCCTTGGCTCACTGCTCGTCCCCCTGAAGTGTTGTGACTTCTGTGACAGAAGAGGAGGCCAGGCTGCAGGGGCCCCCGAGTCCCCTTCCCTCCACTGCTGCCCAGGAGCCAACATCCCAACTATTTTGGTGCAGAAGCGGTTAATGGGCTTGTGAGTCCCGTCTCCCAACTACGTGTGTGACTCCAAGGACTTCAGTGAGCTTGAGACATCAGAATGTACAGGGGAAAGGGGTTTTCTTTTAAAATGCCGAGTATTTCGTAGCCTCTGGGCATCAGCCTATAGACTCCAGCTTGGAGCCCCACAAGGAGCCCATTGCCACCAGTTAGCAGAAGATGCAGTGCTGAGAAGGAGCTGGGCACAGAACCTCAAGTACAATTTTGTTCCTAAAAGAGCTGGTCTGATCTTTCTTGCAGCTGGCTTCAGAGGAAGAGATAACTTTGGGCCAGGAAAAGGAAGCTCTCCCTTCCGTTTACCTAGGCTAATGAGAGTTCTGATTCTTCGACGTTGAAGAATAAACCGGGAACAGAGGCCTTCATCCTGCGGGAAAGGATTAGAGAATATTTGGAAACGGAGAGGCCAGCCAGCTATTTTCCCAGGATAGAGATTTCTTGATAGCTTCGCTGTTGGGCTTCGCACAATACCTCTGGCTCTGGGTTGCTCATTACCTCGGGAGACATCAGAGCAGAACAGTCAAATCAAGATAAGAGTTTTTTAAAGTGGAATATGGGTGATTCAAATGGGCTCTGAAGACTTACGTCACAAATACATTTTAGAGGGCTACAGTAATGATGATAGAGACAGATTGAGACATTTTTCAAATGTTTGTTGGAAAGCTAAAATGACATGCTGTGATAATAGGGAGCTAACCTTTATTAAGAGATACTGTGTCAGATAATCCACTAAATACTTTAAATGGATTATTTTACTTAAGCCTCCTAGTAACCCAATGAGATGGAAGCTCGGTTATTATATATAAGGCAGCTGAGGCTCAGAAAAAAGCACCTGGCCCAAGTCCCACAGAGAGTATTCTTTGGGTAACAGGGTCTGTTGGTTTCAACCTCCCTTAGAGCCCCCACTCTCCAAGACTCATGTTGGCACAATATTCTGGAGTTGGGTGTGAGCCACATGTATAAGACTTGAAAGCAGGATCTTAAAAATAGACTTTTTGGTTTAAATTCCCTTAGTGTAAGACTTAAAGAAAAACCCTAATTACTATGAAAAATTTCAAACATGTACAAAACCAGAGAAATTGGGGTGCCTGGGTGGATCAGGCGGTTAAGCGTCTGCCTTCGGCTTGGGTCATGATCCCGGAGTCCTCGGATTGAGTCCGGCATCAGGCTCCCTGCTCAGCGGGGAGCCTGCTTCTCCCTCTGCCCCTCACCCTCTCGTGCTCTCTCTCTCTCTCTCAAATAAACAAATAAAATCTGTACATGTCTCAAAGCTTAGTTTCAACATCTATTTGATTGTCCTGAGGAACAATTTATGAAAGAAAGACAAGATAAATATTTGATTTTTTTCTCCTTATGCACCAATTTTCCGAATAATAATTGGTTTTCTAGCATGCTCCAAAGGTGAACAAAAAAATGTGTGTGTGTGTGTGTGTGTGTGTATCATTATGAGATCATGGATTTTTGAACATATTTGTTATGTTTCAGTTCTTTGCAGGAATCTTTCTTTTTCTTTTTTCTTTTTTTTTTTTTTTAAAGATTTATTTATTTATTTATTTGACAGAGAGACAGCGAGAGCAGGAACACAAGCAGGGGAAGTGGGAGAGGGAGAAGCAGGCTTCCTGCCGAGCAGCAAGCCCAATGTGGGGCTCGATCCCAGGACCCTGGGATCACGACCTGAGCTGAAGGCAGACGCTTAACGACTGAGCCACCCAGGCGCCCCTGGAATCTTTCTTTTTCAAATTGACCCATCTTTGGTTGAGAGCCCTTTCAAATTGGCTCCTGAATATTTTAACATCCTTGTTTTTTTGATGGAACAAGATGTTTCAGGTCCATCATGTACATTTCCTGCCCCAGATCTGGAATCAGCATTTTCTGCAAGGGGTCCTTGTTACTTTTAGTAGGAAATGATATTTAGGGACCACAGTCTGGGCCCTGGGAGTGCTCATAACTACTGGGTTGGTTATTATTTCTTGACCTCTTCAGTAGACACAGCTAGGATATTTTTAGACAAAGAAATTATATCACAGATTCATACGGTTATTTCCAGTCCAAATTTAGGATTACATGGCTTCACTTAACTTCTTTAATTTTATATTTCTATTTCTTTTTTCATACACTGAAAATTTTGGTTTCTATTATCACTAATATAATTATCTACCAGTCATTTAGTTATCTATCTATATATATATAGAATAGTATATTTGACTACATATATAGTGGGACATGGGGCATATGTACGTATATGTATATAATATGTGTGTGTGTATATATATATAGTATATTTGGTATATCCATATTTTATATGATAGTATATCATATATAATATTGATAGTATTACTGATAATGTAATAACTAAAAGCAACTTAAAACTTCTTTGCAGTTCTTCCTGTTCTTAAGGATGCAAAGTTAAATTACAGTTTTAAAAATCACTTGAATTTCCCTTGATAAAGTTCATCTATCAACTCAATGCATAGTTAGCTCAATGCACAGTAGGCTTAATCTGTTTTATTTGGCCTTCTAGTTCAGTGGTTGCTGTTTCTAGAAATATGTAACACAAACTTTATGGTTCAAAGTCAAATGTGCAAAGCAAGGTACATTCAGAGACGTATGGCTGTCCTTCCTTCTCTCCAACCTGTTCCGTTACTTCCCTCTACAGGAAACTGTTTTCATTCAATTAGGGTTTATCCTTTCACTGCTTTTCAATAATGTAACCATATATATTTACGATCCCCACTTAGATGAAAGGTGCAGTACTGCAAACACTGTTTTGCACCTGGCAATATGACTTTTGAATGTAAAACTTCCCAGACATAGGAACCAGAACCCATCATATCACTTTTTCATTCCCATCAGTGTCACGTCCTAAAGAATTGGGAGCCAGAATCCACTTTAGATTTAGATTTAGAGTTAGATTTTGCAGAACTCTCTTTGTGACCCAGTCTGTCCTGACATTTATATTTTACTCCTCATACTCTGAGTATACCTAAGATCTTTCAGGCGTGACAACAGTTGTAATTAATTATATGTACTCAGTTTGGAAATACTGCTTTTTTCAACTAGGTCGTGTGTCAATAAATACTTTTCCTATGTTACTATATGATATTTATAATCATAATTTTAGTAGTAATTAATGTTCCAGTGAGTGTACATAATAAAATTTGCTTAATTGTAAAGAAAGTCTTTTTTTTTTTTCCTTAATGATTTCAAGAGAAAATATGGAAAGTACAAGGGATGAAGATACACAGGCGGAGGCCCTTTTAAAATACAAACACTTTGGGTGCCTGGGTGGCTCAGTCAGTTAAGTGTCTGCCTTTGGCTCAGGTCATGATCCTGGGGTCCTGGGATCAAGTGCCGCATTGGGCTCTTTGCTCAGCAGGGAGTTTGCTTCTCCCTCTCCCCTTGCTCCTCCCCCCCGCTCATGCTTTCTCTCTCTGCCAAATAAATAAATAAAATCTTAAAAATCTTTGTGAAAAATTCTCATTTCTCATTTTTTTCTAAAGTAAAATTTCCAGACAAGATACATGCAAAATGTGTCCTATCAGATTTAGTATATGAATAATGAGAAAGACTGTGTTTCAGACCAGATGATGGTCTTAGAGCATTCTGGTGGAACAGGACCTTAGGTTGCCACAAGGCAGGTCCTCCAGGTCCTAGAGCTCATATTGATCTTCCTCCAGGAGGCTGTCAATTGTTTATAATGTCATCTCCCACTGCTTGTTCAACACCCTACCTGAACCCACAGAAAACTATGGAGCATACACACTTCTTTTGATAAGATGAGGAAAAGACAACATACATTTATAAAAGAAATCCAGCTGCTTTCTGGAGTATGGGAGTTGAGAGAAGAAGCTGATCAGTGAGACTGTGTTTGCCAGTGAAGACTTTGTGGGAGCTGCCCCCTTCCAGAATATCAGGAGGGAGAGAGCTCCTATGAGTGAAGGTCCCCGGGTGGGGATGTTTTGGCTCATTCATGGGTTATTGGGGGTATGGACAATGCAGCTTGTTAGATAGTATGCAGCAATATAGGAAGACCTTAGAAGGTGGACAGATGTATTTAAGCTGATGAAACCGGTAACAAGAGTTTGTAAAGAGGTGGGGAAAAATTTGATGAAAAAGCAGTGTTTTAGAAAAATTGGTTGGCAACACTATTCAGAGCAGATTAAAAAGGGGAAAGGAGATGAAATGAGAGAGGCCAGTAGGGAGGCTCTTAAGGTCATGGAGTCGTGATTCGTGGAGACATGACTGATGTCTGTGGAGAACGATGGAACTATTGGAGAAGATGGAGCAAAAATAAGGACAAATTTAGAGAAAACCCTTGGGTCTTTGTGATGAGTGTGGAATGTAACTGAGAGTGGTGAGTTCAGGATTTTGAGCACCAGTGATTGAGAGATTACTTTCACTAAAGTAACTGTTGCATCAGGGGCACTAGGATTGGGTTCTAGATTAGAATGAGGGGGGATGATAGGATGGTGTCCCTCCTCCTTCTCTCCCTCCCTCCCTTCCTTCTTTTTCTTATTACCTTTCTTCTTTTTCCTTCTCATCTTCTTTATACAACTACCTATTGAGTACTTTGACATTTGACAACGATTCTCCATAGCTTCAGTGGTAAACAATTCAGGCATAGTCTTTGCTCTCATAGAACCTGCATTTAATTAGGGAGGGAGGCAGATGAAAGAACAAGATAATTTGTGTAGTGATACATGCTATGGAGGAACTAAAACAGAGCTAAATTGTGATTGAGGTCATAGGCACTGGATGGGACTACTTCAGATTGGAAATTAGGAGAGTGTCTCACAGGAAATGTCTAAGGAACCAGCCATGAGAAGATGCGATGGCATTTCTGGGCAGAAAAAACCAAATATCTTTAAACAAGAATTGACTTGGAGTGTGTGAAGAGCACAGAGAAGGCTGAGGGTCCCGGAGGGCTCCTACTGAGGGCAAGGAGGTGAGGGCAGAGACTGCTTCAGTCAAGGTCTGATCAGGAGACAGAGCCCACATAGTAATTTGAACAGAGACAGTATAATACAAAGGACGATTCATGATGACAGAGGATTGGAATAATGAGGAATTCACTAGTAAGAAGTGAACACTATGAATGTCAGGAGCTAGGTGCTAGAGACGCCATCCACTTTTCAGGAGCCGGCTGAGAGCACACTGGAACCAGGAAGGAAACCCCTTCCTCCAGCCATGTCCCTCTAGCTTCCTCTACTGACAAAACTTGATATTGGGTCAGCTGGCAAAGGAAGACTATTTTTAAAGGGTCCAGCTAGATTTTTGCAGAGCAGGCAATGAGGGATAAATTTGGAGCCGAGAGGCAATAACCTGATAATGGGCCTGTCTAGGTGATCAGGACCCTGATCGTGGTGGTGAGGATGGTGATGGCGGGAGTGTTGGTGGTGGTATCTATCATGTACAGGTGCTGTTCTTGGTCCTTAACATATTTTAACTCATTTTATATTCGTAACCCAGAGAGGTAGTTACTGTCATTATCCGCAGGTATAGATGACGTAACTGAGACACAGAGAGGTGAAGTCACTTGCCCACAGTCACATGCTAGTGAGGGTGGAGGCAGGATTCACACACGAGCAGTCTGACCCTAAATCTGCCCGCCAGACTCTCAAGTCACTGCTGATCCTTGAACAGACAGAGAAACGTATCAAGAAAGGTTAAGTACCTAAAAGGGCTTTTCAGTCGGCTCTCCTGTGATTAGACCAGCTTCCTCTATTTTTAGTATTTATAAATTCAGAAATTTTAATTACTTTTAAAACAAGGTACAAATGTACCAGGAAACATTAAGTAGCCTAGGGAAAGTGAAAAAATTGGATAATTGATGTGATGAGAATATTAGAAAATAATATTTTGAGTATGGTTTGAGGGACTTTGGGATCCTTTAGCCTAACAAAAACAGAGGAGGGGCAAGTTCAAGGTTCATTGTTATGGGTATGAAGAGATGACATTCAGAAGATCTTGATTAAATGTTCTTCACGGCTGATGGGTGGGAAGGGGAGGGTGCAAAAAACATGCACCCAGTGGATAGGCTTCTAGGCAATTCTATATGGAGCCTTTATCATGCACCAGGCACTGTGCTGAGTAGCATGGTGGTCTTTCAAGGAGCTTGGTGCCTTATGGCTGACCCCTGGCTTCTTTATGAAAAACAGCAACTAGTTCTGCCCATGGAAGAGGTCAAGGAACAGTGTCAAGAAAAGGAAGCATCTGAGTCAGATGAAGAGCTGGCCAAGACGGCTGGAGAAAGGAGGACCTTGTTGGTTCAGGGCCAGTACAAGCCAGTGATTACTGGAGGGACCCAGACCGATAGGAAGTTGGGGAGAAAGGATAACATGAGCCCAAGAATAGTGGGTTCTGGGGTTAGAATATCGAATCCGTGGCCTCTTCTCTACTTTCTAGTTGTGTGACCTTGGGCAGATTTTTTAACCTAAGTTTCAGTTTTCCTGTCTATAAAAGGAAATAAAATAGTACCCTGCTTACCGGGCTATTATGCAGATTAAATGAGATATGTAGAGCGTGTTCTCACCAATAAAGGCACAGGCTCAGTAAATGTTTGCTGCCATCGTCATTATTATTATTTAGAGTAGTATAATATTTTATTAATGTCATACTAAAATACATAATTAATAATAATATTTATTATTTCTATATTATTGGAAGAGGCTGAAGATTAGAGTCCTGGGAAGAATAATAAGGAAAAATGTGTCATGATATACATGTGCATGTGTGTTTGTGTATGTGTGTGTGCGTGTAGAATTTTGAAATAGTTTCCAGTTGAAACCTTTGTTTTGGTAACAGGCAGCATAAGAAAATGTTCGATTTTGCACATAATAATGAATGCCTATTTTGTCCGTTACCACTTACAACAACTATTGGTGTTTTCGCAATCACGAGAGAAATGTTCCTATATTTGCACAAAAATGAGTGAGATCTACCACAAAAAGATAATTAGGTGATGGTGGCTTTGTGGGTCTCAGGCTGTGTATTTGCCATTAGTCACCTAATCTCCTAAGTGTTCTGCTTGGTTTCAATATAGATTAGGAAATTGTGTTTCCAGGTGGAGAAAGAGACTAAATATTTCTCATAAGATGAATGAAAATCTGGTGCCATCAGATCATAGGTTTTTTGTCATCGGGATGTGATGCAATCTGAGCTCCACTGACTAGTTAGCTAGGTAACTGAGGACACACCAGAATCTTCTGAGCCTGTGTCCTGATCTGTAAGGTTGAGATCATCATAATAATCATACTCACCTCAAGTGAAATTGTATGGTAGAAAGAAATAATGCATGAGAAGTGCCTAGAACCCTGCCAGGCACAGAGAGGGTGATCCACATCAGTAACCTCACCCAGCATCTTCTAATTCAGTCCTCCCTGTTCCCAGCCTTCCCCTCTGGGGATCTTGAGTTGCCAGTGGCCAAATTTGGATGAAGTGGCCAGTGGCCAAATTTGGATGTGGACCTTGAGGCAGACAGTAATTGGAAATTCAATGGATAGGTAAGGCATTATAGGGGAACTGGTTTTCAGGATGTGATATGAAGTCAGAGAAATTGCTCACTCCCCTCTCTACCTACATCCCTCAAGTCCCTTTTGTTCTTTAAAAATTTTATTTTTATTTTTAATTATAGTTGATATAAAATACTAAATTAGTTTCAGATGTGATAGTGATTTCATAGGGATTCAACAAATATATACATTACAAAATGCTTACCACGATCAGTGTATTACAGTACTCTTGACTATATTCCCTATGCCACTTTTCATCCCCACGACTTATTTTATAACTGGAAGCTTGTACTTCTCAATCCCCTTCTCTCATTTCATCCATCCCCTCATCCCTCTCCTCTTTGGCAACCACCTGTTTGTTCTTTGTATTTATGAGTCTGTTTTTGTCTTTGTTGTTGTTTGTTTGCTTGTTTCTTTTATTCTTTCCTGACAAATGTGCTTCACGCTGCACTAGTGTTTTCACCCGGGGCTGAAGGAATTGATGGCATTGTTTCCTTTAGAATGAGCCATAACATCCCTTTGTTCGCAGAGATTGTAAATCCAGCATCCTCCAGATTAGATAATGTATGTTCCATATCAGTAGGAAAGAAACAGAGAAGTAAATATTTGTTACAAAATGTCTTTCTGGTGTCTTGAAAATTAGTTAATTTCCTGTATCTGACAAGTCAGTTCCCTGCTACATCCACCCCACATTTAGAGGCAAAGGGAGAACAATTCCCCACAGCAAGGAGCCTGTCACTTGGGTGTCCAGGGGAGATAATGTGGCCATAGTGCAGGGGCATTGAATATGGATAAGGATGTGACAGGCCATGCTTAAAGTTTGGTGTCATATTCAAATGACGGGATGAGAGGTGAAAAGAAAACAAAAAATTAATTCCCCCTCTTGGAATCTCACGCAGATTCACTGAGTGCTTGGTCTCTGCTCAGCGGTCTGTCTCCCTTTCTCCCCATTAATAATCCTAATCAAATATCCATTATTGGTTTTCAGCAACAGGGTAATTGCTTCCCCTCCCTTATGTTCTGGGGCAGTCGGTCTGCTGGTGAGAAAGGGGAGTTGTGTAATCGTTCCTTCCGCGTAAACACTAAGAAGTCCGTTGCGCCCTACAGATATTGATGTCAGCTGCTTTGCTCTCTGGTGGAGGGAAAGAAGGAAATAATTTTATTGTGCTATTTTTAGACTTCAATTTGGATTTCAGCCTTTATGATACTTTGTGTGCTGGGGAAAGAGCTGTTGATGCACAATTCAGCTGTAAAGACACCCTGCTTTCTGCCACCCCTGGTAGGCTTCCTTTTGGGACCAGACCTGCAGCACTCAGTCACACTGTCCCTGCTGGTGGCTGCAAGCCTGACCCAGAGGGCTAAGTTGTGCTCTGTGTTGACAGTGGAATCTGCTGCCAGCACCCGCCAAGGCTTCAATTTGCCTGTGAAGGTTTAATTTGATCTTTCATATGCATAAATATTCAGTGCCACACAAATTCTCTGTAAAGACACTGAGTTCACCTGACCATTCTTGCTTTTCTAGCCAGTTTCCCAGAAGTGGTAGATGAAAGCCAGAAGGGGGAAAACTCTTCTTTGCTGGATTTCCTTCTGAACAAACAAGAAGGGCGCAGACACTGGGGACTCTGGGTTTTCCTTTTTGGCAGTGGGGATGGAAGGCAGGCTTGTAGTTCGCCCGTACTGTGACGAGCTGGTCCTAAACTCCAAAGGGATCTTAAAAAATGCCAGTAATACCTGCCTGAGCTTGTCTTGCATCTTGTGTATCTTGTCACATGTACGAAAATTCAGATCAGTCTGTGTCACACTGAATTCTGTGGTTGCATGCTGCTTGGTAATGCAGACGCTTTAGTAGGAAAGGCTCCCATCTGCTGCAGGGGTGGGCTGCTGAACAGCGACATGGACATCACCTGGATGAGGTTAGAGCACAGAGCCTCATGCCCTGCCCTGGCTTAGGAACCAGAACCTGCCTTTTAACAAGATCCCTGAGTGATCCATATGCACATTAATCATTTTTTCTTTCTTTCTTTCTTTTTTTTTTTGAGATTACAAGCCTTTTTTAGGATCTCATAAAATCTGTAGGACCTATGCCTATAAAAGTGCACTGAAATACAAGATCTTGCATCTAATTTCAGTAAGTGAAGGTTCCACGGACTTCAGTAGGATCCTTCAGTCAGGGGGATTGGAGGGCATGCCTGGTGGAGACCCCAGATGCTGTGGCCCCCCTCCTTGCTGATCTGTGTTGCTGCTTGCCTGTCACATGAAAGCAGCCTTCACTTGCTGCCTGGATCTTGACGTCTGAGGAGCGCCAGCCCTGGGGCAGTCACCCATCAGCCCCTCCAGTCCCTCCTTGTCCTCCCTGCAGCTCTCATTTCTCAGAACTTGCTATCATGCCTCTTGCCTGGCTACTTTGCCCTTCCACTCTCTCCTTCCTCATTGTAGGGATGGGGACCAAGTGTTCCAGGCTGACCGTGTGGTGAGAGCAGTGGGTGGAATGGTACCAAGATTCTGCCCCACTCACGTCAGGCTCTGGAGAATGGCTGGAGGGACCGGGTTGTCCCGCTCTTTCTGCCGATGGCGAATCCATCCTGCAGGTCCTTCTGGAAGCTCATCTCCAGTTTTGCCGTGGGCTCGGATTTCCTCTAACCCCTGATGGTGGCCAAAGGAAACGCAAGGCGGACTGATGCAAACCCTGCGAGAAATCTGTTCCCTCACCAACTCGTTTGTCAAGGGTGTGCTCTGACCTTGAATGGTCCTTGCTTTGGGAGGGAGTGAATATATGTAGATGCTTATGACAACATATGATACGTGTCAAAAGAGAGGTGTGGACAAAACGCCGTGGCTAATCCCAGGGGAGGGGGATCTAGTGTGTCCGAGAGAAGTGAGGGAGAGCTTCGCGGAGATGAGCTGGGATTCACAGGATGAAGAGGACAGTGCCTGAGAGTGGGGCTGTGGGATTGATCACTGTTAGAAACCAGAGTTGGGAATTGCAAGTTGAGGAAGTCACATGATCGGCAGTGAGAGAGCAGGTAGATGCGAGAGCTCACCCGTAGCTGCTGTGTGCGGTGGGACAGGCCCAGGGCTGTTGTCCTCTCCATCCAAAAATCCTTCCTTGATGGACGAGGAACAGGCACAGTGAGGTTAAGGAGCTTGCCCTAAGGTTGCGCAGCTGCATGCGGTAAAGTTGGGCTTCCAGCCTGCCCAGGGGCTCCTGCACCAGTGTCCCTTGCAGAGAGCGCCCCCTTTACCTGGCTGAGAGGCCTGCAGCTAACCCCCGCCTGGGATGGGGCGGGCTGGCTGGCGCCCCTCCCCGCACCTCAGTCTTTCCACCTGTTCTCCTGGCAGCAGTGAACAACAGCCATCCCCAGTCACCGGTCCAACTCGGACCAGTGTTTGTGCTGCAGGAATCCTGAAGTTGGGGGGAAGGGTGGCATTCAAGGAGGAAGGCAGATGTGGTTGGTGTGCACCTGCTCCTTGATGTCACAGCCCTCTCCCTGCCCGGCCACCTGTGTGCACGTGCTATCAGCTGGAGCTCCCGTGTCTCCCTCCTGCCCTTTGCTTCTCGCACCTGCAGCCTGCTCGTCACTTGTGCGGAAGCTGCCCTTGAGCTCCCTCAGCCGGAAGTAGAGGCTGGTCCCGTCTTTGTTTTGGGGTGCGAGCTCAGCTTACAGACACACCCTGTTGAAGTTGAAGATCACTCGCTGGGGATCCTTTGTCAAAGTCAGAAACGAGGCTCCGTGCCTTGCAGGCGGGCTGTTCGTTGTCTCCTGAGCCACGATTATTGTCCGCTTGGACAATGGCTAGGCACCAGGGAAAGCACGTCGACGATGCTGCAGGAAAATACAGGACAGCCCGGCAACTTCCCCCCGGCTCCCGCCCCTGCCGTTCTGCACGGTGCTGTCAGCCTGGCCAGGCTGGCTCACACCCGTGTGGCAGCATTGCGCACCCCTAAAGAGCTTTTACTCTTCTGTCTAGAACACAAGATAGTTTGGGGACATTTCTGTATTTTCTTTTCCCAACAGCCAGATATACATGTCTGCTCAGCTGCACGGAATCCTCCCCGCCTTGACACTTTGGCCTGCACACCCGTCAGATAAAATACTCAGGGTGTGAGCTCTCTGGCAGGTCCGTCTTCCATCCGCTCTGCTCGCATTTATTACTGAGCTCTCTTTGGAAAGTGGCGTGTTCTGAGAGGTAGGAAGGATAATATATTTCACCTACAGTGCCGGGTCTGGTCGGACAAGTTCCTTTTCATTCCGAGTTGAGCGACTGGAAGGGACCCAGGAGATAAGCGGAGAGGTGATTTACAAGGCATGCTCTCTCGTTCTTGTCTTGCTCCTGTTTCCCTTTAAAATTCCTTGGCTGCCCGCAGTGTGGGCATGTGCTTCCATTTATCCTATAGCTCTTGGGACTGAATGCAGCTCTTGTACTTCTGAGAGACTCTGATTAGGAAGCCACTCCCCTGACTTCAAGCTTGCACAGATCAAAACAGGCCTGCAAACCATGACAAGGATTCTGCAAAGGGGGGAAAGTTTAGCATCTAGGTTAAGGACTGTGCAAAATTTGGCAAAATGGCAGAAGGGAAAGAAGTGGATGGTGTTTTTTTTAAGATTTATTTATTTATTTTAGAGAGAGAGAGAGAGAGTGTGTGTGAGTGGGGGGGAAGGGCAGAGAGATAAGGAGAGAGAGAATCTCAAGCAGATTACTCGCAGAGCATGGAGCCAGCCCCATGCTTGGGGCTCGATCTCACGACCCTGAGATCGTGACTGAGCTGAAATCAAGAGTCCGTTGCTTAGCCAACTGAGCCACCCAGGTGCCCCAAGAAGTGGATAATTTTTTTTAAATTTAAAATTTATTTCTTGTTATAAAAGTAAAGGATTCATGTGGTTTCTTTGACAGAAAAACAATACAACAGAAATGGGTAAAATATAAAGTAAAAACCCCTTGTCCCTACCCCAGTCATGAGGAAATAAGTATATTCCTCCAGAAATCTCTCACTCATGCGTAGGCCTGTTTGGATATATATGCCTGCCCTTTTGTGACTTTTAAAAAGTTCAAATGAGATCCCAACAGAATACTATTTGTTCCGTGCTTTATTTTCACTTAATTTTTCTTGGAAATCTTTCCACTGTAAGAGATAGAGCTTAGCCTTCTGTTGTAAATGGTCGCATGGTATGTAACAATGAATGTGGTCAATTCCGGTTTTCTCCATTTGGTTTCCAGTTATTTCTCTTGATGCAATTACTGTTCTGTCTCACATCACTCTCTCTCTCTTCTGTCTAAATATATTTATAAAGTAAATGCTTAGAAGTGGAAGAGCTAGCTCAAAGACCAGGTGCACTTTTAATTTTGACAAATATGGCCAAATTACTTTCCTTAAAAAAAGGGTACTGATTTGTCCCCCACCCCTAAAAGAGTGAATTGTACCACTTGGAGACTTTCATTTCCCAGACGGTACATGTCTGCCTTGAATGTGGCCAGTCACCTTTTCGTGTATTTATTGGCCCTGACCTCTCTTCTGCCCATTCTTCCTGTTTTCTCTTGGGATATTTGCTATTTCTCTTACTGGTTTTCAAAACTCTTTGAAGGTTAAAGAATCTGACTCTTGGACTATGCTACACATGCTAGAAATATTTTTTGCCTAATAGGCCATTTGTAGTTTGACTTTCATTTACGGCATTTTTGCCAAGTAGAAGTTGAAATATATATGATTTCAGATTTATCACTTTTTTTTTCCTTTTTGACTTCCAGTTTTGTGTCTTGCTTAGAAAGTCTTTTCCCCACTTCAAAATTGTAGTCAAATAATCTAAAATTTCCATTCAGTCGCCGCACAGCTTAGAAGCCAGTACTGCTCCGGCTAAGTAGAATGGCATATTGAGACCCACCCGGAGACTTTAATTTTTAATGTGGTCAATCCACTGGGATCACTTATCAGGAAAGTTTTCCTCTATTAACCTTTATTAGGATGGATTTTTTTTTAAACTTAATTGTTTTCTTTGCTTCAAGTTGGAGGAGTCTTTTAAATGTAACTTCCCTGAAAGTTCATTCAGTTAATTAAGTACTTATTGAGTTCCTGTTGTGGTTAATACCTTGCTAGACTATATGCTTCATAGGATTAAAAAAATGAGTCTGAAATATTCTGAAACCTCATTAAGGATATATAGTAGAAGAAGGTATCTGTACACACAACCCAGGCATGAAGGCACGGGGTAATGAGGGTCTTCAGAGTACTGCAAAATGCCATGTGGGTTCAGAGGAAGGAGACGTTGCATACGGTGTGGGGATCAGGGAAGAGTTCTTTATTAAAGCGACATTTGAGCTGGTCTTTGATGAACTGGTTGGCTTTTAATGGGTGAAGATTCTGAAGAAAGGCATGAAAAATAGTCATCCGTAATTTGCAACTTACGCATTTGTCCCGGGCAGAGCAAGTGGCCCACTTTGCTGACATCTGGGAACACACAGGAGAGCAACGGGGAAGGAGTCCAGGGCAGGCCTGAGGTCATCTTGGGAAAGAACTCGAAGGACTTTACTTTCGATTTAGCAAGCAACGGGAGCCACTAACATTTCTGGAGCGATAGTAGAAGGAACAGATTGGAAGAATGAAATATTTGAAGGCAGAAACGCTCATCCTTAATTGCAACTTTCCTGGGGGTGAAGAAATGAAATGCTTAATTTGGGGTAGCGGTCATACAGGGGAAAAATAGACCCTAAGAGTATTCTCAACATAGAGTCTGGGATTGGATATGGGAGTTGAAGGAAAGAAACATATAAAAAGTGACCATGATTTCTGGCCTTCATTCAACTCTTCTAACACATGAGGGCTCAGTGTGTGTTACACTCTGTGAGCCACCCGGAGGAGAGCAGTTGGCTGGACAGAAATAGAGACTGTGAATATAAGTAGAGGAAATAAAAGGAGGAGTGGTTTGATGGGATCCCTGATGACTTTGACTTCAGGTCTTAAAACTGAGTGTTTGGTAGTTGTTCCAGATAATTATCTCTCCAATTATTTCTGGTGGTACTCTCTTTCCTTCTTCACCCGCTGTTTACTACTGAGTGATGCAGGGGAAAAAAGTAACTTGTTACTTAGAGTTTTAAATAGGCTGCAGAGGTAGATTTTAGCCTCTAGAGTCCGTAGTTGTCTGGCACATCCACAGTACGGAAAGGAAGCTGAACGGGCTGGTGATCAGAACAGCTCTTTGCTTTCTGAGGTTGCCTTAATTTTCTCACCTGGTTAAACAGGGGTCTGTCCCAGCACAGTTTTACTTTGTTTACCATTTTTGTGGGTTATAGCTCAGGCAGGGCTTGACAAGGCAGTTCTCCCTTGGGGTTGCGACGTGAGGTTGAGGTTGCAGTGCTATCAGCTCCGCTGGACTGGACAGGCAAGATGGCTCACTCACATGGCTGGCAGCTGATAGTGGGCGTCAGCCAAGACTTCACCTGATGCCACTGAACAAGTGACTGAGGATAGTCTTTCCAATGCAGTGATTTCAGAATGGGTAGACTTCTTGCATGGCAGTTGGCTTCCCTCAGAGCAAGGGTCCCAAAACACCTAGTGAAGGCTGTATGGCCTTTTCTGACCTAGCCTCAGAAGTTGGGTGGCATTACTCTCTCTATGATCCATTGATAACCAGAAAGTCAGTAAGCCCAGACCAGGTTCAAAAGGAGAGGATGTAGACTCTACCTCCTGATTATAGGGATGTCAAAGAATTTCAATTATGTTTTTAAACTTATACAATGTCGCAGTGCTACCTACTTCATAAGGTTGTTTTGAAGATTAACAATCCTTAGAACAGCTCCAGACCAATGACTGTTAATGACAATGATGGTGGCCATAGTGGTAGTGACGAGGACGATGTTGATGGTGATGAGTCACTGCATTACCCTTCCACAAAATATCTTTTATTATTGCTGGCAGGTTGAATCTTGGGTGGAATTAATCATTTGTCTCATCCGGTCTTTATTTTTAACATACTAACAGAAGAATCATAAACTAATGAGGACTACAATGGTCACATCCTGGCCACCATACGCCATGCACATTTTTAGGTGATTTTCATCGCATTGTGCCTCCTACTCTATTCAAGATTTTGAGAAGTTATGTACTTTTTTTTACTACTACTCATCTTTTATAGATTTTATATCATTTGTAGCTTTCTTTTATAATCCATCCTCTGAGGTAGAAATAAGAGATGTTTATTACAAATACAGAAGTTCAAATTGAGATAAAGTATTTCTCAGAGGTCACCAAACTTTGTAGCAGAGGCTAAATTCCAATCAGAGTCATTCGACTTTGGTTGAATCAGCTATGTGTTTGGTCACGATTAATAGGAACACCAGCTCTAATTGGCTTAAACAAGATTAGGATGGGCAGCTGGCTTGGTTGATTCAACAGTTCAGACTTGTCATCAAAAACCAGATATTTTCCATTTCTTTTTAGCCATTTCCATTCGTAATGCATTAGCTTTGTCTCTAGGCTAGCTCCATTAGAGTCACAAGATAGATGCAGTGGTTTCTTTATTCATTGCTATTGGGAGAGAGAATGAAAAACTACTCCCCACCCGCCACCATCCCAGCATGGACGACAAGACATGGTCAGATTGAGTTTAGCTCAGCTATCTGTGTTGCCAACCTCTAAACTATAAAGGCTTGTCTGGTAGAATGTCATAGGTTGATTGCTTTCATCTAATCACACCCTACATGAAGAACTAGGGAGGGGTCACCATCCAAGATGTCCTAATGGGGGAGGGCTGGTTACCTGAAGACTACCTGAGTTCTGTTAGGAAGGATGAAAAGAGGAAGGGATGTTGGCTTAGCAAACAGCAGTGTCTACTACAGTTTCCTAGACAAACACTCTTTCGTATACTACATTTCCTTTTGTCATATTATGCGATGGCATTTTGGGAAGGAGACTAAAATGTCCAAAAGTCTGTGTTCGGAGAAGAATTATGTTAATTTTTCTTTTTTGGAAAATAGAAGACAAAGGAATAAAATTTACATATTTCTAATAACAACAATTTTTTAAGATTAGAGATTAAGTCATTGTTGCCCAGGGGATGAAAAGATTTCAGAAGCATGAGGACTATTAGTGTTTAAACAATTTGCAGTGACAGTTTAGTACCATTGGGTATTTACATACTTGTTTGATATTTTATTCCATAGTGGTTCTGTAAAAAGACCTGGTTATCTTTAAAGTTTCCAAAAAATTATGTAAAATGTTAATACCCTTGAAGTGAAAATATTAATAAGTCAAGAAAGAAAGTTTGGTGCCAAGACCTGAAACTATTGGTGTCTATGTTAGAATTCAGTATTTTCATTCTCAAAATGGGTAGAAGCTTGCCTACAAACTTGCTGTCTGCCCTCTCTCTTCCCCGTAAATGACATATACGTGCCTCAGTTCCATAAGGATTCAAGCCACAATCGGATGATCTCTTAGACCTCATTTTACTTCCAACTGGCAGGAGGGACAGAAATGATGAGTCTCAATTCTCTATTCAAGAACCTTACCCCAAACACTGAAATTTTATCTTTAAATTGCCTCATTACTGGTTGTAAAACATCTCCAAAGATCTCACATAGCTCAAGTAGCTGTGAGTCATTCATTTAAGGGATTATTATTAATGACCTAATTACTCTCCTGAGCAGGAATGGCAAAGCATCTCAAGACTTTGAAATCAACCATTACTCTCTTTAGCACAAATGAATTCAATAAAAAGATATTTTAAAAATCTAAAGCTTGATGAAATTATTACATGGGCCATAATAAAGCGCTGCAATTTTAAATCTACATGATTTACTCACCATTCAGCAGGAGTCTCTAAAATTGGCTTGTAGACTTTGAGACTTTGATGTGTGCATTCTAGGAGATATTTCAGGATGAGCCCACTTTCACTCAAAAACTACACAAAATGTAGTTTTTCAAATAACAAGTGGACACGAACTTACAGTATGCAAATTGCTATAATGTAGAAAATTGTTGATCAAAGCAGCAAACTTTTTTTCCTTAGTTATAAGAGCTGGGCTACTGGATCTTTCCCTTGAATCCAGCTCTGCCCTCACCATTGGAAGCCAGAGAGATACTGATGGATCTGTCAAGTTAACAATAAAAAATTTCTGAGAACCCCTCAGACAGCTGAAGGTGATTTGGTCCCCATGTGGGGAAGAAACAGATGATAAAGTGGAGGAGAGGTTTTTAGGCATGCCCTTTTCTTCCAGACACATTGCCTGGAAAGGCCAGTGCCTACCCCATCGCTTCTGGAAACAGACAAGCATCTGCCAGCTGGTGAGGCAGGGAGAAAGGACTAGAAAACCAGCATCAGAGAAGCACTTCCATGGGCGGGCATCAGACAGAGAGCTTGGAGCTTGAATATTCCCCTAGCCCTCTCTGTTCCCCGAGGGGTGGATAATTACAATTGAGGGAGTCTATGTATTTCTGCAAGTGCAGGAATACAGATTGTTCCACCAGAGGCCCTTTTCCCTGAGATGGTGCCCCACCCACCCACCACCTACCCCTATTAAGATGGGCACAAATCAGGGCTTTGACATTATCCTCTTCTTCAAAGACTCATCACCAACCAATGTAGTTAATACGCCTAAGGAAATATGAACTTATATGGAAAATAAATGAGACTACTTAGGAGGGTAACTGCTTTAAAATAACAACAACATAAGGACTTATACCTGATGACACATAATTACACACTGCAAAATGTTCAATAAACATATTAAGTATTTTCTAAAGATAAGGGAGGATATTGGAGACATGAAGTAAAACAAGAAGTCATAAAGAAACCCAACTGGCAACTCAGAGAAAGCAAAATATAAAAATTTAAAAGAAAAGGTCTCAGTAAGTGGGTTGAGCAGCCTAATGAATTCAGCTGAAGAACCAATTAGTGAACCAGCAGCTATCAGAAGGTATTTAGAGGGTATCAGGAACAGAGAGAAGGAAAATATAAAAGATAAATTAAGCAATATACAGAAGAGAGGTATTTGATCAACATTCATATGAAAAGAATTCCAGAAGGCAAGAAAATGGTAGAAGAGAGGGAGGAAATATTTGAGAGACCAATCACTGAAATTTGGCCAGAAGAAGGAAAAGATATACAGCTTTAGGCAGATGAGCTTAACAGAGTATCAAACAGATAGGATGGAAAAGGGTAAGGGGAGGAACATCTATAGGTTGTAGTTAAAATTTATATATAACAAAGACAAGGAGAAAATTCTAAGAGAAGATAAACTATAAAAGAAAAAGAATTGGGGGTACTTGGGTGGCTCAGTCAGTTAAGCTTCTGCTTTCAGCTCGGGTCATGATCTCAGGGTCCTGGGATGGAGCCCCGTGTCGGGCTTCCTACTCAATGGGGAGCATTCTGCTTCTCCCTCTCCTTCTGCCCCTCTGCTTTTGCTCTCTCTTTCCTGCACGTTCTCTCTCTCTCAAATGAATCAATAAAATCTAAAAAAAAAAAAAAAAAAGAATTAGACTGATCTCAGACTTTTCGATAGCAACATAGTCTGCAAGAAGGCTATGGAGTAATATTTTCAGAGTGTCGAATCCAGAATATTAAGCTATATTATTTTTTAGTGTTTAAGTGTGAAATAAAAATGTTCTCAGAACTGGAAATCTTTGAAAGGTTTGCCATACCTGATATTCTTTGAAATGTTCTTAGATGAAGTGTTTTAACAAGATGAAAAATAAATACAGGAGGACAGTATGAGATATGTGAGAGAAGGCATGAAAAAACCTTAGTAAATTTTACTGTTGATGAAATAGAAAACTTATGAAAAAAACAAAACAGGTTTTAGTAAAAATATAGAACTAAAATATAGCCTCAAAATATATACAAATATATCACCGTGGAGTGGGATGGTGGCAGAATGAGAGGGAGGTGAAAGTAGACTAAGGTGCAGCCCAGGAGCACTCATTCTGCCCCTGGATCTAATGGGAGTCCCTCAGACAACACAGGTGAAAATGCATCAGCAGCACAGGATAACCCACTAACAATAAGCACCCAGGGGAATGGTCTCCTTTCCTGTTGACCCAAAACTCTCCTTCCCTCCCAGAGACATTCAGTGGCTTGGCCTGGGACAGCTCCTTTGTCCCTTGTGCAGTTCAGCTGGGACCAGTGGAAGCCCTTGTGGGAACAGATATCTCAAGCAGACAAAACCAAACCAAAGCAAACCAAACCAAAACACCCCTCTCCCAAGAAAACCACACATTCATTGCAAAGGCTCTTAAAATTAAAGTGTAACTGGAGGGACACTTGGGTGGCTCAGTTGGTTAAGTGTCTGACTCTTGATCTCAGCTCAGGTCTTAATCTTGGGGTCATGGGTTCAAGCTCTGTGCTGGGCTCCACACCAGGTGTGGAGCCTACTTTTAAAAAATGTAATTCTAACCATAGCCCATAAAAAGAGACTAGGGCCTGTGTGATAAACCTAACAGGATTATTGCTTTCTAACATAAACTTATATTTATTTTAGAAGGCATTTAAATAGGACTCAGAATCTCCTAACATAATGGCCAGAATTTTCAGAATACAATTGACAATCCCTCATAATATAAAAGCAAAGGAAATCACAGCTTGAATGAGAAAAAAATAATAACTGACCTCAACATGGAGGTAAGTCAGATGTTAGAATCATGTGATGAGGATTTTAAAGCAGCCATCGTAAAAAATATTTCCATAAATGGGGCACCTGGGTGGCTTAGTCAGTTGAGCATTCAATTCTTGATTTCAGCTCAAGTCATAATCTCAGGGTCCTGGTATTGAGCCCCATGTCAGGCTCCGTGCTCAGCAGGGAGTCTGCTTGAGGATTCTTTCTCTCCCTCTCCCTGTGCCCCCGACCATGCTTTCTCTCTCTCTCTCAAATAAGTAAATAAATCTTTAAAAAAGTTTCCATAAACAATTACAAATTCTATTGAAATAAATGCAAAAAAAAAAAAAGAAAAGAAAATGTCAGCAAAGATAGAGAATTTATAAAAAAAGAATCAAGTGGAAATTATAGAACTGGAAATACAAAACAGAAATAAACATCTCAGTGGAAAGACTCAATAGTAGAGTGAAGATCACAGAGGCTAGAATCTGAACTTGAGAACAGAACAACTGAATTAACCCAGTATGAACAAAAGAAAGTGGACTAAAAAAAAAAAAGTTAAAAAAGCCTAAGAGACCTGTGGGACAATAACAAAAAATCTAACACATATCTTTGGATCCAAGAAGGAGAAGAGTGAAGAAATAATGGAGGCTGACTCTGGGCTTGATCTCATGACTCTGAGATCATGATCTGAGCCAAAACCAAGATTTGGACACTTAACCGACTGAGCCATCCAGGCATCTCTGGATTCATTTTTGAAAAAAAAAAAAAAAAGTATATATGTGTTGAAGATAAAGAGTGGTAACTATCTAAGCCAGGAAAAATTGAACTAAAAGAATGTTGGAGTAACAATTATAATGTCAAACAAAATAGATTCTAAAGCTAAAATATTATACTAACAAATGTCATCATAAACTAAAAAGCAGCAGTAGAAAATTTAATCACTGGAACATATATGTCTAACATCATAATCCAAAATACACAAACCAATCAGTAGACCTGTGGGAAGAAATAAATGAATCAAGAATTATAGTTGGAAATTTAAAACATTTATCTCAGAAACTGGTAGATGAAGCAGACCAAAAAAAAAAAGCAAATGCAGAAAAAATTTTAATAATGTAATGTGCCTTAACTTCAGATGCAATGAACAGAACACTCATTTCTTTTGGATACGTATGGGACAGTTACAAAGAGCAATCAAGTAGTAGGTGATAGAGGGAGCCTCAACTAATTTTATAAAGTTTATTCTTGACCACTACACAATACAATTAGATATCAACCTAACAGAAAGGGAGCTGGAAAAAAATCTCTTCTCTCTAGAAATTGAAAAAGCATACTATTAAATGGTCATTGAATTTAAAAGGAATCATGAGGAAAGACAATGAAAACACTAAATGTAAAATTTGTGGGACAATAATGTTGTAAATTCTAGAAGTAAATCTGGTGCAATTACAGGAAAACATTAAAAATCAATAAGATTGACAGTAGGTATAGAAATGTTTGTTAAATTATTTCCCATATTTCTCTGCATATTTAAAATATTTAATAACTTTAAAACTTAAACATGTATTAGGCATAGTTAAAGTATGACTCAGACAAAAATTTAGAGCTTTAAATATATTTATTAGAAAATTAAAATGGCAAGAGAGGAAAATAAAAAATAAAAGGAAACAAACAAGTTAAGCTTGAACAAAGGAAGCTAATAAAAAGATAATAAATCCAGGGGCGCCTGGGTGGCTCAGTCATTGGGCGTCTGCCTTCTGCTCAGGTCATGATCCCAGGGTTCCGGGATCGAGCCCCGCATCGGGCTCCCTGCTCCGTGGGAAGCCTGCTTCTCCCTCTCCCACTCCCCCTGCTGTGTTCCCTCTCTCGCTGTATCTCTCTCTGTCAAATAAATAAATCAAATCTTTAAAAAAAAAAGATAATAAATCCAAAGAAATGAGAAAAAGGAAATCAAGAGATAAGATCAGAAATCAAGGAAATAGAGAACAAAAATCAATATTGAAGATTAACAAAGCAAAAGGCAGTTCTTTGAGAAGATTAATAAGATAGCAAACCTCTGATAAGACTGAACAAGATAAATCAAGAAGAGTAAATACATAAAACACAATGAAAAGGAGAATTGCCTTTACACATGAACACAAGTTGCTTTAAAAATCATTTTAAAAATTAGGAACAAACATTATAATGCATAGGAAATCCATTAGAAAATGGGTTGATTTCTGTGAAGGAGATAATGGGTTAAATTGGACCCAAGAAGAAATAAAAAATTTAAGTAGAGTATAAAAATAAAGATATTGAAGTGGTAATAAAAATATGTCCTTCAATAAAAGTCTTAGAAAAAAGCATGGGGGACTCAAGAAATAGAGGGAAAGGGATATGAAAGGACAATTCACAGGAAACAATCTGAGTGGCTGTGAACCGATCCTAGTGGAGAGTTGCAACCTTAAATAAGATGCCACTTTACACCTGTTGGATTGGCTACAATGAGGAAGCCGGAAAATGAGTCTAGCATGCTTCACTAAGGACTATTGCTTCTGGTGTGGACAAGACTTCAGTCCAGCTCTCTTGCTCCAGAACATGGCTCAGAAAATCGTCTTTTTTATTATTTTAGATAGCCATATAACACTAACCAGAAAGCACACACATCATGAATGTATGCTTGATGAATTTTCACAAAATGAACACTCATATAAATCACCACCATTGAGAAATAAACCACTTCCAGGATACTAGCAGCCCTCCTTGTGCCTCTCCCTGTCATCATCCCCCTTCTCCCCAAAGTAGCCACTGTCCTGATTTCTAACACCATGGATTAGGTTTGCATAGTTTCAAATACAAAATAGATGGAATCGTAGTGCCTCCTCTTTGCCCAGCCTTATGTTTATGAGATGATCATACTGTTGCAGATGGTAGTAAATTATTCACGTTCTTCTTTGCAGTACAATATTCCCGTAAATGCATGCTACACAATTTATCCATTCTTCTCTTCATGGATGTTTGTTTCCCTTCTGGGTTTTGGCCGTTACAAATAATGCTGTACGATCATATATACAGTTGATCTTCATTATTCATGGATTCTGTGAATTTGCCTGCTCACTAAAGTTTATTTGTAACTCTGAAATCAATACCTACAGAGCTTTCACTGTCACTCATACACATACAGAGTGGGGAAAAATTTGAGTCATCTGATGTGCATGTTCTCAGCTGAGGTCAAGCAAGGCAATGCTCTGCCTTGTTCCAGTTCTCATATTACAAACAAGTGTCATTCCTCACTGATATGAGGAATTCTTAATCTCAGGAAACAAACTGAGGGTTGCTGGAGTGGGGGGTGGGGTGGGAGGGATGGGGTGACTGGGTGATGGACACTGGGGAAGGTATGTGTTCTGATAAGTGCTGTGAATTGTGCAAGACTGTTGAATCTCAGATCTGTACCTCTGAAACAAATAATGCAATATATGTTAAGAAAGAAAAAAAGAAGAAGAAGAATGTAGCAGGAGGGGAAGAATGAAGGGGGGGAAATCGGAGGGGGAGAAGAACCATGAGAGACGATGGACTCTGAAAAACAAACTGAGGGTTCTAGAGGGGAGGGGGGTGGGAGGATGGGTTAGCCTGGTGATGGGTATTGAGGAGGGCACGTTCTGCATGGAGCACTGGGTGTTATGCACAAACAATGAATCATGGAACACTATATCTAAAACTAATGATGTAATGTATGGGGATTAACATAACAATAAAAAAATTAAAAAAAAAACAACAAACAAGCAAGTGTCATTTTCATGGTCCTCTTAGTGTCATGTTTTTTAGATTTTTGTACTTTTTCTTGATGATTTCACTATTCAAAATGATGCCCAAGCTTAGTGATGAGGAGATGTCTAGTTCTTCCATGGGCAAGAAGGCTGTGATGTAGAAAATAATGTATTGTCAGGCATGAGTTATAGTGCTGTTGGACATGAGTTCAGCATTAGTGAATCAACAATATACTCTAAATAAGGTGTCTTCAAACAGAAACGTACATAACAAAGTTATATACTGATTGGTTGATGAAAATATTGTGACCAGAGGCTAGCAGGAACTTAACCCTAGGTTTCCCTGGGGAGCAACTGTTCAGTACTGGCTGGTTCAGTGCTCATGGTGACTTTATAGAACATAACCGCTATGAATATGAGAATTGACAGTATATGCATTTCACTGGGTATGTACCTAAGAGTCACATTGCTAGGTCTTAATGATTGATGTATGTTTGATATTAGTACATCCATCAAAGAGAGTTCAAAGACCTTGCATTCATGTTCAATCCCACCATCAGTGTATGAGAATAGTAATAGCTTGGTATCTTTTCTGACACTTGGTATTGTCAGACTTCCAAATGTTAGCCGTCTTGTTGATGTGTAGTACATCGCACTGTGGTTTAATATGCATTTTCCTGATGATTAGTGGTGTTGAGCATCTTTTCATATTGGCCACTTAGATGCCCTCTTTTGTGAAGTGCCTCTTCAGGTCTTTGCCCTTTTCAAGAGTGAGTTGTCTGTCTCTTTCTTACTGACTTGTAGGAGTCCTGTTATATTCTCAAATCAGTCCTTTGTTGGTTAAGTGTATTACAAATAATTTCTCCCACTCTGTGGCTTATAATTTCATTCTCTCAATGGTGTTTTTTGACAAATATATAAGTTCATGATATAACGTAAGTCAGACTTATCATTTGCTTTCTTTATGGTGTGTCCTTTTTATATCTCGTTTAAAAGATCTTTGCTTACTATGAAGTCATAAAGATATTATCTGGGCGCCTGGGTGGCTCAGTTGTTTAGCATCTGCCTTCAGCTCAGGTCATGATCTCAGGGTCCTGGGATCGAGCCCCGCATCGGGGTCTCTGCTCCGCGGAAAGCCTGCTTCTCCTTCTCCCACTCCCCCTGCTTGTGTTCCCTCTCTCGCTGTGTCTCTCTCTGTCAAATAAATAAATAAAATTAAAAAAAATAAAGATATTATCCTACATTATCTTGTAGAAGTTTTAATGTTTTAACTTTCACATTTTGATCTACAATCTACATGAAATTGATGTTTGTATCATGTGAGCCAATAATCATGATTTGATTTTTTTTCCTATAGTGATATTCAATTGACGTAAGTACAATGTGTTGAAAAGACTGTGCTTTTACCACTAAAGACAATTATTGTCTTTAATAATGTTTTCATAATGTATCATTCTTACACTTTTACTTGTGATCTGTTTGTATCCTTATGTTTAATGTATGCCTTTTGTAGGCAACATATAATTAGATTTTGATTTTTTTATTCTAGTCTAAAATCTTTGCCTTTTAAATACAATATTTAACTATTTATATTTAATGTAAATCTTAATATATTCGGGCATAAATGTTTCTACTTTTACCATTTTCCCCATCTGTACCATGTTCATCCCTGTCTCCTTTATTGCTTTCCTTAAAGCAATACTTAAACAATTAAGTATGTTTAATTTTTAAAATGTTCCCTCATATTAGCTTGTCAGTTATATGTTCTTTTAACCTCTCTGTTTTACAATTACCATAGAGTATTGCATATGAATCTTTGACTTTTTAAAGTCTGATGTAAATGAGCACTCTTTTGCTTTCTGGACAACACAAGGACCCTCCTTTCCTCTGTACTGGTTGTCATGTATTTTATTTTGACTATATTTTAGACTACAAAAGAAATTACTGCTGTTTTTTACATCCACATTTACTTAGATTTATCCACATATTTACTCTTCCCATTGTTTTTCATTTCTTTATGCATGTCCTTGTTTTCAGCTGGGATCATTTTCCTTTATTCTGGATATGTTGCCAAGGAAGTCTTTCAGTTCTTATTTATCTGCAAATATCTTTATTTTACTTTTATTTTTGAAGGAATTGAAAATGATTGTATAAATTATAGATTGACAGTTATTTTCTCATAGCATTTTAAAGATGCTGTTTTATTGTCTCTTGGCTTCTGCCATTTCTGTCACCCATATTATTGTTCCTCTGAAGTTAATGCCTTTTTTTAATCTGGCTGCTTTTAAGAATTTTGTTCCATCTTTGGTGTTCAGCAGTTTCACTATGATGAACCCAGGTGCATTTCTTTTTTTTTTTTCCTTTGATTTTTCCTGTTTTAAGATTGTAGTGTTTTCTGAATGTGTAGTTTGATGTCCCTTGTCAATATTTTAACATCCTTAGCTCTTATCTCAATAATGTTGCTTCTGCCTCATTCTTTTTTCCTTCTGAGTACATCATTTATAAACACAGGCTTTAAACTAATGATGATTAATATGTTTAAGTAGCTAGAGGGCATAATGGATAATTTATTTCAGCAGAGAACTGAAATGTAGAAAAGAAAATGAAATAAAAATTATAGAACTGAAAAGTAAAGTAATTAAACCTGAGAACACGATAGATAAATTGGATAGCAGATTAGACACAGTAGAAGGAAGGGTTGTTAAAAGGAAGATAGAAGTCTAGAAAATATCCAGCCTGAAGCTGAGTGGATGGGTGAAAAATGTATATTTTCCTATAAAATCCCAGATTTTTGCCTTTTCATGAAAAATCAAAACTTTAGTTGGCCTGAGGTGATGAAGGGCTTCTTCCTACTAGCCGAGTCCATTCCACTCTATTGCTTTCTGCCACTGAAGCTGCTTATCTTTTGCTATGGTTTGTATTGCCCATGCACTACTTCACTCAGTTACATTACCTGTGTGAGTGGGCATGGCGGGGGAGGGACAGTCTAGGCATATGAAATAGCACATGAAAAAGCATTTAACTGGGAGAGATGGACAAGTCTGGGGGCTCAAAGGAAGCCAGCAAGGCTGGAGCATGGGCAGGAGCAGGGGCTGTGTTGTATTGGACTACTGAGTCTGGAAAAATACACCAGATCTTGGATGTCCTTGCAGAACCAGCAGCTAAGAAGGGCCAGTGATTATTTCACTGTTACTTGATAATATACAGATTTGGCCCCTCTCTACCTTCTGGTTGAAGCAATCCACCAGTAAGTGAAATTAAGTTGTTAATTGTAAGATGACTAGCTAACTTTTAGCCAGGTAGACAAGATATTGACTTGGTAGCATGAATCATCGCTAAATAAATCTTCCTGCCTTTGTTTCCCCTCTGTTTCAGCTGCAAGTGTCCACTGCTTGGAAAAGTGTGGGGAGCTGACTTGGAAGCTTGTCGGTTGCTTGTCCAAAGCCTACAGCTCCAGGAGTCCAGGGGCACACTGTTTGCAGAAGATGAGAGGCAGACAGATGACTTTGCAGGAGCCGTCTGTCCAGCCACTCCTGCCATCTCCCCCAAGCTCCACTCTGAAGTTGAGAGGAAGACCCCTTTGCAGGCCTTCGAGGACTGGAAGGCTCACCTGAGCCCATCTCTGTACTTTGCTGGCAGCGAGCAGAAAGAGGTCTGTCCATCCCTATAGCCTCAGCAGGGGCCCTACTCAGAGGGGTACTTTGGGGCCACACTCCAGATGAGAATAATAAATATTGAGAGGGTGACCCATCGAACCATGCAAACTTAAAAGTTTTAATAACCCTGGAATATGATTACAAAATAATGTAGAATTTTTGTGGAAGTTTACAATATAGAAGAGCAAAAAGAATCATTTTTGGCATATTTAGTTCTATGTTCTAAGTTAATAGCTAGAGTTAGAATATAAATTTGGTATGTAATTAATATATATACCATATACCATGTATGTTATATATAACATATTATTACTTCATATACTATTATATGTGTCACGTGATAGTTAATTGTATATTTAGAATCTATATATCATCATTTATTAGAATATCTATCTATATATTATTATTTATTAGAATCAAACATTCAAATATATGTGTATATCCCTTTGTTTTGGCCCAAACAAGGTCATAATGGATATTTGTAATACATTCTTTTCATTTAAAAAAAAAACAAACCTGATACTTGGCTTATGATATATATATCATTATATATATCATTTAATTATATATTTATCATATATACAATTAAAATGTGGATTTATTTAACATTTTGCTCCAAGGCTGGCCTAGATTAACAGAGAAGAGTTCCCCTCCCCTCCCTACCCCACCCTCCCTCTACTCCTCTCTTTCTCCCTTCTCCCCTCCCCTTCTCTCCCTAGTCCATCTCTCCCCACTCTTCCTCACTTTCCCCTCCAACCCTAATAAGACAACTTTCAATGAAAGTTCTCTAGGCAACTTCTTTTTTTTTTTTTTTTTCCCCAATTTTAGAACCACACCAGGAGGCTTTGGAGCTCTTTTTCTGACCAGGTACTCAGGTGTTCTGAATTAAAAGGCAACAAAATCGCGAGGCCCTATAGCTCAGGGGTTAGAGCACTGGTCTTGTAAAAGGCAACAAAATCCTGGTGAGGTTGGAGGAACATGTCACTTCATGTTCACGGCTCACATTTGACATTAGATGTGCCCCCTCCCTGGGCCTTTGCCACAAAGTGCCCCCCGCCCCCAGGCAGGCCTGCCCATCCTATCTGTAGGACCAGACACTCACTGACAACGTGGGCTGCAGTCACTGCCTTCTGGACTCTCTGGAAAATTGAGACTTGATCCCATATTTGAATTGAATAACCTTATGAGAAAGAAGGCTGTCGTCAGTCTCTGGAATCCTGCTGGCCTCATAGATTAGGCTCTAAATTGAGCTACAGATGATCTCAACTCCTTTGTCAGCCGAGGTGCTGCCGGTGGCCACCAGCCCTGTTGGTGGAGCTGTTGACAACTCGCCACCTGCTGCAGTTGGCTGGCAGGAAAGAAGATTCTGGTGGGGAGGGAAGTGCCACCTAAGCAAGGGGGTCACAGCTCTGGGCTGAAGATACTGTGGGCCCCGGGTGTGAGGCTTTGAAGGTAGGGTTGGCTGTCCCCAGTGGGCTCGCAGGAGCTCAGTCCCGGGACAGGCAAGAGCCAAGTCAGGTATGTGATGGGGTCTGCTGGGACATGGGACTCCTCTGGGGGTCAGGACTGATTCAGCAAATTCCACCTGTTAGAGGAGGCTCCCTCCCTCCCTCCCTCCCGTCTGTGCCCATGTGTCCCTCCAGGCTCTCTGGAGGATGACGTTCCCAGGTATAGGAGGATTATTCTTCTTCCATAAGATTATGAGTAGCTGCCAATCTGACTATAGGAAAACAGAGCTATGAAGTAGGAAATGCAAAGTCAAGGATGAATAGCGTAGAACCTTATCACAGAAAGATACTTGAAGTTTCTGGTGAGGAGGAGGTCCAGACTGTAACCCCAGAGAGTGGAAGAGCCAAGTGACTGCTTCTCTGAGCTCCGGGACCTCCCCGCCCCAAACCCCCACCGCCTCTCCACCTACTCAAATGCTGAGGATTTCCCACAATTTCTTGCTGCTTCCTTCAGGGTGGGGGAGCCAGAGGGTGCTTTGAAGCTTTTGCTAGCTTTCCGTGCTGTCTTCCTGTCCTGTGCCAGGCGTCAGCCCACTTACTGTTCCTGCATTGCTTTTCTGGGTTTCTATTCACAAAGAAGGGTGGGCACCCTTTGAATTCATCAGTGAAAGAAATGTTAAGATGGCAGATACCGCCTAGAAAGGGCAAAATTATGGGAGCAGAAAACAGATCAGTTGTTGCCAAGAACTGGGGTGAGGGGGAGAGATCATTCACAAAGAGCAACATGAAGGAATTTGGGGGTGCGTGTGATAGAACCATTCCATGTCTTGATTGCGGTGGTAGTTACATCTCTGTGTGCATATGTCTATAACTTTACACCAGGGTGAATTGTATTTATTACTCTACAAAGGTGACTAAAATTTTTAAAAATAACATCCGCCTATTTAAAAGCAAGGTCATAGATGTTGGGATTGGTGGTACTTGGCTCAGGGCTATGGGAAGGCAGTTTGCTGTGGCAAAGGGAGCCTGAGGCTCAGATCCTAGTTAGGCCATCTGCAGGCTGCATTCACTCATCTGCTAAACACCTCCCCACCTGCACCCCCCAAATGAGGACAATAAAAATTATCTCATGAGGTTGTAAGGATTTAAATAAAATAACGCATTTAAAAGTGAGTTAGAGGTTTAAGAAAATACATAGTAGAGGCTTGAAAAAATGAGTTTTTTTTTCTGGAGGGGAGGTGTTAACACTCTTTTTGGCAATCACAAGTATCTCTAAGACCTTTTAAAAGGAATATGCTTGGCTTTCGTTATCAAGAAGCACAAGCCAGCAATGAATTAGTGGGAGATAATCTCAGACAAGAAAAGTTTAATAAAGGAAGAATCTTGTTTGTATTTAGTTGGAGGATTTTCGAGGACCAAAGTCTCCGAGAAACGATAATCAAGGATCTCATTAAGGAAGGTGTTTTCGTTTTGCTGCCTCTGTCTGCCAGGGAGTCCTTGAAGTCTGGGTACTTGTGTATTTATCCTGTGCCTGAAGCGGCTATTTGTTTTGCAGCTGGGAGTTGGTTTTGCTTTGGGAACTCCCTGCCGGGTCTGGACGTCCCACCCTGGTTTCTGTATTGAAGCGTGACGGCCCGAAGGCAGGCAGTTCCTTTATAACCCAAATCTTCCATGAAAAATTGCTGACTTCTTACGGAGGTCCGCGGGGAGATGGCTTCTCCGAGCCTTCCCTGGGTGTGTAAGTGGCCCACGTGGTTCCGTGCATTTCGGCGGTGCATCCTTGTTCGGAGTGTTTGGTCATTAATTAAAGCTTTCGCCGTGTGGCTGGTCCCCCCGGGCCGCCCCGCACAGTGCCCCCATTTTACAGCTGGGCCCATGAAGTCAGAGTCATTTGCTTGGGGCTTTGCTGCAGAGGAAGTCGGCAGCAGGGCTAAGGGGCCAGTTTTAGCAGGAGCTTCCTCGGATTGTAAGAACACCCTGCTTTCTTGGTTACTGCTTGCCCGCAAGCCTTTCCGCGGACTCTGGAAACAATCAGCTGCTGTTGGCCCCGATTTATAGACGGTGCAGAAATTGCACGGGGGCCAGACAGGAGCTGGGGAAATCAGTGAGCCAGCTTCCTCCGCTGTGAAGTTGCTCTTTTGTACTCGCTGTTCTGGCCCTAATACCTGCGTAATTCTCTCCTTCCTGTCTGCAGTCTGTCCTGCTGGGGTGCTTTCTGTTTTTACTACAAAGTGGGCTCCCCTCCCGCGGAGTTCCCTGGACAGGATCACTCTCCCCTAACTCCAGCTGCTTCCTTTCCAAGCCAGTAGCTGCCACCAAAGAGGCTTAAAGAAGCCAAAAAAAAAAGGGGGGTGGGGGAGGCCAGAGCTCTGAGCGATCTCATGCAGCACTGGAAAAGCCAGTGTGCTGTCTGCCATGAAAGAAATTCGCAGTACGACATGACCAGACGGTGCAGCTTTGTTCTAGGATACAGGTCTCTCTAAAACCCAGTTCCTGGGGCGCCTGGGTGGCTCAGTCGTTAGGTGTCTGCCTTCGGCTCAGGTCATGATCCCAGCGTGAGCCCCAGGCATCAGGCTTCCTCTCCCACTCCCCCTGCTTGTGTCCCCTCTCTCACTGTCTCTCTCTGTCAAATAAATAAATAAATAATATATATATATATACACATATATATTATGTATATATATACATAATAATATATATATACATATATATATTAAAAAACCCAGTTCCTTTTCACACAGCCCATCTTGCATAAACCTCAGCAATGATACGATACATCACCTGCAGTTTCCACTGTGGGTTTCTTTAAAGTGGACCGGAAATGCAAACAGCCCTGGCAAAAACAACCCTCGGTGTCCTCTCTTCTCTCTTTTAAAGATTTTCAGCTTGGTGTGTATGGAGACAGGGAGTCTCTTCCTTGCGAATGTTTCATGGCTCTCCATCACATTTGTCATTAGAATTTCAGGTACAACCGGCACACGTAGGATTAGCAACAAGCACAACTCAACCAACAGGGCACAGCCCAACCAATAGGAGCAGAAGCACGCAGGCTCTCCGGGGCTCCGACCCGGCCCTGGCCTTGGCCCTGGCACCCCAGGGGGAGAGAGGCCACAGAGCCACGGCGCAAGCTGGAAGGTGGGAAGGAGAGGGGCTTCTGTCATCAGTTAGCTGGCTTCTGCTGCTTCTCTCAATTAATTAACGTTGTCAGCTTGTCAGCCTCCTATTTCACCTGCCCAGGGAAAGGAAGTGGACTCCACCCCCCCCCTCCCCATCGGCCTGCTTTCCCTCCTTTTTGAGAATTATGGAGCCACTTTCTGTGCTCCAGGGACCTAACTGTGGCATTTCTTTCACTAATTAAAAATAGGTCAGTGCTTCAGAGGAAACCGGCCTTGGGGCTCTTGGAGACTCTTTCACCTTGGAAATTCCTTGTCATTCACAGATGAACACTGAGGGATCAATAGAAAATTGTCATTGCCTAGCTGGCAAGGAGTGACCTATAGCATTTGTAACACCAGAAGCTTATCTGATGGCTACGTAGTCGCGTCTCCCGAGTAGCCGAGAGATATTTATTTATTTATTTATTTATTTATTTATTTATTTATTTATAGATTTTATTTATTTGACCCAGAGACACAGCAAGAGAGGGAACACAAGCAGGGGGAGTGGGAGAGGAAGAAGCAGGCTTCCCGCAGAGCAGGGAGCCCGATGCGGGGCTCGATCCCAGGACCCTGGGATCATGACCTGAGCCGAAGGCAGACGCTTAACGACTGAGCCACCCAGGCGCCCCTAGCTGAGAGATTTTTAAAAACCAGGGTTTCACATTTCTGGAAAATGAATGCTCTGCCCCCTTGTCCTACCTGGGCTGCATCTGATGCTCTCACCTGTTGGGGGCCGGGACAGAGTCAGGAACTTCCTTGTACCCCACAAGCTGGCTGGCAGAACCTCCTGCCCAATTTAGCTTGAGCAGGTGGAAAGCCTGGATCTGCTTAGAGCGTAAAGCACGCTGTCCTTGTAAAGGGTAACAATCCGGAACCAGGACGAAACCCTGGCATCTAAAAACAATAATTCTGGTAGTCTCATAGTTGCATAGTTTACAAAAAATATTTAGAAATGCAAAAATTTTTAATCTAGAATGAACACAGATTAAGTTGGCATTTGATTCTGTTCTCTTGGTTTCCTCTTTACTGTTTGTGGTTCAGCATTTCTTGGCAACACACAGCTTACAGAGCACATTCTCCTTATATGGAATCCCCCCAACTGTGTTCCGTTCTCATTTTTCTTTTTACAAAAGGGTCTTAAGATTTGATGTCACTATCCCCCAAATCAGAATGCTTATGTTAAATAGAGCTTATTTAAGTACCTGCTGGTGGTATGACTATTGTTTACACATAGATTTTTCCTCGAAGTTTCCAATAGAGTTTGGCCTTATTCGACTTTGATGTTCAACTGATGTGTGCCGGAAGGAAAACAATCCAAGATCTCTTGAATGATCGTGTAATATAAAATAGAGCTTTTCAAAGATCGCCCTTTATATGAACTCAAAACTATAGGCCAATTAGCCTATACAAATCATCAGCCGCTTCTTTCTTTTATCAGTTTTTTTGTTGTTGTTGTGTTAAGTGGTTCTGTGTAGAACTTGTTTCTCAGCACCTCCTCTGTAATAAGTGGGCAGATACTTGAAGACAATTTATTGCTCACTCTGACCGAAAGACATCTAAATATTTCAAATGCTTTCCCTAACACTCACAACATCTGGATGCTTTTAAAAGAAATACCCACTTACTCAGGGTGTAGCCATATAACTTGGGTGTTTGGATGAATACTTGTATTATATGGAGTAGTAAAGATATGCCTTTAGTGTCTTAATTCGTGCCTCTCTGCTCGTTGACATTAATGACTATAGAATGAGTGTTTATGAGGAAAGACAAGTGCTTATGAAGTCTATTTCAGATAGATGTGCAAGATATTATTTGTGGTGTGGACAGGAGTTTGTCATAGGTAAATATTCTTTATGTAGACAATAAAAGGAAAAGAAAAAGAAAACCATATAGCATTCCGGGAATGTATTTGCCAAGCAGATATTTTGGAAAACAGCCCAAAGGAACACATTTAAGACTGTGACTTTAATACCAAACTAAGGAAATGCTTTAATGCATCAGCTAAGCTCATGGATGGTGGTAATCACATCTGGTTTACCTCAAGCTATAGGAGAGGGAATGAAACTTAACAGCGGAACAAACATCATGAGGCTCAAGTCACATTATTTTTTGTAGGCATGCATATGTGCAGTGCAGGGTTAAAATTTAAAAAAAAAAATGTAAATACTGCCATGGCTCAAGTAATCTGTAAATGCAGATGGCTTGCCAACTATAAGGGAAGACTGCTCTGTCACCTGTCCTTTCTTTATTATGTAGCTTGTGAGTTTTACTGCAGGAATTAAATATTTTTTATGGATAGGCAGCTATTGCTGATGCCTTATTACATGACCAAGGAAAACAGGGATCTAAGTAAGCTAATTGAGTTACAGCAAGGGCTAGGGTCTCCACGGTGGGAGCTGCTTTCCCTTCACCCCCGATCCCATTCCCCAGCAAGGGGCAAAGCAGTTGATGACTTTAAAGTATATATAGCACCCAGCACAATGACATTTCCCACCTGAAGTATAGACCTAAAAAGTCCTTGTTGATTGTATCAGGTTAATTTTTAAATTGTAGCTATTATTCTTCCTTCAGTTATGAGGTTTTTGCGTTTCAGACATCATACTGCCCCTCTCGTTGGAACTCTTTTTGACAGCATTAAAAAAAAAAATCAACTATTTAAATTTCTCGATCCACTGACTCAACCCAAGGTGTAGCCCATCTGCTCACATATATGGCGGATCACCAGTGACAACCAACATTTCTGGAAACGTATGCTCTGTTAGGTGTGAGAGCCTTTATAAATAAAGTTGGCAGCGTTATATGCTAACTGGCAGTTTAACCTAAATGGCTTTCTGTTCCACATGCATTTTCTATTCAGAATAAAAATAATCAATATGATTTCCTGATCACTCCAGGTGTAGCCTTAGGGATATTTTTACCAGATACTTGCTCATTTCGAAACAATTATTTGATGTAATATATTCCCTACCCTTTGGGTATGGGCTCTACTTTTAAAACGTTAAATGTTGATATTCTCCAAATGTCACAGGCAAGGACTTAGCCTTGTTTATGGGAAATATCACTAAGGAAAAAAGTCCTTGGAGACCCTGGCCATGGAGCCAGTGACGGGTTGTCACCAGACTCTGAGGTTTAGGCATCTGTTTGGGTGAGCCACTGAATGCATTATTGGATCTGAGTATAAACTTTTGTCAGTAAATGTTGTAGCACGTCATTTCAATGGGAAAATCCTGCCCCACAAAGGAAATCCTCTTTTCTGTTTTAAATCATGCTTCCTGAGTTTGGCGAGTAGGACAGATATTTGACATCAGCTCTGATTCAACCCAGCTGAAAATTTCTGCGCAAACATTCAAGTCTACAGGTTTTTTTTTTTTTTTTTTAAAGATTTTATTTATTTATTTGACACAGAGAGACACAGCAAGAGAGGGAACACAAGCAGGGGGAGTGGGAGAGGGAGAAGCAGGCTTCCCGTGGAGCAGGGAGCCCAATGCGGGACTCGATCCCAGGACCCTGGGATCATGACCTGAGCCAAAGGCAGACACTTAACGACTGAGCCACCCAGGCGCCCCTGAAGTCTACAGGTTTTGATCATGAGGTGAATTAGGCAAATTACATTTGAAATACTGCCTGGCCGAGTTGATGTTCCCAAATCATACCCATGTGGAGGGACGGTAGGGAAGATGTAGGGCTTTTTCTGAGGCCCATGAAAGATGCGTTTGTATGGAAATGCTGTGGTGGGCACACAGGACTGGCTCACAGCCCTGGATCCCTCCTGCCTGGCCCTTCACACTTCGGCTAGATGATGCCATGGGTAATGCAACCTGAGAAACAGCATAGCTTCCTCAAGGGCATTAGTCACTGGGCTAGAAGAACGGCAGGATGCCATTGCGCCACCTCCTGGTGGGGGAGACAGGTAGGTATGTGCCCAGTAAAGAAGGGCGGAGCTTGAGCCCTAATTGAGCACAGGTGATATAGGAGATTCAGGAATCCGGAAGCATTCCTGGAAGAAGTGGAATCTGCGGGGTTTTGAAGAGAGAGATGGTATTAGCTGGGCGGAGAAGGGGAAATGCTCAGCCATGGGGCCATTTACCTGCATTCTGACCCAGAGGGAAAATACTCCTAGGGCTAAACGAGGGGATGGAGGTACAGAGAAAAAGTCATAATTTGAATTGCTGAAGAGACTGCCTGATGGGACAAATTACTGGAGAGTTTTCAAAGCCACTTTGAAATGCCAAACAACCTGTACTTTATCCGTTCAGAATTGCAAATCCTATGAAATTCCATTTCAGTTAGGAATACTGGTGACTTTGTAGTGGGGTGATATTTTTATTATCAGGTGTCAGTCATATGGCCATGTGGGGTTTTTGGTTTTTTGGTATTTTTTTTTGCCACATTTAATTTAATAATAAAAATGGAAGCAAATGTTACAGATTTCAAACCAAGAGGAGCCCAGTGCATGAAGAGTTCAGTTTGGAATCTGCCAAGGTGATAAAAGAGATGAGAGATCAAGGCTCTCCTATTCTTATTCAGAAAGGAGATACTCGCTTCCTTCCCCTGTGACTCATCTGCTTTCCTCTACTTCCAGCCTTATGTTTTATGGACATGTGGATCAAAAGTCCCCAGCTCACCACAGCAACTGGGTTGTCCTGGTGCCCATCACTACCACCTCCAGTTGATACGTATCTATCTGAATCCTGGAGGATGCACCCCTTGATGACGCTGAGTCCTCCAGGAATCAGAGCGGACTTCACAGAGTCCGAGGGTGGAAGGGAGGAGAGGTGGTATCTTCAGGCATTGTTCACTTCTCTGATTTCTTTCTGTCATCATTTTGTAGCCCCCCTCACTCCCACCCTGGGCCGGCCCCACAAAAATCCCTTTCTGTGTTTTGCCTCCGTGTGACTAAGTCAGATCCGGAGGGAAGAGCCCACTAGATATGGGAGACTCGTGTTGTAGACCCCAAGCCACCACTTTCTCAGTGTGTGACCTTCAGCAAGACATGGGACTCTTTGGGATGCTTTCTGTGTATATAAAAGGAATAATTGAACTAGATCATTCTGAAGCCCCCTGCCAGCTCCAATTCTCTCTGTTTCTAGGTATTAGGATCCTCAGGGAAGGGTTCATAACATCCTTAGTGGCCCTCACTGAGGTGGCCCTTTATAAAGGGTTGCATTTGATGTCCTGGGAAACAAGGTGGGTGTTGGATAAGGGGCTTCATTTTCACGTAGTTACATCCCAAGCTGGGGACCCCTGAACAGTATAGCTGATTTACAGTTCACTTAACCAGAAATGCCAGAGCTGCCAAAGCTTTTATGGAAGGACAACTTCTTTGAAAGAAGTTTCCTTTCTTTTAAGACAAACAAGCAAAAAAAAAAAAAAACCCTTTAATAGCTCCTATTTCCTTTACTTGTTTTCAGCTTTCCATCAAGGCTTAGACATAAAATGGATAAAATCAGAAATTGGGGGATAGTTGGCAGTCAAGCCCCCTGCTCTCCTGCCAGGGCATCTCTGCTGAGGAAAGCCTAAAACCCGCTGGCTTAAAAGAACACACTCGGGAAAGGTGTTCTCAAAGCAAGAGAGAAAGCACGCTTGATGCCCCCGGCAGAGACGCTTGCCATCCTCTGTGACTGGAGCCAACACACGCTCATGTTCGCAGGAGGACATAACCATTTACATAGTGCAACAATATTGTCCTTTATTCCATGCAGTGAGTGTGCCCCCAGGCGAGTGTGAGATACCAACACAGAAACCCACTGGTCTGTTACTTCTGCCTCTTGTGGTGGAAGCACCTTGCTGTGTTAGTGTCTACTAAAGAGTCATTTCTCCCAGAGGTAAAAGGAGGTGGGGCCCTGTTGGTCTTATTGCAAGTAGATATATTGCTCAGAATATGTGTCTGCACTGTTTCATAGCCCTGCCTGCACATTTGACCAGGAGCCAGGGATCTGGGGACCAGGGACTGGTGGCAGGGGCAGCTCATCGAAATCTCCTTCTTGCACTCCTCAGCTCAGAGCTACAGTTCCCAGCACGGCTGGGACCTTCCCATCTGAGACAAGCCTGGGCATTAGCATGTTGTTGAGCTTCAAGATCTAGTCAGTCTTGGGGTGGCTCTTACCTAGGAACCAGTGAGAGTAGCTAGGAACCAGCGAGAGTGCACTCTCCTACTAGCATTCTGCAACAGTCCTATCTATCCAGGCAGTGCACTTCCTACCAGCATTCTGCAATAGTCCTATCTATCCACACAGGATCCTGTGTAGGGTACGACCTGTCTAACCTGCTGTGCTAGCTATTATACCTGCATGACAAATCATCCCAACTTAGTGATTTAGAACAACCATTTACAATATGCATGGCTCTGTGGGTCAGGAATTCGGATGGGGCACTGCAGGAAAGGCTGTCTCTGCCCCACGCTGTTTGACTGTCAGGTGGGTGACTCGAACGTGGAGCTTGGAATCATCTGAAGACTTAATCCCGTCCATGTCTGGCTGTCAGCAGGGGCCTTAGCTGGGGCTCTCAACCAGATACCCACACATGGCTTGTCGTGGGCTCTGGGCTTCCTCACAACATGGAGGCCAGGTTCAAGGGCAAGTGATCTGAGAAGACATATCATCTGTTATGAGAGTCAAGCATGTCACCTTTGCCATGTTCTGTTCATTGAAAAGAATCCTTCAATTCTCAACAGCCCAGCCAGGTTCAAGGGGGAGGAGTAATAAACAGCAGAGGGGCAAGGTTCTGGAAGGCTGTATGGCTGGGGCTACACATACACTCTGCCATACCTGGGCATAGCATGGAAAATACAAAAGTTCTGCCTAGGTTTAAGGTTGACAGGCAGGACCTCTGCAACTGTGTTCACTTTATACCCATGACTCTGGTCCCACCTTGGTCTCTGTGGTCAGGTAGGATTCCTTTGGACAGAGCAGAATTTTTCACCAGGTTGGTAGAAATACATAGATCTGCCCTTCATCAGCTGTCACTGCTCAGGTGAGGTCTTAAATGAGTTCTCTTCCCAAGATTCCATAAACTCCCAAGTAACGCCCAGCTGGGTCACACACAGGACCAGGAGTTCAGGAGCAGAGTCTGTTGGGCCACCAAGTCGTGGTCTCTGCAGGAGCCTCGTAGAGATTCTATGACTTAGGGAAACAGCCCGGTGTCAGAGGGCCAGTCAGGTCTTCCGTTCGTGGTCATAGAACCATAAGTTCTTTGAGTTTCTTTTTGCCTCTTTATGTCTTTTTAATCTGTGAACTTGCTTTTAAAAATATTCAGGTGTATTTCTTCCATACTATTCCATTATGGCTTGAATCAGTGTCCTCGGTAACTTTTTTCTTTCTTATATTTTAGAGAGGTGGAAAATACAACAAAGTATGGAGAAGAAAATAAAAATCTTCTATAACACCACCCTTCGAAATAATAATTGTCAATATTTTAGTGCTTTTTCCATTGTATATTGCCTCATCATTAAATATTACTGTCTTAAAGATGATTTTAATGGCTAAATATGAATTAAGTATACCAGAATTTATTTTAACCACCCCTTTTATTGTTGGACATTTTATTTCTTCTTTCCCATGCTTTTCGTGCAATTATTTTTGCATTATTAAAATATATTTTTATTTAACATGTGTAACATTTTCCATACTTATTTAAAAGGTTTAATAAAAGTTATTTAAATCCAAATAAAATTTATTTCTTTGTGATAGATTCCAGGAAATGGAATTAATGGATCACAGGCTATGAACAATTTAAAGTTTTTGCTACCTGGTCTGAAATCGTTTTCCCGATTCACACAATCACTATCAATCTGTACATAATTCTTTTTTTTTTTTTATTTAAGATTTTATTTATTTATTTGATAGAGACACAGCGAGAGAGGGAACACAATCAAGGGGAGTGGGAGAGAGAGAAGCAGACTTCCCGCTGAGCGGGGAGCCCGATGTGGGGCTCGATCCCAGGATCCTGGGACCATGACCTGAGCCGAAGGCAGACGCTTAATGACTGAGCCACCCAGGCGCCCCTATCAATCTGTACATAATTCTAAAAGGCAAACAGGTGGGGCTTATCTGTTTGTGGGGGGGCAGATGTAAAGCCATATTTTTTTTTAAAGATTTTATTTATTTGACAGAGAGAGACACAGCGTGAGAAGGAACACAAGCAGGGGGAGTGGGAGAGGGAGAAGCAGGCTTCCCGTGGAGCAGGGAGCCCAATGCGGGGCTCGATCCCAGGACCCTGGGATCATGACCTGAGCCAAAGGCAGACGCTTAACAAGTGAGCCACCCAGGCGCCCCTGTAAAGTCATATTTTAAATGAATTTAATTCAGCTTTGATTTCTATTTGTTTTAGTCTGAAGGTGAGGATTAAGTCATTTGCCTCTATCTTAAGTGCTTTCAATTCCTTGGTTCTGCGTTCTGAGCCTGTGTTTTTCCTCTCTTCAAGTGTATTTTCAGTCATGTGCGTCCCCCCCCCACCCCCCAACACGATGCTTTTCTCCTTCGTGTATGACTCAGAGTCTCATGGCCGCCAGTCATTTGCCTCCAGATGCTCTTTTTCGCGACTCATTTATTTCACGCATGATGGTGGCGTTGCTCATTGCCCACTGTCTCCGCTTCCGTGTGATTTGTCTGCCCTGTAATTCTGCATCTTTGAATGAGAATGTGATTACTTTTAGGATCAGTAAAATAAGGATGCATATGTGATTTTTATATATTCGCCGACTTCTCATCATCACTGCCGTGGTCAATGACGGGAAAACCGTCATGCGTGCTTCACGGACCTTCTCGTTTGTGTCCATTTGTCCTTGAAATGGTTTGATGTTGTCACTAGATTTTTTTCTTCTGTCTATACATTTACTTAAAATACAAAAGACTTCTCCAATATTTGCAATAGTTATTTATAGTTCCCCTTAGCCCTGTTCTATTCTAATATAGTTGACCAACTGGGATATAAACTCAAAAGCATTCTGGAGTTGATATAATGAATATTAAGTTACATATCTGGATTTAATGATTATTCATGGCCTCCAATTATAATATTACATAACTCGTGATCTCTAAGGCCTTTTTAACAGTAAATATCACCGCACCTGGGCATTTTGTTGTTCTTTTTGGGTATTAATTGTAGCTTTTGTAGTAACCCTGCAGTTTAATCTAAATATATATCTTAATTCTTTCCCTTATGCAAAATTCTTTTTAGTATACCTTCGAAGACTTTCACTCCGGGTTGAGAAAATATTACTTTTACATTTGGTTAAATTGTATGTATGTATGTATGTAATTATTTTTATTTTTAAATTTTTTGGGTTAGATTTTAATGACTTGCTTTTTGGTGCTTTTTATCTATCTATTTATTATGTTTTTTTACTGAAATATAATTGACTTAGAACAGGGTGTAAGTTTAAGATGAATAACATATTGGGGCGCCTGGGTGGCTCGGTCAGTTAAGTGTTGGACTCTTGGTTTCTGCTCAGGTCATGATCTCAGGGGTGTGAGATCGAGCCCCGTGTTGGGCTCCACGCTGGGAGTGGAGCCTGCTTAAGATTCTCTCTCTCCCCCTCCCTCTGTGTCCCCCCAACCTGTACTCCTGTGCATGTGCACTTTCTGTCTCTCTCTCAAAGAAAAAAGAAAAAAAATTTAAAAAAATTAAAAAAAAAAGATGTACAATGTGTTGACTCGGGATATTTTATGTATGGTAATATGATTACCACCCTAGTGTTAGCTAACAGCTCTCTCACATCACATAAGTATCATTTCTTTGTTGTGGTGAGAACGTTTCACATCTAGTCTGTTAGTATTTTCCAAGTTTATACTGTAGTATTGTTGACTATAATCACTGTGCTGTGTATTAGATAACCAGGACTTAATTCATCTTCTAGGTGCAAGTCTGTCCCTTTTAACAGCATCTCCCCACCCCCACGCCCCAGGCCCTGGTAACCACCATTCTACACTCTGTTTCTACAAATTCAGCTTTTATAGAATCCACACAGAAGTGGTATCATGCAATATTTGTCTTTCTCTGTCTGGCTTATCTCAGTAAGCATAATGCTGCTTTTTTCCTTTCCCTTTGTTCTAAGATTCTATTTCCCTTCCTCATTTTTTTGACCTTGTTTATTCTTTTCTTTTCCAAGTCCAGTTATTGCGCTTCAAGGTGTGGAATGAATGGGTAGCCCATGCCTGTAGGGGTTTTACCTTCACTCGTGAGAACCTAATGCATATCAGAACGGCTGGAAGAATAGTGCCACCGGAAGCAATAGGGCCATCCAGTTGGCCAAAATTAGATTGTGTGTAAGAGGGGACACAACTGGTGTGAGCCCTGTGGCCAGTTGTGAAGGGGCCGAGTTTGGACTCTGCTCTGTGGTGGTGGTTTTGTGCTGGAAAGTGAGATAGAGAGGACACTTTTGGGGTTCATGTGTGGGATATAAGTTTGAAGGGGAAGCCTCTGAGAAGGAAGGAGCTCTAAGACTCGGATGTCCATTCATGGAACCAATGACTACCCCATGCCTGCCATGTGTCAGGGGCTCTGGACCCCACAGTGAGCAGGCCACCATCCACCTTGCTCTTCTGGGGCCTATCATTCAGCGGCCCTGATCTTCTGGGGCTTCTGCTCTGGTGAGAGGGAGAGCAGATTAACACTGTATATATAATGTATAGACAGAAGTAAATGTATAGACAGAAGAAAAAAATCTAGTGACAACATCAGACCATTTCAAGGACAAATGGACACAAACGAGAAGGTCCGTGGCAGCGGAAACTGTATATATAATACACACCTCATGGCATTTAAAGTCTCCTTAATTTTCTAACTTTCAGACACTGTGACTAGTGTGTGAAGACATGTCCAGTGCCCTGTTGGGTTCCTGTGCCCTTAAAGGACTAGCTCTGTTCTTACAGGTGCAGCCGGGTTGCTCCTCTGACTCGCCCCAGCCCGACTTTGGTTCGAATTCCTGTTACATTGTGAGTCTGCCCACGGATGCAGCTGGGAGACTCAGGCTTCCCCTTTGATAATTCGATGTTAGGAGTTGACATCCTGGAAAGAGCACTTTGAAATGACCGGATAAGGGAGGTCACCCGCGGAGCTTGTCATTCGGTAATAACCTGAAATTGGTTCGTGTCTTCTCAAGAATGACCTCCAGGGACGACCAAGGTTCTGGCATGATTCTCCTGGCATGCAGAAGCTGGGGGGGCTCTGCTGGGAAATCTTCCTTCTGGGTACCACTGGGTAAAGTACAGATGTGCTCATGGTCCTGAAAAAGTCGATAACTTACAAGTGATCTTTTTCTTTTTCTCTGGCCAGGAATCTTGCGTCCTTTCTGCAGAACTTGGAGAAAAATGTGAAGCCATAGACAAGAAGTTATTGTACTTAGAAGATCAGCTTCACACGGCAATCCACAGCCATGATGAAGATCTCATTCATATCCTTTTAATCTTGCAGATTAAGCACCTGCTAGTTGTTTTGTAAGAGCAAGTCTTAAAAAAATACTCAATTTTTCCATGCCCTAGCAGATGGAAACAAATAGATACTGCTGTTATCTATAGCAGAGCACACCTTAGATCTCTGAGATTATCCTATATGCAGTGTTTTCTCTCTAGCTTTTGGTAAGTAATTCAGCATTTTTGATTATTAAGCCTGACCACTAAAAATTAACCATGAAGTTTAGACACGCATAGAAGGCCGAAACAAAATGCAGTTTTCGGGGGGCATGAAGCTGGGTTTGTGGGGCACAGATGGTTTTGGGTCTGATCGGCTCAGTTTTTCTAGGGGCTTCTCTATATTTTCTTTACCGTACAATTCTGCCCTGGAATGAGCAGTAGAGTATCATAACTAATAGGACTTTAGGTCGTTCCTTTTCAATTTCTTCTTGCACAAGACTCCATATACTTGATGTCCCATCTGCAGATGCCGTCCTCAACCTTAGCTGCCGCTGAGCAAGAAGGCGTAAGAACATATTAGCTTCGGTATATGTGCATATCCCGTGCAGATCTGTGGATGTACTCAGTTCTGGTTAGTTCTTTCGAGGGCAAATGGATGGATGTGCACACAGATGAGGGTATATGCAGCCCCATCTTGTATCTTTTCAATTATTCAATCAGAAGTGGACACGTCTCTAGATAAAAAGAATTCTCTGTTCATTCATCTTTTCTATTCAGTAGTATGACTCTTACAAATGAGCTTGTGGGAAATGTAGCTATTTTGGTCTTTGCTTTTCATTGCTGTCTTACTTTTCAGAATTCTGCTTCTTTTTATACTTTATCTTGAGTGACTGTGTGTGTGTGTGTGTGTGTTTGTGTGTGTGTAAACAGCTTTGAATGGCCAAGGACTAATCTTAATCACAGGTATTCAGATCCACAGTAGTTTAATGATGGATTCAGCACTGTTTCCTTCCTCGTTATAACCTTAAATCTTAGACCTTGGTTATTAAACTTAGCAGGAAATTTCTTCAGCTTAATCAACAATTACTTTCACGTTGTTCAAGGTAGTTTTTTTTAAATTTTATTTTATTATGTTAATCACCATACATTACATCATTAGTTTTTGATGTAGTGTTCCATGATTCATTGTTTGCGTATAACACCCAGTGCTCCATGCAGAACGTGCCCTCTTTAATACCCATCACCAGGCTAACCCATCCCCCCACCCCCTCCCCTCTAGAACCCTCAGCTTGTTTCTCAGAGTCCATAGTCTCTCATGGTTCGTCGCTCCTTCCGATTTCCCCCCCTTCATTTTTCCCCTCCTACTATCTTCTTCTTTTTTTTTTTTTAACGTACAATGTATTATCTGTTTCAGAGGTACAGGTCTGTGATTCAACAGTCTTGCACAATTCATAGTGCTCACCATAGCACATACCCTCCCCTATGTCTATCACCCAGCCACCCCATCCCTCCCACCCCCCACCACTCCAGCAACCCTCAGTTTGTTTCCTGAGATTAAGAATTCCTCATATCAGTGAGATCATATGACACATGTCTTTCTCTGATTGACTTATTTCGCTCAGCATAATACCCTCTAGTTCTTTCCACGTCATTGCAAATGGCAAGATTTCAGGTTTTTTTGATGGCTGCATAATATTCCATTGTATATATATACCACATCTTCTTTATCCATTCATCTGTTGATGGACATCTTGGCTCTTTCCATAGTTTGGCTATTGTGGACATTGCTGCTATAAACATCGGGGTGCAGGTGCCCCTTCGGATCACTACATTTGTGTCTTTGAGGTAAATACCCAGTAGTGTAATTGCTGGGTCATACAGTAGCTCTATTTTCAACTTTTTGAGGAACCTCCATACTGTTTTCCAGAGTGGCTGCACCAGCTTGCATTCCCATCAAGGTAGATTTTTAAAAGCAGACATTTTGTTCTTTATAATTTCCTGCCCCTTATAAAACTGGTGTTTAAACTATCGCTACAAAGTTGGCCAAAGAAACAGCAGAAGAGTTCTTGGCTTGCATTTTTGTTTATTTCATGTTCATGGATCACCTGGATTTGAGGACTTATAAAGGGACATGGGCTCCAGCAAACGGACAAGTGACTATCTGTGCCTGGGCGTCTGGGAGCAATGGAATGCAGAGAGGCAATGCATCCAGAGGGGTTCCCGGCCCCCAGCCCAGCAGGTGGGAGCTTTCCCCAGTGGGACGTACCTCAGGCTTACAGTGGAGTCAGGTAGCAATTCTGAGGGCTGGGGGCGGGGTGTGTGCTGGTCTCTAGACCTAAATTTTCTAAATTTTATAGTCAAGTTTGGTTCTAGGGAATTGGGTTTTCCCAATAGGGATGAGTGGCAGGGGAGGAGGCTGAGAGGGGGCAGAGCTGTGTGTAGATAATCCCCTTTTAGTGGCCCCACAGCCAGTCCACGATTCAGGAGCAGCAGGACCATGGACAATTGATAAAGGCTCTTCATGCTTCAGCCTCCTCATCTGCAACAGTGGACGGTAACATGTGTCTCTAAGGTTTTCATGAGGGCTACACAAGGCTGTGCTCAGGAAAATTCTTTAACACGTTTGTACATGGTAGGTGCTAGGTTTTAGGTAGAAATCACATTCTCCAAGTCCATTTGCCTCAACATTTTCAGTGTTTGTGTCAAAAGTTCCAGCCACATCCTATTTATATGTAAGAGGTTTCAAGACAGGTTTATTCAATTATTTCGTAATAGATGCTTGACTGAGTCAGTCTGTAACCACAGAGTGGCCTATATAAAAAGTCATTTAAGTCTACCAAACAGCTATAGGTAGATGGGGATTATTCTTTCTACTTGATAGTTGAGAAAACCGAACTTAGGTGACTGCTCCAGGGTCATTTCTAATGAGTGGCAAGCTCTGTGGTCCTTGTTGGCCCATTGGGAGGTAGCTCTGCCTACAAGTAAATGGACAGGCCCGTTGTGTGGAATATACAGTTACTTTAAAAATTTTAAGCTATAATAAAAGTAGCTTATTGAAGTTCTGTTTTTGAGAATTTGGCTGATCCTTGCTGAGATAAGTGGAGACATACTGGGGGTATGTCAGACCGGGGTTGGAAAACACTGTTTAGGTACGGAAGACATTTTCCTCCCCTCCAAGCAAATCTGCACTGCAATGTGGATTTCAACCCAAACTTTCCTCCGAATCCCAGGCTTTGTTCTGTGTCCCCAATTGAGAGCAAAGACACAGAAGCTAATCTTTGAACTCCTACAAAACAGCACTTAGATTTGAGGGGAACATGGCGCCCTAAGATAGAAAGACATATTTACAAGGCTCTGCGGAGGCTCCCTCCCTGCACAAACCAAAGCCTTGTTCCAAATTAGAGCTTATCTAGAGCTTCAAAGAGGCTGCTGAATCCTCCAGCCAAACTCTGGTTTGTGTTTCCATTCTTGATCAAAGATACAAAGCTGTGTATGGTTGAAAGAAACAGCTTGCCGTCAACAACAAGAAAGAATTACACAGTGAGTGTCATATTTTTGTTTGATTCCATTAAGCACTCTGCCAGAGCCTACTGTGCCTATGATGTAGCATGAGCACAATGAACATGAGTCCACCATGAATGTCCATGTCCAGAAGATTCAAGCTTTGGCAGCTACGGATGCTCATGCTTCATGTGGAAGGCACTGAGCTTCTGCGTAAGCCATGCATGTGAGAAAGGGTTGCTAGTGAGGCATCAGCGAGGGGTGGACCACTCATCGACAGTGGAGATGAGCTTCCAAACAGATCCTCTGGGCATCCTGACTTGATACCGGGGCTACGGGCAGCCTGCGGAGAGTGTCCTGCTTTTTATGAAGAAGACATTGGATTGACAGATCCAAGAAGGGAGAGAGAATAGCCCTTGTCTCTTCAACATCCTGACAGACTCACTAAATTACAGGTAGTATGACCAAAGGACGACACAAACCCATCAGCTGCTGCGGTGGTGAGTGTCTGAAAGAAGTGTGTGCCATTAATTGGAAATGCCGGCCACCTCAGAGAGGTGACTCGTGTCTCCTGTCTGAGGAGAGGACAGGAGGTGTGACTTCCCTGCCAGTCAAGTCGGGATTTCCAAGAGCATCAGTTTGAGTCTCTAGTACAATTTCACAGTCATTTTGGGTCCTAATTAGCAGTTATGTTTCAAAAACCATTTTGAAGGGTTCCTCCATGTTCAAAACGCTTCAACTGAAAACCATCCAGGTGAGGTGGATTTTTAAGCAGGTTTCTTTTCATTTTTTTTTCTCCTTCAACTCTACAACACATTTTCAAAGGCAGGGCAAGCACACCTAAAATTGGGACACTTTGGGCATATTTCAAAGCCCCCAGGGCAGTTCTCCCTGCCTCTGAGTCACAGATGGGATGGGGTCAGACTGCTTCTATTTGCGGTTCTATTTGCATCCATGTCCGGGAGACCTTCATGGAATTCTGTTCTCTCTGCTTATTTGGAATGCATGGTGCCCAATCGATTAGTTTTGGTGGCGCTTGATGGCATGCAAATACCCTAAATACATCCAGGCGCATGCACAAACATCACATCCCCTTAAGATCCCATGTCTGGTTCAACTTTCAATTGTGTAGCTTGAACAGACAAAGGTAACAGGTAAAGGGAGATTGCTGGGCCTTCTTGGAAATGTTTTCCACTCTAGAGCTAAAGAGCTGGAAGAGAGGCCATGGGGATCACAGAACTCTAGTTATGAATCTTAGAGAGAAGAAAACAGACCGTAAGAGGCTGTCGTTGAAAGCACTGTGGCGTTGTGTGTGCTGGGCTGATGCGGATATGGTGGCCAGGATTAATTCCTTTGGCTTCCGCCAAAGGGAGTGGGGTGGGGAGAGGAAGCCGAGGCGGTAGTGTGGATCCTGGGCTGTCCTGCTGCTGGCTCGGCACAAATGTGAACTTGGCACTGGGTGGGCATCCCAAAGAGTGCCCCTGTAAAAACATCGAATGTATTCCAGCAGGTCACGTGCGTGCATGAGGCTTTCCTCCTTGCTCTTCAATAGCTGCATTCCTCCCCTTCGGCTTTTTCCTGAAGTTAAATGTCCTCACACTGTAAAGCCGCAAGGGCCGCAAGGGCCGCAACGGCATCACTGTTGATGGGAAGAAACACTTTAGCAAATGAGAGGCTGTTTCAGAGGAATACTGTTGTTTCTTTTTGAACCGAACCAGACCAGATGAGCTGATCTACTTTTGCCTACGCTTCTAACAGGATTGCTTGGAAACCCAATTGACAGTCAAACACTCAATTGTTTTTATATGTAAACAAAAGACCTCCTTGAAAGAATTTGAGGGTCTTTGCAAATGGCTGCCCTAAATGACGATATTGTCTTACCACCGTATGCCTGCATGACATCTGGGAAAGGTGTCTTACTATCTTACTCCTTTATGGATTGCAAACGCAGCTTGCATAACTTTGTTAGCAAGAAGTTATACAGTTGCTTAATATGTGAATAGTCTACCCCAAGGTGGTAAAGAATGGTCTTGGGCTCCAAAGGTGTTTTTAAAGATGTTGGCATGTCAATCCTTGTGCCATTCTTATAATTAATGTGCTCATTTTCTTAGACGCCACAGATAATCTGGTGGCATATCTGTTACAGGGGAGCTTTATATTTAGCTCTAGAAATCTCAATGGCACAGGCAATCACAAGAATCATTCAGCTCTTTGAGACTTACTCTTATACTTAGATGAGTGAGCCTCTATCATATCTACCTAAAATTCAATACTTGAGTTTTACTTTATTTGCTCAGTGGTTTGATAAAAACCAAGGTCAAATATGTCAATGGGCTCCCATGTTGAGTTTATTGGACTAACAATCAGAAACGCTGATTCTAAACCTACTGTATTTAGTAACCTTAAGATCTTGGTTAGCTGTAGCAAATGGAATAAAGTGAGAAAGTATGAAAGTGTTTTTTAAAATATATTTTTCAACATAACCTCCAAGTACGTATCTCCAGGCTGGATCTCACCCCAAACCTCAGACTCATGTCTGCTTCCCACTCAACATTTCCCCTTGGCTGACAAATAGGCTTTTCCAAAATTCCTCCCAACCCTCAAAAAAATCCAACTCATGTTCAGTCATCTCCTTGATAAATTGCAAGTTCATTGCTTAGATAAAAAATCTGGGAGTCATTCTCAATGCCTTTTCCTTCTTTCACATTCCACATCTGGTCCGTCACCATATGCCCTAGGCTCAACCTTTAGAACATATGCAGAATCTGGTCACCTCTCACCTCCACGGCCACTAGCTGGGTTCAGTACGTGATCTTTTCTTCCCTGGATTATTGGATTATTGCAACCACCTCCTCTGATCTCCCTGCTTCTTCCTTTGCCCCCTTGAACCTACTAGTGATGAAAGTGGCTGGAGTGATCAGTCACTCCCTTGCTCCAAACCCTCTACCACCCCCATCTAGCAGTCTGCATATGTGCCCGTGTGAATTTATTTTCTGTTCCACTTGCTGGCACTACATGCCAGGTTGGCCGTGACTTTGTTTAGTTCACTCCTGTGCTTCCTACATCCAGAAACTTTCTTTTTCTTTTTCTTTTTTTTCAGAACCTTTCTTAGTGCACAGTAGGAGCTCAGGAAATGTTTGAATATTTGAATGAGTGAAGGAAAGAACAAGGATCTCTTTCTATTCTCTTTCTATTCTTTTATTTCCCCAACTGCTTAATGGTGAAATGTTTCAAGTGATTTCTTTTATAAATATATTGATTTAAATATAAAAGTATGCATGTCCATTTGAATATTACAGAAGTATGAAAAAAAATAAAAGGCTGCATATTCCTCCCAGGATCAATACCTAGAAGTTTACCACTGTGTCCTTCCAAGGCACTTTTCTAGCAGAAATCACTTATGTGTATAGGTTTTTCATTCCATAGAAATTGTTCTGTAACTTGGTCCTCCCCACTCCCACTGCACATTTTATCCTGGATTCTCTTCCATTTTAGTGCATTCAAAATGTTTTGGAACTTACATTTGTAAGGCATCATACAGGCAGGTTGGTTAGAGAGAGGTATTTTGTAAATAAAAACATGATTTTTTTCAGTTTATGAAAAATATTCCAGTGTAGTTAACATACAGTGTTATATTAGTTTCAGGTGCACAAAATAGTGATTCAACACTTCCATTCATCACCCAGTGCTCATCATGATAAGTGTGCTCTTAATCCCCTTCACCTATTTTGCCCATCCCCCCACCCACCTCCCCTCTGGTGACCATCAGTTTGTTCCCTACAGTTAAGAGTCTTAAACCAAAAAAAAAAAAATAAAAAAAAGAGTATTTTTGTTTGTTTTGTTTCTTAAACTCCACATATGAATGAAATCATATGGTATTTGTCTTTCTCTGACTTATGTCACTTAGCATTATATTCTAGGTCCATCCATGTTGTTGCAAATGACAAAATTTCATTCTTTGATATGGCCAAGTAACGTTCCATTATATATATATATCAATCAGTTTTTCTTTGTTCATTCATCTATCAATGGACACTTGGGCTGCTTTCATAATTTGTCTGTTGTAAATAATGATGCAATAAACATAAGGAAGCGTGTATCTCTTCTAATTAGTGTTTTCATATTCTTTTTGTAAATGCCCAGTAGTAGAATTCCTGGGTCATAGGGTAGCTCTATTTTTAATTTTTTGAGGAACCTCCAAACTGTTTTCCACAGTGGCTGCACCAGTTTGCATTCCCACCAACAGTGCAAGAGAGTTCCTTTTTCTGCACATCCTCGTTAACACTTGTAATAAAAACATGATTTTAATCATTTTGGTGATCGTTACTCTATAGGCTCGCTAAATGAGGTTTCTAGGATTTCTGATGTCTAGTCCTGCTTCGACAGAGCCTAGGCTGTTCGCTACATCCACTGCGTTAGTAAATAAACCTTACATTTCATAGCGCCTCACAAAAGGCCCTATATGCTTACAAGAAAAAAAATATTTCTTTTAACTCTATCCTTGGGAAGAAGGTATGAGAATATGCACTTTATTTATTTTTATTTTCTATTTTTATTTTATGTTTTTGAAGATCTAGTTGGTTTTATTAAACAATTCATGAATTGGGCAGTATCCCTTCTAGCTAGTGGAGGAGAGCTCCTGAAAATGTGCATTTTCCAAGTGAGAAAATGAAAGCATTAAGTGATTTGCCAGTTTTCCGTTGCTGGTGATCATTTGCTTCAATCCCTGTCTTCTGATTCCTCCGTGTGTCATTGCTGATTGTTCTATGAAGGGCTGATGTGTTAGTTTAATTATATAACTTAGTCTTTTTCCTTTGTGGCTTCTCTCTTGGTCTCTTTTTAAAAACCTTTCAGTGTGTTCTGCCAGGGCCAGGAATTGTACAAGTTCTTTAAGAAACATCTTATTTTGGTTCAATCCTCTCTCTAAAAACCAGTGTCATCTTTTAGCAATAATAATTACAAATAGGGGAGTGTAGTCCCAGGCTGCATATTAAAGGTAATTAAATCTCAGGAGTTTCTCGGGATTCATAAACTACTTAAGCTCTATGCTTACTCTTTATTAAATGTAACATAACTTTGTGATTAAATTGCAGCTTGGTATTTAGTCTGGGACCCCATATGCTTTTACTCATATAAAATCATAGTTGTTTTCACTAAAGATTAGCAGAGTTGTCCAGAGAAATGGAGGAAAATGAAGCCTTTTATTTTATTTTATTTTTTTAGGTAAATATGGGATTCTTTCTTTCCTTGCACCCACTCATCCCCACCCTCATTCCCCTCAAGTTCAAGTGCAAGGAGCGAACCATCCTAGTAAATGAATGTAAATTACACAAATGATGAAGTGTGGTGAAGCTTTGGGATGAAAAGCTGCCAAAAGCTTTTCAGGGTGGTTCAGCATTTTTGCTTAGGAAAAGTTCATTTGCATAATTCCCAGGATCCTCTGGAGTTCTTTATTTAAAAAAGAAAGAGAAAGCTTTCTACAGTTATAACCTGGGGGTATCTTTTTCTCTTGACATTGCATTGACATTGTACTTAAATATAAACAACATTGTAGCGTTGATGGTCTGTGAGTGGTAAGATCTCTGCAAGCTACTTTTCCCAAAGCTTTCTCCCTGTTTTCTCCATATCTGATCTAGGAATACTTAAATGGTTTGACCTCATGTGATGATTTAACAGTATTTAAGTGATGTTTAAGTGACATATTCCCATACTTCCCCTTCATTGCTCTTGGATGAAGTGAAATTAATTTGCTTATGAAACTAAAAATTCAATCTGTCTCTTGTCCTGTTTATCTTTGAGTTGTTCTGACTATAGGTACGCAAGGAAACAGGGACCTCACCGTGGATAGAAAAAGAACCATTTGTTAAACATAGTCCCAGAAAAGGGCTCATTTCTTAAGAGAATGACAGCCTTATTTAGCCCATATGATTATTTGCTAAGTTCTCTATGATGGCTTTCTCTAGGTAAGAAATAACTTTAAAGGTGAGGAAAGTAAGAACCCAACTGTTTAAGGAAAAACCAACCAGCCAACCCAGAAAGGGCAAGCTCCCTGCACTCCGTCAAATCTTGAGTACCCTGAACGGCTATTTTACAAATCCCTGGGAGGTATGATAACACAGGACAGCAGATTAGAACCTACAGGGGTTTGGAAATCATTGTTTGACCAGAAAACTGAGGTTCGAAGTGATTTGTACAAGGTAACAAGTCTGGCTCATGGCCAACAGGGACTATGGTCCCTCACGACTCTGAGTCTGGACCTACGGTGGCCCCCAATACTGGAATTCTTGTGGACCCTCTAATTTCCAGCCCTCTGCCCTCTGGGCTGTCCGGGCACTTGGATGGGGCAGTTGAGCCGCCCCTGTCTGGGGCTTAGCAGGAATCCCAGTCACACTGACCCTCCATCACGGCACCTCCCAGCTGGCCATCTGTCTCTGTCTACCAGTCAACTCTTCCTTTTCCTTTTTTGAGATAGTTAATAACCTCAGGCCTCATGGAGATGGCAATCGCTCTTACAAGTAGTGTAAAATTTGTATTAATATTTAATTCCCACAATTTGGAAGAACTTGAAACTGCAATTAGATGTCAGTGCCCATCTGCTTCCAGCAGGCACACGTGCTCTTATTAGAGCTCTCGGAGGCTGCCGAGGGCCGCCCGTCACCTTCGCGTGTGTTCCTTAACAATGTGCGCACAGTCTCTCAAGAGGGAGCTCCAGATGGTGAAGGAAACTCTGCAGGCCATGATCCTGCAGCTACAGCCAGCAAAGGAGGCTGGAGAGAGAGAGGCTGCAGCTTCCTGTGTGACAGCTGGTGTCCGGGAAGCGCAGGCCTGAGGCGGGACAGGATGCGGGGGGAGGAGGGTGAGCGGCCACATCATCGACATGGATGCACCGGAGGCCTCTCTCACCTCCCCGGCATGGCCAATGTGCCTGAATCCACTACAGACACAGGGCCCTGAGGGCTCCCTGCACAGAGGTGGTCCCTCTTTGCGCTCCTGGGGCTGAGAGCAGGGAGACCGCACCTTGGAAAATGGAGGGGGACGATCTGCTGGATTTGCTTCCAAGTGTCAGCCAGAGGACCTTTCCCGTGTTGCTCATGGGAGCATCCTACCCAGGACTTGAAAATCTTCTCGTCTCAGCTCCCATTAGACAGAGGTTGGGGTTGAATTCTGCTAGAAAAATGTCTCTTTTCCTGTACCACTTGCTTTCTGTTGCAATTAAAGTATCTCCTGATTTAAGAACCTGTAAAGAGGAAACTAAACGTAAGTCTCTATCACCATACCTGTTATACTTTCCTACAGGCACATGATCTAAGGGAGCTAATTAACCCCAGGATCTGGAATTAACAGCTTTTCACCTTCTCCTGTGATTCACTATAATCTCAGAAGAATACATATGAAAAATTTCAAAAGACCTTGCTTTAAAGTAACAACCTGTCAATGAGGTGCAGTCTTCTGATTTTCCTATTATGGCAACGCCTGTTTCTCCCGAAAGGGTCCTTGGTGTTTCACCAGGACATCCTAAAATTTGCCCACAATGAAAGCAGGAAGAGAGCAGGGGCATGAAGGGATCAGATGACAAGTTTAAACTTCTGGGCCTCTCCTCTTTTCCTCCCTAACCTGTTTCACTCAGTGCCAGGCAGGATGTGGATGTGGACACCTTCATTCAGTACAGTGCAGTATTCAGTAGGAGAGTGCATATACTCAGGAAGGCAGTGCAGTGCAGTACTTAGTAAGAAAGCAGTGCAGTACTCAGTAAGCATACTCAGTAGGGCAGTACAGTACTTCGTAAGGCAATGCATACTCAGGAAGGCAGTGCATACTCAGGAAGGCAGTGCAGTACTCAGGAAGACAGTGCATACTTGGGAAGGCAGTGCATACTCAGTAGACCAGTACAGTACTTCATAAGGCAGTGCATACTCAGGAAGGCAGTGCATACTCAGGAAGGCAGTGCATACTCAGGAAGGCATTGCATACTCAGTAGACCAGTACAGTACTTTGTAAGGCAGTGCATACTCAGGAAGGCAGTACAGTACTCAGGAAGACAGTGCATACTCAGGAAGGCAGTGCATACTCAGGAATGCAGTGCATACTCAGGAAGGCATTGCATACTCAGTAGACCAGTACAGTACTTTGTAAGGCAGTGCATACTCAGGAAGGCAGTGCAGTACTCAGGAAGACAGTGCATACTCGGGAAGGCAGTGCATACTCAGTAGACCAGTACAGTACTTTGTAAGGCAGTGCATACTCAGGAAGGCAGTGCATACTCAGGAAGACAGTGCATACTCAGGAAGGCAGTGCATACTCAGTAGACCAGTACAGTACTTCGTAAGGCAGTGCATACTCAGGAAGGCAGTACAGTACTCAGGAAGACAGTGCATACTCGGGAAGGCAGTGCATACTCAGTAGACCAGTACAGTACTCAGGAAGACAGTGCATACTCAGGAAGGCAGTACAGTACTCAGGAAGACAGTGCATACTCAGGAAGGTAGTGCAGTACTCACGAAGGCAGTGCAGTACTCAGGAGGGCATTGCATACTCAGTAGACCAGTACAGTACTTTGTAAGGCAGTGCATACTCAGGAAGGCAGTACAGTACTCAGGAAGACAGTGCATACTCAGGAAGGTAGTGCAGTACTCAGGAAGGCAGTGCAGTACTCAGGAGGGCATTGCACACTCAGTAGAGTAGTACAGTACTTCATAAGGCAGTGCATACTCAGGAAGGCAGTGAATAGTCAGTAATGTGGGGCATTGTAGACCCCTCCCTGCTGTGGCAGCTGTAAAGCAGGCTAAGTTCAATTAGGCAGCACTTCCGAGTTGCACAGAGGAAGGCAGCCTCCGAGAGATGCTCCCTGAATGAATGGGTCTCCCTCAGTCAAATACGTTTGGGAAATCTGCCATGCCATAATTTCCAGTTGGAGAGCCACAGTGCACATTAGCATATTTGACTGGGACAGAGCTCAGTAAAGAAACCCACTTGATATTTTTTTTTTTTTTGTCTAACCCAGACTTCCCAAGTTTAATGGATCATAGATTTTATTTAAGTCCTATTAATATCCCACCAATCTTGTGTTAGGCAGCCCTGCATTCTCTGGGGAAGTCACGGTCCAAATACAGATTTCCATCATGTGTATAGGTGTACTAGCAACCGGACTCAAGCTTTTCAGTGTCTAGCTTGGTAACTACGTGCTAGTGTTTGTTCTGCTAATTGATTTATTGGGTTTTTTTGTTTGTTTCTGTTCTCATTTATCCTTATAAGAATAGTGATGGTCCTGCTTTCATTAGGATCTGTGGACCCTGGACAGTTCTTGTCATTTCCTGAAGTCACGCTGTCATTTCCGGAAGGCAGCTGGTGCTTTGCTAAGCTTCCCGTGCTGGGCACTACTTCCATCCTCAAAGAGATGCCCTGCTTAAGCCGGCAACTGGCCAGGGTCCAGGGAACAAAGCAAAAGCACAGTATGTGAATTTGCTGTGTTTCATCAGTTTTATCTTCAGCATTTAAAAATATGTATATACACTGTATATATTTCAATAATAAGTATATTTTATTTCTAGGAATTCTTGGTTTTTTAATAATGAGCCAAATTAGTGAATTATTTATAATCATGTCTAAAAAATATTGTGTACTAATCACATGGCACTTGGAATCCTCAAATCCCTGAATTAATTCCAATGGAGCAAAACTTGGCAAGAATCAGGATTGACCGTATCAGCAATAATGAATGTCTACTTTGACATGCATTTTTAAAAGGCCCCTGGACACAAGACATCTGAACAGTCACTAACCCAGTGGTTTGTGTTACTCAGACACCATCATGAATATTTCTGTGAGGTCATGATGTATTTGAACATTCTGGAAGCTAATAAGAGCTGTGAGTAAACGCCATATAAGAGTTGTCTGGTACCTGTGGTTGGGCAGTGTGTTCGATTCCTCTTTGAGATGCTTGAACAAGTCTTAAGTTTTGGGGCAGGTGAATGATGCTTTAACCACATGCTGCAACCCCTCCCTAGTCTATGCTGGTGTCAGAGTCAGCCAGGAAGCCTGCTAAAGGCCAGGGTGTATCCTTTGGCCACACGGTCTCCTCAGGACAAGTGCCCTCTTCAGCCACTGTGACCTTGGAAGACCCAGGATTGTGTATCCTGCACCATAACGTGGGTCAATTTTTGCCAGGGTTGCATTTAAGAGCAACGAATTGAAGCTTTTACGGAGATAGTCAAGACCACAAGCCACAGTGCAGATTGAAAATGGTGACGTGGAGTCTGATATCACCGTGACGCGGTGTGAGAGAATGAGTCGCAGGTGCATTATCTCATTGAATTCTCAAATCAGCGTTATGAGGTAGGTGTCTGTAGATGACAAAACAGAGCCTTAGGAGACCAACGAACTCTCCTCAAGGCCCGGAGCTGGGGAGGGGTGCGGTGACAGTGGGGGTCAGACACAGGTGGAATGCATCTCATTGCCGCTCTTCCTAAAGTGCCTTCAAGGTCTTTCTGAGACCTCGAGCCAGGGAGGTTATTGGCTCACGTAAGAACACATGGTCACCTTGGGGATCCTGCTAGGGAAACCTCAGCTTCCCACTACCCCAGCTAAGCCTCACTATGCTGTAACCATTAACTCTAGCTCAGCTCGGACAGGTTCCAACAGACTGACCCCCCTCTGCACTGCCCCCCCCCCCCCCGTGTCCTAGCCAACCATTCATTCTCAGTCCACCACGAAAGCCATGCCAGGAACAACCACTTACTGCCTGGTAATGGGCAGATTTTCTTGAAAACCCCCATTCAACTGGTATTTTTCAGAAAGCATTCGAGAAAGCAACAATGCGCCCCTTAGTCAATGCCTTCTTGTATAAGTGATTCAGTACTTTTATTTTTAATATCCTCACCTTATCTCATCTTTGGATTTTGTCATATAATTTATTGCTTCATAAATTTTACTTTTTGTTACACGAAATTAAAGCTGATATCCAAACCATAGAGCACCTTTAACTTTTTTTTTTGCTTCTGGAATGTAGATGATAGAAAAATTTATCAGGTTTACCCATTTCATCTTTTTGTTATAGGATGATTGATTGTATAGTTACATCATACAAAACATTTCTAATAAAGCAATGCTTTAAAGTGTGTATGTGTTTACTTTCAGTTTCAACAAATCAGAAAACAATGGAATTTTCTATTCCAGACTCCTTGATTAAGGAAATTGAAAATAATATTACCACTAAAGTGGGGAACAAGACAAGGGTGCCCACTTGAAATATTTTACTGGAGATCCTGGTTAATTCAGTGAGGCAAGAAAAACAAATGAGGGGGAGAGATACAACATTAGTTTTTACAGGTGATATAATTATAAGCTAGAAAACCTAAGCAAATTAACTGAAACATTTTTACACAGTTATTACAATTAACATATCAAAATCAATGGGCTTTGCACATACAAACAACGATCAGAAGATAAAGTATAAAGAAAAGACCACATTCTTAACAGGAACAAAAATAAAGAGAAAACAGCTAGGAATAAAATTAAATAAGAAATGTGGAAGTCTTAGACGAAGGAAATTTGAAGATGAAGGACACAAGAGAAGAACTGAATACACAGACACATTAAGCTTTTGGATAGGAAGTTATCAGAAATTGTCAAATTTCTGTAAATTAGTTCATCAATATTACCTGATCTCAACTGAGTCAGAGACGTCTAGATAACCCCAATATCCACTCTGCTCCATCCCTTCTAGCAGTTCCTCATCTAGGTTCTTGGGCTTCAGATATGCTTTGACCTGTGCAGAATGGATTACATTGTTAAATGGATAAAGCAAGGAGGCCATTAGACTGATGTGTCCAGGGTGCCACGGAGGTGACATAAACCGACCAAAATCCAGGCCTGAAAATGCTTCAAGGTTACGACATTGAAACCTGAGGACAACCAATCATGAAACTAGACTTTAAGCTACTTTTCCATCTTTCTTTTTTTTGGAGAGGGAGGGGAGGAGCAGAGGGAGAAGGAGAGAGAGAGAGAGAGAGAATCTTAAGCAGGCTCCATGCCCAGTGTGGGGCTCTCTGGGCTTGCAGGGATCAAGGGGGGCTCCATCTCATGACCCTGAGATCATGACTTGAGCTGAAATCAAGAGTCGGATGCTTAACCGACTGAGCCACCCAGGCGCCCTCTATAAAAGTCTCTCCCAGAGATCCCGTCAGTGAAATCCTTCTACTTACCATGTCCCGTCTGGGGCTGCTTGATTTGAACTGATTTTTGCTCAAACTCTTAAAATGTTTTAATATGCCTCAGTTTATTTATTTAACAGTAGTACTGTGTGTGAGGGCAGCAATGAGAAACAACCAAATTTTGAATTAATAGTAAACTGTTTAAATAAATTAAGATAAATCCGCTCTATGGAATCCTTTGAAGTTGCTTTAAAAAAACTCTCTTTTTAAAAGATTTTATTTATTTATTTATTTGAGAGAGAGAGAAAGAAAGAGAGAGGGGGAGAGAGAGAGAGCGAGAGCGAGAGTATGAGCAGGGGGAGGGGCAGAGGGACAAGCAGACTCCCCATTGAGCATGGAGCCTGACATGGGGCTCCATCCCATGCCTCTGAGATCATGACCTGAGCCGAAATGAGGAGTTAGACGCTTAACTCACTGAGCCACCCAGGCACTCCCCAAAATCTTTCTATGTGCATATGTTTGTATCTGCAGAAATATCACTGGAAAGGGACCCAGGCAACTTAGGGAAAAGGGATGGCAAGGAGACTTAATGTTTCTTGTATACTGCTATTCATTAAAAATTTGTGTACCACACGGTTCTATTTACTTATTTGAAAAATAAAAATAATTTCTTTAAGAAAAACACCATAAATCATGGAGACTGAGTGCAGGCCCTAAGGGAGAGCAGGGCACACAGGCCCAGGTCTCCCTGCTCCCAGGTCTCCCTGCTGCTGATGCAAGATTCATCCCCTGTTTAACACTCACCATGGTGCTAGAGAGATGGCGCCACATGTTGGTGATAAGAGGACAACTATGACATATGATCGGATGATTAGAAGGAGAGTGATTGCCTTGATCATTGTAATTATTATCATTTTAAAGACAAGAGATGAATTTTATTTTGGCACTTTCTTGAACAACTTATGGTCAGTGATTTGTTACCAAAATTTCCACCCCATCTGGGACCCCAGTTCTTATCCTGGGTTAGGGAGTTCGGTAAAGCCTCCATCCTCCAAACACTAGACCAAAGAGCCCCATGGGCTGGTTGTGTGCACAGAGTGGGGCGTGGGGAAACACAGTCACATCTGTCCCCCACTGTCCCTTTGGGGAACCTGCTCATACGATCAGTGTTTTGTTTAAATAGGGATGCTTTTGAGTATAAAACACAGTCATACTGTAAGGGATGCTATGACAGATACCAGGGTGAAGGACAGTCCGGAGAATACCTTTACTTCCTCTCATTATTCCAGTAACACAAAAGAACTTCTTGACACTACAGCTCTACAGCTCCCTCTTCCAAGAGTCTGAAAAGCATCTGCTAGAAACAAAGCTCATGTCTATCGCCCCTCCCAGCGTGTATGTATGTATTCACTCCCGAAACACTTACTGAACGCTTACTACAAAAATTGTTCTTCCTATAAACGGATGAATTTACAACTACACAGGTTAAAAATGTTAGTGAACATCATCCAGCAAGTACTGAAAATGGGTTGAGTGTTGATTCGTAGGACCCTTGGTTTTAAATCTACGTAAATAAATGATTAGACTAAACACACACACACACACAATAGCAGTTCAGCTAATATTGAACAACGGTTATTTATTATTTTCTGTTTCCTGTATGACTTTTATTTGTAAAAACAACATTTAGAAGAAATTATTTAAAAAGATTCATGCATAACCCATTATCTCCATTTTTTCCAATCGATGTCCATAAAAAACACATTTTCCCAAACTGTAGCCAGCATATTTTTTATTCCACTTTTTATGTTTATTCTTCTGGTATTTCCCATTTTGCTACATCATCATTATAATCATTGTATTTATTGCTGTGTAATAGTCTCTCACATCGATCTACCATAACTTAGATATTCCTGTGTAACTGGGTATTAAATCTTCACAATATTTTGCTGTTATAGATAAAGCTGCAATGACATCTTCATGCATATAGCTTTTTCTTGCCTTTGAATGATGCCCGTAGGAAAAATTCCCAGGAGTGAGGAGACAAGAAAAGGTAAGAACGAGTGCCATACTTGAAATGAAGTTTGCACTGGGGAATGAACTCAGGATGATAAACAGCCCTGCAAGCAGCTAGTCTTGGGAATTCCCAACCAGGTATTGATTGGCTTAATTGATTTTGTGGTGTTCCCTCTCGTCAGGAATGTGCCCACAATAACCTCATCAGGCAGATCGCAGTTGGACAATTCCTACCATTTAAAATGAGCAGTGTTATATAATACCCAGTGCTCATTATATAAGACTGATTCATCACTGAACTCTACCTCTGAAACAAATAATACACTGTATTAATTGAATTTAAATTAAAAATTAAAAAATAAAGCAAAAAATGAGCAGTGTTGACTCCGTCTGCAGCTATAGGTCACTGACCTTTTTCCATACTGCTCCCTTTGGTCTAAGCCCGTGCAAGGATGTTTCAAAAATAAAGCAACATAGGGGGGGCAGAGCAAGATGGCGGAGGAGTAGGAGACCTGGATTTCGTCTCCTTTCAGGAATTCAGCTGGATAGGGATCAAACCATTCTGAACACCTACAAACTCAACAGGAGATCGAAGAAAAGAATAGCAACAACTCTCTGAACAGAAAAGCGACCACTTTCTGGAAGGTAGGACGTGCGGAAAAGTGAATCCGAGGCGTTATTCGGGAGGATAGACGGCGGGGGAGGGGCCTCCGTCGGCCGCTTCTGGCAAGTGATAGAGCCACGGAGCACAAAATCGGAACTTTTAGAAGTCTGCTCCGCTGAGGGACGTCGCTCTGGTGGCGAAGTGGGGGGTGGAACCCTTGCGGGACAGTGTGGTCTCAGGACCCTCGGGGTCACAGAAAGACCGGGGGTGCCTGAGGGCGGCAGAGCTCCCAGGTATCGGAGCAGGGAAGCCGGCTGCAGAGACGGAGCCCAGGCGCGGGCTCTCAGCTCGGGGTTGTCATAAACCGTGATCCGCAGCACAGTCGGGCCACTGCTCCTCCAGCAGGGACCCAACAAGCGGCAGATCCGGGGAGACTCACCTTCTTTCCCCGGGAGGAGAGGTGCGGGAGCGCACCGCGGGGATCTGCTGGGTTTGGAGACTCCACCCGGGGTCGGGTGCCAGATAGAAAGGCGCGGTCACAGGCCGGGTGAGCGCGGAGTGTGGCCGGAGACCGGGGAGACGGGAGTGACTGACTGCTTTTCTCTGGGGGCTCGCTGAGGAGCGGGACCCCGAGTTCTCGGCTCCGCCAGGGCGGAGACTGGGAGGCCGCCATTTTCACTCTCCGCCTCCAAAGCTGTACGGAAAGCTTGCAGGGAACAAAAGCTCCGGAGAGCAAACCCGAGCAGATTACTTAGCCGGGACCGGCAAGGGCGGGGCAATTTTGCCTCCGGCAAAGACATTTGGGAACCACGGCAACAGGCCCCTCCCCCAGAAGATCAGCGAGAACAGCCAGCCAAGACCAAGTTTACCGATCAATGAGAACGGCAGAACTCCAGCGCTAGGGGAATACTGCACATAGAATTCATGGCTTTTTTACCATGATTCTTTAGTCTGTCAAAGTTAATTATTTTTTTTAACTGTCTTTTTTTCTTTTTTCTTTTTTCTTTTTTTTTGAATTTTTCTTTTTCCCTTTTTCAACCAACATCTTATCAATCCCTTTTTTTAAAAAAAAAAACATTTTTATTTTTCATTTTTAAAGTCATATTCTATCCCTTCATAGTAGTTACCCGTATTTTTGGCATATATATATAAGTTGTTCTCTCTTTAAAATCTTGAGATAGTTTCTTCTAACAGATCAAAATATACTCTAAATCTCTACTGTACGGTTTTTTTCTACTCCCCTGCCTGATCACATTCTCTCCCTTTTTTCTTTCTTTTTTTTTTTAATCCTCTTCTTTCTTTTTTCAAACAACTTATCAAATCCTTTTTTAAAATTTTTAATAATTTCCATCTTTACAGTCATATTCCATCCCTTCATCATATCAACCCTTATTTTTGTACATATATAAGTTTTTCTTTCTTTAAAATTTTGGGAGGGACTTTCTTTTAACAGACCAAAATACACCCAAAATCTAGTGTGTGGCACTGATCTATAATCCAGCCTGATCATATTTGATCACATTCTGTTTTTGTTTTGTTTTGTTTTGTTCTGCTTTTGTTTGTTTTTATCTTTATCTTTTTCTTTTTTCTTTTTTTCTTTCCTTTTCTTTTTTCTCTCTTTCCCTTTCTTTTCCCACTGCTTCAGGTCTTTTCTGATTTGTTTAGAGTATATTTTCTGGGGACGTTGTTACCCTGCTAGCATTTTGTTCTCTCATTAATCTATTCTCCTCTGCACAAAATGACAAGACGGAAAAAATCACCTCAACAAAAAGAACAAGAGGTAGTACCGACTGCCAGGGACCTACTCAATACGGACATTAGTATGATGTCAGATCTAGAGTTCAGAATCATCACTTTAAAGATACTAGCTGGGCTTGAAAAAAACATGGAAGTTATTAGAGAAACCCTTTCTGGAGAAGTAAAACAACTAAAATCTAACCAAGTAGAAATCAAAAAGGCTATCAATGAGGTGCAATCAAATATGGGGGCGCTAACTGCTAGGATAAATGAGGCAGAAGAAAGAATCAGTGAGATAGAAGACCAAATGATGGAAAATAAAGAAGCTGAGAAAAAGAGAGATCAACAACTACTGGATCACGAGGGCAGAATTCGAGAGATAAACGATACCATAAGACGAAACAACATTAGAATAATTGGGATCCCAGAAGAAGAAGAAAGAGAGAGGGGGGCAGAAGGTATAATGGAGCAAATTATAGCAGAGAACTTCCCTAATTTGGGGAAGGAAACAGGCATCAAAATCCAGGAAGCACAGAGAACCCCTCTCAAAATCAATAAAAATAGGTCAACACCCCGACATCTAATAGTAAAACTTACGAGTCTCAGAGACAAAGAGAAAATCCTGAAAGCAGCTCGGGAGAAGAGATATGTAACCTACAATGGTAGAAACATTAGATTGGCAACAGACTTATCCACAGAGACCTGGCAGGCCAGAAAGGACTGGCAGGACATATTCAGAGCACTAAATGAGAAAAATATGCAGCCAAGAATACTATATCCAGCTAGGCTGTCATTGAAAATTGAAGGAGAGATAAAAAGCTTCCAGGACAAACAAAAACTAAAGGAATTTGCAAACATGAAACCAGCCCTACAACAAATATTGAAAGGGGTCCTCTAAACAAAGAGAGAGCCTAAAAGCAACATAGACCAGAAAGGAACACAAACAATATACAGTAACAGTCACTTTACAGGCAATACAATGGCACTGAATTCCTATCTTTCAATAGTTACCCTGAATGTAAATGGGCTAAATGCCCCAATCAAAAGACACAGGCTATCAGATTGGATTAAAAAACAAGACCCATCGATATGCTGTCTGCAAGAGACTCATTTTAGACCCAAAGACACCCCCAGATTGAAGGTGAGGGGGTGGAAAACCATTTACCATGCTAATGGACACCAAAAGAAAGCTGGGGTGGCAATCCTTATATCAGACAAATTAGATTTTAAACCAAAGACTGTAATAAGAGATGAGGAAGGACACTATATCCTACTTAAAGGGTCTATCCAACAAGAAGATCTAACAATTGTAAATATCTATGCCCCTAACATGGGAGCAGCCAATTATATAAGGCAATTAATAACAAAAGCAAAGAAACACATCGACAACAATACAATAATAGTGGGGGACTTTAACACCCCCTCACTGAAATGGACAGATCGTCTAAGCAAAAGATCAACAAGGAAATAAAGACTTTAAATGACACACTGGACCAAATGGACTTCACAGACATATTCAGAACATTCCATCCCAAAGCAACGGAATACACATTCTTCTCTAGTGCCCATGGAACATTCTCCAGAATAGATCACATCCTAGGTCATAAATCAGGTCTCAACCGGTACCAGAAGATTGGGATCATCCCCTGCCTATTTTCAGACCACAATGCTTTGAAACTAGAACTCAATCACAAGAGGAAAGTCAGAAAGAACTCAAATACATGGAGGCTAAAGAGCATCCTACTGAAGAATGAATGGGTCAACCAGGAAATTAAAGAAGAATTAAAAAAATTCATGGAAACCAATGAAAATGAAAACACAACTATTCAAAATCTTTGGGATACAGCAAAGGCAGTCCTAAGAGGAAAGTATATAGCAATACAAGCCTTTCTCAAGAAACAAGAAAGGTCTCAAGTACACAACCTAACCCTACACCTAAAGGAGCTGGAGAAAGAACAGCAAATAAAGCCTAAACCCAGCAGGAGAAGAGAAATCATAAAGATCAGAGCAGAAATCAATGAACTAGAAACCAAAAGAACAGTAGAACAGATCAACGAAACTAGGAGCTGGTTCTTTGAAAGAATTAACAAGATTGATAAGCCCCTGGCCAGACTTATCAAAAAGAAAAGAGAAATGACCCAAATCAACAAAATCATGAATGAAAGAGGAGAAATCACAACCAACACCAAAGAAATACAAACAATTATAAGAACATATTATGAGCAACTCTATGCCAGCAAATTAGATAACCTGGAAGAAATGGATGCATTCCTAGAGATGTATCAACTACCAAAACTGAACCAGGAAGAAATAGAAAACCTGAACAGACCTATAACCACTAAGGAAATAGAAGCAGTCATCAAAAATCTCCCAAAACACAAAAGCCCAGGGCCAGATGGCTTCCCAGGGGAATTCTACCAAACATTTCAAGAAGAATTAATACCTATCCTTCTGAAACTGTTCCAAAAAATAGAAATGGAAGGAAAACTTCCAAACTCATTTTATGAGGCCAGCATTACCTTGATCCCAAAACCAGACAAAGACCCCATCAAAAAGAATTACAGACCAATATCCCTGATGAACATGGATGCAAAAATTCTCACCAAAATACTAGCCAATAGGATCCAACAGTACATTAAAAGGATTATTCACCACGACCAAGTCGGATTTATCCCTGGGCTGCAAGGTTGGTTCAACATCCGCAAATCAATCAACGTGATACAATACATTAACAAAAGAAAGAACAAGAATCATAGGATCCTCTCAATAGATGCAGAAAAAGCATTTGACAAAGTACAGCATCCTTTCTTGATCAAAACTCTTCAGAGTATAGGGATAGAGGGTACATACCTCAATATCATAAAAGCCATCTATGAAAAACCTACAGCGAATATCATTCTCAATGGGGAAAAACTGAGAGCTTTCCCCCTAAGGTCAGGAACGTGGCAGGGATGTCCACTATCACCACTGCTATTCAACATAGTATTAGAAGTCCTAGCCACAGCAATCAGACAACAAAAAGAAATCAAAGGCATTCAAATTGGCAAAGAAGAAGTCAAACTCTCACTCTTTGCAGATGATATGATACTTTATGTGGAAAATCCCAAAGACTCCACCCCAAAACTGCTAGAACTCATACAGGAATTCAGTAAAGTGGCAGGATATAAAATCAATGCACAGAAGTCAGTGGCATTCCTATACACCAACAACAAGTCAGAAGAAAGAGAAATTAAGGAATCGATCCCATTTACAATTGCACCCAAAACCATAAGATACCTAGGAATAAATCTAACCAAAGAGGCAAAGGATCTGTACTCAGAAAACTATAAAATACTCATGAAAGAAATTGAGGAAGACACAAAGAAATGGAAAAACGTTCCATGCTCATGGATTGGAAGAACAAATATTGTGAAGATGTCAATCCTACCTAGAGCAATCTACACATTCAATGCAATCCCCATCAAAATACCATCCACTTTCTTCAAAGAAATGGAACAAATAATCCTAAAATTTGTATGGAACCAGAAAAGACCCCGCATAGCCAGAGGAATGTTGAAAAAGAAAAGCAAAGCTGGCAGCATCACAATTCCAGACTTCCAGCTCTACTACAAAGCTGTCATCATCAAGACAGTATGGTACTGGCACAAAAACAGACACATAGATCAATGGAACAGAATAGAGAGCCCAGAAATGGACCCTCAACTCTATGGTCAACTAATCTTTGACAAAGCAGGAAAGAAAGTTCAATGGAAAAAAGACAGTCTCTTCAACAAATGGTGTTGGGAAAATTGGACAGCCACATGCAGAAGAATGAAACTGGACCATTTCCTTACACCACACACAAAAATAGACTCCAAATGGTTGAAAGACCTCAATGTGAGACAGGAGTCCATCAAAATCCTAAAGGAGAACACAGGCAGCAACCTCTTCGACCTCAGCCGCAGCAACTTCTTCCTAGAAACATCGCCAAAGGCAAGGGAAGCAAGGGCAAAAATGAACTATTGGGACTTCATCAAGATAAAAAGCTTTTGCAAAGCAAAGGAAACAGTCAACAAAACCAAAAGACAACTGACAGAATGGGAGAAGATATTTGCAAATGACATATCAGATAAAGGGCTAGTATCCAAAATCTATAAAGAACTCATCAAACTCAACACCAAAAGAACAAAGAATCCAATCAAGAAATGGGCAGAAGACATGAACAGACATTTTTCCAAAGAAGACATCCAAAAGGCCAACAGACACATGAAAAAGTGTCCAATATCGCTCGGCATCAGGGAAATCCAAATCAAAACCTCAGTGAGATACCACCTCACACCAGTCAGAATGGCTAAAATTAACAAGTCAGGAAATGACAGATGTTGGCGGGGATGCGGAGAAAGGGGAACCCTCCTACACTGTTGGTGGGAATGCAAGCTGGTGCAGCCACTCTGGAAAACAGTATGGAGGTTCCTCAAAAAGTTGAAAATAGAGCTACCATATGATCCAGCAATTGCACTCCTGGGTATTTACCCCAAAGATACAAAAGTAGGGACCCGAAAGGGTACGTGCACCCCGATGTTTATAGCAGCAATGTCCACAATAGCCAAACTGTGGAAAGAGCCAAGATGTCCATCAACAGATGAATGGATAAAGAAGAAGTGGTATATATATACAATGGAATATTATGCAGCCATCAAAAGGAATAAGATCTTGCCATTTGCAACGACGTGGATGGAACTGGAGGGTATTATGCTGAGCGAAATAAGTCAAACAGAGAAAGACATGTATCATATGACCTCACTGATATGAGGAATTCTTAATCTCAGGAAACAAACTGAGGGTTGCTGGAGTGGGGGGTGGGGTGGGAGGGATGGGGTGACTGGGTGATGGACACTGGGGAGGGTATGTGTTCTGGTAAGCGCTGTGAATTGTGCAAGACTGTTGAATCTCAGATCTGTACCTCTGAAACAAATAATGCAATATATGTTAAGAAAGAAAAAAAGAAGAAGAAGAATGTAGCAGCAGGGGAAGAATGAAGGGGGGGAAATCGGAGGGGGAGAAGAACCATGAGAGACAATGGACTCTGAAAAACAAACTGAGGGTTCTAGAGGGGAGGGGGGTGGGAGGATGGGTTAGTCTGGTGATGGGTATTGAGGAGGGCACGTTCTGCATGGAGCACTGGGTGTTATGCACAAACAATAAATCATGGAACACTATATCTAAAACTAATGATGTAATGTATGGGGATTAACATAACAATAAAAAAATTAAAAAAAAAATAAAGCAACATATACAGGCATTTAAAAAGGAGGAGAATTTCTAGCATGGGGAGTGAGCAGAAGCAGCCGAAGGGAGAACACCACCCAGTCCAGACCACTGTGCCCATCCTGAAGTACCTCCTGGGATGTACTGGGATTCATGTGGCGGTGGTTGTTGTTAGTGTGAAAAAAGAGTGTCTCCGATTTGTGGCTCTGGCCACCCTCCCTCCCCCCAGCCCCCCACTCCCATGGTGCTCTCCGACGCTCAGGAGAACATGACATGTTGAACGAGAAGGTGCTTTGGATAACTTCTACTTCATCCACTCAGCGTTTTTTCCTAAAGCATCTTCCCCCAAAATGTAGCATCCTGTGTCAGCCTGAGCTTGGCTTTGGATGATCTTAGCCAATGCACTTCTTCCCCAGCCTGGCTCCCCACCCATCTCTTGTCCTTGGCCCCCCGAGCCACATGAGAATGCAGATCCTGAGTTTGGTCTCCTTCCCAAAGGCGCAGTTCAATACCAGTCCCCTTGTTTCCCTGGTTGTTTTTACCTACGCCCAACGTCAGTGGCCTCTTGTCCTCATTTTCATCAATACTTCCCACTTGGTGCTTTTATTATTTCAATCTCTTCTTCTTACTTCCTTTATTTGCATTTCCTCTTTAGAAGGGAAAGGAAAAGCGGCAGTTTCTGATTACTTGAGAGTTCGGGCTGAACTCCCCGTGATTCTAAAGCACCCTCTTCCTTTACTAACATCGAAGCCGGCAGGCGTTCAACTCCGCGTTGGTGGGGGGCTCCAGCTCTCAGCAGGATGGTAACATGTGTAACAGCCACACGGGTGGGGGACACTGGGCACAGAGACTTTGCTCGGCTTTCCTGGAAGCTGATCAGTCAATAAAAGCCCTGCGCCCCAGTCTTTCTTCACCAGGATGGAGGTGTCTGATGCTTTGTGTGGGCCCAGAGAGTTCCGTCCTTTACAAGTAGAATGAATAAGGACTGCTTAACCGAGGAAGCAGAGCACAGGAGAGAAGTTGATAATGAACACTCTGGGCAAAGGCACTCGTGCTACGAGGAAGATGTGTAAGAAAATGAAGGTGACGGGAATGCAGTGTGCTCTTACAAATATGGGGAGAGATAGTAAGAAAGCATGCATGAGGCCAGAGGAAGGCAAACGACATGCTGCAGCCTATGAGAAAAAAAGACAATTAAAAAGCCCTTCGTGCAGTGGCGTGGACCACACAATGCACAGATGACAATCTCTGATGTATTGCTTTGCAGCCAAATTTGGAAACGCTGAGGGCATGTGCCAAGTGCTGTCTCGTTAAGTGCGGTTTTGACTTTTAAGGGCAAGTGTGCAAAGGCGTCTCCTCCTGGCCCCAGGAGCTGGTAATTACCAGGGAGATGCTTAACTCCGAAAGGCTGGAACCCAGGAAGGGCATCTGGATATTTTATGCTAGGAAGATCCTGTATCCTTTTACATACCGAGACAGATGCACCAAGGGCATGTCTCAGCTGTGAGGGAGAGTTTCAGCCAGTCCACAAAATCCCAGTGAAATTGTTCATTTGGTGTTCGGTGTACTTTTGTGCTTGTGCCCCGCCCCCCCCCCGGCAAGCAGCGAGCTTGGGGGGCAGGGCAGTGTAGAGGCGGCAGGCCTGGCTGGTCCCTGCCCTCAGCGTCTAGGCTATGCCAGGAGTCCAGGGAAGAATTCTAAAGGCAGACAGGAACAGGCCAGTGGAAGGATTGAGCTGAAGCGAGTGTCCCCAGGGTGATATTAGAGTCACCTCGTGGGGAATTCCAAGTGTCTCAGCTGAGCGGGAGAGGGGCCAACAGAGAACCCTTTCCTTGCTCTCCCCACCCCGTCCCCATCCCCATTCTCCCTTTCTTGTTAAACCTCTTTCTTGTTAAATCATCTTTTCATTTGTGATGGTTATGGCAAATCTGAAAGCACAGCCACTAAGAAGATTACTAGAATCTCTCTCAACCTGCTTTGTTCTTATTTTGCAGTCTGTTATGTTATCGAGAGAATACGGCTCACTTTACCATGATGTTTTTTCTCAATCATAAAGAGATCCCTCTGTCCTGTGGAGGAAGGAAAGGATTTTTCTCGAGCTACTGAAAGACTTTCTAAATTAGGAGAAACATTTATAAAGGCACATGAAATGGAGGCTTTATTCCCCAGACATTTCCTGGGGCAGACATGTGAGTCCCCAGGAAAGCCACATAATGCTGTTGGGGTAAAATTCACGCTTTGGTTTTGAACCATGATGGAGAGCTGAATCGAATGGTCATAACTGGCATATTTCACATGCTCATAACAAATGGTTATATGCATGGACAGAAGGACTAGAAGATTTATTAATGCCCATACAATTACCAGACAACTATCAAGCTCCACTATGGAAATAGCTACGAGAGTTTATAGGACTCGGGACTGCAAGGTATCACAGCGCTCTCCTATCACACACTGACTTTTCAGCCCCTGTGGTGTGGCACCTGTTCCCATCAGTTCATCGAAAAGCTTCCTGCTCATGGTCTGCCAAATCCAACAGCATGTCCTCTGCCCTCATTCTACTCTTCATTTTGGTAACAACGTCCAGTGTTGAAGAAAATCTCTTCCTCATCGAACCTCCCTTCTCTCTTGGGTCCCATGACATTCCATCCCCCAGTGGTCTCATCCTACATCAGTCTTCTTGCATGATTGGTCTCTCTCTGACTCAGAAGCGGGATACCCCAAGGCCCTGTCCTCAGATCTCCTTTCTCCCTGGGCAATTTCATCTGCTCCAACAATTTCAGCATCATCTTTATAGTGATTATTCCCAAAGGTGTAAGATTTGATTGGCAATATTTATCAAGCACCCACTACACCTTAGCTACTAGGTTAGGCCCCAAATTCAAAATTGTCTATTGTTTGATACTCTCAAATCATCCTCTGGCTTTGCTCTCTTTTCTGAGCTTTAAACTCCCCTGGACATTTCTATTGCTCCATTTCAGGCATCTCCAACTCGACATGTCTAAAACCAACTTCATTTTTTTTCCTTCTAGAAGTCTACCTACCATTCAGCTGTTCTTTACCCTGGAATCTGGCACTTCCAATCTTTCAAGAGACACTGACTGGAACCTTCATATTTGCTTTATGCTCCTTCTCCTTCCTCATCCTCTATCCAATCAAGTGAGTCTTTCTGCGTTTAGCATTGAGAGTTTTTATATCTCTCTCATTCTCTACCTACTGTCTACCTCAGATTCTTGCCATGCTGACTTGAACTATTGCAATAGATTTCTAATTGTTTTCTCTGTCTGTAATTTCTCATAATTTAAATTAATGGTCAAAGTTATTTCCTAACCAATGGTCAGACTCAAGACCCCTCAGTGATTTGCTGTTGCCCAAACAATAAAGTTTTTATCAAGCAGACTCCCTACTGAGCACAGAGCCCACCGCCAGGCTCCATCTCACAACCCCAAGATCATGACCTGAGCCAAAACCAAGGGTCAGACACTTAACCGACTGTACCACCGAAGCGCCCCCTCATTCATTTACAAATGGGCCTTTGCTCATGGCTGTGCTCTTAGCCTTGAGTGCTGGTCTCCACTTTTCTAACTTATGCTCACTTGTCAAGAGTGCAAAGGAAGAAAAGCAATCAAATAGGAGCCCTAGGTTTTGGACCTGAGCAGGTGGTAACGTCATTTATTGAGACAGTGAAGACCTTGGAGAAGAGAGGATATAGTGTGTGTGTGTGTGTGTGTGTGTGTGTTGGGAGGGGAATAGGCTATCAGTAGTTTGTCCATGTTGGGTTGAAATGGTTATTAGACATGCAAGTAGAGATGCTGGGTAGGCAGTATGAGTTTAAGTTGGGCTGGAGAGTCATATCACACAGATGGTTTTTAAGGGTGTATAACTATGAAAAATTGAGTAGCAATAGAGAAATATTTAAAAGAGAGAGAAGTCCAAGAGGAGAAGAGGAGAGGAAGTCATTGGAGACCACAAGAATCAACAACCCTTGGGAGGAGTTTTGATGTGACGAACAGCAGAGACATGCCCTGCAGTAGGTGGCATGGAACTTAAGGTCAATTACCTCCCAAGCGATTTGCATAAATCATCTTAATCCTAATAACCCTGCAAGGCGGTTGCTATTATACATCTTCTGCAGATGAGGAAATTTAAACTTATGGGTCACTACCTATGAAGAAATATATTGGAATCCCTCTATCCAGATATCCAAAAAGAGCAATGTTAACAAAAAAAAAATAAACACCTTTCTTCCCTTTTCCTGTTGTCTTATGATTAACATAGAGCAACTTTCGGCTAATGCACAGGCAAATCTGTTTCTCTTCTTGTTGTGTATGATACATTGGTAGACGCAGAACTAATACATCAACAGCTTGTGATTTTTGTGACCGAATGATCTTAGGCGATCCTTGAGACAGTAGGAGCTGATGAGCGCCCCACTGTCAACTGGCAAATAGTTGAATGGGTACTTGGCAGCAGAGCCCATCTTTGATAAGATTACAACTTCCTCAAAGTTTATATTTAGGGCCCCTCTTCTTCCTTCTACATTATTTTCTCTCCTTTTTGGTACTTCAGTTCCTCAATCCAGGTACTCAGTCCTTGGTTGCAATCAGACTTCTCTGATGCTCCACATTGATACATATTTGATAGCCTAATCTGCCCAAAATGATGCCAACTCTGCTCCCCAACCCCCTTCCTTTTTGTCTAGGGAGACTGGGCACCCACATCAAATAAGAATCAGGTAAATCCCTTCCCAATGTGCAAGTGATGGTTGGATCTTTGTCTAGAGTTGTTGAGTCTGAAGTCAATAATCACAGAAAATGTAAGAAGATACTGGTCAGTTCAGTTCTTCCCTGTGCCTGGGGTTTGAGGAGGAGGAGGAAAGTGATAGCAATGGGGGTGGTAGGAAATACTTTTCTTCCCCTGGTTGACAGTCTATATGTTCTCCAGCATAGAAGGGAGATCTGAGCAGAATACTTCAAAGCGTGATTAAAAATTAATGGATTATATAACAATCAATTTAGCAAAACTGACCCATAAAAGTGAGTATTGTTCTTTAAAAGTTAGGGTTTCTAGGAGATGATAGTGTTACTTTAGTGAGCTTAATTCCCCTTCTGGAATTGTCTTCAGATCCAATTTCTATACCATGCGTGAATACCAATCTCATCTAGATAGTCACTTCTTTTTTGACTTAGGGTATATTTCCCATTTTGATCGCCTTCTTCTTTTTTAGCTGCCAGAACTATGAGAAACAAATATTTGCTGTTTAAGCTGCCAAATCTATGGTAGTTTTGCTGTAGCAGGCTGAACAAAGTAAGACAGGCACTTAGAGTTTGTTCAACAGGCCAGATCAATACAGGTGGAAATAGTCAATGGCAACACTGAGTCAAACTGACCATATGGTTACACAGGAGAGAGTGTGAGCTGCAGTGTGAACATCACAGAGGAGTCAGGACCTAAATAAGATCTTAAAGCCTAGATAGGTGGAGGAGTAGCAAAGGGCATTTCCAGAATACCGTGAGCAGTGGCAGGGAAAGGTTTGATCACCTTTTCTTAAAAGTTTTTATTTATTTAAGTAATCTCTATGCCCAAGATGTGGCTCAGACTCATGACCCTGAGATTAAGAGTCACATGCTCTTCTGACTGAGCCAACCATGTGCCCCGATCACTTTCTTAAAAGTAATAATGCCTTTGGAATATTTTGTGGCAACATCTTAAGCATTTTAAATACTTTATCTTATTTGGTATATTCGGCAATCCTATGACAAATCAGTTAGGGTGGGATGGATGCCCTTCTCATGGGAGGCACACAAGTCCTGTAGCAGTGGGCAATATAGCAAAGGGGGAGATCAATATTTGGAAAAAACAAAATAATCTCCTGCAATAGCTTATGAAGAAGGAAGAAGAGGAGGGTAAGGAAAGAAACTAACCAAAGAACCAACATAAATAACAGAATTGAAAAGTAAAATGCATTTTCCAAGAGACATAAAAGAAAATAGAAATACATCAGTTTATGCATTAGACTCATGAAAAGATTAAAAGGAAAGACTTCTCTTAACTAAAAAGGAAAGTATTTGGGGGGCTGAAAATACAGAAGTGTTCCAAAGACCCCCTTGGTTATCAGTAACCTAGGTAGTGTCAAAAACAACTGTATTCCTTCCATATACACTGAATCAGGAAAGAATATTGTTAAAAGTTGCTCAGATTCATTGAATATGCTCAAATCTGCAAGACCCAATGATTTACAGCCTAGGTTGCTCAAGAGGCTGGCGGCAATTTTCCAAGAGCTACTAGAAGTAATCTTTGGACAATGATAAAGGCCTAGCATGTAAAGGGCGAAAAATATTGTGAATTATCATTTAATTCTTTTTTCTTTTAATTTATTTTAGTGTTATGGATAAGTTCACATAGTAAGACCCTTCTTCATGTTTGTTCCCAAAAAAATATATGACTATGGAATAGTTTCAAGAATACCTAATGATATGTTATGACCAGGTAGGGCTTACTCCAGTAATGAAAGGATGATTAAATATCTTTAAATCCATTAATTTAATTTGACATATTACTAGATATGAGAGGAAAAATCATATGACCCTTTCCATAGATATTGAAAAGGTGTTTGAAAAATTCATGCATAAAATTTATGATTTAAAACTGTGAAATAAATAGAAGTCAGATACTCCCTACACATAAAAAATATACAAGTATCTCAATATCTCAGCCCCCAAACTGGCATCTTATGCATCTTATTAGGTGAGGAAACATGGACATTCCTGCTGAAGTTGGAAGCATTAAGTCACTACTATTTCACATTGTGTTTGGGGTTTTAGCCAACAATTTAACATACAGAAATTTAATAGTTTTTATACACCGAAATGGGGTACACAGAAATTAATAGAATAGAATAGAAAGAATAGAATAGAATAGAATAGAATAGAATAGAATAGAATAGGAGTAGGACACCAATTAGAAGATATAATTTAAAAACTTCATCTACAATAATAAGACATATAAAATACTTAGGTGTATTTTAACAAGAAATGTCTAACACCTGTGTGAGGAAAACTTGAAAGCTCTCCTGAAAGACCTGAAGATAGAATCTAACAATTGGAAAAGGCTACCCTGTTCTCAGATGTAAGGACATCACCAGAAGTTGGTGTAGAGACGGACTCCACACGGTGTGATGAGGGAGGGACACACTGACCATCAGGAAGCCCTGTGACTTCACCTGTACAAGTCTGTGCGTGTGTGAGCATAGGGTTAGGGGAATCGAATGGCAGTGGGAGCTAAAAGTTATCCTGGATGCTAAATCCGACTATTCCTGGTATCTAAGAGAGAAGATAAAGAAGTTAACGTGTTTGGGGGGAGGGTTCCCTCAAATATTGAAATCTGCCCTCTTTCCTCAGAAATAGGACCACTGTCTTCTATCTTAAGTAATAAAAATTATATCCTTCTTTTGGAAAAATCCCCACTACCTTCTCATAGGATTAGGATTCTACTGCCTTCTACCACCAGGACAATAACCCAAACTACTCCCACACTCTGAACTCCTCGGTGAAGGTACTACCAAGGGAGGTGAGTAGGGTGGCAAGACTTTCAGGAAAAGGCTGGGGCTTTGTTCAAGTTCAGCCCCACCTCCCGATGAGGTCTCTCATCTGCTCTGAGGTGTACGTATGTCTCACTCTGCCCGCGCCCTTCCAGGAGCCATCTGCTGGATGAAACACTCAGGGCTTGCATCTTCGTACTTCACCACCACTCCGCAGTTATGAGCTAACAATGTGCAAGGTGGCCAAGGCAGTGCTCAGGGCTGGTGTGTCCAGACTTCCGTAGGCTCAGACACTCTGACTCAAAATAGATTTCACCCACATCGTTTGGCAACTCTACCCCACGCTGAATGTTATTTTATGTTTGAAAGAATTTCTTCACGGAGGCAAGGAGTTTGTCTGTTTTGTTCAAGGTTGAATCTCTAGCACCTAAAACAATGCCTTGCGGGCAGACCATCCATCAGAGCTTGTTGACTGGGAGAATGGCTGACTAGAAGTAATGCCCTTAGTTTATGGTTGGCTGTGTTTCGTCCAGCATCATTGGGTCTACTCAGGAGCTTGTTAAGTTTGAAATTCTAACCTGCAAATTATTTTCAAATACAGTCTATTTTTATGAGAAATCAATGTGTAATGGAATCAATATAATGTCATGTGAATAAACGTTTGTGAATTCTGTTGTGGTTGGGAGTATTTTGTGTGTGATCCGAAACCAATTTTTTTTCATATTTCAGGTAGTTTGATGAAGTAGCAACTTGTTGGGTGTGTGCTCTCTCTGCAGAGTCTAATGCCTCGATGGCCCTGCAGTGGTGTTGGGGGTGGGAGGAGGCGATGAAGGCAGACTGCATGGAGGAAGGGAGGTGACTTCTTGTTGATGGTACGGCCAGGCTGAGCTGCCTAGTCCCGATGGGCTGGGTTTCACGCTGGGGCGGCGGCCCAACACTAGTTTTGTTCAAGTCTGCCGCACGTGTTGTTCACAAACGTTTTGTTCACAACCAGCTCAATGGAGAAAGGAAGTCCTCTTTCAGCTCCTCTCCAGGAGCCCCGTGGGTGGCTTCCCTCCACCATATGTTCCCCTGGACCCGTGCTGCCAAGCCTCCTGCCTGGGGCTCCTTGTGAACACATCTCCAAGGTGGAGCGCTGGGGAGGACGGAAGTGCTGTTTCCAGATGGCACCAAATTAGCCTCTTGAGATTAGTATTTGCAAGAAATATGCTTATAAGAAAGGAAAACAAAGGAGTCCTTGGAGATTTTAACAAACTAGGGCCTTGGAAGGGAAGTTGGAGAGAGAGCTGACAGAAGAGGCCAGAGGAGAGGTAGTGAGATACTAAAGTTTAAAGATAGTAAAGTTTATAGAGGAACTTAAACAAATTTTAAAAGCTCATCTAAGATCACACAGCTAGGAGATGGCAGAGCTGACCTGTACCCCAAGAACTGTGAAACCAAAGTCAGTGTTTATGACCTTGGTGCTAAAGGACCTCCATGTCATTAAAGATCTGCCTCTGTTTTCAAACTCCACACCCTCATTTATCTGAGCCCTGCCTTGTTGGCGGGGACACTAGACCCTTCACAATCCTGGTCTCTGTCCTTAGGTTGTGTCCTGGTCTCTCAGTGATCTGGTCCTCAACACTCCACTCTGTAGGGTCAATGAACTGGTGCTGGGGTGAATATTATTTCCTTTGTTCCATCAGGATGGTGACCGTGTAGCTGTCTTAGGTCAGCTCCCCAGAAGCGGGTCCTGAGATAAAGATTTGAGGACAGGTGGTTTATTTGGGATGTGATTTCAGGCAGCACCTGTAGGGGATGGGGTGGTGAGACATGCAAGAAAGGAATCCAGTTAAAGATATACTACTAAGCAGGTTACTGCCATGGGCAACTGAGACTTGATCCTGCTGGCTGCCGACTCTGGGACAAAGTGTAGAGAACACCCCCAATGGGCACAGAAGTTAAGATACTTATCCTTCAACTCTCATCTGTCAGAGGGACTCACTTCACAGCACTCCAGCCTGCCCCAGTGCGGATGAGAAGGAAGTGCCAGGCAGAGACAGCAGGTGCTGTAGCAGGACCCAATGCAGAACACACTGGAATGGTGGGCTCCCTGGGGCTGAGGGGGTGGGGCCCAGCATTGTCTGCGTCAGTAACCCTTGGGCTCCCTCTCTAGACCATGGCAGAATCACTCAACTATCACAGCCCTTCCTTCTGCTGAGCCCAGACATGGATTCGGAATTCTTCTCCAAATCAATTCTCTAGGCAGTGACTTCCCATTGGTTAGCGTTGGTACCCAAGATGGAACCCATCTTATATCTATTCTATCTACTCTTCTATGTAACCTTTGAAGACTTCAATCCCATCATGTAATGAAGGTGGGTCAGATGACTTCTGGTCACCTTCAGTAATAATTTTCTTGGCACGACCATATATGTCCACAAATGTGACTTTGATTGCATTAGCTGTCTTGGAAGTTTTTCTATAAACATTGGAGTCAACTAAACACTCAAGATCCCTTCCATAGAGATTGCTATTATTGGTTTCTTATGTCACATACCAGTGACGTTGACATTCTGAACCTGACTTTAGCATTAATTCCTTTAAAATGTTATTCTGTTATTTTTGGGATCCATCATTCCAGCTTTAAAAAAGCTTCTTTTGGGGAATACAATTCGTCATCCAAGATGTGAGCCATCTCCCCCAATTTTTGGAAGCTGCAAATTTGATAACCAGGTTGGTTTTGTTTTACAAAAATTATTAGAAATGTTAAGCAAGATGGGTCTGCAGACAGAGCCCTTGACTGGAAACCTCCCCTTCCTCTGGCATGTGATTCATTATTGATGGAAGGGAAAGTTCTACAGCCTGGGGTCCTAGGGTGTCCAGGGTAGGGATGCGTGGGGTGTCAGCATGCAGGCTGGACTCCCAGCCATTTGAACTAATCTAATGGAGAAGGCTCAGAGCAAGGACCCTGGGTGCTTTCCCCATCAGGATTATTCATTGCCTCTGGTCAAATGGATCCAGTTCTTCTCCCTAAGGCATCCCTCCAGCCAAAATGGGAGGGACAGCCCTCTCCAATGATGCTGGTAAAGCCCTCTGAGATCTCTGGCGGAAAGCTGGTATATAACCCAAATTCAGGTCCCACTTCATGATTGCTACTGCAGTTTCTAAAGTTCCTTCCTCCTCCCTCTGGGGCTGGGCATGTCCTTCTGTGTTTCTCCTTCCACATTTTCCCGTGGCTAGCATCTGTTCTGTTCTATTCTGACTCTCCCTCCTGAGAGCCAGCCAGCTGTCCACACCGGGTGAGTCTTTGCGAGGACACTGGACCTGACAGTGTTTGCATGTGTGAGTATCTGTGAGTGTGTCCATGTTTGTCTGGGCATGTTTGTGGGAGGGGTGAAGTGAAGAGGAGGGCGGAAGGTGGCTCCGGCTGACCCAGTTTGCCTGAAGCATGCTTGTGCACAATCGGCCCATTTCCAACAAGCTGTTCGTGTCAGTCCTTGCGAGAGGTGATGCTGGCCCCGGGCCACCTGCACAGTTCTGGGCACTTGGTCAATGCAACATTCCATGTTCCTCTGCTCATGTCGTGCTTCCTCCAGACCACCCTGCTCGTCCTTGCAGCCTCTGAGCTGCTGTCCTGTCCTCAGCAGCCCTTCTCAGAGCTTGGTGCCCATGCCTTCAGCGGGGCGGGGTGGGGGGTGTAGGGCTGCAATGGGTTGGGGGGAGAAGTGGCACAAAAGTCCTTGGGGCTCATGGTCATTTCAACAAAGTCTCAACTCCGTTAGCCAGTGCTTGTGACCCAGGACCTCAGAATACCTGTGTGACCCTTTGTCCAGCCCCACAGACTTACGATGTTCATCAAAATGCATGATTTATGAAAGAACACACAAGACCGTGCTTTGAAATTTTTTAAAGCTTTGTAAAACATATAAAGTATTCCTGGTGTGATTTGTGAAGCTTTTACATGCTTCCATACGTATTTTAGACACATTTGCGCACACACACATACACACACACACACACACACACACACACACATGCAGAGTCACATTTTCCTTGCCTCATGTCTGTTGAGCTGGCCCTGAAGGACACAATCCAATTACCCGTTATCATGAATAAATAATGTTAGCAGAATAGCAAAGACGAACAGGAAAACACAAAGTGTCTGTGCGTATGACACTCAGAATCTCTCCTCATCGTCTCTTCAGCTCCATTTTGTTTCCCTGAGCGAGCCCCAGAGAGCTGAGCGGGGGGTACGAGGCCCCATCTCTGCGCCTGCGCAGTCCACCCGAGAATGGCCATACCCCGGCCAGCCCACCTTCTGAGTCGGCTAAGGGCACTCGCTATGATGACGTCCTCATCCACAAAGCATGATGCTGTTCCACGGAACTGTTCTGTGCTTTCTGGGGAATGCAGCCTGGGGACTGTCTCTACTTAATGTTCAATTCTTTCAAAGCTGCATGACATGGAAGGGGACTGTCCTTTTCCTGCCCAGCTACGTGGGATGGCGGTGCTCACTGTCAAAAGGGGTTATTTTCAATATGAAGGGAGTAAGAGTGGCTCTAGCCAATGCCAGGCTCTGCAGCCAGGAGAGTAAGGCATTGACCGGCTCTTCCCATGTGCCCTGTCTGATCTTTCCTTCTACCAGGTGCTATCCAAATTTTGTACAGTATGTTTATGTCTTGAGAGCTCTTTAGCACCTCTTAACTCATTTGGCCGTCCCAGCAACCTTGTAAAGTCTGTAAGGCAAGAGCTTTATTCCCATTTCAGAGATGAATGATACCCGCATTCCCCGGCACCTCGAAGGTACACAGCCACCTCTACTCTGCCTTTTAGAACAGGCGGAGTTACTGGAAAATTAAAAGTAGTGCTGTTGTTTTTGCTGTTTTGACTCAGCAGAAAAAAAAGAGAGAGCGCGCGCGAGAGAAAGCATGGAATTGCTTGCTTCATCCCTATGGGAAGGATTGCTGGGCTACTGTGATCTGAGCGCTGGATTCTGAACTCGCCCCCTGGGCAAGTCGATGACTACAGTGCATGTCAAAAGTTAATTTTGTTGCCAACCCTAAAATATTGGGGAAATTTTTCCCATCAGTTAGAGATCTCCAGTTTCCCTTCTCTTGCTCTGGGGATGGCAGAGCTTCCAGCTGGATGGTTGCTTGGGTGACAGGAGGTGACACGCGTCCCCACGACAGAGTCCAATGGTGGGAGGGTGGAAGGCAGGGTGGAGGGGAGAGGCATCAGCAGGTGCCTCCCGTCCAGCCTCTCACCCCCAGCCAGCCTGAGCTCTGAAACCCGGAAAGCCTTTTTTAGTGTCCTGGGCTGGGTCAGCCAGGAAGGTCTTACAAAACCCCAAGGTGGCCAGAAGCAGGGATGGGTTCTTGAAAAATGGTGGGGATGGAATCTTTTACTAAAGTTGACAAGTTGAAAGCTTACAAATTGAAAATGAAAAAAAAAATTAAATAATGTGCCAATGTGGAGCTATTGGTACTCTGTGATAGCCAAGTTTTCCATGCAGAGACTTTTTCCAGGCTGGCCACCAAAAGAAAGAAAGTCTTTCTACTCCTAACACAGTGTCCCTACTGGAAAATACAACACTCCATGAAGATTCATTTTTCTTTTTTTTTTTTTAAAGATTTTATTTATTTATCTGACAGAGAGAGAGAGAGATCACAAGTAGGCAGACAGGCAGGCAGAGGGAGAAGGAGAAGCAGGCTCCCTGCTGAGCACAGAGCCCGATGTGGGGCTCGATCCCAGGACCCTGGGATCATGACCTGAGCCGAAGGCAGATGCTTAACCATCTGAGCCACCCAGGCGTCCCCGAAGATTCATTTTTCTAGTCAATAATTTTATAATTCAATTTATGTGCATTCTCCTTATTAAAGTTATACCTGTTCATTGTACATAATCTAGAAAATTCAGAGCATAAAAAAAGGAGGGGAGGGAAAAAAGCCCCACGGATATTGTTTAACATTTTGATACATAGACTTATAAAGAAGCTGTGGAGAAAATAGTTTCTCTTCTCTGTTAAATATATATATAACCTGTTATATATGGATTATATATATAACTTGTTATATATATATAATCATAGACACAAAATTGGTATATATATATAACCATATAATATAATTATATTCATATTTACATATATCTATGTACAACTATGTAGATAGTTTATATGTATATATACACATAAATATACACATAATAAATGCATATCTTCATATATCTATGTACAACTATATAGACATAGTTTATAAAAATCTTCCATTTATTTATTTATTTAATTTGAGAGTGTGTGTGTGCGCGCGCGCGCATGCATGTGCGGGGGAGGGGCAGAAGGAGAGGGAGAGAGAGAATCCCAAGCAGGCTCCACGCTAGCCAGCCCCCAACACAGGGTTCGATCTCACCACCCTGAAATCATGACCTGAGCTGAAATCAAGAGTCAGATGCTTAACCGACTGAGCACCCAGGCACCCCTCTTCCCTCTTTTTAAGTTATAGCTGAGGGGCGCCTGGGTGGCTCAGTCGTTAAGCATCTGCCTTCAGCTCAGGTCATGATCCCAAGGTCCTGGGATTGAGACCCGCATCAGGCTCCTTGCTCAGCGGGAAGCCTGCTTCTCCTCTCACTCCCCCTGCTTGTGTTCCCTCTCTCGCTGTGTCTCTGTCAAATAAATAAATAAAATCTTTAAAAATAAATAAATAAATTATAGCTGAAGGTTTCCTTCCTTTAGGGAGTCTTAGAATCCATTTACTGGCACATTCTTTGCCCTACCTCTTCACCTCAAGATAGTCCTTTCTACTAATTACTTCTTTTTTAACCTGGATTTACGTATCAGCTTTCCATGCCTCTCCTGCTTGTATAACTTTAAATGAAGATGCTCATGTTTATGAGGCAGCATGTCATTACAGAGAAATTTTAAATGTTGTGTAGGCAGCTTCCAAGCAATCTGGAAACAATGCCCTTGACAGTCCCAGGTCACATCAGCAGAAAACGGGGCCCCTCAAGGGGTGGTGGTGTGAGTATGGTCTCTGCCCGCTCATGGCTCCATTTGGACAACTTTGCCGTCTTTTGCTCATTGACCTTTCTCATGCAATATTACTATTATTATTATTATTATTATTATTATTTTGTATTTTGCCATTTTTTAAATTTATAAATTGAGTAGAAACAGACAGGTAACTAGAAGTTCCAGTGATGAGAAGACCGACTGAATTGACACAAAGAGCATTCAGATGGGCCCAAAGTATCAAACCTTTAGCTTTGACAAAATATTTATTGGACTTACTCCAGTCAATAGCAAGGTCAGTTGGGAAGGGAAGAAACAAGTGATCGTGTTAGATAGTAGATACTAAAGTACAAATGACTGGATCACATATGTATGCTATGAAGAGGGATTTGAAAATATATTTAACTCCTTGGGAATGAAACATTTATTGGCACCTGCTATATGTACTGGACATAAAAAGTCACTTCTAATTCTAAATATTTGAAAATTCAAGGTTACATTTTTATGAAGTTATTATTCTGACTGTACCTAGAGGTTTGTGATTCTCCCCTTCTGGATTATTCTCTTCCCCACCCCTCATTTCATTTCCCCACCAAAAAAAAGTATTTCTTTTTCAGTGATTTTTTTTTTTCAGACTAGGTGATATATTTATATTTCAGGGAAACTGAAACAATGAACAATGCTAGGCCTTTAGAACTCTCAACCTTTGACAGAATTTTTATTCAAATGCAAGCAGAAATAGGGGTTAAAATGAACAAATGATATCTAATGATAACTTATGAAACTCATTTTGGTGCTTTCTAACCACTTCATGGGCTAAATCTTCAAGTCTAAAGAGATAGATTGAGTCTTTTCAACAAACCTGTACATATATGGACACTTGATTTATAACAAAGATATTTCCACAATGCAAGGAGAAAGAAGGGTCTTTTCAATAAATATGTGCACACGTGTGTGGGAGGTGTTACATAAATATCTGTATCCACACACACAAACTTGAATCCTACCTGACACCATATAGAGAACTGAACTCCAGATGGATTGTGGGTCTAAAAATGCATGGTAAAACAATATATTTTTAGAAAAATAAAACAGAACAACTCTATGACCTGGAGGAAAGCAAAGATTTTAAAGGACACACATATAAAAATAGCATAAAAGACTGATAAGTTGGTCTTCATGGGAATTTAGAACCCAATCTGTTGATCAGAAGATAACAGGAGAGTGAAAAGGGAAATCCACTGAGCAAGAAGATATGTATGTATCCTGACATATGTATTGTGCATACATACAGCATATGTGACTGACAAAGAACTCGTATCCAGAGTATTTTTTAAAACTCGTACAAATCATTAAGAAAAAGGCAGACAAACAGACACATGAAAAAATGTTCAACATCGCTCGGCATCAGGGAAATCCAAATCAAAACCTCCATGAGATACCACCTCACACCAGTCAGAATGGCTAAAATTAACAAGTCAGGAAACGACAGATGTTGGCGGGGATGTGGAGAAAGGGGAACCCTCCTACACTGTTGGTGGGAATGCAAGCTGGTGCAACCACTCTGGAAAACAGTATGGAGGTTCCTCAAAAAGTTGAAAATAGAGCTACCATACGATCCAGCAATTGCACTCCTGGGTATTTACCCCAAAGATACAAAAGTAGGGATCCAAAGGGGTATGTGCACCCCGATGTTTATAGCAGCAATGTCCACAATAGCCAAACTGTGGAAAGAGCCAAGATGTCCATCGACAGATGAATGGATAAAGAAGACTGGTATATATATACAATGGAATATTATGCAGCCATCAAAAGGAATGAAATCTTGCCATTTGCAATGACGTGGATGGAACTGGAGGGTATTATGCTGAGCGAAATAAGTCAAACAGAGAAAGACATGTATCATATGACCTCACTGATATGAGGAATTCTTAATCTCAGGAAACAAACTGAGGGTTGCTGGAGTGGTGGGGGTGGGAGGGATGGGGTGGCTGGGTGATGGACACCGGGGAGGGTATGTTCTATGGTGAGTGCTGTGAATTGTGCAAGACTGTTGAATCACAGATCTGTACCTCTGAAACAAATAATACATTATATGTTAAAAAAAAAAAAAGAAGAAGAAGATATCAGGAGGGGAAGAATGAAGGGGGGGAAATCAGAGGGGGAGACAAACCATGAGAGACGATGGACTCTGAAAAACAAACTGAGGGTTCTAGAGGGGAGGGGGTGGGAGGATGGGTTAGCCTGGTGATGAGTATTAAAGAGGGCACGTTCTGCATGGAGCACTGGGTGTTATACACAAACAATGAATCATGGAACACTACATCAAAAACTAATGATGTAATGTATGGTGATTAACATAACAATAAAAAATTAAAAAAAAAAAAGATAAAGGCAGACAACTGATTAAAAAATGGGCCCCAAGCTTCAATGGACACTTTACAAAAGATGATACCAAGCAGCTCAACATCATTATTAAGTGAGGAAATAGAAAATAAAACCATAAGATATTACAACACCTCTGACTCCCCAACCCAATTCTTTTTGTTTGTTTGTTTTGTTTTTTTAAAGATTTTATTTGACAGAGAGAGAGACTGTAAGAGAGGGAACACAAGCATGGGGAGTGGGAGAGGGAGAAGCAGGCTTCCCGTGGAGCAGGGAGCCTGATGCGGGGCTCGATCCCAGGACCCTGGGATCATGACCTGAGCCGAAGGCAGACGCTTAACAACTGCGCCACCCAGGCGCCCCTCCCCAACCCAATTCTTGAATGGCAGGAATACCAAGTATAGAATGTGGAACAATGAGACTCTCATACCCTGTTTGGTGCATATACCTGAGCAGATCTTATATATTCCCTATAAATCAGCAATTCTACCCTAGATGTATACCAGTAGTAATTAATGCATATATGCACAAAAGGCATGTATAACACTATTTATAACTATTACTTTTAATACATGAAAATGGCAAATAGTAGAATGAATACCACACACCTATGGAAATGAATGAATTCTGGCTATCCACAATAACACGGAAGAATTTCACAAACATATTGTTGGATGAAATAAGTCATCCATACAAGAAGATATACTATATAATTCCATGTATATAAAGATAAAAAAAATAGTCAAACCAAATTTATTGTATTAGAACTTGGAATATCGGTTACTTTTCAGTAGAGGTTAATTGCATACTTATGATTTGTTCATCTTTCTGTATAAACGTTACCCTTCGATTAAAGTTAAAATCTTTTTAAAGATTTATTTACTTATTTGAGAGAGAGTGGAGGGAGGCGCAGAGGAAGAGAATCTCAAGCAAACTCCCCACTGAGTGCGAAGCCTGGATACAGGGCTTGATCCCATGTCCCGGGAGATCATGGCCTCAGCCAAAACCAAGAGTCAGACGCTTAATGGATTAAGCCACTCGGGTGCCCCAAAGTTAAAATCTTCTTAAAAACAAGCTTTTCCATGACAAAACCTGCCTCTTCTTCTCATCTTTGAATTTATGAGTAATCAGCAGAAACTCATCATAATCTAACAAATCAAGAATGTTACATCTATCTCTTCAAGAATTTTTTTCAATTGCTTCTGTGCCTAGAATGTTAACCACCCCCCAAATTGTGCTTATATTTGATACTATTTTCTTCTAGTTCTCTACTCTAAAATATTTATACCAAACATTTACACTAGTATATGGTGTAGTGAGACTCTAAATTGATTTTTCCCCAAATTATGTACTTGTTATCCAAACTCAACTTATTAATGAATAGTCCCCTCCCTTTTAAAAATTCTGTATACAAAGGAGGTATATATCTGTCCCAGTAACTTATTGGTATATTCTTGTACCAGCACACTTTCATTATAATTGCATTGTAAGGTATTTGTAACTCATTGTCCTCTGTCGATTCTTATAATTTTCTTCCACAATTGTTTCCATATTCTTTCATGTTCGTTCTTCTGATCAAATTCAGAATTTCTTGTTTGTGCTGCAAAAAGAGAAGAAAATCCTACTGATATTACATAACGATGTGATTCATTCATAGGATGGTCACTATTATCATATTTAGTCTTCTCCTGCCCCCAAATGTTCTCAACCTTCACCAACCGCAATCACCTTGATATAATAGAAAATGAGTCAGGAGATCTAAATCTTAGTCCTTGTTCTTCCACTAAATACTTGTGTGACTTTGAGACAGTCACCTCACCATAGGGATATCATATTTCCCATTTTGTAAATTGATTTTTTGTATCTTTTACTCATTTCTTCTTTTATAGCATTTGCTTTTATTGATTTATAATATCTATTTACATGTAAAGGATATGACTTCTTTATCTCTCTTACATGCTTGCCAGTAGTTTTCTTAATTTATAATCTTTCTTTAACTTTGATATGTCATTATTTTGTTGTTTGCTTTTTGTGTAGAGAGTGTTATATTTCCTTTTCTGTAGGTTTATTATTTTACTGGGGTTTAGTTACATGTGAGGATACATACAAGTCTCAGTGATTTCTGACAAACCACATATTCCCCTGTATCACACACCCCATCAAGATATAAAATACTCCCACCATCCCCCAAAGATCCTTCCGGACACTTCCTATCCAATCTCTCCTCCCCACCTTCCCAGAAGCAACCACTGTCTGCTTACTTCACCAGAGATTAGGTTTGCCTGTCCTTGAACATATATTGTCTATTCTCATTTTTTGTGGATTATGTATTTGAAGATTTGTTTATTCAAAAATTTATTTGTAAACCCCAAATGCTGTAATTTTTGTGTCACTTTTGCGGTCATTCATGGACATGTACAGAGCAGCAAAAAATCTGAGTTGAGCTAATGCACACATTCACAGCTGAGATGGAACAAGGCAACACTCGCCTTCTATTTTCAGCTCTCTTAGTGTAAACAAGAACCTTTTATTTAATTTTCACTTTGCATTTTGCATTTGTGATTTTGTTGTTTGGAATAGTCCCCAAGAGTCATGCTGAAATGCTGTCTTGTGCCAAGTGCAAGAAGGCTATGATGTACCTTATGGAGAAAATATGTGTATTAGAAAAGCTTCTTTCGTGAGTTGCAAAGCTGTTGACCATGAGTTCAATGTTTTGTTTTTTTTTTTAATTTTTATTTATTTATTTGAGAGAGAGAGAGAGAGAGAGAAAGAGAACAAGCGAGGGGGAGGGGCAGAGAGAAAGGGAAAAGCAGACTCCCTACTGAATGGGGAGCCCTACATGGGGCTGGATCCCAGGACCCTGAGATCATAGCCCGAGCCAAAGACAGACACTTAATCGACTGTGCCACCCAAGCACCCCATGAGTTCAATGTTAATGAATCAACCATATATATTAAATAAAGTATCTTTAAACAGAAGCACATATAAGACAAGGTTGAGAGAGAGAGGAAAATGTTGTGACCAGAGGCTGTCTGGGACCTAACCTTAAGTTTTCCCTAGAACTGGTTCAGTTTTTGCTAATTCATTGTCCACAGCAACTTGATAGATCATAACTACAGCAAATAACAAGAACTGACTTTAGTAAGGTCCATTGGAGTTGTTGTGTATTAATACTGTGTTTCTACTTGGTGCTAAGTAGCATTATATTATAGAGAGATGTATTACAAATTATTTTCTCATTCATGTGTTAGCAGAACTTTGCATTGTTTCCAGTTTGGGACAATTTTGAATACAGTTTCCAGGAATATTCTTTTACAAGTCTTTTTGTGAACATATGTTTTCATTTATCTTAGGTAAATACTAAAATGTAGAACTGTTGAATCATAGGGTAAGTTTACACTTAACTTTAGGAGACACTACTAGAACGGTTTCCAGAGTAGTCAAAGTGCTTTACTGTCCCGCTAGCAAACTATAAAAATTCTAGTTGCCCCACGTTTTGGTCAACATTTGGTGATTGTTAGCAAATCTAATGGGTGTGCAGTGGTATTTCATTGCAGTTTTAATTTGCATTTCCCTGATGAAAGATGATGCTCTGCACTTTTTCGAGTGCATAATAGCCATTTGCATATGTTCTTTGTGAAGTGCCTTTTGAGACTTTTTGAAAGATTTTATTTATTTATTTGAAAGAGAGAGAGAGTGCATCTTCCACGAAGCCTCCACTCTGCTTTTCCTTCTAAAGCATAGCAATGATCGCCTTCCCTGAAATGTTGCTACACAGGTTTAAAGCTGTGGGGCTTCCAATGTTTGGAGAAGCACTGCTTAGAAGGAATCTCTAAGAAATGCACCAAAAAGCAGGCTCTTGCCTTCTTTATCCTGGATCCTCCCTAGAAAGGGGTAACAAAACTTAACTGCTAAGTCACTGAAAAGACTAGAGGCTTTGAGCAGACTTGTTATATGTAAAGTATAAACTAATGAAGCAACCAAAGTCATGATCTACTTGCTTTCTAGAAACTGGGCTCTGGGGGCACCTGGGTGGCTCAGTCATTAAGCATCTGCCTTCAGCTCAGGTTGTGATCCCAGAGTTCTGGGATCGAGCCCCGCATCGGGCTCCCTGCTGGGCGGGGAGCCTGTTTCTCCCTCTCCCACTCCCCCTGCTTGTGTTCCTTCTCTCACTGTCTCTCTCTCTCTGTCAAATAAATAAAATCTGAAACAAAACAAAACTGGGTTCCAGCTTTCCAGGGAGAGAGAAGGAAACGAGAGAGGGAGTGCAGGGCTGGGAGGGGGACATCCTGAGAAGCAGCGAAGTCTCTTTGGGAAGCAGGGCCCCTTCCTCCTGAGCTGTCTGTCCTGGAAGGGATGGTCCAGCCCACCCACCATCACCCCCGTGCTGGCCTGACATCAGCAAGTTCGTGAGCACGGGGTAAATTTCTTACTAACCTGAGATCTATTCAAGGTGATGTGGAGGAAGACTTAAATCCCGATCCTGTGACTTCAGCTCTTGTCCAGCATCCTCACCTATGCAACGGGGACCCCACTCTTCACCCTACAGAGCTGTTGAAGGGGGTGAACACTGACAATACCCACTACGGACTGAGAGCCCCAGTGTTCTGGCTCCAGCCACGTACTTCCCATGAATAACGACGTACTTCACACAGCAGGTACTGTGTCCAGGCCCTTGAACAAAAAAGAAAGCCAAGCCAAGAGAGGCCATCTGATTTATGGAAAGTCACGCTGTGGGTAAGAGGGGCAGCTGGGATTTTGCCCCAGTCTGCCTGACTCCCAAGTCCCTTCACTTGGCCTTCCCACTCAGTGACATGAGGCATCTCATACCAGGCTCCGTGCGTAGTAGGCACTAGCAGACTGTGCTTCCCTTTCTCTTTAAGGGCATTCATTGTTCAAATTCAGGCACCGGGTGCTGACACTGGGACCACTTCTCACCCAATTCACCAGCAGCTCACAAACACCCTATCTCAAATCCAGCCTCTTGTCCCCGTTTCCTAGTGGCCACCTTGGTCCAAACCAATACCTCCTCTGGACCCGTACCTCCTGACTTCTCTCTTTGCTTCAAGTTCAAAGCCCTGACCACGGCCCTCATAATCCGGCCCCTGAGCTCCTCTCCAACCTCATCTCCTGCCTTTCTTTCTCCCTTTCAGCCCTCTCTAATCCCATAGACCTTCCATTGTTAAAGCGGTTCCTGGTAGCAGTTTATGATAAATGATTCAGAACAACGGAACCCCATTGCTTCCTGGAACATCAAAGTGCCTAGCCCTCCAGATTGGCAACAGAGCCCTGAGCAGCTTCCGATTTGTTGTCATGCACTCCTGGGGTGAGTAGAAATAAAACCGTGGAAGAGATTTTAAATGCATCTGCAGGATTTCGGGCTGAATTACAATTCATGCTATTCCCCAGATTAACTAAGCTCATTTGTTTCCCCCCTCAGATCTCTAGAGAAGGATACTCCATAGCCACTTTTAATGTTTTTTGACCTTTCACCCAGAAAGTTAATTCTAACTTCAGTCCCTTTGGCTTTGGTTCAGCCTCAGTAGAAGCTAAGGTCACACGAAGCTCTGCTGACTCTCTCTCTCTGACCCCCACCTCACTGACCCTGATCCATCTTCAGGTCAGCTCTGGGGTGCCTGCTCAGCCCCAGGAGGAATCCTGTATCTGGGCAAGTGCTGTGCCAAAGCAAGAGGACCCCAACAGGACAAGTAAGTCAGAAGCTTCTTGGTTTCCTCCTCCTGGCCTCGCCCACTGGACAAGAGGCTCTCAGCATGCTGAGGCTTCCAAGGGTGGGTCATTGCTGAGCTGGGCACCGAAGACTCAGCACCACCAATTCTCCCACCAAAGCAAGCCTTGCGGTACCTTATACTGACTCAGAGCCACCCCAGACCCATGCGGGACATCTTCTGAGAGACATGGAATGAAAGGTCCAGGGGCCAGGCAGAGCCCAAAGGATGCCTGGTGCAGACATGCCTTTCCTTCTCTCCCCAGGGCAAGTGGCTTTATAGCTTTTTGCAAGAATGGTCTCTGACATCAACATGTTGTCTCTCAAGGATCTTATCCTACCTGTCTTTTCCCATAAAAGAAAAAAAGAGAAGAGAATAGATGTCTGTGTACAGGGAAGGGGGAGATACATAAATCCATCTTCATGGATTTAATTTAAATACTGCCCTTCACCTCGTGTATAAAAATAATTGGCAAATTCAGAAAAATTTGCAATTCTTTTCAAAAATAAGAAAATGCTCATAATACAAGAATTGTTGAATATATAAGAATTTTTGTGCCTGGCAAGAATAGAAGCTCAATAGATCTTATGGAGTAAATGAACATTATAAAATAAAATAAATAAGTCAGAGCAATTCCTTATTCCTGTTCTCCTGCAGTGAGGAGTACCCCTCATTCAAGCCACTTACGTCTGGGGTTCAGAATGGGCGTTTGCTGACATGAGTCTGGACCCGCTGCCATCCTGGGAAATATTTATAAATTTGGAGATTCTCATTTCACTCACTTAAGGAATTTCTGTTACTTGAATTTCACAGAAAACTGTGGGAATTTTTTTGTCATGTGGAACTTGGTCTAGTTCTCTTTTAGCAGTATTTAGAACACATGATTGCCTACATCTATATTTTTTTTCTAACTACAGCATGGAGACTTGAGATGGATCTGCCAGTGCATCTGGAAAAATCAAATTAGCAGCCTGGATATACTACATCCTCCTGGGGATTCCATTTTACTCAAAGAATGGGAGGATGATTTCAGTTTGGTGCAGACAAAAGACATTTCAAAGACATGGCAGGCAACCCCCAGTGAAGAGGTTAATGATAAGAAAGTTTGAAGAGAGGACTTAAAGAGAACTTTCAGCTTTGGGTTGTGTTTCAGAGGTAGGTTGGGGTGGTGGTGAGGAGGACTGGGTTTGAAGGACAGACATTATCATTTGAGTTTTCTTTTCTTTGAAGCTTGAGATTTGTACATTAGCGTGGATGGGATTGTAGACGTACTCTAAATGCATTTAAAAAATCAGAATTTTTTCAGAAGGGGAAACAGAAGGATGATCTGTAGGACCTCATGGGAAACATTCGATTCCTGAGACGATCCAGAAAGGTCAAATAATGTACAGTGTGCCCTTTCCACATTCCCTCTCCAACCCCAAATTTGAGTCCGGAAATAGCCGAGGTGGAATCACAGAAGGGTGGGGACTCACAGAAGGTGGTTTTGTATCTATAGACCAGAATCCCCTGAGCCTCCTCCCTGTGACCTTTCCAGAGGTAAGTGGCAGTAAGCTGCCTCCATCTGGTCGACTGAGCTTCCATTTTGCCATCCACAGAATGGTGCCCATTCTTCCTAGGGATGACACTGTATGATTATAAATTTCCATTAATCAACAAAGCCAATTGGAGTTTTCTGTTTCCCCACTCCAGGGTTGAAGCTTCATGCTGAAGACAAAATTTAAAAGACCGTTTTGATGTCTTATTACTTCCACCATTTTTCAAAAACAACAATTGCCCAGAAATGTGCTGGTGGTTTCCATCTGTTCTCTCTCCAGCCCTGTTCCCAGACCACACTGCATTACAAATTCAGGTTCAATAAAGATGACTTCACAGCATTGTCCTGTCTCATATTTTAACAAGGATGAAATATGAAGTTTGAGCTGGGAGCAATATTACAATTTTGATATCAGCTACTCTGCACATGTGTTTTTTACCTCCCACATCCTTCCTTTCCTCCAGAGGAAGTTTTCTTAAAGATCTTTCAGCAGGCAGATTTATTACTTGTCATGATTTGGGGATTATCTGTTGGACCGTCTTGCTATTTTTTTCTGATACCAGCAACTAAAAAGAGCAGATCATTTGGCTTTAAGGGACATATACTGCATTGTAATCACTTCCATACTGGAACACAATCCACAGGCGCACAAATGTAATTCCTGTCACTAATTGAAAGATTCCCTTGTCATGGAGCTAATGTAGAAATATCAGATTGTTGACTGTCTTTTGAGGTGATTTTTCACCAGATGCTTTGTGGATGGGAGGGGATTAGTGGGGTTCCCTAGTCCAATATACTGTTATCTCAAAAGAATATTTCTGATGGGATATCACAGTGACATGGATTACATTTTAATTTTAATACAAAGGGCATTCTGAAAAGTGAATTCTTGTCTCATGGATGCAGATCAAGACCCTACTGTCAGAGATAACTTCACACTTTTATCATCATCTTTCAATGACCTGCTTCTCCCTCCCTCCTATCTCCTCTCTCCTCCTCATTTTCTCTATTCTTTTATTCTGTTCCTCTCCATTTCTTTCCTTCCCTTCTTTCATTTAATCCTATTTCCAATCCTTTTCATATTTTACATTCCCTCTTTTTTTCTGTCCTCCATCAAAGCCTTGGCCTGCCAATAAGAACCTAGCATTGCTTATATCATAGACAGTAGGATTTGAAATAATGGGATATTGACACATTTTAATAATCATCTTTATTTCTATTGTAGGACTTTGCACTGTAGTGGTTCTACACCAGTTGTTATGTCTGGATATGAAATAATTCTGGCAAGATCCTAGTTAAAACTCTAAAGATAGCAAAAGCAAGGTTTTTTCAGCACATGATATTTACACATTTAAGAAAAACAATACCGGCCCATTGGGAGAACAAACTTTTTAAAAACCCTATACAAACCAGAGATGGGCTAATTACCTTGTATTCTCACTTTTCATTAAAGCAAAGTTCTTAAAGTTCATGACATTTTATAGTTGAGTTATAATTATTATTGGAAAAAATTTTTAAATTCAGCCATGCAAAATTCTTTACATAAAATTTAGTACTTTATGTAATATCATATTTCCCTCAAAACAGTGCACATTTTGTGATTTTTACTGTGTTAGTTTGCTGCTTTGCCATCTCATCCCTCAAAGTAATGAATAGTGAGATGATGATCTAGAGAAACCAAATGCTTACAGATAAACTCAGGAAGAAAGAATAAAAGAAGTATCACCACTTTGCCCAAGGAAAAAGCATATGAAATATCTTAATGACAGATTTCAATTCAGCAAATATTTGTTGAGAATCTACCATGGATCCAGCCTGCGTGAGGCCCATGAATACACGGGTGAACTGGATTCACTATCCACCCTTGAGGAATTCACTCCTGGGAAGTTTTATGGCTTGAATTGCATCTTCCCAAAATTCATGTTGAAGTCCTAACCTCCAGTACTCCAGAACACAACCATATTTGGAAATAGTCATTCTCTCTCTCTTTTTTTTTTTTTTAGATTTTATTTATTTATTTTAGAGAGAGACAGAGAGTGTGAGCAGGGGTAAGGGTAGAGGGAGAGGAAAAGAGAATCTCAAGCAGACTCCGTGCTGAGCATGGAGCCCAATGCAGGGCTCGATCTCACGACCCTGAGATCAGGATCTGAGCCAAAATCAAGAGTTGACGCTCAATCAACTGAGCCTCCCAAGCGCCACTTCTCTGGTAATTTCTCCAAGGTTCTGTTATGGGTTGAATTGCATCCCCCCCAAATTTATATACTGAAGTCCTAACCCCAGTACCCCCAGAATGTGACCTTATTTGGAAATAGAGTTGTTGCAGATGTAATTAGTTAAGATGAGGTCACACTGGAATGGAGTGGGCCCCAGAAGATGGTTTATCTCTTTAGTTCACAGGTGTTTAGGTTGAGAGAAACCTGACTTGAGTGGCTCAACTCAAGGAAATGCACTTGGAGGAGCTTCATTTGCCAACGGACCTGACTTCGATAATGAGGCCTCAGACCCCAAGCTTGAGCCTTGTGCCACATAGGTGAGACTTTCTGGAAGGTTCAGGGGAAATGTAAGCATCTTTGGCACATGAGAGAAATGTAAATGATTACTGTCCAGAGAGTGGACTTTGCTGGTTTTAAAGGATGTTTCCATATTATTTGGCACTTCTCCCACTGAGATGAGAGATCCATGTCCCTTCCCCTTAAACCTGGGCTGAACCAGGTGGCACAGAATGGACACCCCATTAAATGATGCTACAAAACTGAAAGCCGGTCAGAAGAGCCCACAAAGATTCTGTATAGCCCCCTTGCGACACACACTTTTGAAACCCTGAGCTACCATGTAAGAAGTCTGACTGCTCCATGATTTCACCATGCTCTGAAGGAGCTCAGGCCACAAGGAGAGGTCATGGGTACATGTTGAGAGCCATGACTGGGAACCCGGCTGACCGCCAGCACCAGCTACAGGCATGTGAGTGGAGACCCCTCCGTAGGACTCCAGCCCGTCCCTGAGGCAACCCCAGGCCTCAAGTCTTCCTCACGGAGATCCCAGACATCATGGCTCAGAGGCGAGACCTCTTTTTGATGCCCTGTCTGAATTCTTGATCCCAAAATCTATGGGCAGAACAAAATGATTTTTTTTTTTTTGGTAGCAATAATATCAGGGACACATGACATTATTGTGTGAGTGTGTGGGAGAATTAGTTTTATTTTTGAAAAGTTAAAAACATACAGAAAGCTATAGAAAATAATGAAATGAAAACCTGATATCCACCATCGAACTTTTTCTGCTGTATTTATTTTAAGGTTTTTTTTTAAGTAACAAAATATTATAAACATAGTCGAAGCCCTTGCTTACCCTTTGCAGATATCATGAGCCATTTTTCTCCCCAGAAGCAACAGAATTTGCTCTTTGTTACTTTCATGCAGTTTTTATATTATTTCCTATGAAATTATAAAAAATAATTTGGGATGTTTTGCTTTATTTTAAACTTTATGTAAATGGTATCATACAGTGTTTGACATTTCGTAACTAGCTTTTTACACTCAACATTTTTGGGGGGTTATCCATGCTTACATCTTTAGCCCATTTATTCATTTTTGTTGTTAAATAGGATTCTACTGTTTGCATAGATGATTCTGCAATCTATAGAAGATGAACACTTAGGTTGTTTCTGGTGTTTTTCTATCAGAAGCAGTGCTGCAATAAACAGTTCTGTGCATATGTGCAAACATTTTCCGTAACCATGTATATAGAAGCGGGACCGCTGGGTCATTTTCTTATGAACATGTTTGCACATGTGTATTATGTATTATAACATATAACATTATATATTGTAATATATTATCTTTGTTTTCTCCCTTCTCTTATTCTCTTATCATGTAACCTGAGATATATTAACTTTATATCACAGTATTTAAGTTATGGGATATTAAGGAAAAGAGTAAACGTCATTCAAGGAATTTGCCTCCTCTCCTGGGGCTGGAGTTTATGCATTTCCAGTTGTACACAGAGTTGTATCATGTGAGGTGGGATTATGACAATGGCATGGCATTTATTTGGAGATTAAGTAGGTACCAAATTGACAAGAGGTTGACTTGTGGTGGTTGATTTTGCGTGTAACTTGATTGGGCCACAGGGTGCTCAGATGTTTGGTTATACATTATTCTGGGTGTGTCCGTGAGGATGTTTCTGGATGAGATTAACATTTAAATTAGTAGACAGAGTAAAGCAGATCATCCTCTTCAATGTGGGTGAATCTCACCCAATCCACTGAAGGCCTGACTAGAACAATAGGCTGAGTAAGGAAGAATTCTCTCTTTCTTCAAGCAGAGATATGGATCTTCTGCCTTCTGATGGAAACCTACACCATCAGTTTTCCTGGTTTTAAGGCCTTTAGACTTGGACTAGAATTATACCATCGTTCTCCTGAGTGTCCACCTTGTCAATGCTGATCTGGGGCTTCTCTCAGCCTCCATAATCACATGAGCCAATTCTTTGTGGTAAGTCTCTCTCTCTCTCTCTCTCCCTCCCTCCCTCTCTTCATATATATATGTATCCTATTGGTTCTGTTTCTCTGGAGAACCCAGACTAATGCACTAGAGATATGCATTAGAGTAATGCCGAATTACTCTCCAAAGTAGCATTGTACCAATTTATCAGTGTACGTGCATAACAATTCTCAGTTTTCTTTCATTTTTTTTTTTTAAGGATTTTATTTATTTATTTGACAGAGAGAGAGCACAAGCACGGGGAGCGGCAGGCAGAGGAAGCAGGCTCTCCGCTGAGCAGGGAACCCGATGCAGGGCTCCATCCTGGGATCCTGGGATCATGACCTGAGCTGAAGGCAGATACTTAACCGACTGAGCCACCCAGGAACCCCAATTCTTAGTTTTCTACATCCTCATTGGCATTCAGGCTCCCTCTTCTGTGAAGTATTTGTTTTACCTTTTTTAAAAAAAATTAGCTTCATTCATTTCTTATTATGTATACACTTATATACATGAATCTTAAACTAATTTTATATGTCTTAAATACTTACATAGCTTGAATTTTGTGTCTATATCATTATATGTGCGTGCAAATATATACGTACATGCATATATATGTATACTTGTCTTAAATACCAATTCTTTGCCAGTTCTATAACTTACCATATCTTCTGATAGACTTTAATTATGAGGCTTTTTGCTATCAATAAATTTAAACTCTTTAATTTGATCAAATCTCTCTTTTTGTTTTAAAAAAGTTTTTGTTTTAAGAAACACTTCCTTACTCAGAAGTGACAAAAATGTTCCTTTATATTTTTCTTTAAAAAATTTAAAGTTATGTGTTTTATATTTGGTCTTTAATATATTTAGAATTGCCTGGTGTGAGATAGGAGATCTAAATTTATTTTAGTCCCCATGGATAGTCATCCCAGCACCTTTCTTGAAAAACTCATTCTGTAAGTTACAGCGTTGTTTGTGTTATACTGTGTTTCAGTGTGTATCTAGATCAGTTTCTGGGTTCCCCGCTGTATGACATTGGACTCTTTGTATTTAACCATGTTACTGGACTCTCATATTAATTCGGCTAAATTATCTAATGTTTCTTTAGTTGATATATACAGACAGTTTACCTGAAAATAACGACAGTATTTTTCTTCTTATTTCTCATTCTTACTTCATATTTTTTCCCTCTTTTTCTGTAACAGTCAGATCTCCAAGGACAATGCGCATTAGAATTGGTGATAAAGGGGTCTCTGTCTTCCTGGCCTCCGAAGTCCAAAAGATCCACATGAAGTTTTTATAGGTTTTTGATAGACATCATTTACCAGGTACGTCAGTTCTCTTTTCTTTTAGTTTGCAAACTCGTCAAAGTACTCGCTAGAGTCACCCTCAGTGCCCCCCCGCCCCCCCTCCCACCGAGGGAAGGGAAGGGAGACATAAAATTCCCAGGTGCCTCTAGGTCTCGGCTGGGAAAGGCTGCCCAGTGCCAACAGGACCCTCCGAAGGGATGGGTGCTCCCTGGACCAGCAAAGCAAGCAGGAGCTGGGATTGGGAGGCACGCAGCTGTGAAGAGGATCCAAGGGCATCCGGGCACAGAGAACTCCAAGAGGCAAGAGAACGGCCATGATGCAGCAATCTACCGACCCTCTAGCTGTGACGGCCTTTCCTCAAGCTCTCTGAGTTTCCTTATGGATAAGTAAGGCATAAGGAGGATATTACAAGGATTGGCTTACTTTATTTGTGTAACAGGGAGAAAAGAGCATTACCTGACTTGCTTCAGCATCCATTGCGGGGTGGGGAGCATCTTTGAGAGGACTCAGTAAAAAGCCCACAGGGGAGGGGAGGGATTAGACCCTGGGACACCTATGTCAGTAGGCTCCAGACTGCTAGAGGGCAAAGGAAGGAGCTCCGCCCAGGAAAGGGGGGAATGACTTGATATTTTTCTACTAATAAGGAACTGAATAACAAAGGTGTTTAAAGCAGCTTTTGTTTATAATTGACAAAACTTGGAAGTGACAAAGAATGTCCTTCAGTAGGTGAATGGATAAATAAACTGTGGTCCATCCACACAATGGAATATCATTCAGCGCTAAAGCAAATGAGCTATCAAGCCATGAAAAGACATGGAGAAACCGTAAATACGTATTACTGAGTAAAAGAAGCCAATCTGAAAAGGCTACATGCTGTGCAATCCCAACTATATGGCATTCTGGAAAAGGCAAAACTATGGAGACAGTGGAAAGATCAGTGGTTGCCAGCGGTTTGGGGGGAGGGAGGGATGAATAGACAGGACACAGAGGATTAGGGCAGTGTGACTATTCTGTAGGAGACCCTATATAGTGGTGGAAACATGCCATTATTTATTTATCAAAACCCATAGAATTACACCACCAAGAGTGAACCCTGTTGTAAACTCTGGACTTGGGTGATAAGGATGTGTCAGTGTAGGTTCACCCATTGTAACAAATGTACCCTCTGGTGGGGGATGCTGATAATGGGGGAGGCTGTGCATGTGTGGGGGCAGGAGGTAGAGAATAACTGTACTTTCTGCTGAATTTTGCTGTGAACCTAAAACTGCTCTAAAATACCTTCTGGGACACCCAGGTGGCTTAGTCAGTTGAGCATCTGACTCAGGTCATGGTCTCAGGGTTGTGACATGGAGTCCCGTGTCTGGCTCCACACTTAGCAGGGAGCCTCTTTGAGATTCTCACTCTCCTTCTGCCCCTCCCCCTGCACTCGCTCTCTCTCTCTCTCAAATAAATGGATAAATCTTTTTAAAAAATTAAAAATTAAAAAAAATAAAAATAGATAAAAAACCCCTGTGTTATACATACATACGTACACACACACACACACACACACACACACACACACACAAATGGAACTGAATGGAGGAGAAAAGGGACACAGAAAGAGAGGAGCTTGCAAGATGGATGGGGATGCAGACTGAGTAAGAGGGAGTGATTCTGTGCAGGGATGGGTGGCCCAGGGCACAGAGAACTTTCTCCTCTGAAGTGTTGATGCTCTGATGTCAACCTCTCTTTTTTCCAAACCTCAGCCCCTCTAGTCAACAGCTGGCTGCTCTGGATGTGTCAGAGAGAAGCCTTGCTTGTGAAAAATAAGTAGGAGCTTGGGCTCCAAATCGGAGTTGAAAAGATGCTTCACGGAGGCCAGGTGCTAGGAAACAGAGTCTAATGTAGCCTTGACAGAAAAGCGTCTAGAGAGCATAAGGAACGTCTGGGGAGGGCTTGGGAGTTTCAAGTCAGTGTTACCAGCATCTCAAGGGTCCCTGAGTCCCCTATTGATTCCTCTGTGGTAGACTGAGAATACACTGCAGACCAGAAGGAGCATGCAGAAACCACCGTCAGCATTAGGAACTTGGCGATGTGGCAGTGATCTTGAGGGTCCAATGCCTTCCATGCTGCTTCTATACCCTGAGGGGTGACTACAAGGGGGCCAATCCATCCTCACTGATTCCCCCAAACTTCACAGAAACCAGGTTAAGAGGGGCCCCAGTACATTCAGCTCCTAGAGTAGATGTCTTCCGTCTTCTTTGAGGTGGCTGGTTAGGCCGCCTGGCAGCGTTCTCCAGGTATCGTTCTTTCCCAAATCTGCACCACCATACCTGGAAAAGAAGAAAAGAGCATTGACCAAATATCTCACGTTTGTAATCCAGTCTCTTTTCTTCAGAAGATTCAAGTTATATATTTCTTTTTTTTTTTTTAAGGATTTATTTGTTTATTTGAGGTGGGGGAGGGACAGAGGGAGAGAATCTTCGAGCAGACTCCCCGCAGAGCGTGGAGGCTAACGTGGGGCTCGATCTCATGACCCTGAGATCATGACCAGAGCTGAAACCAAGAGTTGGACGCTTAACCGACTGAGCCCCCCAGGCGCCCCTCAAGTTATATATTTCATATTTGGTCTTTAATATGTCTAGAATTGCATGGTGTGAGGTAGAAATTCTAAATTTATTTTAGTCCATGTGGATAATCAATCATCACAACACCTTTCCTGAAAAGTTCATTCTTCACCTGTAAATGATAATGCTACCTTTATCCTACATCATGTTTCAACATAGGTTTAGATCAGTTACTGGGTCCCCTCCTGTGTGACACTGGAGCATACACTGAACCATGCCTCCGTCTACCTCCCCTTAATAAAACTCTCTAGCGGGCACCTGACAAGGGATGGCTGACAGGTGAGAGAAGATAACTAAGAGGTGGACAGGAAAGATCTTGGAAAGAACACAGGAGGCACAGGTGGGATCCTCGTCCCCACACCTACTAACCTTGTGATGTGGAACAAGTTAGGCAGCATCCTGCAGTTCAGTGTGAACTAAAGAATGGAATAATAATCCCTACTTTGGGGGCGCCTGGGTGGCTCAGTTGGTTAAGCGTCTGTCTTTGGCTCAGGTCATGATCCCAGCGTCCTGGGATCGAGTCCAGCGTTGGACTCCTTTCTCAGTGGGGAGCCTGCTTCTCCCTCCCCCTGCTTCTCTCTCTCTCTGACAATTAAATAAAAATAAAATTTCTAAAAAAAAAAAAATATCTACTTTGTGGGACTCTTGGAAGGATAAAGACACATTGCTTAGAATGGACTGGCCCAGTAGTAAGTATTTCCACAATGGAGGGGCATGAGTTGTTCTACTTACACTCATAGTGCTGTTCGGGCAGGGGACATTTCCAAAGAGGACAGAAGCTTCTTGCCTGGGACCTCATAGTGAAGGTTTCCCTACAGCAAAGGGTCTGTCCCTTGGTCTTCTGTTCAGATTGCAGCTGTGAATCCAAGCACATGGTGCAGTTGATAGTCACGTAATGTGTTTACATCTTCTGACTTCTGATTTGTCTCATTTTACCAGTCCTTTCACTTGATATTTTGCCATGACACAACCCCAATTATTGCAAATGGAGCTGTGACTAAAGCTGGACCCCAAGGAAATGCAGCTGTCAGGGTACAGAGCTGCAGAGTGGGGATGGGTTGGTAGCAGGCTTTTGATCTGCATTCAAAAGTTGGGGCCAATTGAATCCTTTCAGTGAGCTGGAAAATTCAAAGAGCTCTTTTCTAAATTGCCAGGATAGAACAAGAGCATTTCCATAGTAAGTCTGGGATATTGGGATAAAGAGCTTTCGTCTTATTTATTATGTACTTATGTGTATGGAGAATGGACTTCATAAGACGGACCTAAGACCAGATGAAAAATGTTTACCCTTGTGGAACTTAGAAGCCAGTAAGGAAGAGAAGATCAAACACATGAGTCAATTATTAAATAATGCAGAGAATGGTGTCTAAGTTCTAATTAGCTTTGGTAGCATTTACCAAAATTATTCCCCATGAGCTCTGCTAGAACTCTCTGCCAAGCACTATGTGTGTGTTTCTGAGACGATCGGAAAAAGCACAAGACAAACTTGCTGGAATCAAGAAGGTAATCCTGCCCTGCTACGATCAAATTTATACTTAGGGAATAAGTAAATAGGCTGTTCAAGGCAGAGCATTCAGTTTGGAGAAAAACAGTAAGTAAAGACAGCAGGCCCAGAAAGTCTGTGGTTTCATAGCCCCTGCAACAGCGTACCGTGTTTAGGGAAAGGCATTTTATGACAAGTCGTGACAACTGTTGTAACTTTCCCTCATTTCTGTTAACTTCTTAAATAATGATAAAAGGAGAGCCAACATTTACTGAGTACTCTTTTTGTGGGTTCTTGACAGTTGTGGGGACTCCCTGACTAGTTTGACAAATGGAAGTAGGTGAGGGTCACTTTTCCCCAAGGTTAAATATCAAGGCAGAAAAGGGTTGGCATAAATTCCTTTCTTTTGTGTATAAGATACCAGAAATTATATTTTATTTATTTATTTATTTATTTTTAATTTTTATTGTTATGTTAATCCCCATACATTACATCATTAGTTTTAGATGTAGTGTTCCATGATTCATTCTTTGTGCATAACACCCAGTGCTCCATGCATAACGTGCCCTCTTTAATACCCATCACCAGGCTAACCCATCCTCCCACCCCCCTCCCCTCTAGAACCCTCAGTTTGTTTTTCAGAGTCCATCGTCTCTCATGGTTCGTCTCCCCCTCCGATTTCCCCCCCCTTCATTCTTCCCCTCCTGCTATCTTCTTCTTTTTTTTTTCTTAATATATATTGCATTATTTGTTTCATAGGTACAGATCTGAGATTCAACAGTCTTGCACAATTCACAGCGCTTACCAGAACACATACCCTCCCCAGTGTCTATCACCCAGTCACCCCATCCCTCCCACCCCGCCCCCCACTCCAGCAACCCTCAGTTTGTTTCCTGAGATTAAGAATTCCTCATATCAGTGAGGTCATATGATACATGTCTTTCTCTGTTTGACTTATTTCGCTCAGCATAATACCCTCCAGTTCCATCCATGTCATTGCAAATGGCATGATCTCATTCCTTTTGATGGCTGCATAATATTCCATTGTATATACATACCACTCTTCTTTATCCATTCATCTGTCAATGGACATCTTGGCTCTTTCCACAGTTTGGCTATTGTGGACATTGCTGCTATAAACATCGGGGTGCACGTACCCTTTCGGGTCCCTACTTTTGTATCTTTGGGGTAAATACCCAGTAGTGCAATTGCTGGGTCATAGGGTAGCTCTATTTTCAACTTTTTGAGGAACCACCATACTGTTTTCCAGAGTGGTTACACCAGCTTGCATTCCCACCAACAGTGTAGGAGGGTTCCCCTTTCTCTGCATCCCCGCCAACATCTGTCATTTCCTGACTTGTTAATTTTAGCCATTCTGACTGGCGTGAGGTGGTATCTCATTGAGGTTTTGACCTGGATTTCCCTGATGCCAAGCGATGTTGAGCACTTTTTCATGTATCTGTTGGCCATTTGGATGTCTTCTTTGGAAAAATGTCTGTTCATGTCTTCTGCCCATTTCTTGATTGGATTCTTTGTTCTTTGGGTGTTGAGTTTGATAAGTCTTTATAGATTTTGGATACTAGCCCTTTATCTGATATGTCATTTGCAAATATCTTCTCCCATTCTGTCGGTTGTCTTTTGGTTTTGTTGACTGTTTCTTTTGCTGTGCAAAAGCTTTTTATCTTGATGAAGTCCCAATAGTTCATTTTTGCCCTTGCTTCCCTTGCCTTTGGTGATGTTTCTAGGAAGAAGTTGCTGCGGCTGAGGTCGAAGAGGTTGCTGCCTGTGTTCTCCTTTAGGATTTTGATGGACTCCTGTCTCACATTGAGGTCTTTCAACCATTTGGAGTCTATTTTTGTGTGTGGTGTAAGGAAATGGTCCAGTTTCATTCTTCTGCATGTGGCTATACAGTTTTCCCAACACCATTTGTTGAAGAGACTGTCTTTTTTCCATTGGACATTCTTTCCTGCTTTGTCAAAGATGAGTTGACCATAGAGTTGAGGGTCCATTTCTGGGCTCTCTATTCTGTTCCATTGATCTATGTGTCTGTTTTTGTGCCAGTACCATACTGTCTTGATGATGACAGCTTTGTAATAGAGCTGGAAGTCCGGAATTGTGATGCCGCCAGCTTTGCTTTTCTTTTTCAACATTCCTTTGGCTATTCGGGGTCTTTTCTGGTTCCATACAAATTTTAGGATTATTTGTTCCATTTCTTTGAAAAAAGTGGATGGTATTTTGATGGGGATTGCATTGAATGTGTAGATTGCTCTAGGTAGCATTGACATCTTCATAATATTTGTTTTTCCAATCCATGAGCATGGGACGTTTTTCCATTTCTTTGTGTCTTCCTCAATTTCTTTCATGAGTATTTTATAGTTTTCTGAGTACAGATCCTTTGCCTCTTTGGTTAGATTTATTCCTAGGTATCTTATGGTTTTGGGTGCAATTGTAAATGGGATCGACTCCTTAATTTCTCTTTCTTCTGACTTGTTGTTGGTGTATAGGAATGCCACTGACTTCTGTGCATTGATTTTATATCCTGCCACTTGACTGAATTCCTGTATGAGTTCTAGCAGTTTTGGGGTGGAGTCTTTTGGGTTTTCCACATAAAGTATCATATCATCTGCAAAGAGTGAGAGTTTGACTTCTTCTTTGCCGATTTGGATGCCTTTGATTTCTTTTTGTTGTCTGATTGCTGTGGCTAGGACTTCTAATACTATGTTGAATAGCAGTGGTGATAGTGGACATCCCTGCCGCGTTCCTGACCTTAGGGGGAAAGCTCTCAGTTTTTCCCCATTGAGAATGATATTCGCTGTAGGTTTTTCATAGATGGCTTTTATGATATTGAGGTATGTACCCTCTATGCCTATACTCTGAACAGTTTTGATCAAGAAAGGATGCTGTACTTTTGTCAAATGCTTTTTCTGCATCTATTGAGAGGATCATATGGTTCTTGTTCTTTCTTTTGTTAACGTATTGTATCACCTTGATTGATTTGCGGATGTTGAACCAACCTTGCAGCCCAAGGATAAATCCCACTTGGTCGTGGTGAATAATCCTTTTAATGTACTGTTGGATCCTATTGGCTAGTATTTTGGTGAGAATTTTTGCATCCATGTTCATCAGGGATATTGGTCTGCAATTCTCCTTTTTGATGGGGTCTTTATCTGGTTTTGGGATCAAGGTAATGCTGGCCTCATAAAATGAGTTTGGAAGTTTTCCTTCCATTTCTATTTTTTGGAACAGTTTCAGAAGAATAGGTATTAATTCTTCTTTAAATGTTTGGTAGAATTCCCCTGGGAAGCCGGCTGGCCCTGGGCTCTTGTTTGTTGGGAGATTTTTGATGACTGCTTCAATTTCCTTAGTGGTTATAGATCTGTTCAGGTTTTCTATTTTTTCCTGGTTCAGTTTTGGTAGTTGATACATCTCTAGGAATGCATCCATTTCTTCCAGGTTATCTAATTTGCTGGCATATAGTTGTTCTTATAATTGTTTGTATTTCTTTGGTGTTGGTTGTGATCTCTCCTCTTTCATTCATGATTTTGTTGATTTGGGTCATTTCTCTTTTCTTTTTAATAAGTCTGGCCAGGGGTTTATCAATCTTGTTAATTCTTTCAAAGAACCAGCTCCTAGTTTCGTTGATCTGTTCTACTGTTCTTTTGGTTTCTATTTCATTGATTTCTGCTCTGATCTTTATTATTTCCCTTCTCCTGCTGGGTTTAGGCTTTATTTGCTGCTCTTTCTCCAGCTCCTTTAGGTGTAGGGTTAGGTTGTGTATTTGAGACCTTTCTTGTTTCTTGAGAAAGGTTTGTATTGCTATATACTTTCCTCTTAGGACTGCCTTTGCTGCATCCCAAAGATTTTGAACAGTTGTGTTTTCATTTTCATTGGTTTCCATGAATTTTTTAATTCTTCTTTAATTTCCTGGTTGACCCATTCATTCTTTTTAGGATGCTCTTTAGCCTCCACGTATTTGAGTTCTTTCCGACTTTCCTCTTGTGATTGAGTTCTAGTTTCAAAGCATTGTGGTCTGAAAATAGGCAGGGAATGATCCCAATCTTTTGGTACCAGTTGAGACCTGATTTGTGACCCAGGATGTGATCTATTCTGGAGAATGTTCCATGGGCACTAGAGAAGAATGTGTATTCCATTGCTTTGGGATGGAATGTTCTGAATATTTCTGTGAAGTCCATTTGGTCCAGTGTGTCATTTAAAGCCTTTATTTCCTTGTTGGTCTTTTGCTTAGACGATCTGTCCATTTCAGTGAGGGGGGTGTTAAAGTCCCCCACTATTATTGTATTGTTGTCAATGTGTTTCTTTGCTTTTGTTATTAATTGCCTTATATAATTGGCTGCTCCCATGTTGGGGGCATAGATATTTACAATTGTTAGATCTTCTTGTTGGATAGACCCTTTAAGTAGGATATAGTGTCCTTCCTCATCTCTTATTACAGTCTTTGGTTTAAAATCTAATTTGTCTGATATAAGGATTGCCACACCAGCTTTCTTTTGGTGTCCATTAGCATGGTAAATGGTTTTCCATCCCCTTACTTTCAATCTGGGGGTGTCTTTGGGTCTAAAATGAGTCTCTTGTAGACAGCATATCAATGGGTCTTGTTTTTTAATCCAATCTGATAGCCTGTGTCTTTTGATTGGGGCATTTAGCCCATTTACATTCAGGGTAACTATTGAAAGATAGGAATTTAGTGCCATTGTATTGCCTGTAAGGTGACTGTTACTGTATATTGTCTGTGTTCCTTTCTGGTCTATGTTACTTTTAGGCTCTCTCTTTGCTTAGAGGACCCCTTTCAATATTTCTTGTAGGGCTGGTTTCGTGTTTGCAAATTCCTTTAGTTTTTGTTTGTCCTGGAAGCTTTTTATCTCTCCTTCTATTTTCAATGACAGCCTAGCTGGATATAGTATTCTTGGCTGCATATTTTTCTCATTTAGTGCTCTGAATATATCCTGCCAGTCCTTTCTGGCCTGCCAGGTCTCTGTGGATAGGTCTGTTGCCAATCTAATGTTTCTACCATTGTAGGTTACAGATCTCTTCTCCCGAGCTGCTTTCAGGATTTTCTCTTTATCTCTGAGACTCGTAAGTTTTACTATTAGATGTCGGGGTGTTGACCTATTTTTATTGATTTTGAGAGGGGTTCTCTGTGTTTCCTGGATTTTGATGTCTGTTTCCTTCCCCAAATTAGGGAAGTTCTCTGCTATAATTTGCTCCATTATACCTTCTGCCCCTCTCTCTTTCTTATTCTTCTGGGATCCCAATTATTCTAATGTTGTTTCATCTTATGGTATCACTTATCTCTCGAATTCTGCCCTCGTGATCCAGTAGTTGTTTATCTCTCTTTTTCTCAGCTTCTTTGTTTTCCATCATTTGGTCTTCTATCTCACTGATTCCCTCTTCTGCCTCATTTATCCTAGCAGTTAGCGCCCCCATATTTGATTGCACCTCATTAATAGCCTTTTTAATTTCGACTTTGTTAGATTTTAGTTCTTTTACTTCTCCAGAAAGGGTTTCTCTAATAACTTCCATATTTTTTTCAAGCCCAGCTAGTATCTTGAAAGTGATGATTCTGAACTCTAGATCCGACATCGTACTAATGTCCGTATTGAGTAGGTCCCTGGCAGTCGGTACTACCTCTTGTTCTTTTTGTTGAGGTGATTTTTTCCGTCTTGTCATTTTGTCCAGAGGAGAATAGATTAATGAGAGAACCAATTGCTAACAGGGTAACAACGTCCCCAGAAAATATACTCTAAACAAATCAGAAAAGACCTGAAGCAGTGGGAAAAGAAAGGGAAAGAGAGAAAAAAGAAAAAGAAAAAAGAAAAGAAAAAGATAAAGATAAAAACAAACAAAAACAGAACAAAACAAAAAAAAACAGAATATGATCAAATATGATCAGGCTGGTATATAGATCAGGGCCACACACTAGATTTTGGGTGTATTTTGGTCTTTAGAAGAAAGTGCCTCCCAAAATTTTAAAGAAAGAAAAACTTATATACGTACATAAATAAGGGTTGATATGATGAAGGGATGGAATATGACTGTAAAGATGAAAATTATAAAAAATTTTATAAAAGGAATTGATAAGAAGTTGTTTGAAAAAAGAAAGAAGAGGATTTAAAAAAAAAAAAGAAAAAGGAGAGAATGTGATCAGGCAGGGGAGTAGAAAAAAACCGTACACTAGAGATTTAGGGTATATTTTGATCTGTTAGAAGAAACTATCTCAAAATTTTAAAGAGAGAATAACTTATATATATATGCCAAAAATATGGGTAACTACTATGAAGGGATAGAATATGACTCTAAAAATGAAAAATAAAAATGTTTTTTAAAAAAAAGGGATTGATAAGATGTTGGTTGAAAAATGGGGGGAAAAAAGACAGTTAAAAAAAAAATTAACTTTGAAAGACTACAGAATCACGGTAAAAAAAGCCATGGATTCTATGTGCAGTATTCCCCTAGCTCTGGAGTTCTGCTGTTCTCATTGATCGGTAAACTTGGACTTGGCTGGCTGTTCTCGCTGATCTTCTGGGGGAGGAGCCTGTTGCTGTGGTTCCCAAATGTCTTTGCTGGAGGCGGAATTGCCCCGCCCTTGCCCGGTCTGGGCTAAGTAATCTGCTCGGGTTTGCTCTCGGGAGCTTTTTTTCCCTGCAAGCTTTCGTACAGCTTTGGAGGCGGAGAGGGAAAATGGCGGCCTCCCAATCTCCGCCCCGGAGGAGCCGAGAACTCGGGGCCCCACTCCTCAGTGTGCCCCCAGAGAAAAGCAGTCAGTCACTCCCTTCTCCCTGGTCTCCGGCCGCACTCCGTGCTCACCCGGCCTGTGACCGAGCGTTTCTGTCTCTGACACCTGACCCCGGGTGGAGTCTCCAAACCCAGCAGATCCCTGCGGTGTGCTCCCGTGCCACTCCTCCTGGGCGAGGAAGGGGAGTCTCCCCGGATGTGCCGCTTGTTGGGTCCCTGCTGGAGGAGCAGTGGCCCGACTGTGCCGCGGATCACGGTTTATGGCAACCCCGAGCTGAGAGCCCGTTCCTCGGCTCCGTCTGTGCAGCCGGCTTCCCTGCTCCGATACCTGGGAGCTCTGCCGCACTCAGGCACCCCCGGTCTTTCTGTGACCCCGAGGGTCCTGAGACCACACTGTCCCACGAGGGTTCCACACCCCACTTAGCCACTGGAGCGACGTCCCTCAGTGGAGCAGACTTCTAAAAGTTCCAATTTTGTGCTCTGCGGCTCTATCACTTGCCAGAAGCGGCCGACGGAGGCCCCTCCCCCGCCGTCTATCCTCCTGAATATCGCCTCAGATTCACTTCTCTGCACATCCTACCTTCCAGAAAGTGGTCGCTTTTCTGTTCAGAGAGTTGTTGCTGTTCTTTTCTTCGATCTGTTGAGTTTGTAGGTGTTCAGAATGGTTTGATCCCTATCCAGCTGAATTCCTGAGACCAGACGAAATCCAGGTCACCTACTCCTCCGCCATCTTGCTCTGCCCCCCCAGAAATTATATTTTAAAGGAATGAAGATGCAGCAGTCTTTACCATAAGGTATATGAATAAAAGCCCATGAGAACGAGCTTCTACCATGTTCCAGATCAGTTGTCTCATTTTTTAACTGAGAGGTGTGGCTCTCCCATCTGCTGGAGGAAATGTTGGAAGACCCAAGTCCCGTGAGTTATTGCTTGACAAGGACAGCAATGCTCGAAAGACTCAGTTGTCAGTCTGTGTCTTCTCAAGTGTTCTTTTGTTTTCTAGACCTGAACCTACAAGAAAGTTGTTACTGGAAATATTTAAGGGTCATTCCCACATCTCCAACTGGAGGTGTTAAGAGATGTCTGGGAATAGTTCCTAAGGTTAGGTCCATTCTCTTCCCTTTTGATGATTTGGTGGATTCCAAATTCCAACCAAGCTGCCTCTGAAGTTAAAATGGTTCACTGATTTCAGAAGAAAAGTTTTTCAGTGCAGTACTCAAGAATAGGGCTCTTCTTTTAGCCAGTCAAGTATCAGCAATCTTTCTTGGAAGAAGCATACAAGAGTCAAAATTAATTGGGGTCCCCTACTTTGTAAGTTTAAAACTTCTGACCTCTACCCATCCCCTTGAACCCACATAACCTTGGTCCACAACAAAGAAGAAAACTGAGCTGCAGAGAGATGGGCAGACTTGCCCAAGGTCACACGGATAGTGGCAGATTCCAGGATAAAGTTTGGGCAAGATGGACCTCTAGATGTCCTAGGCATCAAAAAGTTTGCATGCCACCTACCAGCACTGGAGTCCCCAGAACGCAAATAAAATGCAATGCAAAACCAGAAAACAAGCATGAAGAAGGGCAACAAAATTCATATTTTTTTTCCTGGTGATAACTTTGATTATTATTATGTAGATTGCAACTATCAAACTCTTAACATTCTTTGATCTTTCTTTACACATGCATTTAGCTAACGCAGGAACTGCTGAGCACCAGCTAAAATCCAGGTCTTTTGTCTCCGAGTCCATGACCATTCCTACTGCAGTCCACTATCTGTCGCCTTCCCCAGCTGGCACACCCGTCACTATTCCTGGTCCTGGTGTCTGCGCAGACAGCAACATTGTATCCCACCATGTTCCTTGCAAAGATGGATGCATTGCCTTTCCTCCTTCCATTGCGGTACAACAAAGCCAGCTTCCTCTGGGCAGTCCCCCTGGACCTCAGAGGACTGTCCTTTTTGTAATACTGTGGCCCTTTCCCTGGCACTGGACTTCTTAATTAGCAGAAATAACACTGGAACCCCATTCTTACTGGAAAAATTGTTGTCCTCTAAGTTTCTTTATGATTGTTCCCCTTCTCACCTCCTCCTTGCAGGTAACTTTGTAGGGTATAGAAGAGAGGTAAGTATCACATCAGAGACCCCGAGGAATTGGCTTGTCAACAGTATTAGGTCTCTGCCCTGTGCAATAAAAACTGTGAGCAAGAAAGAGGTAAATAAAACTTTTTAAGTGGCTCAAAACTTTCAATGCCATTTTTCTCTCCTTCCGCTGAAGCCTACTGGACATGGGCACGGTTTGACCGAGGGCAGGTGCAAAGACTGTCCAGGTCTCTAAGAGAAGCTGTGTCCCAGTCGGGGTGGGGGCGGAGAAAAGATGATCCACCTAAACCCTCCATGATGTTAAGAACTGGAGAAAGGGCAGGCGAAAAGAAGCTTGAAGTCCCGACTTCTGAGAGGATGTCACCCTTTGAAGATCCTTTCAAGAACAAAGCACAGGGGCTCAAATGATTCTGACACAGGCGAGGAAATAAGTATCTGCAAACACACACATCAGGCAGAGCTGCGCACATGAGGTGTCCAGCAGAGTGAGTATTTCAAGGCTTAAGCTCCTCTATCCCCCACCTCAAAGCATTGAACCACGGAAATCCAAATAAATAAAGCCACTCTGACTTGTGTGTGACTTCCAGGAGACTCTTTTGTCACTAGGTAACAAAAGAAAAGGCACAGCAAATGTGGTCTAACTAATGAATCACTGTGTGTTGCTAGAGAACCCAGTGAAGTTTTGGGCTCCTGCCCCACCCTTACCTGGAGGGCAGGTGGGGCAATGGACCCAGGTGCCTCCATTAAGTGCGGGGACCTGCAGCTTTTTCCAAGCAATTAGTGACAGCACTTGAGTCTGTTAAGCACCAGGCTCAAATTTGGTGCATGACCTTGGGCAAGATGCATAACTTTTCTCAAACTCAGTTTCCTTGTGTGTAAGATGGGATGATAAGGGTGCCTACGTCACAGGGCTAGCGGCGGACGGAAGGGAACCTGATGAGGCAGGAGGACGGCTGGACACACATGAGCTCTCGAATGCTCACCGCTCAAATGTTGGCTCCTCTTACCTGCCTTCTTCCCTCCAAATCAAATGGCACTGATTCAATCAGTGTCAACATGACGACCTAACAGCCTATCGATCCAGTCAAGTCAGCAAAAACAATCAGTCAAGCTGGTTGCTTGACATTTAGTGGATGGAAATTGACCTTTTTCCCTCTCGCATTTCAAGTTATGATGTCATCTAGCTGAAGTTTTCAAATCCGTGATTTTGGCTGAAATGAGATGGAAGAATTCATCTGGTGGTCAGGGGGCTGGACGGTGGAGGGCAGAGTCGATTGTATGTACCAGGAGCAGTGCCTAGAGAAGGCGGGCAGAAGCAGTGGTCCAGCTGAGCGAAGGTGCTTGGTAAGACCCTGCTCTGCGTGCATCTTCCCAAGCCCGAGGATCAAGGCCTCAGAGGTCAGGCCGCTAATAAAGTTAGAGTGTGTTTTCCTTGCAACTATACGTTGAATTCTTTTTCTTTCTTTTTTTTTTTTTAAGATTTATTTATTTATTTAATTTATTTTAGAGCGAGAGTGTGTGCACAAGCATGCGTGCACCTGGGGTGGGGGGTGGAAGGAGAGGGAGAGAAAGAATCTCAAGCAGACTCCCTGCTGAGCATAGAGCAAAATTCGGGGCTCCATCTCCTGATCCTGAGATCATGACCTGAGCTGAACTCAAGAGTCAGATGCTTAATCGCCTGAGTGGTCCAGGCACCCCTATAACATCAGATTCTTGGTTTCTGCTTCAGACCATCAGTCTGCGCTACTTTTAAGCACATCTCTGTGTAGCAGGTGAAGCTGTGGGGGGAAACCTGAAGGAACTTTGTGAGTTTTATAAAGCCTTTGTAGGCTGGAGCTCATCTGACTGAGGGTTAGGTGCTCCAGGCTGGTCATGAGGACAAGACACAAAGGAAGGCAAGATACAAAAGGTCTGAATCCTTAGATACTTATGAAGAGCTTTGGGGTGAGAATGAATTATATGATTATAAATTATTTTCCTGTATTTATGCTAAATGTTAATCCAATGGGCTGAGCTTGAAAGTTATGTTGATTTGGAATCTGGCTTGGTCATTTGCAACTCCATGGCTTTAAGCAATGGAATTATTCTATTCACTAAACCTTAGTTTCTATGTCTATTAAATAAGAGAATGGTACCTACCTCAAGGAATTATTGTCAAGTTGCTATATGTCAAGATTGGCTCAACTATCTTAGCTATCTTAGACCGTATTCTAATACAGTTATAGCCAAAACAATAAATACAGGTATAAATGTTTAAAACAATCATAAAATACCAATATGATTTGGGGTACCTGTTAAATAGATTCAGTACACCAGAGGATGGAATATAGTGCAGTCATTAAGGGTGAGAGTGGTGTTTATCTATATTGATTGATACTCAGACTAACTGAAAGAAAAGCAAGTGACAATATATTTAGTGTGTGACCTCTATGAAGCATCTGATTCTCAACCACTAAGCTCAAGACCTTTACATACACACATTGCAGTAGCTTGCCATCTTCATTCCTCCGCCCTCCCCACCTCCAACCTCTCTCGACACGGTAGTTTATCAGAAATTTAAGTATGATCACATTACTGCCCTACTTAAAATCAAATCAGGGGCTCTCATGAGTGGCTGAGTGGCCGAGTGGCCTCAGCAACCTCTCCACCCCTTGCCTCTTCTTCCCACCCTACCCACTGCTCTTCCAGGAACTTCTCTATACCTTTGCCTGGGATGTTATTCCTCTTGGTCAGCCTATAAATTCTTACTCATCTTTCCAATATCCACTGATAAATTTCCTCTGGGAAGTCTTCCTAAATAGATTGTTCTCTCCACCCCATCTTTCAGTTCTCATATCTCACTCCAAAAGAGTTAGGGACTTATTTCTCTGAATCCATATATGCCCATCTCTATAACACCTACCTCGATGTCCTTCACTTACTGGGTTACAAGTTTGCTTCTCTTATTAAACTAAGAATTTCTTTCTTTTTTTTTTTTTTAAGATTTTATTTATTTATTTTAGGAAGAGGGAGAGTGTGTGTGTGGTAGGGGCGGGGGGCGGGTAGGCAGGACAGAGGGAGAGGGAATCCCAAGCAGAAAGCAGACTCTGCTCCAAACATGGAGCTGGACACGGGGCTTGATCCCACAACCCTAAGACCATGACCCAAGGTGAAACCAAGAGTTGGACACTCTATAGACTGTGCCACTCAGGTGCCCCTAAGCTAAGAATTTCTTGATATTAGGGAATCTATTGTATTTACTTTTTTGTATTCCCAGCATTTAGTCAATGTTCAATAAATGTTTCTTTAATGAATGAATGAATTGATGCAAGAATGAATTTTAACCGACTTCTAGAGCTGAAATAAATGCTTGAAGTCATTCATTTTATTTCCTTCCCCATCACATTTGCAAAAAAAAGAAAAAAGGAGAATTGCCAATGCTCAAAGGTTGAGACTTTCAAAAGATAACCACTTAGCAGTTTGTTCAGTAAGTATTTATGAAGCTCCTACTGTGTGTTGGCACTGTTTCAGCTTAGGCTATAGCAGTGAACACAACAGACTACAGGAGGTAGAATAGGATGGACCTTGTAGGTCATTTTAAGGATTTTTGGTTTTACCCTGAATGAAGTTGGGACCTGAATGCTCTAGGCAAAAGCATGGCATAGTCTGAATTATGTTTTAAAATGTTATGCTAGCCAGTAAGTATAGGCAGGAGGAGGGCAGGGAACACACAGGGGATCCCAGTTAGGAGACTACAGTCAGTAATACAGGCCAGAGAAGAAGAGAAGGTGTGTTCTAGATCAGATGATTGCACTGGGGGTGGTGGAAAGGGGTTAGAATATGTTTATGTATAGTTTTATATATGTTCACATAGATGTATGAATATATGTTTATACACACACATATATATATGAATATCTAGATGGTAGTATCAGCAGAATTTCTATCCAACTGAATGTGGAATAAGAACACTCAGAGATTGTGTGTTTGAGGTCCTAGACACTATTAAGTACTTTATGTGAATTATCTCAATTCTCTAAACACTTCAAGAGCTAGGACAAATCAGGGTCTCTTCACTGCATGCCATCAAGCATTCAATTATACTTCAATGTTTCTCTGAGCACATTTTGCTTTAATTCGCAGGCTTGGGGACAACAGATATCAACGAGCAATGTTAGCTTGGACTACAGAGTTGTAAGGGACTTTAGATAAACTTCCTCATGCCCAAAATGGGGTTAGAAACGAATACCTACCATTTGGCGAGTGCTCACGCATTTCCCTCTTAAACCTCCCAGCAGGGGAGCCTAGGTGGCTCCGTAGGCTAAGCATCTTACTCTTGATCTCACCTCAGGTCTTGATCTCAGGATTGTGAGTTCAAGCCCCACATTGCCCATCCATGGGCATGCCCTTCCATCAAGCCCTCCATGCCCAGCATGAAGCCTACCTAAAAAAACAACACAAAAAGCCTTCCAACAAAGCGTGGAGTGCACACTGTTTACCCCACATTTTACAGATGAGGAAACAGAGGATAGTCAGGATTAAGTAATTATAGCCACATTACACAGGTAGCAAGTGACAAAGTGGAGATCTGTACCGGGGTCTCTCTGATTCTCAGCCCTTCTCTTCTGTGCCTTTCCAGGAACCCTGAGGTGGAGTTAGAGGATGGAAGATGCTAAGTGAGGCAATGCAGGTGAAAGTCTACAGAAACAAGAAGAAAGGACCCCTCTGAAAGTAGTTCTAAGAAAATGTAAGGTTTTGCTCTAACTCTTACGTTGCTGTTGCTGCCACTGTCCCCAGTGGGGGAGGAGCTGATGGACGACTGTGCTTACAGAGTGACAAAGTCCTCTCAAGTCAATGAGAATATTTTTCTTCCCATCTTCCCATTGAGCTGATTCTACAAACAGTTGACCAAAGCAAGGGTCTAACCAAATTCAGCTGTCAGTTCTTTCTTACTTCTCTTTGTCTACCCTCTGTAGGGCCTTCAGAATTTTTGTCAGTCTGTTTGTCTGCTTGATTTGAATCAGCTCCACTCTTTTACAGACCCTACTCGCAAATCCCAGGACACTGTCACATTATCATGGAGCGCTAAAGAATGCATATAAATAACACACTGGAATCTGAAGCAATTTCTCAATCCCCCCAAAGTCTCTAGAAAAAAAAATTTTCCTTCTGACCATGTACATCTGGACCCCACATGGGCTGAAGAAATGATGCTCATGGTTCAGACCTAGCTGCGTGAAATGCAACTAAAGAAATAACATGAAACCAGGACTGAATCAGACTCACTATTGCCCCAACACCACTAACTTAGCTTGAGTAAGGGGACCGACCCATAGCTGTGATCGCTCCCCTCAGGGGTCAATACCACGCCCTCTACCCTCCTAAGGGGAGATGCCAGTCCTCTTCCCCATCACCAACCAGCTGCCCCTCTCACAAGCACACATCTGGTGGCGGCTCAGTGTGGTCACCCATCTGCAGCGGTGCTGACTCTGGTCTGCTGCCATCACCAGTGGAGTGTGGTGCTGGCAAGACGCCCCAGAGGGGTGGAGAAGGAGGAGTGGAGTGGAAAGTGGGACATCTGGGAACCCTGTCCTTTTCACCTCATGGCCATCTGAGCAGTTTGCAGCCCCAGGTCCTAGCTGTGAATCCTTCCAGCCTGCTGCAGAATGCTGTGGATCGAGAGCCAGAGACCTAGCAGGGGGGTGAGAAAGGAAAGACACTTTACCATCAACACCACACCACGCCGTGTCTGTGTTTATTCAAGGGGTGACCTGACGGGCAGTGGAGCTTCAGGAGGGGCTGAAATTCTGCCCCCTGCCTTTCATTGACTCAGTATAAGGAATTTCACCTGGGAGAAACATTTCAGATTGGATCAGTTGTCAATAAGGAGATGAAGATGATCACATAATACACTGAGCTGTGCTGCTAGGAGGTCAGGACAGAACGGGTGATGATTATGGAGGCAGAGGAACCAGAGTACTTAGCTAATTTGCTTTCCTTTCACGTTTGTTGGTGGGGGGGGTAGAGAAGAGGGGGTTGTTTACCCCAATAGATGATACAGAAGGTAGCAAGCATCACAGAGACTCTCGAAGGTGAACAGAGAAAGTGACTTTAATTCCAGGGGGAAAAAGCTGAGAGGCTGGCTCTCTTCCTGTCTTAACTCTTTGATGTAAACATATCCGATTAAAACTCAAACTCTTTCTTCTTCTAGGCAGACTGCAGGGAAAGGACCTTTAATTGTTAACAAACCGAGGAGACTGGCTGAGGCCCGCTGTGTGTAAACCCTTGAGTTTAATGATGGATATTTGCTGTCATGGAAGATGCTTCTAAGTTTTTCCTGGGCCTTTTATTTTTCAGGTTGGATTTGTTTCCCACTACCTTAAGAAGGAAATCTTAAAACTGTGCAGACTGCTAGTTTGAGACATCTTCAATTGCTAATTTAACTTACAAAGTCAGAAACTATTTATCCCAGTGAAAGCCTTGGGTTCTCTACTAATCCTAATTGTTGATAGAGAATCAGTAAGCCACAAGGAGGCAGGAAGCTGCGGATGGGCTGTCACATCCCAGGAGGGTAGCACCTCCCCCACCTCCATTGGCCACAGTGTGATGTAATCATGTTGGAAGAGTTTTGGACAGATGGCTAAGATGTTCTGTGCACAGTATAATCCTCCCCAGACCCCTACCCCACCAAATCTATTTATTTGCTATCAGACTAAGCATATTGGGATGAATAAACTATTCATTTTTCTTTCTTTCTCTCTGGGACTCTTTTATCCCTTTTTGCCCTGAGTTTCAGGGATAAGAACATGCAAAAATGAAGTCCTGAAAGGTAGCTTTTAAACCTACCAGTACACCCGATAAGCCAACCAATATAAAGCAAGAGGGCACCAGAGCATTGTTAACCATGACAAGACAATCTCAGAAACAGATCCTGCTCAAGTTCAAATTCAGTACAGATGGAGATTTTAAAAATAACGTGGTCTGGGAAGTAGAATGATCTTAGTTGACCCAACTCCAAAGCAAAAGGCATAATCTGGCCCAAATTTTAAAAATAGAGAACTGTCCAAGAATAATAATAATATCTTGCTGGGAAAGACTTTCTCTTCCCTCAGTCAGAAAAAAATAGAATGTAAAGCCTTTCCCAGCATCTCCAGCCCCACACTGGGAACCCGGGGTCTTTACCAGTTCATTCCTAAACCCTGAGTGGGTGTGTACGGCCATGACTAAACTACGCCAGGAAGGGACTGTGGGTAGGTGGAGACGCAGAGACAGTAGAAGGTAGCTCAAAGTCAAGGGCACAGGGATGGGTTAGGACCCTGTGAATAGGATCCTTTCCAGAACTATTTACTTGAACAACCTGCTATGTTTTGGCACTATGTCCTTCTGTTCCCTCTGAGGACCGTAGATTCCTTGTCCATCCATGAGGTCTGACTTATCCCACAAAACTCAGCTCAGTGAGGGCTTTCTCTGGAAATCCCTTCTTTTTTTCCTGGTTGAATCAACAACCAGCCTTTCCTTTGTACCTCCCTCCTCTGTCTCAGCCTCTGCCTCCTGGAGGGGAATTCATATTGACTCATTGTCTTGAACACTTGCCTGTGAGTTCTTTGAGTGCAGAGACATTGTCCTTATTATGTCTGTGTCCCACATGATGTCAAGCTGTTGTAAGCACAGACTGAATGTTTACTGAATTGGATTGGATTAGAATGGAGTTGAATTGAATTGAGAATTAGATCCCCCTCTTCAGTGGCTTCATGAAAGAAATGCTAGAGTGGTGGCATTTCTTCACCTCAGTTAGGTCAAGGATTGAGATGCCATCTGGCTATACTTAAAACCTTAAACTAAAGTAAACTTCTCTCCTTTCAACCAACTGAGACATCATAGGACCATATATCCCAAACTGGCAGGTGATGGTTCAAGATTGACTGCACATAAAGCCCATGAACATTTCAAGGTCAAACCCTTGATAAATGTGAGACTCAATTAATAGCATGTTAAAGATTCTGTTTCCTCTTTTATCCATACCTTGTCAGGAGTGTGGTGAGGAATTTCAGAGATACTTTAAAAGTTCTAGCTAGTTGCACAAAGTACCCTTTTAGTTCCTAATGATCTTTCTTTAAATGAAATTGAAATTGGCTACAGAGAAGATCTCACTCCATTTCATGCCTGACCTCTCTGGGGGCTAATAGAAATGTTATGGTTTGGGAGACTCTGGAACGTGGTAATAGTTAAGCATTCAGACTATGGAGCTGGACTGACCTGGGTTCAAATCCTGGGATCTGCCACATAAAAACCTTTCTGTTTCTTTCTCCATAAAATGGAATTATGTGGAATAAATCATTTAGCCCAGTAAGACTTCAATACATGGTCATTATTGTTACTACTATCTGCTACCAGATTCCAATCCAAGTTGATGAACCCAGGTAATTTGCTGAGCATTTTTACTCATCACCACTTCCTGAGTAAACTCTCATCCTTTTGACTCCTGATATAATACTTGCATTCCATAAATAATACAATTTGGACTTAGCATCTTGGCTACCAGGTCAGGGTTTTTTTTTTTCCTCACCATCTTGAATGTGATTATGACATTTAATAGGGAAATAATTAGAGAAGACCAGTTGTTTCATAAAGGAATTGAAGAATTATCATTTTAAAAGCTAATTCCTGCCTTGCTTGGCAATGGCGTTAACTCAACACTCAATACACACAGCAAAGCAGGTTCAGAATGAGGTGACCAGATGCTGAAGATCCAAGAATCCAACTACATGTCAAGGTCTCCTCACATAGGTCATTATGCTTTACGTTACAGCAATTACAATAAACTTAGGACATGTCTCTGTTGATAATATGTAGCAAACATATATTTCTATACAATAAGGTCTAGAGAGGACAGATGGAAACAATAGCTTAATTCCCAAAAGACTTCACCAGAAATGAAAAGGCACATGGTTAGTGCATTTGCCTGGTTTGGATAATTCTTTTGAGACGTAGATTATGTTTACTTTGAGCCTGACCCAGACCTGACAGATTATGAGATAAATAGAAGACATGATGGGGCAGCTGCTGTCTAACACTATGAAATCACTGTAAATATCCGCAAACCCATTACATATGGGAATGCTTGATTACTGGCAAGATTTAGCTACCATCAGGGTTATCTGGTGAATCAGAATTATTAATTAGGGTCCCAAGTAACATCAGGAAAAATATATCTTCCAAATAACCAGTTAATGTCCTCACTAGCTAACTACATAATGCAAGTACAGACACATGTGCTTGTTTGAGTATCCATTTTCAATTCTTTTGGGTGTGTACATAAGAGTGGAATGGTGCGGTCATATGGTAACTCTATGTTTAACTTCTGGAAAAACCACCACACTGTTCACATTAGCCAGCTAAATACAGAATTATTAATTTCTTTTTATAGACTGTTTTCCATAGCAGCTGCACTGTTTTTACATTCCTATCAGCAATATATTAGTGTTCTAATTTCTCCGTCCCCTTACCAACACTTGTTGTTTTGTATAATCTGTCTATCTATCTATCTATCTATCTATCTATCTATCTATCTATCTATCCATCCATCTCTATCATCTGTGTATTTGTGTATTTATTTTTATTAATTATTTGTTTATTTATATTTATTACAGCTAAACTGGTTGGTGTGAAGTAGTACCACACTGTGGTTTTGAGTCACATATCCAATTAATGATGTTGAGCATTTTTTTGTGTATTTGTATATCTTCTTTGGAAAAATGTCTACTTGAGTCCATTGCCTGATTTCTAATTGGGTTGTCTTTTTACAGTTGAATTGTAGGAGTTCTTAAGACATTCTGGACATTAAACTCCTATGAGATATGTGATTTGCAATTATTTTCTCCCATTCTATAGGTTGTCTTTTTATTTTCTTGATGTCATAAAAGTTTTTTATTTTGATGATGTCCAATTTATCTAGTCTTTCTTTTGTCTCCTGTGAGTTGGGTGTCATACTTAAGAATCCAATGTCTGAAATCAAAATCAAAGATCCATGCCTTCTTCTAAGAGTTCTATGGTTTTAGTTCTTATAGGTAGGCCATTGATCCATTTTGAGATGAAGACTTGTATATGGCCTGAGGCAGAAATTCAAATTCACTCTCTTACACATGGATAAGCAGTTGTGCAAGCAACATTTGTTAGACTATTCTTTCCCCATAGAATGGTTTGAGCACCCTTGTTGAAAATCAGATGGGCATAGATGGGTTTATTTCTAGACTCTCAATCCTATTTAATTGTTCTATATGTCTATCTTTATGCCATTGACACAATATTTTTGATGACTGTAGCTTTGTAGTAGTTTGAAAACCAGGAAATATAAGTTCTCTAACTTTGTTCTTTTTTTTTTTTTTTTCAAAATCGTTTCGACTATTCCAAGCCTCTTGCAATTCCATATGAATTTGGGGAATCATTTTTTTCCATGTCTGTAAAAAATGAAGTTGAAATTTTGATAGGATTGAATTGACTCTACAGATTGCTTTGGGTAATATTGACATCTTAAAAATATTAAGTCTTCCATGAACACAGGATGCCTTTCCCTTTATTTAGCTTTTCTTAAATTTCAACAGTATTTTGTACTTTTCAGTGTATGTCTTTCACTTCCTTGGTTAAATTTATCCCTCAGTATTCTTTTTGATGCTATTATAAATAGAATTTAAAAATTAATTTCTGTTTCAGTTCTCCTTTGGTTACTATTTGCATGGAGTATCTTTTTCCATCCCTTTACTTTCAACCTATTTGTGTCCTGAGCTCTAAAATGAGTCTCTTGTAGACAGAACATAGTTGAATCATATTTTTATTTTTAAGTCCATTCTACCAGTCTCTGCCTTTTGATGGAGGATTTAATCCATTTACATTTAAGGTTGCTATTAATAAGATATAATTTGCTTTTGTCATTTTGATATGTGTTTTCTGTATGTCTTATCCTCTTTATGTCCCTCATTTTCTCCATTATTGCCTCCCTTGGGTTTAGCTAATTTTTTTTATAGAGTACCGTTTTGATTCCTTTCTTATTTCCTTTTGGGTATATTTTTATAGATATATATTTTAGTGTTTATCATGGTGATCAAGTTTTATACCCTAAATTTATAACAATCTACCTTGAAATGATTCTAGCTTAGCTTTAATTGCAAACAAAATCTCTGTTCCTATGTACCACCATTTCCCTTTATGTTGTTGTTGCCACAAATTACATCTTTATATATGGCGTGCCCAGCAATATAGATTTATAACTGTTTTATGCTATTGTCTTTTAAGTCATGTAGGAAACAAAGTCATTTCAAATAAAAAATGTAGTACTGGTTTTTATGTTTACCTATATAGTAACTTTTACCGTAGATATTTATTTCTTTATATGGTTTTGAGTTACTGTCTGGAGTCTTGTCTTTCAACCTGAAGGAATCTTTTTAGCCTTTCTCATAGGACATAGCTATTGGAAGCAAACTCAGCGTTAGTTTATCTGCTTATGCCCTAATATCTCCTTCATTTCTGAAAGGTGGTTTTGCTGTATATAAAATTCTTGATTAACAGGGTTATTTTTTTTCTTTCAGCACATTAATTATGTCATTCCACTGCCTTCTGACCTCCAGGGCTTCTGATGAGAAATCAGCTGTCAATAAGCTGACCTTATTGAGGGTCCCACGTACATGATGACTGCTTCTCTCTTGTGTCAAAATTCTTTTTGTATTTAGGTTCCAGTTTGATTATAATATATATTGATGGAGTTCTCTTTGAGTTTATTCAACTTAGAATTTGTTGAGCTTCTTGTATTTGTACATAGATTCGTGTCTTTCATCAAACTTAGCAAGGTTTCAGTCATCATTTCTTCAAATATTCTTTTGCCCCTTTCTTTCTCTCTTCTCTTTTTGAGACATTCATAATGCATAGATGTTGTCCCATAGATCCTCATGTTCTGCTCACTTTTCTTCATCCTTTTTTTCTGTCTGTTACTACACTGGATAATTTCAATTGTCTTGGCTTCAAGTTCACTGAATCTTTCTTCTGCCTGCTCTAATTTCGTCTTTAAATCTGTAATCATTAATTTTATGTGTCACCTTGACTGGGCCAAGATATGCCTAGATATTCAACCAGACATTATTTCTGGGGATATCTGTGAGAGTGTTTCTGGAAGAGAATAACATTTGAATTGATGAACTGACTAAAGCAGATGATTTTCCCCAGTGTGGGTTGGCACCATTAAAAGTCTGAATAGAACAAAAAGGCGGGAAAGTTTGAATTACCCTGTCCTTAGCTGTTGAGCTGGGACATCAATCTTTCTCTTGCCTTTGGTGCTCCTGAATCTCAGAACTGGAATCTACACTATCAGTTCTCTAGCTTTCAGGCCTTCAACTACACAACTGGCTTTTTTCAGTATCCAGCTTATACAGATCATGAGACTTCTCAGCCTCCATAACTGCATGAGCCATTACATTGTTATATATATATACTGCTTCTCTAGAGAAAAGCAGTGCATATAAAAAAAACCCTCTAAGTCATTTTACTTGTCAGCTCCTTTTTAAAATTTCTATGCTTTTACTGATATACTCATTTTGTTTGTATATTGTTTTTCTGATTTCCTTTAGTTCTTAGTCCATGATTTCCTACAGCTGCTTGAAAATAATTAAGACACTTGACTTAAAGTCTTTGTGTAGTAAGTCCAATGACTGCGCTTCCTCAAAGATTGTTTATGTCAGTTTTTTTCTTGCAAATGGACCAGCTTTTTCTCTTTCTTTGTATGCTTTGTAATTTTTTGCCAAAACATTAATATTTGAATATATAATATTGTAACCTTTGAAATAGGAATTTCTCCCTTCCTCAGGATATGCTCTTTTTGATAATTGGAGGCTTCAACCATTTGTTTCTTTAGTGACTCTTTCAAGTTGTTTTTACAAAGGCTATATTTTTTGTTGTGTGTAGACCCTGAAATTTCTGTTCTTTTAGCTAGAGTTCAGCTAGGGTTTTTATAGAGATTTTCTTGAATGCCAGGAGCTAAAACAAACAACAAACAAAACTTAACAAAACAAAAAATAAACCAAGACCCCCACCCCCACTTCTTCTGGTCTTGCAGATGGCTCTGTGCTGACACACTCTTTTGACACTTACCCACACTCTTTTAGAACTCTGCATCAGCCTTCATTTCCTGCTTGCACTGAGCCTAGATATTAACTAAAGTTGAATTTTAGGATTGCCTTATGTCATTTCTGAGCATACATCCTGCCTTCAGCTTGAAATGTTTACTGACCTGGGGAGGAGAGAGAACAAGGGCAAAAACAAAACAAAACAAAACAAAACCACAAAAATTTCCTACCATTTTTAAATTGCCTTTTTTTTAAAAAAGATTTTATTTAATTTGATAGAGAAGGAGCAAGCACAAGCACGGGGAGTGGCAGAAGTAGGCTCCCCACCAAGCAGGGAGTCTGATGGGGGACTCTATCTCAGGACCCTGGGATCATGACCTGAGCCGAAGGCAGATGCACCCCTAAATTGCATTTTCTTGATTCAGCATTCACTTGGTTCAGTAAAACTTTAACTATTTTCCAGAATTCTGTCAAAGTTGGTTCTGGCTTTTCAGTGTTTCTGTGGAAGGATGCAAGCTTGGAACCACCTACTCTCCCATTTTACTGACATCACTCTGTGATGTTTTTCTTGATAAAATTTTACTCTGTTCTACATGTTGATACTGATGGGCTCATATTGTCCAGTATATTTTATATCATTTATGGTAACTTAGCCATGTGATTGCTTAAATGTTTGAAAAGAGTTCCACCAACAAAGTACAAGACTGAACTGTGAAGTAATTTGCTTATTTACCTTTTCAACTTGGCCCTACAAAAAAATAAACAATCACAAATGAAGCCAGGAAAATAAAAGAATTTAAACAACAAGAACACAACTTGTGATAGTTGCTTGGATATGGAAGAATATGAAAAATGCAAGCAATGATAAACAGTTAGACATGAACTGAGAATCCAGAGCCATAGGGTTTCATCCCAGTTATTCCTGTACCCCGTTGGGGAACCTGAAGCTCATCCCACCTGGTGATTTCTCTCTGGCTATTTCCTCATTTGGCAAATGAATGGAATGGACCTCATCAGTCGTTTCCAAACTGACTTCCGGGGAGTTTGGAAGTTCCTGGGGGGAAAGGGAGAACTGCAGGAAGTTCCAGATGCCCTTTGCCAATCTGATATGCTTCCATTTTAGGTGTTTTCACATATTTGAGTCCCATGTGAGATTTTATTTGACAATATGATTCCGATTTAAAAGTTTGAAACCTGCAAATCTAAAAGTTTGAAACCATTGAATTAGATAATCTCTAGGTTTTTTTCAGGTGAAAAAAATTATTTTCTGTACTTCTACCAAGTGCACAGTCCAATTTGGGGGGTTAGGAATTAGGAAACAGAGATGCTAGGCTGGGTCTTCTGTTTGCAGCCCTGAGTTTTGGATAATGTTTATCATCATCTCTGTCTTCTTTTGGTCTATCTACAAAAAGGAGGTATTAATAATTCTCTACATACTTCCAGGAGTTATAGAGAAAATAATAGAAGAAAATAGATGTAAACCACCTTGAGAAGTTAAAAGTATTAGGCAAATATAAGGGATTACCAATTGCTGTTAAAGACTTAGATCATCCTAACCTCAGTATGTCCAAGATTTTGGAAGAGTAGGCAGAGTCTTGTAGGAAACAACAAGAAATAAATTCTCATTTTCCAAGAACTAATCAGTATAACACACTATATCAATCTAGCTCTGGTGTATTATTGTCCAGCAATCTTCCTTTTATCCTTTCTTTTTCAAGTTTTTCTTTAAATTCCAGTTAGTTAACATACAGTGTAATATTAGTTTCAGGTGTAGAATCCAGTGCTTCTCCACTTATATACAACACCCAGAGCTCATCACAAGTGCCCTCCTTAACCCCCGTCACCCGTTTAACCCATCCCCCTCCCCACCTCCCCACCTAGCAATCTTCCTTTGCCATGTCAGCCCACCTGCCTTACCCACTCTAGCTGTTTGAGAGCATGTCCACAGGTAAGAGAATAAAGAAGGAAAAGCAAAAGAGAAACCTGGATGGGGAAGGGTATCATGCTATCTTTGATGCTGGGACTCTTGCTGACATTTTGAGCACAGCTAGCTCATATCTGGTCTTGACTCTCATTCCCTCTCCATCTTGACTAATCATTCCCCAAACTTTCTGATCTTGCTTTGGGGCTTACAACCACTGCTGACCACACTCATCAGCCAAGTATCTCCATGAGATTCTTAAGACCACCTACTCTCTTCCATCATCCCTCAGTTGAGCTCTCTCAGGTTTTGGCACCACACTTTCTAATTGCATTTACTATCATATAAAGAGAGTAACCAACTCATTCTGATTTGCCTGAAACTTTCAAAGTTTTAAAACTGAAAATCCTGTGTCCTGTGAACCTCTTCAGTCCCAGAAAAAAAAAACAAGAAAGTTGGTCCCCTACCCCCACTTGTAAAGACATTAAAGAAAACTATTAAAAAGAGAGAGAGATCCATAGATCAAAAGCTTCTGGATTTTGTTATGAAGAGTCTGCTCTTGAATATAAGCTCTCTGGTTGGATCTAATTCATGTAGACATATATGCCAAAAAAGTCTTTGTTTGATTGACTCCAAATATTATGCCTACTTCAATGAGAGGCCAAGAGTTAAAATATGTGTATAGTTGCAAGAACTAGGTTGTGCAAACATAGGGAATGGAAAAGAAAGGATTTTTTCCTTAAAGCAGAAAGGATGGAAAGACAGACGTTAGTGACATGGTTGTGGGTAAGAGTTGGAGGCCATGGCAAGTGGGCCAAGTGTTTGTACGACTTTGAACTCTATGGGCACTGTATCTGGACATAAGTTTCTATAATAAACAGCAGTAATAATAACTCGTTCATGTTTTGTGTTATTATTCAATAAAACTTTGGAGTTTAACAAACTCATTTGCTTTTCTCTTTCTTTTCTAAAAACTTTGGAGACCTAACAGCCTCCTTCAAATAGACATTTACCTTGCAGAGATTTCATGGACAAAGAAATGACCAGGACAACCCCTTTGGAGAAAAAAATGCCAGGGTTCCCATAAATTTTAAATGTGCGTAATTTCCAACCTAGCGAACTCAAGTTCTATGAATATGCCAGAGAAACACTGGCATGTCTACCTGCGAGACACACAGAAGGATTTTCATTGCAAAATCAGTGAAGGACTAAGTAAATGTGGCAATTCATCTAATGGAACACAATCTAATCATTAAAAACTACAGAGAGAGATGATATCGAAGGGTAGATCTTTAAAAACTAAACAAGCTGCAGAATACTGCTTGCAGCATGAAACCGTTTATGTAAAAGCTGAAAGTGCAATACTTATCTTGTTCAGGGATTCATGTATATGCAATGTGAAGTAATAAAAACTGGCCTGGAAAAACATATCAAACTGATAACAGTGGTTAGTTTTAGGAAGAAGGGAAGTGACTGGCCTGCAATAGGAGACAAAGAAATTTTCGTTTACTTGCAAATGTTTAGTTTCTTCTACTTTTTTTTTTAAAGACAAAACAGGGACACCTGGGTGGCTCAGTCGTTAAGCGTCTGCCTTTGGCTCAGGTCATGATCCCAGGGTCCTTGAATCGAGCCCCGCATCAGGCTCCCTGCTCTATGGGAAGCCTGCTTGTCCCTCTCCCACTCCCCCTGCTTGTGTTCCCTCTCTTGCTGTCTCTCTCTCTCTGTTAAAAAATAAATAAAAATCTTTAAAAAAAAAAAAAAAGAAGAGAAAAGGTAGTTTACTACGGTTCCCAAGAGGAGGGGGCATGCCACGCCTTTAGGCACATAGGGAGGCAGAGGGAGCCAGGGGAAACCCAGGTAAGAGTCTATATAGTGGCTTTCATGGGAAGGAACAGGTGAGGTAGGGCGAGCAGGCTCAGGATTGGTTGGTTTGGATAATTTCGGCAGACTCTGGCTGTAGGGCTGCCCCTCATTGTCTGGTACTTGGCCCTGGGTGATTAGAGCAGGGGGATTATGGCCCAGAATCAGAGCCCCATAGAGGAGGGAGGTGGGGTATGGACCACTGATGGGAAGTTTATATTTGAAACCCTTGCTCCCAGGTCAGTTGTTTGCTACCCTCAGGAACTGCCTAACCCTGGGAAGGGCAGTTCTGCCAGGGTCAACAAGGCCCCGGATGTCAGAGCATCAGAATACAGAAAGTAAAAAAAAACATGGTTAATACAATATTCTTCTGAGATGCAAATAAAATCCTGAAATAAAAACTTTAGAGGCACTTGGGTGGCTCAGTCGGTTAAGTGTCTACCTTTGGCTCAGGTCATGATCCCAGGGTCCTGGGATGGAACCCCCTATGGGGCTCCTTGCTCAGTGGGGAGTCTGCTTGGCCATCTCCCTCTGCCTGCTGATCCCCCTGCTTGTGCTCTCTCACTTTGTTCTCTCTCAAATAAATAAATAAATAAAATCTTAAAAAAAAAAAAACCAAGAAAAAAATGACCACCATTAAGAAGGCCTCCGTGGTCCTGGCTTGACCCTGAGTGTCCACACAGAGCTGGTTCCCCGGACTTGGGGTGGCGGGGCCCCATAGCTTCAGTCCCTGTAGGAGGGCCAGCGGCTGCTGTCCTGCCCTGGGTGGTGTGAGTTCTCGGGAAGTCAGGTTCTGCAAGGCCCACCACCGCGGAGACTTCTTCCTCCTGTTCGGCCAAACCCCACGCCTAGTGCTGGCAAGCATGTGCCCCGCACACGGGAGGGCCTGCGAGCGGAGCTGGATCACCAGTGCTGAATGAAATCACTTTCTATTATCCTGGGAGAAGGAGGAGGATGGGGAGGCAGGCAGATGACTTGCTGTGCCAGCAACTTAGATTAGTCACACTCTCCCTCCAAGGAACTTCACTGTAATTCCTGTCACTGGGGTTGCCATGCCAGGCTTTCAGACCCACCTCTCTCCCTCTGGGGTGGGCTCTTGCCTCCCGAACCTGCTACTTGCAGCAATGGCCATTGAGAACCGTGTCTGATCATTCAGGAGCATCACCGGCTACACAGAAGTGACACCACATTTATTTCCTTGTGCTGGTCCAGAAGGGGAGGCCCTTTGTTCCTCAGCTCCTGGGGAGCATAGATCCTAAGCAGAGCCTCCTGATGAAAGGAGGGAAGCAAGACCCACCCCCAGACGCATGCACGCACAGGACCAAAGGGTTTAAGAAAACAATCACTTCTCCCTTCTTGTGCGGAGGTAGCTGAAGCCTTCACTTTGGGAGAAGAGGGGAGAGAGCCGGGTCAGTGGAGGACCCACACAGGGAGATGAAGACATGCCACCCACTGTGTGGCCTCTGCTGTGGACTCTCCTGACCACCCGCGGCCCCTCTGCCTGACCTGTCTTGTAGGATATAATGTGTTTCCTTTGTGGATGGTGGTTCCCCGAAGACTGTCACTCTAAAGAGGACCTGCCTGTTTAATTTCATTGGATGTCTTCGTTTTGTTTTAAAGAATGCCTTGGGATGCCTGGGTGGCTCAGTGTGTGAACCTTCCGGCTCTTGATTTTGGTTCAGGTCATGATCTTAGGGTGATGAGAGAGAGCCCCAAGTTGGGCTCCACACTGGGTGTGGAGCCTGCTTAAGATTCTCTCTTTCTCTCCCTCTCTTAAAAAAGAAATGCCTCATCTGAATCGGCAATGAAGAAGTCAAACTCTCACTCTTTGCAGATGATATGATACTTTATGTGGAAAACCCAAAAGACTCCACCCCAAAACTGCTAGAACTCATACAGGAATTCAGTAAAGTGGCAGGATATAAAATCAATGCACAGAAATCAGTTGCATTTCTATACACCAACAATGAGACAGAAAAAAGAGAAATTAAGGAGTTGATCCCCTTTACAATTGCACCCAAAACCATAAGATATCTAGGAATAAATCTAACCAAAGTGGCAAAGAATCTGTACTCAGAAAACTATAGAATACTCATAAAAGAAATTGAAGAAGACACAAAGAAATGGAAAAACGTTCCATGCTCATGGATTGGAAGAACAAATATTGTGAAAATGTCTATGCTACCTAGAGCAATCTACACATTTAATGCAATCCCTATCAAAATACCATCAACTTTTCTCAAAGAAATGGAACAAATAATCCTAAAATTTGTATGGAACCAGAAAAGACCCCGCATAGCCAGAGGAATGTTGAAAAAGAAAAGCAAAGCTGGTGGCATCACAATTCCAGACTTCATGCTCTATTTCAAAGCTGTAAACATCAGGACAGTATGGTACTGGCACAAAAGCAGACACATAGATCAGTGGAACAGAATAGAGAGCTCAGAAATGGACCCTCAACTCTATGGTCAACTAATCTTCGACAAAGCAAGAAAGAATGTCCAATGGAAAAAAGACAGTCTCTTCAACAAATGGTATTGAGAAAATTGGACAGCCACATGTGGAAGAATGAAACTGGACCATTTCCTTACACCACACAAAAATAGACTCCAAATGGTTGAAAGACCTCAATGTGAGACAGGAATCCCTCAAAATCCTAGAGGAGACACAGGCAGCAATCTCTTCGACCTCAGCCGCAGCAACTTCTTCCTAGAAACATCGCCAAAGGCAAGGGAAGCAAGTGCAAAAATGAACTACTGGGACTTCATCAAGATAAAAAGCTTCTGCACAGCAAAGGAAACAGTTAACAAAACCAAAAGACAACCGACAGAATGGGAGAAGATATTTGCAAATGACACATCAGATAAAGGGCTAGTATCCAAAATCTATAAAGAACTTATCAAACTCAACACCCAAAGAACAAAGAATCCAATCAAGAAATGTGCAGAAGACATGAACAGACATTTTTCCAAAGAAGACATCCAAATGGCCAACAGACACATGAAAAAGTGCTCAACACCACTTGGCATCAGGGAAATTCAAATCAAAACCTCAATGAGATACCACCTCACACCAGTCAGAATGGCTAAAATTAACAAGTCAGGAAACAACAGATGTTGGCGAGGATGCGGAGAAAGGGGAACACTCCTACACTGTTGGTGGGAATGCAAGCTGGTGCAGCCACTCTGGAAAACGATATGGAGGTTCTTCAAAAAGTTAATAGAACTACCCTATGACCCAGGAATTGCACTACTGGGTAGTTACCTCAAAGATACAAATGTAGGGATCTGAAGGGGTACATGCACCCCAATGTTTATAGCAGCAATGTCCACAATAGCCAAATTATGGAAAGAGCCTAGATGTCCATTGACAGATGAATGGATAAAGAAGATGTGGTACACACACACACACACACACACACACACAGGAATATTATGCAGCCATCAAAAACCCAAAATCTTGCCATTTGCAATGACATGGATGGAACTAGAAGGTATTATGCTAAAGGAAATAAGTCAATCTGAGAAGGACAATTATCGTATGATCTCACTGATATGAAGAATCTGAGAAACAAGACAGAGGATCATAGAGGAAAGGAGGGAAAAATGAAACAAGACAAAAACAGATAGGGAGACAAACCATAAGAGACTCTTAATCTCAGGGAACAAACTGAGGGTTGCTGGAGGGGAAGGGAGTGGGAGGGATAGGGTGGCTGGGTGATGGACACTGGGGAGGGTATGTGCTATGGTGGGCACTGTGAATTGTGTAAGACTGATGAATCACACATCTGTACCCCTGAAACAAGTAATGCATTATATGTTAATAAAAAAATATTTAGAAAAAGAGAAATGCCTCCAACTATCCATGATGTATGTAAGAACATAAGCTTACAAGTCGATTTTCATAACCACCTTTAACTGTTTACTTGGGAAAGTGTTAGTTGCAGTGAAATGGAGGCAAAATGAGCTGGGTATAGAAGTGGGCTGTGCCTTTCCTATTTCTCTGTCCTTTCACTGCTGTGTGGATGAGTCAGCTGCTATCAAAAATCAGCTGGTGGGGCTGTCTACTATGTGGGTGCCCCTCAATGTTCTTTTGTTTTCTGCACTTGGCTTGCAGGAGTATTTCCACAGAACCCTGGGCCCTGTTCCCTGGGTCCTGCCCCTGCTCCCCTCACCTGCCTCTGTTCTGTGTGGAAGGTCTTTGGGGCTACTTTGCAAAGTCATCCCTAGTATCAAATCCATAGAGGGAATGTGTGTGCCCACCTGCAGGCTGACCTGGCTGAGGGAGGGGACCCTGTCTGTTGATACCTTTTTTATTTGTGGTTGATACTTTTTTTATCTGCTTTCTGCCTAACTCAGGTTGGTCAACACCTGAGGACCTTGAAAACCATTTTCATTGTAATTTTTGGATTTCTTTTCTACCCATGTATCTAAATAAATACTTCTAATTTCACCATGAAGTCCTTATTTTCTTTTAGCCTGTGCCCTTTAAAAAAAAGTTACCCTTTGTTCATTTCCCTGAAAGAAGGGCCATCAGCTTTTCTAAGAAAACTTTATTTATTTATTTATTTATTTATTTTTTTAAAGATTTTATTTATTTGACAGAGAGAGACACAGTGAGAGAGGGAACACAAGCAGGGGGAGTGGGAGAGGGAGAAGCAGGCTTCCCGCTGAGCGGGGAGCCCGACGTGGGACTTGATCCCAGGACCCTGGGATTATGACCTGAGCCGAAGGCAGACGCTTAACGACTGAGCCACCCAGGCGCCCCTCTAAGAAAACTTTAAATAAGAGATTAAAATGGTAACTAGAAAAAAAAAATTGTAAAAGAGCAGGAAACCATCTGTGAGGAAATGCGGTGTCATTGTGTACGGTTTTTGGCACTAGAAACGTTTCTGAAAAACAGTTGTATGTAAACTATATGAAGTCATGTTTTTAATGTGCAGGAAGGTTCTCTTCTATGAACATTCTTTATAAATTGTTTCTAATGAACTAATGTAGCTACTTCGAAGTCTTCTGTTCTGGCAAAATGTGTACGTAGCATAGCCTGTGGCTTTAAATATGGAGATTCTTACCTAGTGGTAGGATAAATAACTTCGGTAGTTTGTCATGTGACATTATGCATTTCACCTTTTTCTTTGGTAAATAGTTATCTAGTGGCTTCGGGCTCTCCACCAGGTGCTGCTCAAAGCCTCAGTGGTTCTCTCAACCCTAATATCTATTTCAGGGTGCTCTTAAAAAGTCTTTGAGGTGCTATCTATAGAAAAGTGTGAGCTTTCTGGGGCGCCTGGGTGGCTCAGTCGTTAAGCGTCTGCCTTTGGCTCAGGACATGATCCCGGGGTCCTGGGATCGAGCCCTGCATCAGGCTCTCTGCTCGGCGGGAAGCCTGCTTCTCCCTCTCCCACTCCCCCTGCTTGTGTTCCCTCTCTCGCTGTATCTCTCTCTGCCAAATAAATAATAAATAAAATCTTTAAAAAAAAATAAAAGTGTGAGTTTTCACGACAATAAAATAATTAACTAGTATTCTCTTTCTATTCAGTTACATCTAAAAAATAATGTTCTTTGCTTTGTTTAAAAATCAGCTGTATTGGTTTCCACCTCACAGCAGTTGGAATACATTTGTAATTTGTATTCTGTCTCATTTTGTCATTTCCTGGTCTGACCATGAGGTGGAGTTGGGAGTTTGGGGGCACTAAGTAAGAAGGAATCAAGATTCTGTGTTATGTAACTGTAACTATTTGGGAGGGGAAGTTGTAGGGAAAAAAATTCAATATGAGTTATTCAGACAAAATCCCACAGGAATTTCGACAAAATGAGTTTCCCAAATCTAAGCTGACAAAGTTGTGGGGTAGCTTAAACCCGCAACATCGCTCTGAAGACAGGCCATGGGCTCAAAATGTAATTGCAGATGCTTTGACTACAGTTCTTAAATTTCTCTGCGAAGTTTCATGGGAATTAAAAAAGAAATGCAGAAGAAAACAATACCAGAATAATCATGCCATTCAGTGACTTCTTCTTGAGTATTAACAATGCCCCAGATGCATTCACTTGACTCAGTGGCAGGGGCTGTGCCCACCATGTGGGCCTGGGGTGAAGGCAGAATCCTTTGGTTCAGTGAGGAGGGCGGTCATGGCCTCTCTGATGGGAAGGAGTTTGCTTCCGGTACTTCCATGGGCAAAGGGCAGAGCTTAGGGGAGGCAGTAGGACCATAGACCTGTGATTATGTAGTGTATATTTTTCTCAAATTTATCCATTTTAGACTATTGAAGTATCAGAAAATTGTCTACGAAGTCAGTATTAAAATGCATGAGGGGCTTTCGAGTGGCTCGGTCAGTTAAGCATCCGACTCTCAGTTTCGGCTCAGGTCATGATCTCATGGTCATGAGATCGAGCCCTGCGTCGGGCTCCCAGCTCAGTGCAGAGCCTGCTTCAGATTCTTTCTCCCTCTCTCTGCCCCTCCCCGCTCACTCTCTCTCTCTCTTTCTAAAATAAATACATAAAATCTAAAATAAATAAATGCATAAAATGCATTAAACGAGTGTCCATGGATGGATAAATGGATACACAAATTGTGACATATCCATACAACCAGAATATTACTCAGCCTTAATAAGGAAGGAAACTCTGACACCTGCTACAATATGGAGGAAGCTTGAGGATGTGGTGCCAAGTGAAATAACCAGCGACAAAACGACAAATATTGTATGATTCCTCTCATACCAGGTCCCTAGAGAACTTAAATTCATCAGTGCAGAAAGTAGAATGGTGGTGGCCAGGGGCCGTGGGGAGAGGGGCTGGGGAGTTAGTGTTTACTAGATACAGTCTGAGATTCACAAGATGAAACAGCTCTGCGGATGGAGGGTGGTGACAGTAGCTCAACGATATGAATGTACTTCATGCCACTTCGCACTTTCACATGCTTAAGACGGGAAAGTTTATGTCATGGGTATTTAGCCACAATTTTTTAAAAAAGTAAGTTAAACGTAATTCTCAATGCTCACAGGGATGAGGGCTGGTGGGACTCTGATACTCCAAATGCTTTTGGGTGATAGTTAGTCAATTTACAATTCACATGCAAATGATCCCGTGGCTCGAAATTCACCAACTTGTTGAGATTGCTAAGTATTAGGATGCTCATTGCCCCACATTGTCATAGCCAATACCCGGAGCAACCCGAATTTCCATTAATATGAGGCCATTAAATGAATGATAGTGCTTCCATAAAAGAAATGTTATGCAACCCTTATAAAGGCAGTTGTGCCAATGAGGTAAGAAAGGCAAAGTTAAATGTGAAAAATAGAAAATGTAGGTCAATACGCACAATATAATCCCATTAAAAACAGAAAAACAAATATAATAAATATGTAAATGTATGTGTATGTATATATATGCTTGGAAAATTTCTGGAAGAGTATCTAACAAAATGGTAATAGTGGTACCTTATCTCTCTTAAATATGGCATAATAGACTCGCACACAAAAAGTGCAAAAGACAAATCAAAGCAGTGATTAACTGAAAAATGAGAGTAAGGAAGGTTTTGTTGGTGGGGGAACTTTTACTTCCTGTTTTCCATGCCTTTGTATTGTTTAAAAATTTTTATACTAAATGTGAAAAGCAAATAAAAATAATCAAACCACTCAAACACCAAAAAAAAAAAAAATGACGCATGCTTTATTACTTTCTAAAATATATTTACATAATAAAAATAGAAGAAAAAAAGTAATGCAAGCAAATACGAAGACAAATATCTGCCTGAAGAGAAGCCGCGAGGAAATGGTTCTATCCAGACCACAGGGACAGGACTCAAAGACCTCAGTGGTTTCCTGTAGCTAAGGTCTGTGATTCCCACAGGACACTGGGTAACACAAGAGTGTTTGACCAACCCCAGCTGAATACTGGCTCTTGTTTCCCATTGTTAGGGAATTTGCCAATTCTCACTCTTCACTTTACAGAGGACTTTGTGAGCTCCGAGTGTGAAAAGTGACATTTATAACTCCTGCTGGAATTTCCATGTACCCAGGACCTTGTCAAGCCCAAGGATGAATCACAGCTTCTTAGAATTGTGGGAGCCATTTTGCAAATAGCTGCCAAGTAACTAACACTATTAAAAATAGCTCGCGCTCCCTAAAAAATGAATTGCTTATTTTAAGAAGACAACAGTGGCTTGAATCTGTCCTGCTTGCGTTTTTCATCTACTGGGCAGAGTGCCAGTGGGTCCAAGAAAGCCCTGCTTGTCAGATGGGAATACCATCTGTACCAATGATGCCATGCCCATGAAAGAGCTTGGCATTTCTGGGCCAGGGCTAACTGGGGTAAAGTCTGAATCACCCCGTATGGAATCCATCTCTTACGAGGTGTGGCCTGGGGGGCATGAATTTTAATTCGGCTTCTCTGCACAGAAGTTTGCTCTTCAGATCACTGGTCCCCAAACTATGGTGTGTGTACTGGGGAATGGGCAGGATGGTCCCCTGGAGTGCGGAAGGAAAATCCTAGGTCAGTTTACATGTACCTTTTGGTCTAATGAAAATAAGAAGGAAATTAAGCTTTATTGATATGTAATATGTAGATCAATATTGGCATCTTGACATAGTCTGTATGAGACAGTTATCTTTCCCTGGAAATTCCACACGGCTGTGGGTTTGACGGTGGAAATCTGCTGTGTTTATTTATTTTTTCTATGTTGTGATCTACTGCAGTTACCTTCTTTTTGGCTTAAATAGTGCCAAAGATAAAGCTGGACACAAGTTAAAGTGGTAAGGACAGATTTTAATCAGTAACATACTATTGTATTAGGGAGCTGAACTCCACTTGGATGTGTGCAGAGGTGACTGGGAATTCTAAAGGGAAAATGAGGAAATGGGGGTGTGGCTGAGTCAGGGAGAGGGACAATTACAAAGAACTCGAGGGAGGGGGTTGGTTCATCTGAAAGGCATCAAGGTTTTCCAATTGCCACTTACCCACTTAGACCCTTACCCTCCCACAGAGGGTGGAAGACAGGAAGGAACCCTATCTTCAGGTGTTGGCTGGAACACAGTGAAGTCTTTTGTCAACCTTGAGACTTCTCAGGCAGGTGCTGTAAGGGGAGCTAGGGTCATCCTATGGATGTGGCCTTGAGCTGTTAGAAACCATGATTATTCAAGATTCTATAGGCCCAGACTGAGCCCTAATCGAGAAGAGGGCTCAGAGGAGACTGACTAGAGTTTGGGCAAGGACAGGATCTTTGTCAATAGTCCTATAGATATTATCCTAGAAAAGAGATTCATTGTGATATTTTGAAATGGGATACAGGAATGACCATGAAAATAATTTATGCCTCTTAGAGGTTCCCAAGGAATCTCAGGGCACATAGATTGGAGTTGTATGACGTTTAATGATGAATTAGACATTTTTCACTTACAAGAAGACCAGTGGTCCAAATTTGGAGAATATTTGGTGATGACATCATTGTCACTAAGATGTTGATGTTTTTAAAACAAAACAAAACATGCTCACAGGAGCATGCATACACACAGGATATAGAGGTGATCATTTAACAGTGAGAAAGGGAATGCTTTTCAGGAGCATCTCATGGTATAAGGAGAGGAATCTGCAAATATTTCCATTGGTTAGGTGATTTAGTTTTCCAAAAATTTTGTGCCTCTTCTCCCCAAACCCCATTCTCTGTGCTGACACTTGATTCAATTAAATCAAGTTAACTGCTTTGAGGTGTTCTACATCCCCTCTGGGCCTTGCTCCATGGAGGGCCCTGGCAGCCTCCTCCCCTCATCCCCCACACTCCCTGCTGTCCCTCCTACCCCAGGGGGTGAGTGCCAGGCTTCAGACAGCCTTGCCCAGCACAGTGGGAACCCCAGCAGAGCCAAGGTCCAGTCCGATGGCTCTTCCCAAGCCTATGGCCTCTGTAGTCTCTGCCTACACCTGGGGAACTCACCCAGAAGGTGGAGGACTTAAAATGGCTCAATCCCTCTTCCCCATTCTGTTACATTTTCTATTTTTGAGCAAACATATATCACGTAATATATTTGCTTACATTTATAGTAATACATAGGGACCCCACACTGAAACATTGTTTACTAATAGAGCTGCACAATCAGAAAAGTTGGGGGTCCACTGCTTTAAACTGTGTGCCCTGAAATAATTCATCCTTTTGGGTGGAGGCAGGGAATGGGAGGAATGGCCTTCCTGTCATACATCTATGGGTAAAAGAGCAGCTTTCGGGGGCCTACAAGGGAAGGATGGAATGATCATGTCTAGATGTCAAGTCTTTAGAGGATCCAACTCATAATAATACCTAGAATATTATCTGATGGGTATCTTCCCATTGGATGTGACACCACAGTAACACATAACAGCATGCTTGCTTGGCACCTTAATAAATATCCTTTTGGAGTAATAATCCTAAGTATTTACCTAAACCTTGGCCATCATTGCTCTGCCCTTCTGTTCATTCTGACATTCTTTTCATTCTCCCTAGGGCCATGTTTAGTACCCATAGGTTCTACATGCATAAAATAAGGTGACAAATCACCCTATCCCCCAGTTGTACTTAAAATATAGTGTTAAGAAATTGGGGGCACCTGGGTGGCTCAGTTGGTTAAGCATCTGCCTTCGGCTCAGGTCATGATCTTGGGGTTCTGGGATCAAGCCCAACATCGGGCTCCCTGCTCAGCAGGAGTCTGCTTCTCCCTCTGCCTCACCCCTCACCCTCTCTCTCTCTCACTCATGCTCTCTCTCTCTCAAATAAATAAATAAAATCTTTAAAAAAATATATAGTGTAAGAAATTGAATGTAATTCTATTTGACGATTTGAGGTTTTTGTTTTTGTTTTTTTAATAATCTACATCAAGTTTTATACCAAAAATATTGACTCAGTTGCTTTTTGATTTTGTTTTTGTTTTTGGTGTCCCTAATTTTCTGTCAACTTGCTTAGTCTCCCTGTGGTTAATCTAGCAGAGGTCCTTATCATGCTGTAGCTCTGGAAAGTAAGCAGGAACCAAAGCTGATGAGTTGGGGAGAACTCATGAGATCAGGGCACCATAGATTCTGAGGTTTCCTTTCTGCTCACAGACTGGTTTTACTCTACTTTTCTTGTGGATTTGTTAGGTGACATTGTGCTTCTTGCTGCCAAGGGTTTTTTTTCACCCATGTGTACTCTACTCTATTGCCATGGATACTCATTTAGTTGGGTCCAATGATGGCAATGCCTTGACACTGAGAAGATTAATGGCTCAATAATTGTCAAGACAAGATAAATGTGAGGCTAAATTGATTGTACCAATTGTTTCTTCGAGAGCTGTCGGAGCATCTCGTTACCCTTCACCTTGGTACATGGACCTTGGTGATTGCATCGCAGTGGTCTAGCATTCCATTATGTTTTTAGTCATTGGCACATTAACATGATTTCTTCTTTCCCCCTAATAGTGTTTGTAAGATTCAAACTAAAAAATAATTATTTCAGATTGCTGGAACTAGTGGTTAATGAATGAGTTATTAAGAAGGAGTGACAAGTGATGTATCTGCTTGTCTAATGAGCAGACACTGTGCTTACGGAGCCATTCAAAGATTTTAACCACATATTTCGCTAACTCCATGAATTGAATAAATTATTCCTCACAAGCCAGGAAAATGTGCTGTGTGGTATTTTTAATTGAGTGGAACTTTGGTTGAAAACACATTTCGATTTTGGAAGCAAAAAAGTAAACCACGATAAGGAAAAGGTGGTCCAAAGGAGAGAAATAGAGATGTGTATCTGTGTGTGAGTAAGCTACGGAGAAAGGCTGAGTCCTGAATCCAAGCCTCCCTCCGAGAGGCTTCCAATCATGCAGAGACAGTAGAGAATGTGGCATTTGGAGAGAGGACACAGAGCCTCGATCTGACTCTGCCCTTTGCTACCTTGGCCAGTTCACTTAAGTGGTCAGGCCATGTCTCCTCCTCCAGTGACAGGGATGATGTTCTACTTATCACATGCTTTTCACTGCCCTCCCCATAATCAGATGGGGGCAGAAACGCTTGTTTTCAGCATCTTGAGTAAACTGAGGCATGGAGAAGTTCAATGATGTACCTGAGATTATACTGTTGATAATTGGAGGAGGCAGGATTTGAATTAAGCAGTTGGGCCCCAGATTTGTAGTCGGTGTCCCATACAATTTAAGCAAGTATTTTAACCTTCCTTTGTATTTTATTTATTTATTTAGCCTAATTGACACATGCATCTCCTTGACCCCATCTCCCTTCCAAATATCTCCAGCAGAAGTACAGAAAGGTGCGTTAAAGGTCTTTCAGTGGTGATGTGGGACAATGTGGAGTGCAGAAATAAAGTCAAGGTCGCTGAGAAATATTCATCCTCAAGGAACTCCCTCAAGATTTCTGTACCTCACCTCTGGGCCTCTCCACATAATCCCTTGTAGGTCATATCTGGAATATTTGGGGTGAGAAAAGAGCAGTTGAATATTTTCAAGTAGGAAAAATATTAAAACACTATGCCCTTGTGGGGGGAAACATAAGAGAAGACAAAATGATGGGAAGAGAGAAAAAAAGCAGAGGAAAAGAAGAAGGAAGGAAGGAAGGAAGGAAGGAAGGAAGGAAGGAAGGAAGGAAGGAAGGAAGACCCCGAGCATTTGTTCCAATTTAGGACATCTAATAAAAGGCAGACTAAAGAAAGGGTTTGTCTAGCTCATGTTTGTAGGAACTCAATAAATACTTGCCAAACAAACAACTTCCTTTGAAAGCCAAGTTTGGTACATTTGCTAATTCAATGTGTTTTTTTTCTGGAGACGAATGGACAGCTGAGGCAGGTGTGTGATTTGGAAGTTATTCTGATTATTCAAAAGCTTTATACATTTGTTGCCTTACACCCATCTGCCCAACTCAGAGTTTTTCTTACAAAATCTGAAGTTTGAGATAAAAATGTTTCTTGTCTTGGGATTGTATCCTCTTTCTCCCTCCGTGGTTAAATGTGACCTTCTTCCTCCACATAGGACTTCACCACCCCTCCTTGATTTCTGTGGAAGCTAAAGCTCAAAGTTTTCTTACCTGAGGAGGAGATTGAAAAGTCAAGCCTAAGAAAAACTGAGGAGTTTTCCAAATGTCTTAATAAACAATGAGGACACGTTTGTGAGCAGCAGTGATATTATCACATGAGTCCTGATAGGCACGATGGACTCATGAATGCTGCTGGGCATGGACACACAGGCTACTCAGTGACTGCGGTTGAAACTTTCCAGAAGACAGTCATGAAACTTCCTGTTAGAGGAAGATCTAACTCCGTGGGACTCTTGCCTGTTTTCCTCCTGGGCCCCACCTCCTGCCATTCGTGCTGGGCTCTGCTCCTGTCTTCCTCTCCTTTATCTCCCTCATTTGTCCTGATCATTGGTCTCCTCATCACTGTTGACCCCCAAAGTTGTGAACATCTATTTCTACATTTTCTCTACTTCAGATCAACTTCCTGCACTGACTCTTGCCTTCTTCAATCCATTCTGCACACTGTCGTTAGAAAGATCTTGTTAAGGGGCACCTGGGTGGCTCAGTCCATTGAGCATCTGACTCTTGAATTCGGCTCAGGTCATGATCTCAGGGTCCTGTGATTGAGCCCTGCATCAGGCTCCATGCTCAGTGGGGAGTCTGCTTGGGGATTCTCTCCCTCTACTCCTCCCCTCACTCGTGCTCTCTTTCTCTTTATATCAAATAAATAAATAGATCTTAGACAAAAAAAGAAAGATCTTGTTAAAATGTAATTGTGAGCACGTTTCTTCCCTTACTAAAACACTCTCAGGACAGTGAAACTATTCTGGATGATGGTGGGTACACATGTCATATGCTTGTCAAAGCCCACAGATTGTACAACACCAAGAAACTGGAAACTCTGAAATGTTTGCTTAAATTTACTGTGAACGCAAAACAGCACTAAAAGATAAAGTCTGTTGAAACAACAGCAATAACACAATACTTAATGGCTTCCTATTGCATTATCATTGTCACTGCTGGGGAGAACAAGGCACTGGGCCCCTGCACATGCTGCCTCCTTTGCCTGGAATGCTCCCCTCTCTCCTCCCACCCCCATCTCTAATTCCTACAACCCAAGAAAGCTTGCCCTGACTCCCTGGACCCAGTCAGGTTAGGTCCTCTGGTAAAAGCTTCTTGCTCGATGTCTGCCTTCCACCAGAAGGTGTCGTTCATCTGGCAGGACAATTTCTCACCTACTCACAGCTGTGTCCCCAGCAATCAATGTAGAGGCACTTAATATATTCTTGAGGAACACCTGAATAAAGCAATTTAATATGTACAAAAAGTGTCTACATCCATTTCCTATTTAAACCACTTGAACTGGGGCGCCTGGGTGACTCAGTCGGTTAAGCGTCTGCCTTAGGCTCAGGTCATGATCCCGGGGTCCTGGGATCGAGTGCTGCCTCAGGCTCTCTGCTCAGTAGGGAGTCTCTTTCTCCCTCTCCCTCTGCCTCTGCTGCTTGTATTCCCTCTCTCTCTGTCAAATAAATAAATAAAATCTTAAAAAAAAAAAAACACTCAAACTTGGAAAACAGGCATATTTACTTCATTCTATAAATAAAAAAAACTGGGCCTCAGAAAAGTTAAATGACTCTTTAAAAAGTGATAGAGCTAGGCTTTGAATTTGTATATTTTAAAGTCAAGTGCTATATTCCGTCCCTTATCCTACAGTGCCAACTCCTACAGTTAAAATTTATCAGACACTTAAATATGTTCCACACATTTGCTCTAACGGAAGGTTTTGTGAGTGTCAGGGACTTTACTACTCATTACCAGCTAAGACACTATGATTTCAGCAAAGTATCTACATCATCCAGGCAAGCTTCACCCATCTTATTCCTAGTTGTATGCATATAAACACCCAGAGCTGCATGCACAGTGTACATCAGCATGAGTAAATACACATGGTATATCAGCTGTATGGTTTATAAGATACAACAATATTTTAAACATCCTGTGTATGTCCTAAGGATTAACAGTTGGCTTGCAGATTTTATTAAGTATACTCAGCATGGCAGAGGGCCCCTTTTTTACAAGGTCAAAAATGACAGTCTGAGTATGTTTAGACAGACTGGAGAAAGCGGGAATGTCAAGAACCCTGGCCCCATCCAGGAGAGTTCAAGGAGAGGCCAGAGAAGCAAGACCTCCCTGGAGGTTGCAGTCATGGAAAACTATCAAAAGTTAAAAACAAGACTATTGGACTCATTTTTTAAAAAAGATTTTATTTGTTTGTTTGTTTGTTTGTTTATAGAGCATGAGTGGGAGGAGGGGCGAAGGAAGAGAGAGAATCTCAAGCTGAGTGTGAGCCTGACACGGGGCTCGATCTTGCAACCCTGAGATCAAGACCTGAACTGAAATCAAGAGTTGGATGCTTAACTGACTGAGCCACCCAGGCGCCCCACTATTGGACTCTTAAATGGAAAAATAAGTTAGGTTATTCAAAGAAGTTAGGTTGTTCAGAGAAGACTGACTCCTACTGGTGATGCATTAGATGCATTCATTAGATATTTATTTCCACCGAGGCAGATATTTAAAAAAAAAAAAAAAAAGTCAATATATAGGCATATATTCCCAAACAAATGAACTTTGAGGGTAAACAAATATTACATCATTTTCAAATTGACTTGAGGACCTGTTATGAGTCTGGTTCTGTACAAGATATCATGGGTAAAGTATGAGTCACGAAAGTCTCTTCTCTCAGGGATTTGATAAAAATATTGCCATGTCACTAATTTTGCATTTTACTACAAGCGCTTGAACCCAGAAAACATTTTCTCATGCTGAAAAAAAAATGCTTATTCTTCATAATGTAAACCCAACCTATGCCAGATATCCCTTATTCCTGATATTACCAAGTATTCAGACCACAGCTGCCGAGCTGCATAAAATAAGAACAACTGATAGCTCATCAAAATAGCTGCATCGATTGTGCATTTCAATATAACCTCAAGATATACGATATCACGAGTGGTTTTCTGGTAGCTAGAGATCGTATTAATACTTTTTTAGTATAAAACTTTAAAAAATATCCTTCAAACAAAATGATACTTTGGAAAAATGTCAAACAAATGAGCACAGAAAGACATCTCAAACTGTCTTTTGTAATGTGAATATCCCCTAGGGTACTCTGGGGTGGGGGTGGGGTGGTATGTAAAAATCTTCCCCTACCTGGTCTTCTGGAAAGTCTAGTCCCCAGATTCTGCAGTGATCATACAGGGCCTGGCCTTTCGCTGTTAATATGTGTAACCCGCAGGTAAGAGTAGCAGGTAAGAGTAACCGTGAGTGACAGTCATAGCCGCTCACAGGTCATACCTGGATCTCCCTGGGTCTCAGTGGGAGCCTCCATCAGCCCATCAATCTGGCAGCCGCAATGCTTCCTTACCAGGCATTTGGTTCCTTGTGTATAGTTCTTCCTGGATGCTACTCACTTTTCATTTAAAATGATTCTGTTTTAGAAAAAAGTTGCCAAATAGTAAAAGAATGCTTGGTATAGCCCTCACCTGATTCCCCAAATGTTAAGATTTTCTTTGACCACAAGATAATTCTCAAAAGCAGGAGGCTGAGACTGATTCACTACTGTTATCTAATTTACAAGGCTTCTTCAGATTTCACCAACCATCTCTTGAGATTTTTCTAATCCGGGATCCAGTTCGGGTTCACACATTGCATTCCGTTGTCATTTGTCCTCCATTGCCTTTACTCTGGAATAGTCTTTCGGTCTCCCTTTGTCATGACCTTGACTCTTTTCTAGACTCCTGGCCAGTTCTTTTGGATAATATTCCTCAATTTGGGTTTCCCTGCTGTCTCCTCATGAGGAGATTCAGATTCTGAACTCTGTGCGGACATGCCACAGAAGTCTCGTGTGTGCCGAGTGCATCTCGTGAGGGAGCATGCAATATCAATTTGCCTGTCCCACTCCGGGTGAGGCAACTTTGACCACTTGGCTAAGTGTGTGTCTGCCAGCTTCCTTCATTGCAAATAGATTATATTTCTCTTGGTAAGTAATAATGGCCCGTGGGGAGACACCTTGAGATGATATAAGCTTCCCGTGTCTCATCATGCTTCTGCCCATTAATTTTAGCCTACACTGATGATTCTTGCTTGGAGTAATGATCTCCGTGGCGTTTGCCAAACAGTGATTTTCCACTCTTCATTTCTTCTATTTTCATTAGTTGAACGTCTACTGAACAAAGAGCTTCCCCTTATCCATTGGTTTCTTTATTCAACTATATATTCATTTCAGCATGGAATCGTGCATGTATTCTTAGTTCCATTTGCTGAGAGGGCCTGGAAGCGATAGCACCCCAATACCAATGAGGACATCTAGTGCCCCAAACTTTTATCCCATTCAGATCCAGGTCTAGGGCAGGGAAAGTACCAGAGAAGTCTGGAACATCTTGAGATGATGGAAGATAAGGAAGATCTAAAAAAGTGATGGGGACATACCAAAGGACATAGACCCAACCCGAAGGTCAAATCTGGGACAATTTAAGAAAAATAAAGAATCACAAAGGACCATAACCCATAATAAGAGTCCAAATTTATATTTTAAAAGGTAATTAGATATGCTTTTAAATGACATATCTCACTGATTCATATTCTCAGGAGCCATGGCATTTTAAGAAAATATTTATATTCTGGGGAATTTTATCTCCTTGACGGCACTAGCAAAAAGCTACTTATGATGCGTTAGCAGAAGATGCCAGATGGAGCTCGTCCATCTCCCTATCTTTTTAAGGTTCACCTTAATAAATGACAGAATGTAGTGGGTTTTTTTAATTAAACATAACAATTCTAGAAAACACAAAAAGTCACAATAGTAGGTCAGAAACTGTGTGGAGTTCTTGGCAATGTGAAAACAGATGTGGAGAGAGCGGAGTCAGATCATGTTCCTCATCTTCTGAATGTTTAGCTGAAACAGACGTAACATTTACATTTTATACTTACAGTGGTATGAGTTGATCAAACTATGTTAAGTACTTAAAATATTTAGACAAATCTTAATTATAATGTTCCCTTAGCATTTAAGTTAGTCTTATGTAATCCTTATGAGAAACATACCCAAATTTTGTTGCATCTAATATCCTTAATGTGGATGAATCATACCTTCCATAAATCAATTACCAAATTTGTGCCCAGATGGAGAATGGATACTCTTGATTCTCTAGTTCTCAAACCATGCCTTGAATGGAGAATTTACAACCTTGACCTTGTTATTTTCTTTCATTAAGCTTTCCAGCACCATCAGAAGTAGCTGGATGATCCTACCATGCTAAGACGCTTCCTGGCCCTTATACTTATCTATAGCATAGCCTTACCTTCAATTAAGCTCTGAACTTCAAATGAACATGATTAATAACTTAAATGTGGTGCAGTGAAAAGCATATGGGATTTGAATCCATAAAGTTGTGTTTGAACCTAGTATCTATCACTTACAGTTTGGGCTTTAGATAAATCTTTTAAAGTCTCCAACCATCTGTTTTTCCTAACCCCTCTCTTCTACTCCTGGTCTGCTAGATTTGCAGAGGTAACATAACACGAGGACCATAATATGGGCTTTAAAGTTAAATCAGCTAAATTCAGATCCTGCTTTCCTGCTTACCAGCTTGGGGACTTTGAGCTACTCTGTGCCTCCATTTTTTCATCATAAAATGACAGCAATGACAATAGAACATTCCTCAAAGAATTACTATGAGGATTCATTTGAATGGAATGGGGCTGTTTTGTTGTAGAAAAGTATCCATTCTGGGACGCCTGGGTGGCTCAGTCACTTAAGTGTCTGCCTTCAGCTCAGGTCAAGATCCCAGGGTCCTGGGATCGAGTCCCACATTGCGCCCTCTGCCCAGCGGGGAGCCTGCTTCTCCCTCTGCCTGTCATTACCTCCTGCTTGTGCTCTCTCTGTCTCTCTCTCTGACAAATAAATAAAATCTTTTTTTTTTTAAAAAGAAAAGTATCTATTCTAACTAGATGTAGCATCAAACATGGTCTATTAAAATATATTAAGTTTTCTAAAGAATTTCTCAGAGAGCCATCCAGGGAGCCAGGCTTAGAAGTTACACAATGCAAAACAGAGTATCTAGAGAATATTCCAATCATATCACATACAATAATGCCACTAGTATACAAGGGATTGAATACCTAAAACTCCATTATAACTGTCACCATGCATGTCAGGTGATCCAATTCCTCCATTCATGGTCGCCATGTTAGATTACTCAATTCCATCTACAAATCTAAGAAGCCCAGGTCACAGATGAAATTTTAGCTACAAGGGAGTCTGGAAAATGTGCTTTATAAACTTTCCTGTCTTCAGAGTCTATGTAGAGAAATTAGAAGGGGATCATAATGAGTGCCAAGTGAGTAGTACCTGCCACAATCCATACTTTTGGGTTCTTAATATTAATACTTACACTCTTTTTCTCATACTTAAGATTATAGACTAATATGCACCTACTTAACCGTCCCTAATAGGAATGAAAAAATTTCCCAACTTTTCTCTCCAAAAGGGGGCCCAATGTTTTCACAGTCATTGCATCATACCTGGATGATGTGCATTAGTTTTCTAATGTTGCCACATTGTACATATGGGCAAAATTGACAACTGATTCACTATTGGCATACCATTAGGAAATGGCAGTAGAAATGGGATGGAAAAGCAGGAAAGAAAATGTGGGTAGTTTTGATAGTCCTCATTTCTGCAACTGGTCAAAAGGCTCTAGTTGGAATATACAACTTCTTCTAATATTCATTCCATTTTCTCTTTGCCCTCACCTATTACCTCGATTGGCTGAGGGTTTTATGTAGTGACCCAAACTTTGCTTCCTGAGTGGTCTTGCCCTTTGGTTTTTTTGGTGGTGTAAGTTACTATAGCCTTCTGTTACATTTTACAACTCAACAGGTCACTGTTGGGAGGCTTCCTAGGGACTGCCTGGTTCCACTCATACCGACCCATGTCCTCAGCAGCAACCTCATTTTCCTTTGACCGTCAGGATCCAATATCCTACCATTTATTGCCTTTCATAGCATGGCATGAGGAAGGTCAAAAAACTCAGTGGAAGTCTTAACTTCCAGATCAACAGAACGAATGTTGTGACCCCAGACAATGAATCCCTTCTCTTTACATTAATCTGGGAGTGCCTAAAGTCCTGGGGATAAAAAATGGACATTTTGCAAGTGGGTCATTAGCTGTAATAATGCAAGAAGCCACCCTCACTTCTACCCCCTTGGTTTTTGGATTCTTGCATTCTGGCTGTGAAAATATAGCAATAAAAAGCACATACTATATCCTGTAGGACAACACTTCAACTTCATGTGATGTCTTCCAGGTATTGTAATTAACTTTACATTTACTTTTATGTCTTTAATACATTAATTTTTATGTTCTCTAAGGCTGTCTAGGGAAAAGGATGCATGCTGGAGCAGAGATTCCTACCCATACCAGTCATGCCTTTTTATTCTTGGTATTCTGATAGGTTGACATTTGAGGCCTTACTGACCCTGAAGAGACTGCCCCTCCCAGATTAGCCAGTTCCTGGAGCTAGTAAATGACTAGCCTGTGATGTACCTTTCATTATGCAAACCAACCTGTCTTGAACCCACCCTCCCACCAACTCCCCTATCTGGCTGTTAAATTACAGGCCGCTTTTCCCCTGCCCAGGTCATCCCAGAGCCAGGTATCAGACAACTAGGGACAACCCCTATACCTCAGAGCTTGGTGAAATTATTCACACTAGCCAATCATGAATGAGCCTGCTCACCCTGCCTCACCTGTTCTTTTTGCAGAAACCATAAGAAAGACCCTCACCCATGATTTTTGCCTTGCTCCATCTGTCTCCTAGCTGACCCTGGTGCTTCCCCATGTGATCTCCCCACCCCCACCCCGACCCCATGGTGTGGCATGACCTGTCCTCTTGCGGGTTGTAGGAAACAAGGTATCTTTTCGTTAGTGATTGTCTCCTGACAATTGTTGGACTCGCCATACCCGGATAATAATAAAACCTACATTTGAAAACACCATCCATATCAGCTCACTGCCTTAATTTGCTCACTGTAAAGTCAGTTCCTTGACAGAAGCAATATCGTGTAAGACACTATTATTTTATATCAGTAATAACTGCAGAGATTGTGTTTCTTGCAGAAGCATGGCAGGCAAATTTAAATCTAGAATACATGTCTAGCATACATATAAATCTAGAACTAATCAATCCCTTTCTCCTCAAAGATAGAAGGGGTAAAAAATAAAAACCTGCTAGGTCCCCATGGGGGCATGGTGTTGTACTCAATTTGGTTTCTGCTGGGAAGTAGCTGGAGAAGCCTTAAAGTGAAGTTCAGTTTTAGAGCCCATGGGAGCCCCCGTCCCTGCGTCTATGGCCACTTTACTCAGGAACCCACTGAGCAAGCGCTAACACGGCTGAGCAAAGAGACCAACTGACATTCCTCTTGTTCACTTGATTTTTTAAGGATCCTCCTCAGGGGAGGACTTTTATAATTCATCACCTTGCACAGTCAGATTCACAATTCAGTTTTTAGCTGTTTCTTCCCAGTGGCTAACACAGGTAAGGGATTCTTTCAGGACCATCAATGAAATGGCTTGGTTTTCAAAGAAATCTATATTAGTTATCTATTGCTGTGTGACAAATTACCCAATACTTGGTGGTGCAGAGCAACAAACATTTATTACCTCGTGGATTTTCTGTGGGTCATGAATCCAAGTAGCTGAGCTAAGTGCCTCTGGCTCGAGGTTTTTCATGATGTTTCAGTCACACTGTGGTCTGGGGCTCTGCTTTCATCTGAAGACTCGCTTGGGGGCGGGGGAGGAGTCTGCATCCAAGCTTACTCCTGTGGTGGTTGACAGGCCTTGGTCTCTAAACCCGTGGGCCTCGCCACAGGATTGCCTCACAACATGTCACCTGGCTGCCTCCAGGTGACCCATCCAACAGAGCAAGAGAGTGGACCCAAAATGGAAGCCACAGAAGTGCCATCCCATCACTTTTGCCATATTCCATTCATTAGAAATGAGTCAATAAAGCCAGCCCACACTCAAGGGGAGGGAATCACACAAAGTATGAATATTAGGAGATGGGGGGGGTCAGTGAGCCCATTCTAGAAGCAGCCTACCACACTATGCCTTGCACTGAGAGTTCAAAACTTGAGCTTGTTGTTTTCTTTCATTAAAATTTCAAGCAGTTAGAAGTAGCCAGTCTATCCCACATTCTCATATTCTTTTTTTTTTTTTTTAAAGATTTTATTTATTTGACAGAGAGAGAGATAGCGAGAGCAGGAACACAAGCAGGGGGAGTGGGAGAGGGAGAAGCAGGCTTCCCGCCGAGCAGGGAGCCCGATGTGGGACTCGATCCCGGGACCCTGGGATCATGACCTGAGCCGAAGGCAGACGCTTAATGACTGAGCCACCCAGGCGCCCCACATTCTCATATTCTTTATGTCCTTCATATTGGTCTACAGCAGGAGGCTTGCCTTCAGTGGCTCTTCATTTCAGATGAACATGGACAATAATGTAGGAAAATGTTCCACCACTGTATCCCACGGACTATCACTGCTCCACCTTCTAACGTCAACGAGATCCTTCCATAATCAATCCTAGATCCCCATTTTTCTCAATGCCCGATTCCTACCACCGTTTCTGCTACTAAGTGCAGTACTAGTTAGGGTTTTTAACAGAACAAAACAAAAACAGTGGGCATGTTAGCTACCATAACCAAATGGGAAATTAAAGTTATTTATTAGCTCAGAGTATTTCTGGGAGTGCCAGAGAACCACACTTGGCCAGGGAAAATGCCCAATGTGGCACGGGACTGAGCTAGCAGAAAACAACTACCACCAGCTTCTACCATTCAGCTAACTTGACAATGCATCCCGCAAGCCGGAAATTCTGCCATGTCAGCCTCAGAGGGTCTGTTTGCTCCAGCAGACAATGCACTTCCCCTGCTCACTCATGGCCACCTCCCAGACTTACCTGATGCATGTGCTAATTAGAACCCAGGTGACACACAGCACCCTGCCCGCAAGGAAGTTTGGCAAATATGGAGTTTGTCTTCCAGCCTCTAACATGCAGAGCGAAGTTGGAATGATTACTGAGCACAACAACATGCACAGTACCTACAATAGTGGCTGGCATGTAGCAAACCCTCAATAAATTCTAGAATTTCTTATATACTATTTTTCCTACTTGACTGATCTGACTGACCTGTTTTACTGCGACCTCCTTCCTCATATCATTGAAGACAAAAGATGCATTTTTTTTGGAAAAGAAACCTCAAAAAGTAAAACAAAAAACAAAAACAAACAAACAACCCCCCCCCAAAACTATATAAAGATGCAAACAGAAAAGAAGGCAGGGAAGTTGCCTTTGTAGAGTGCCTCTTAGGGGCCGTGTGTCATGTTGTAGCAAATACTGTCTTTTTTGCCTATGAAAATGCTTAAAGATGTATCTTACTGAAAGAAACCAAGAAAGGAATAAAATAAACATTTCTGTGGCAGCTCCTCATCCAACTCTTCCCCTACAGGGTTAATTTTTTTTTTTTTTTTTTTGGTGCCCTCACCTGGCTCTCATTGAGACATGCCCAGGGTCACTGTGAATAATGAAATATTTAAATCTACTCAGCCTCAGAATAATATTCTGTACGTGACCTCACAGGGTGTTCAGCTCCTCGGCTCTGGTTAAGTAAAGATTACGCCTGAGCTTTAATTCAATTTCTGATCACTAAATGTGAATACAGAAGGGACAGGAAGTGAGTTCCTACCACATATACCGCACGGAGCTGGGTCTTGGGATGACCCCGCAGAACAGGGCATCTGTTGTTCGGGCACGTTCCTTGCCTGTACCAAGCTCTCCAAATGGTGTTTCAGGAAGAGGTAGGGTGTTGGGAAGTATTGATCCTCTGAGCCCTTGGGGCGGTCAGGGAGACCTTGGGGCAGCTGGACCTCCAGAAGCAGCCACCCCCCAACCAGAAGCAGCCTTGTCAGCATGCCCCTGTGTTGTAAAAGCAGTTTCTATAGCACATAAGGTGAAGGATGGTGGGAATCCTCCCATGGAGTCTGCAACCTCACACTTAGTCCTCAATGCTTTGAGGGTGTCCAAGAGAGATCTGGTAACTGTGTATGGAGAAATCAGCCTGAGAGAGGCAGGTAAGAGAGAAACGCTCTGTATCAACCCATTGAAGACATTCATTTGCCCAGAGATTAATTCACCCAGAGAAAACATTTTCTTTTATGATTGCCAAGACCTTTCGTGACATACGTGCCAGTGAAGGAAATCTATGCTCTCCATATTTTCCTCCAAAATGTGCCATAATGCTACTTTGCCACTATTTACCTGTAGGGCTATGGACAAGTCAACGGATGGGGCCTCCGCCTCTTTGTCTGTAATCACTATTGATCACATGACTTCAATGTTATTGCTAGTTCCGAAACTCCATGGATCTACATGAAAGTTAAAAACACTATCCACGTGCTAAAACTGGGTAGAAGAATGTTGTTGTTGTTGTTTTTTAATGGCACCAGGGTCTTCAATTAGATTTATTATGTTGAATTGGAACAAATGATATCCCAGGAGGAAACAGTGGCTTTTTGCTTACCCCAAGCGAAGTAATCATTATAAAAAGCATTAATATTTCCTGTAATTTCCTTCTCGAACAATTGCAAGAAATTACGGATTCATTTTAATCATCCAGCATCATGTTTATCACATTATTCATTTCGTATTTAGCATCGAAATGAAACGAATGCATTATCTCAGGTAAATGCATTTGTTTTACACCGTGTATGACATACTGCGGCATTAGCATTGGAAAACATAAATAGCAATGACATTAGTGTTCATTTTCTTGAGCTCAGAGAGGAGGTAGAGAAAATGAAAGGGGATTTCAATGCACCGTCTCATCTGTGCCTGCAGCAAAGACCACCCGCAACACGGGAGCCTTCCTTACCATGACGCTGAAGGCTGAGTTTAATAAGATTGGCAAAGGCTTCTGAACTTGTGGGGAGAAAGCATTAACAGGTGTAAGCCAGACCCTCTCTTCTTGGCGAATGTGAAAGTATCCTTGGCTGAGAGATCATTCTTGCAGGTGGAGAGGGTTCCCCAGACTCCTGAATGCCTGCTCTCTAGTACAAGGGTATCTATTTCCAGACCTTCCCCCAAACCACAGTGCACCCAATTTGAGATCATGGCGGGGGGTGGGGGCTTACTTCTTTCCCAACCATTGTCTGTTGGGCAGGTGATCACATAACAGAAAGATGAGTAAGACAAGAGTACCCTCCACTGGAGAATCTCATCATGGAGTCAAACAGGAAACTGGTGCGTCGTGGGGGGAAGACTGGGGGATGCTAAAAATGTAAGCTAAGACAAAAATGGAACAATGCCTCAAGTCCAGGTTCAGGCATTAGGACATCATCATCTACAAAATCGGGAGTCAGCAAACATTTTCAGCCATGAAGTTTTAAAGGCAGGTAAAAAGAAGCGCCATCAGTTTCCATCTACTGCAGACCTCTCTCTCTCTTTCTCTCTCTGTTCCTAGAGCAGAAAGAAGGCTGCCTGGGGTGGGGGAAGAGTGGGCATGTAATGTATTGCAAAGGCATCAAATTATAACAACGTCGCTGCCACGGAAGTGTTGTGGGACGGGGGCGGCAGCTACTGCGATATTTGTGTCCGTTTAGGGTAGATCCGAGGTGATGGATTAGGCGGGTTGTCTGGTTTCCGTCCAGCATTGGAGGTGCTCACAGTTCAGGCGGCTCGCACATCGTGAAGATCAATTTGAGTAAATCTTAAAAACAAACATCTGTAAGAGAAATCATAAACCAAGCCCTATGCCTTCATGGCCGGGGTTGGGGCAGTCTGTGGGAAATCTCCTGGGTCCATCTTTGGGGGTCATTTGGGATGCCCCGCCCCTCATCTCACCCAAATCTATCAATCCCCGGACCACCGAGAGAGGCTGCTGGGCGCCTCACGGGACTGGATGGTCAGTCCCTGCTGGTGGCGGGTAACCTCATTTCTTCCCAGAAGTGAGGAGAGGAGAAGTGATACATGGAGCGTGAAAGAAATCCGCTTGGCATTGGATACAAAGAAAACAATTTTCCTTTCAGTTCCCAGTTCCTTTGTTGTTGCTGTTCTGGGTGTTGCTGTTGTTTTTCTGATTCCGCTACTTTGCAAGAATCACCTCGGAGGTATAATCTTTAAAGATAAAAAATCTGATGATGGGCAACAGAGAAAGGCAGCCCTCCTGCGGAAGGGAGAGAACATGTTTGTGGCACCCTGGATCCCCTGTCCCCAAAGCTGGTAGGAGGGAAGGAACGTTGGGTGTGTTCCTACCCGGTTGTCACCTAATGGATGCAATCTGTGGTCTAGAGCATTATCCCAGCAGTGAGATGAAATTCCTTTTTCGGGATAGTGTTCCACCAAAATGGAAACAGTTTGTATAGCATTGTATTCTTGTCTAAGCATTCTAAGTCTAGAGTAATCAACCGGAGCCTAGTTCTGAGAGCCAGATGGAAAAGGCATTTTATGGAGAAGAAAACGGAGCTTCTGACTTTTCTTAGGGATGCTATTAGTAATCTGTGGAGTCAGGGCTAGAATCCCAACCTGACTGCCATTTTCATCCGACTCAGGGACCCACAGGGTCTTAGCCCCCTTATTCAGGAAGAAAGGAATCGCAAAAGCGTGTCCTACCTGAAGGCTGGCATGGAGCTCCTGCAACCGCTTTTACACCATTTTTCTCCCCTGTGGCCCTCTCCCAGGGTGAAGGAAAGCAGTGGGGGCTAAGACAAGGAGTGTTGAGAGAACAAGGCAGAAAGGAGAAGCAGCGGGACTCCTGGGTGACCCAGTCGGTTAAGTGTCTGCCGTCTGCTCCGAGCATGATCCCAGGTCCCTGGGATGGAGCCCCACATCGGGCTCCTTGCTCTGCGGGGAGCCTGCTTCTCCCTCTGCTGCTCCCCCTGCATGTGCTCCCCCACCCCCTGACAAATAAATAAATAAAATCTTTAAAGAAAGAAAGAAAGAAAGGAGAAGCATTAAGAAAAGTGGCACCAGATTGGCTTCCTCTGAGTCCTGGGGTTTGATGTAGCCACTATGGGAAGCAGTTACAATAGCATTACCATATGACCCAGCAATCCCACTTCTGGCTTTAGACTCAGAAGAATTGAAAGCAGGGACTTGAATACATATTCCCACATCCGTGTTCACAGCAGCATTATTCACAGTAGCCATAAGGTAGAAGCAGACCCAAGTGCCCATCAACAGATGAGTGACTACACATAACGCCATATGCACACAGAATATTCAGCCTTAAAAAGGAAGGGAATTCTGACACCTGCTACAACGTGGATGAACTTTGCAGAGATGCAAAGTGAAACATGGCAGTCCCCAAAGGACAAATACTGTGTGATTCCACTTACAAGAGGTGCCTAGAATAGTCAAATTCATGGAGACAGGGAGTAGAATGGTGGTTGCCGGGGGCTTGAGGTCAAGGAGAAACAGGCAGCTAGTGTTTAACGGGGACAGAGCTAAAGTCTGGGGAGATGAAACGTTCTGCAGCTGGATGGGGATGATGATTACAGGACAATGTGAATGCACTAATGCCACTCAACTGTATCCTTAAAAATGGCTAAAATGGTAGATTGTATATGTATTTTGCCACAATAAAAAAAGAAAGTCAGAAAATTGCTGGGCCATTGACTGAGATCAAATCAGTGCCATTCTGGGGAGAATAAGTTACCCCAGCATTGGAATCCTAGGGTGGTTGCTGTCAGACCCTGCTGGATGGTGGTCAGATTGCGGTGACGTTTAAATGGAGTAATGCACATGAAGCATTTAGAACTCTGGCCGGCTCATGGTCAGCATTTGATAAAATTAGCTCATATTATTGTTCTGAGGTCTGTATTACTATTTTCCTTAGAGAGTGAGCTGTATTTGATCCTTCATATGCAGACTCTCATTTAAAAACAAATTGCCGTTTTAATAATAAAAAAAAAGGTTGTTATAGAAAATTCCAAAAATACAGAGAGTCAGAATCACCCACAATGTTATCAACCAACTGTAGTCATTGTAATATTTTGGTAAACTTTAAAGTATCTCTACTATGCATGTATTTAGAAAATAGAGTTATATGGTATGTATTATTTTATAATTTGTCTTTTCCAGTTAATTAATTCATTCAGCAATTATTTATGGAGCAATTTCTATGTTTCAAGTTTTCCAAGCAGAAAGAAGAGCACATACAAAAGCCCTGAGGCAGGCACTTACATTGTGAATATCTTCCATATTTCTACACATTTTGAAGCTTTTCTGTTTGATCCATTTAGTGTCAACATCTTATTCCCCTTCATGGATATAGCATAATTTCTTTATAATCTCTTGTTTAGGGACATCCAAGTTGTTCTTGTTTTTTCTTAGCATGAATAATATAATAGCAAAATTCTTGTTTACAAATCTTTGGTCACATCAGTTTTTCACCACTGTTTATTTAGTGCCTATCAGAACGTCTGGCAGATGGTCAGAGCTCCCTAAACATTTGTTGAATAAGTAAATAAAATTTAAGACTATGACCTTAGGATGATACTAAAAGTGGAATTGTGAATTCAAATAAAAGTTAACTTGTACAGTACCTTGAAGCTTAACTCTGTCCTAAAAGCCTTATAAATATTAATTCACTGAATCTTCCCCACAACCCTTTGAAATAGATACTGTCAGAATACCTATCTTATGAGTGAGGAAACAGAGACACAGAGTGGTTGAGTAACTTGCTCAAGGTTACACAGCTAGTATGCGGTGGGACACCTGTCTTTGGAGCCTGTGATCTTAGCCACTCTGCAATGGATCAAATGATTTATCACGTGATAAGGTTTGTGGTATATTTCCAGATGGTACTCCCCAGGACTGTCGTGTGACATAACTTTGGGGGGAACAGCGTTTTTATGCACGTAAAGGCCAGCTGGTGGCAGAGAGGGTCTGCCTCAGTCACAAAGGGACCAAGGCGCCTTCTCTCCGCTGGTGGTGTCTCCAGGGCCTTAGACTCCTGTCTTAGATCCTTCGCATGTACCTGCTGCTGAGGGAAAGACAGTTGGAGGCCAGGCCAGGGCTGGAGGTCATATGCATCTTTTCAACCCCATCGCCTTGCTTGAGCTCAAACATGTGGTCATATCCGCGGCCAGTGAAAACACAAATATAGATTAGTGGTGAGCCCAGGAAACAGGGGAAGAATCTTAAAAAGAACTTGGTAGTCTAGGCCATGGTCTGCCCTTCCGATGACCAATTGTTTATTTTCTCTTTCCTTTTTCTTTTCTACATGGAACAAACTTAATCTTTCCATGGGAAACAACTCAAAGACCCACCCAGTCACTGGAGTCGAGGATCTCAGGGGCATGAGCTCTCCTTTCTATGCAAGACCTGTACAGCTCTTCGTGATCCAGCAACCCGAGAATTCAAAAGACAAGTTGCCTTCCCCTCCTCACATCCAATACGTAATTGTGGACCAGGGACGGGATAACACAGTAAAACTACCATTCAAAGGAGGGAAGAATAGGAAACACAGGGCTGCCACCTGCTAAGAGCAATTTTGAAATCCTGCCAGGCAGGCATTATAAAGACACCCTACCCGGGGGACAGGGGAGTTCCTCAGTTACACCTGATTCTGTTCACTGGGAGCAACCCGTGTGTGCATCTTTCTCCATGGCAACATCTAAAATGGGTATTAATACACTGGCCTTAGTTGTTGTTTTAAAATACACTATATTGATAGAAAATTTGAGGTATAGTAAGGTCAATGATCAGGAGACCACTGCCATAGAAGAGATAGTTTGTTACTCACGGATCCTTGGGGGCGGGGGTGCATGCCATCAGGGGGCAGACAGGGAAGCACCAGGGTCAGTCAGGAGGCAGAGGGAGCCAGTGGAAACGTAGCCAAGAGCATTTACTGTGCTTTCCACAAGAAATGGTTGGGAGTGGGGGGCAGAGCAAGCAGGCTTAGGATGGGCTAGCTTGAATACTTTCAGCAGACTCTGGGTGTGGGGCTGTTTCCAGTTGTCTGGTACCTGGCCCTGGGTCATCAGGCAGGGGCATGGTTCCTAGAGAGTTAAAACGTGACAGAGGAGGTGGCTGGAGGTGTGGGTTCTGGACTGGTTAGTTTGCATTTGAAAGGCACCCTCCTGAGTTGTTTACTATCTCTGAGAATTAGCTAGCCCTGGGCAGGGCAATCCTTCCAGGGTCAGCATCAAACACAGAAAAAAAGACAGGGTTAGTATAATAGACTGCCCAGCTCTCTCAGTGTACTTCCTGCTCCATCAAATTTGAGGACCCAAGTGTTGTTTTAGTCTCAAATGAAAGACCTTTATGGTCTAGACTTCTAATTTCCATGGTAGGAGAGTTGCCTCACATCTTTAATAGCTTCTTCTTATCTTTTTCCATGCAGTTCCATGGACCAGCAGCTTCACTGAGGGCCTTTCCTAGGCAAAGCCCTCCAGCCTGCCTTATCTCTGTGCCCTATCCTCTCTCAAGTTCATGATTACCTGGATGTAATCTTCAAAATCAGCCTTGGGTGGCTGGATCATTGCCACCATCCAAATCTCTTTGTTTAAATCTCTTTGTTTATCTGGGAAGGTTGACTAGACTTTTCCAGTCTTATCTCTTATTATTTGGGGTCCAGAAGCACCAACTTTTCTACCTTTAAATTTTTATCTGTAGACTTTTTATTTGTAGACTTTTCTCATGCCTTCTCTCTCTGCTGGAAAACCAGGTGATTCTTGCTGGAGGTCATCTCTTTCCTGTAATACCTTATAAAAGGTATTTATATACTTAGGTCTAGGTGGTCACAGATCTAGGCGGTCAGTCTAACACCATTTTTTCTGGAGCTGAGGGCTCAGGAGGCCTGAGGTCTCACTTCCAAGACATTCCAGGCTGCAGATTTACCAAATATTTGCCATGAATCACCACGGCTTGTGAACTTTCTGGCCTCCACATTGATCTTCTCCACCTGTCACTTGGCCACTAAATTATTGTCACATTTTTAAGTTTTAAAAGCACCTGACTTTGAGGCACCATTAAAAAAAAATCCCTGACAATAATGCTCACTAGCTGATAGAATAATAAACCTCCATCCTCAGTGGTTTAATACAGAATAATTCTATTCCTTGTCCATGAAGAACAAAACGGCACAAGGGTAGTGAGAGGGAGCTTGTTCTATTCAGGCTTTTTTTTTATCTCGTGGCTTCCTAGAGCCTTGGGGTTCTCTGCTGGGTCCTCTGCTTCTGGTCAGTAGACAAGGGAAAGAGACATGATAGGGTCACATGTTTGGCATCTGCAGGCAGGCCTAGAATGGTGGGCCTCACTTCTGGCCACATCCCTTTGGCCAAAATTTAGTTGCATGGCCACACCTCTCTTTAAGGAAGGCTGAGAAGTGTAGTCTAGCTATAAGCCCAGAAGAAAGAAAGATGGGTTTGGAGAACAGTTGGCCAGTCTCCATCCCAGGGTACCAGTATATTCTGCGTGAATGCAACCCAGGAACCGTGACTACTAGCGAGCCATGCATACAGAATGGGTTCATGTTTCCCTCAAATCTTTACCAACATTAAGTACTATTTAAAGTAAAATCATTTTTTAAAAAGATTTTATTTATTTATTTGAGAGAGAGAGACAGAGATAGTGAGAGAGGGAACACAAGAAGGGGGAGTGGGAGAGGGAGAAGCAGGCTCCCTGCTGAGCAGGGAGCCCTATGCGGGGCTCCATCCCAGGACCCCGTGATCATGACCTGAGCCGAAGGCAGACGCTTAGTGGACTGGGCCACCCAGGCGCCCCTAAAGTAAAATCTTTGATGGACTAAAGTGCTATTTCAAATGTTTCCGTTTGCATTTACTTTGATTTCTTTATGAGGTTGGACATTTTTTCATCTGTTCACTGGTCAATTTTATGTCTTCATTTATGAGTTGCCTGTTTCTGTTCTTTATTTCTTTTTTCATTAGGGAATTCCTGCTGTATTATTTATAAGCAGGTTTTATATAATAAAGATATTAAACTTTGTCTCCAGATATAACTCAAAAACTTTTTTTTCTGGTTTGCCATTTTTTTCGCTTAAATATTTAATTCTCTTGGAATTTATTTTGGCATATGAGATGAAGTAAGAAATCTAATTTTCTTTCCTACATGTTTATCTTTGTCTCTCCAAAATCTTAGCATCATTTATTGAATAGTCCATCTTTCCCTCAAAAGACTAATTGCTAAGCATGTGTCCTTCATCAGTGAGAACTGGGTGACATAAGTAGGTTGATTCAGCCCTACACCAATGCTCAAATACTGCTCTGAAAATAGTCCCCAGAAGCCCTAGTTGTTTTTGTCATTTTGGGTTTCAAAAAAGAAGATATTACTGTACAGCACCTGCAATTCTATTAAGAAGTGATATCCATGCCATGCTAAGCAACCTGGGTCTTCTGAGAGTGGGGACCCTAGGATACACCCAGCATCTGTGATCTCAGTTCTGATCTGTTCTCCTGGAGTGGTTCCTCAACCCGAGATCACATGCTCACACCCATCACCCTGGGTTGCCCGGCATCACCAGTGCTGATGTGCTGCTCTCTGCCAATTTTCTCATCAAAACCTTGGATCCCTTTGATAATAATTCTAGTTTCCCCCATTTGTGGCTCTTCCTGACTTAGCACGTCCTTGGGATGTTTCCAGTGTGGCTAGATGCTCTCTCATTCAGCTCTCCCTGATCCCATTGAAGGAAATCGGAGACATTTGGCCCCTTCTGATTTCTCCGTGTGCCCTATTATTAGAACTTCCATATCACAGGAACGTAACGTGTTAGAGCCGTGACAGCTCTTGGAGACTATGCAGTCCTATCCCTCCATTGGCCAAATGAGGAATTGAGGTGATTTTGTCCAAAGTCACAGAGCTAATTAGTGGTAAAGCCAGGATTCAAACCTGGGACTCTTGCCTCTTAATTCAGCTTTCTTTCTGAGTCTGTCATATTCTGTATCCAGAATTATATTTTTAGTACAAGAACCCAGCTGATCCAGCGGGAGGAATGCCACTATTCCGACCAAATGCTCCTACTGCATCGGAGTTACCCATAGTCTAAAGGAGGCAATATGCATCGGAGTGTGATCAATAAATGTGTCTAAAAAAGGAAATGACAGTAGCAGTGCTGGGATTCTCCACTGTTATTACATTATAGATCTGTTGGCTCAAGGAGCGACGGCTGGAAAGGAAGGACCCAAATTCAATGCCTATAAAATATAAATGAGGTGATTTATAAATTCATTGCATGCCATCCATTTTGAATATCATTAACATTTTACCTCTACTGCAAATAAATGCACCACCTCAACAATTTATAAACAAAAATCTGATGAGCTTTTTTACCCTCATATTCAGAACACGATATGAGAAGCCCGGGGAATTTTTCTGGTTGTGCAAGAAGGTGCAGCAGTTCCCTTCCCACTCTGAGGTGTACGTAACCCCAAGCTCAGTCCCAGCATTGGTTAAGAGAGTCAGTTGGAGCTGGCTGTTGGTGAGCATCCTCTGGGCTAGCCTGCAGATAGAGGTGCAGAGCAAGCTGACGTCACTGTACATGATTCCTTGTAGCTGCCTATCTCTACCCTGGGTGTGCCTCTTCTGCCTCCATGTTTGCTTTGAACTTCTTCATTTATAAATATTGTGATCACATTTTCCAAATCTCCAATCAGGGCATATGATATAAGAGCTTCCTCGATTTCAAAGCACTGGCAGCTGCTAGGATGTGAGCTGTTAGAAGTTGTAAAGACCAATGTGGAGGGCATCTGTAGGTAGACAAGAACGTGCAAGAAGATATTTGGGGCAATGGACGACATTGAGGAGGCCTTTCCTAGTAATCAACAAGGAATCACATGCAGGAGACATCATTTAATTCAGTGGGAAGATATCATCTTTCAAAGTCCAGAGACTCCCTGTCCAAAGAAAAGCCAAAGAGCGTTGTCAAAATGTCATCATTCTGTCAAAAAAGATAGACAATGAAATATCTAACCATTTCTCTTCCTTTGTCTACTGACTTTGTGATTGTTACCTAGTATTTTCTATAAGTTGCACATCTTAATTCCTTGTGAGGAGTGTTTCTAAAACATATACTTATGTGGCAGTTACAGCCAGCCCAGGAATTATAAATGTAATTGATTCACATTTTTAAGACTGGAGGTTTTTGGACTGGCTCATAAAAACAGCAATAAAGTAACAGCCAGTGACCTACAAAGACAGTAAGCCCAGATAATAAATAAGTGGGCTAAAAGAATCTGAAAGCCCCTGTTCAGGAAGCTGGGCAGGAAATTGCAGTCCAATCTATGAGGTTACGGGCCTCCCTTTGCCCAACCAAGCTGAACAAGAAACATTTCCGTCTGAAATGGTCCGCTCAGGGCTCTCTGATCCCAGACAAAATCAGAAGCAAAATGAGAAAAACAATTTGTAGGGGAGGGAATGTTATAACAATATGACTCAGTTTCCACCAGGTCCTATTTCTTTATAACTACCTACCATGGGGAGCAAGATTGATTTGTTTGCATGACCTGTTCCCCGGGGAGCATCCTTTCAATGGAAGGTTGATGAACAAACTAAACAGGCCTTCAGTAGGACCTGGATGGTTTACAGGGCAGGAATTTAAAAAAGAAAGGAAGACCTGGGGGTGGGGGTAGGGGGAATTTACCACTGGCTTAAGGCTATGTAGCTACCGTATATTACATAGTACTATGTGCACACATACCCACACACATGTATGCAGTTACAGTGCGTAAGTATGTACGTTCGAGTAAACTACTATAAATAAAGCTTAAAGATTCTAAATTTAGAGGATCCTCGTTCTTAAATAGGTGTATTTATAGGCTTTGTTTAAATAGCAATATTTCTTAGTGCATTTAAAAATGGTACATATTTCTATTTATATATGAGCTTTCAAGAGTACATCTATTACATATAATTTTTATCAGTACATGAGCTCCAGGGTGTGTATAGACTTCACATGCACACCTAATTATGTTTTAGCAATATTAATTCCATAATTTATAGCCAAATAAATCTATTAACTAACATGATCATTTTTGGTGATAATACAAATCTCATACAAATGAGATTACTTCACTGTCATCTCTCCCTTTGAAAGATCAGTAATGAGATAATTGAGATATTAAATAAGACTTAGTAGAGATTTGAGTCAGGTTTCCGTTTTGCGTCCCTCATATATGTACACGTGGCCCCTGACAAAGCCACAACCCTTGCCCTGAGTGCAACCGTAATTAGCGCCTGTAACCTTACTCATGGGCAACGTCTCTAATGTGAGACTCCCAACGGGCTTGCCATCCCGAAACCATCCCCATTACCTTGCCTGAATTAGCGCCATGAGTTACTTCTCTGGATTAAGACTTTATCACTTAAGGGGCCTTGCTAACACCGGCACGTTAGCCCATTCACTGTTTAACATAATTGCGTTTGTCACCCCATAGCAGGCTTGGCCCTAAAAGCATAAGATTGGAGGAAGGCCCAGCCTCCAGGGCTTTGCAAGGATATGGAGGATGTCCCGAGGAAGTGAATTGTGCGGGGACCTGGCAGGGGGCACAAGTGAGAGCAATAAATGTGTCGGAGAAGAAGGGGAGCCAAAAGAAGGAGGTGGAGAAGAACTCTACAGAACCCTGGCCATGGGCAGGTGCAGGGCCCAGGGGCGGCTTTCGTAATGGTAGGACCCTCAAGATGGGCCTTCTAGCTCAGGGAGCTCGTGTGCGGGTGCGTGGGCTGTGTTGGTGATCTTCTCCCTCTCTAGTCTGTGGATCGTGCAGGCACAAACACACCGGAAATGCTTTTCTTCACCAGTTGGGCATTTTGGGCGTGAGAGAGGGGCATGAAACCACGTTTTTAAAAAAGATTTATTTATTTATTTTAGAGAGAGAGAGAGAGCGCACACATGAGCAGGGGGTAGGGGCAGAGTGAGAGGGAGAGAAAGAATCTCAAGCAGACTCCCTGCTGAGCATGGAGCCCGATGACGCAGGGCTTGATCTTATGACCCTGAGCTGAAATCAAGAGTCTGACGCTTAACTGACTGAGCCACCCAGGCGCCCCCTGAAACCACATTTTTTTAAATGCGGCTTGATTCATATCAGCATGATGGGAATTTACCCTTTTGAGCATTTTGTGACCCTCCAAGTGTGTGATGAGTTTCCCCAGTAACTGACATCAGACTTGACAAATAGGATCAAAATTTCTTTTGCTTCCCTCCTTTCCTCTCCTGTGATTATCTCCACCAAGAATATCGGATGTCTTCTTTCAGAACTTTCTCTAACTTTATTCACTGAAAGTAATAATGAGGATAACAAAGCCCTTTTCAGGCACTGTTGTAGATGATCCCACAGACACTGATCCATTCCCCATAATCCCTCGGAAGCTTACCTGCACCTGTTCAGTGGGGTCCTTAGATGCTCCAAGGGTCCTGCATCTGCTTCTGCCAATAGTTATTTCCGGAAGGTTTCTATGACCCCTTCAGTGTTTGTATTTCCCCTCTCATTCCGATCGTTAAGGATGGTTTTGAAGAATGGGCTCAGTATCTTGGCCATTTCAGACCCCTCATTGATTCCACGCCCTGCCTGAGTTAGTAGAGGATCCATTTCCAGGTCAGTGTATCTTTTCCCTGATGCATTAGTAAAAAGCCTGCTCTTCTTTACTCCTTTTTACAAGTGTTATCTTTACAACTTCCTGGCGAGTCACATGTGATATTCTACCTGCCCAACAGTTCTTCTGCCTCCCTCCAATTCCTGGCATGGATTTCCTTCACCGGGAAACCTGTACAGAATCTCTCCCCAACAAATATGAGGCATTTCCGCGTTCTTTATGTTGTCTTTCCTTGGTAGAATTGATTTTTCTGACACTTGATTATTCCAATAGACAGCTTAGTCTTCGCTCACCGGTGTTGGCCGCTTTCTTTGCTTGTTCAAAATGTGGTACACACATGTCTGCTTCTCATCTGTTTCTGTTGTGAGGGAGTTGAACCCGTGGCATGGCCCCATGCCACCTGCACTCTCGGGGGCAGCCAGACGGCCTGGGAAGTCCACCCTGCTCAGTGGTGGCATGGCCAGGCTTGACCTTACAGAGCCTCTTCCTTCCAACTCTGGGATGAACAAGGCCTGGGCATAATGGATGCTTGTCTCTTGGGTTCTCCGACCCATGACTGGTTACCAGGATCCAATTTCACTTTGGGTGTCTCTGAGGATAAAGTGATGGAAATGTAGACTAATGTCTTTAAGTATCTGCCCCTCCCAGGTGCCCAGTTCTGGTCCCCCAGCGCTTTTTGACTTTCCACAAGCACACCATGCCCAGCTCTGCCACCCAAGAATGTGTGTGCCCTTAGGGACGTCTCTCTACTCTGTCACCATCCCTGTTTGTAGGTGGCATAGGGAGTTGAGCTTAGTTGCCTCTCAGACGAGATCGACAAGCCCATGGTGGCGCCTGATGGCTCTGAGCCTCCTTGAATGCTTCTTGGAGGGGTAATGGTGGCCTGGGTCCCTAGCCCCAGAATAACTGAGGTCAGATAGGGTACTCTTCACTTGCTTAACAGAGTATGTTCAAAGAACCAAATTCCACATCATCAGCCTGCCAGACTGGGTGGGGCAACAGAGATGGGAGAATTCCTGCCCTGAAGTACACTTGACCTTTGAACAACATGAGTTCGAACTGTGGGGATTCACTTACATGCAGTATTTTTTTTTTTTTGTATATATAAATACAGTACAGTCTTATAAATGTATTTTCTCGTCCTTATGATTTTCTCAAAAATGTTTTCTTTTCTGTAGCTTACTTGTTGTAGAAGACAGCATATAATCCATACCACATACAAAACGTGTGTTAATGGGCTCTTCATGTCATCAGTAAGGCTTCTGGTCAACAGCAGACTATTAGTAGCTAAGTTTTAAGGGAGTCAAATGTTATTTGTGGATTTTTGGCTGCACAGGAGTTTGGTGCCCCTAACCCCTGTGTTGTACAAGGGTCAACTGTGATTACAAAGGGAAATGGGGAAAGAGATAGACAGAAAGAGCAGGAAGTGGAGGGTGCCGCAGGAGGATGTCTCTTGCAGAGATTGGTAGAGAAATCAGAACTGACTCCCGGTGTCCTCGCCTTTGTCCCTGGGAGTGGGGTTGGTCCCCTGCTTTACCACAGGCCTCCAGCCCTTTAGGGGTTTGAAGGGGCTCCCGCACTCCAGTCTTCTGCACCCAAGGCCCATCCTCACCCTCAGTGACCAGGACTGGCCCCAAGAAGAGTTTCCTGTTTCTCCCAGTGCAGAAGCCTGGGAGCCATGTGGTTCACTCCAGGGTGTCAGAGCCCCCTGCTTGGTCCCACAGCACCCCTTCCTGTGGGCCTGTGCTGAGAAGTCTAGGCCCTTTACCCCCATTTAATACCCACAAAACTCGGTGATGAAGATGGTACTCTTCTAATTTGCCCCAGATCCGTAGACTGGTAGGAGGTTAAGCCATTGTCTAGGACCCAGGAATGTGTGTGAGGATTGTGACAATTCCATCATCTCTTGTCCTTTGGTGAGAAGAGATGGGGTCTGGCGGGGTGTGCAGGATGGTGCCCCAATCAACAACTCCACACCGACTAGCAGCTGTTTAGCTTCATTCCACGTAAAGGGGTTGCACATGCAAGGGGGAGGTCAGAACTGACAGCTGGGTGGCCTTCCAGTTTTTGACACAAGTTACCAGCCTGGGATCTCTGTATGAAGGGTAAGGAACGTTGATATGACTTTGCAAGAAGACAACCACAGGGCTAATTATCCTAAGAAGAGTAGTGTCTATGTATTGTGAGCCTCCCAAGGCCAGACTGCACATATGTCACCTGAATCCTCTGGATAATCTGGTGAGGTCGGGACTTTTGCCCTACCCTACAGTCGACTAAGCCTGGGCTCAGAGAGGCTGAATTTTTTTTTTTAAAGATTTTATTTATTTATTTGACAGAGAGAGAGAGCACAGGTAGGCAGAGTGGCAGGCAGGTGAGAGGGAGAAGCAGGTTCCCCACTGAGCAGGGAGCCAGATGCGGGGGCTCAATCCCAGGACCCTGGGATCATGACCTGAGCTGAAGGCAGACGCTTCATTGACTGAGCCACCCAGGTGTCCTGAGAGGCTGAATTTCTTGCCAAGCTCACACTGTTAGTAAGGGGCTGGGCCCGGATTCAAGCTGGGCCAGTTTGCATCCAGGTGAACATTTTTCCCCCTTCATATGCTATTAAAGTGGCAGAATTTGGTTCAGGAGCTCACAGTGGGCAAAGTGCCTGGACTGAGCACAGCCCCCTAAGAGCTGAAGGGAGAAGAAAAAGCCCAGGGTTGTGAAAGGGGTCAGGAGAGTGGAGAGGTGCTCCCTGGAGCAGGGGTTGGTGGCCCCGTCAAGTAGCTCAGGCAGGGGACACGCTTGCTGGGCAGCACCCAACAGCATAAAATCATCTCCAGGAAAATCCTGGCACACCCATGTTCTCTGAGCCCCGCCTCACCTAACTGTGTGGCTGGAAATGGCTCTCACTCTGACCTAAGTGGGTTAAACTGGACTGGACATTTAAAAATAAACAAGCAAAGAACACAACAACAACAACAAAACAGGATAAAAGAGAAAAGAAAAAGAAAGAAGTAAACACACTTCTCACCCAGGCAGACTTCCGTGCTCTGCACGTTCCTTGCATTCACATGCACTCATGGTCAGCTAAAAGCTAACATACACAGTCAGGAGAAATTTCAAAAATAAATAAAGTATAGCGTGAAATTAAAAATGAGTTTTGTTTTGTTACTTAAATTTTAAACTCTGGTTTATGCCTCTCAAGAGGTCACCTCCTTTCAGAAACTACAGGAAAGACTGAAAAGAGAAGAATTTACAGAAAACAATGAGACATGTCTTACCAGGTATTTGGCTTCTTCTTTTTTAGAATATCAATTCCTTGGCCAGTGGAGAGAAATGATAAAGGAAAGATTTTTCTATAACTATTAACAGAACATCAGTTTCTCCTTGGTCTTACTGAATTTTTACTGAACAAATATTTAAAGTGCTTTGTCTTGAAGGTGTGCCAAGGTACAAGCCTGCCTAGGGTGTCCACATGCCTGTCTGGCCCCAGTATCAGATAAGAATTGGAGCCAGCCCCGCCAATCTGGCCAGGAGGACAGAGGGAAGGTCAGAAAAGGTCAGCCTAGGACTGGGTTGGGGGCAGGGCAACAGCCAAGCCTATTCCCAGAGGCTCTGGATGGATGGCTCACGATGTTCACAGGTAACCGTGCCCTGGGGGGAGCTCATCTAACCAGGCTCCTTGTGAAGCCAAGTCCTCCACGGTGCTCTGCTTCCTCTCCAACAAAAGGGGGTTGCACGAGGGGGGCTGGGATGGCAGAAGAGGATATGGGTCTTTCCTTAGCCAGGTGAATACCTGCATAGGCAGCCGACTTGCCAGGTGAGCAGGTGGAGAGGAGATGGGGCCCCAAGGGCAGGGCGGAGAGAGGAGACATGGATTGGGCCATCGGGGCTCCCGCAAAGAGGGTCAAGTCTCCTTGGGCCATGCCCCTGCTGCAGAGGTCACTGGTTTGGTCCACTCTCCAGTGTCTACAAGAGAGGCAACCCCTGTCCCCCTGTCTCTCAGGTAAGCCGTCCCAGCCAGAGGGAGCACCTGCCAGACCCAGAAGGGATCCTGGTCCTTTTCCCAATCCTTCCTTCCTGAATGAATTCCACAGACTAGAGACCCAGCAGACAGAGGGGAGGAGGAAGGGAGAGCAGACCACCCCCCACCACTGGACCCCCACAGAAGGGTGGTTTTGGGCAGGAGGGGAAGGAGGGATTCCGGCAGTTCGATAAAGGGGCCACCCGTGTGGTACAGGGTCTGTCCCTGGAGGGCAGTGCTCTGTCTCCGTGGGATTAGAGGTAAGGCCATAAGGGCTGGGGGTGCCGTGGCAGCAAATACACAGCCAAAAACCAGTGGGCAGATCGGAGAACCAGAGGGGACAGTGATGAGGGGAGGGGAGGGGACAGCAGACATGCCAAACCCAAGGCACAGGGGCATAGAACAGACAGATGAAGGACCTGCATTCAAAAATAACTTCTTCGTGGGGACTTTGCACCTGAATTGCTTCTTAAACCCCAGAACCCAGATATTGTTATCTGGATTCATCCACAAGGTGCAGCCTTTCAACTTTGGTAAATGATAGCAAGGTCTAGTTCCTAATGTTAACAGTAGCAGCTAATAATTATGGCATGATTACCATTCAATCTCAAGCCAAACATACGAGCTAGGTATTATTCTCCTCCTCAGTTTAGTGACCAAGAAACTGGCCCAGAGAGTGTGTCAGAGAGGTAACTAACTGTCCACCAAAATGTACCCCCCGCTCCTTCTCTAGTAGACTTCTCGGTTATTGCTGAGAAGTGGCTGCCCGGCCAGGGACGACATTTCTCAAATGTGCCTTCTCCACTCACTCTTCCCATCTGTTCACTGGATGCTGACAACTCTGAAGCCCTAGGGGACAGTGGGGCAGCAACACAGAGGGTGCAGGGTCCCCAGATCGAGGTCTGGAAGGAAGCTGTGCTCCCATCAGGCACACTGGCAGTGAGATGCAAATGTAGAAGAAAAGTAAACTTCTATTATGCCCAGTAAGTGTTAGAGGGCAGCTAGCATTATCCCAGCCAGAACAGAGAGGTGGAGTAACTTAGCCAAGGTCACACAGCCAGGGAGAGGGAAGACCGGGGATACATTCAGATGTGCCCAACTCTCCAGGAACGCCTGGACCACTCAAGTCCCATTAGGGCTTCCGCTCCCCCACCCATACAGGCTCCGCATCTGTCTCTGCATCATGTGCTATTCATGACGGGGGACATGTGGCTGAACCACGGCATGGACCCAGGATAGCTCTTGAGTCTGTGGGGTCCGCCGCTGGGGTCAGAATGTAGGTGCGGGATTAGAGACTCCTGCTGAGCTTCAGCCATCTGGAGGCCTTCAGCTTTTGTCCTTTGACGAGGATGGACCTGAACAGTGACAGTGATTATTGTAACGGACGCTTACTCAGGGTCCCCCCGGGCTCCAGGTCCTGGGATTGTGCTGCATGCTTCCTTTCCATCCTTATAAGACATACGAGTGAGTCTTCTGTCAAGTGCACTTTGTAAATGAGGAAATGCAGTATCGAGGAGGCTCAGCCCCTGCCCAGAGTCACTTGAGTAGAGCAGCAGAGCCGGGACTCAAGCAAGCTGTCTGACCCAGACCCCTGCTCTGAATCACTGGTCTCCAGGTGCATTGGATCATGTACTCCATCAGAAAAAATAAATACCACGAGCAAATTTTAAAATACATTTTATACGGGTACTATGGTCCCTATGTATATCAATATCGGTAAAGCATAATTCGTTTTATGTGTACATTAAGATAGAAAAAAATGAGTAAATTTCTGTATTTCTTCCCTCCCTTTGGTGGATTGTTCTGTGCACCCCTAGGTTGGGCATGCTCCCTTGGGGGCCATGCTGTGGACTGTCTAAATTGCCACCAGATGCTGGGCCAGACACTCTCCAATGCCAGGGTCCTTTGCTTCCACGTGAAGTTCTCCAGGAGAGGACACAGGCATTTGGGAAGGCAGATGGATGGACACACTGATCCTGTAGATTGACTGTGGTGTCCGCTTCATCACGAGAGACAGCGCCGTTCTAACGCTCTGTGGTCTCAAAGGTCTTGTGAGCTGCAGATGGCCACTAGAAGGCATGCTTATTCTGCAGAAATATCCGGTCAGGGCTGAGAGGCGGAGGGGTTGGTGAAGGCCGGTGAACCCCAGGAAACATCAGGGCCCAAAAGCTCCAGTTAGCACTCCATCAGCTGAGCATGACATTGACTGAGTGGCAGGCCAGGTAAGTGTTCCACAGGGAGATAAAATACCCCGATAATCCTACTTCCCCGAGGTCAAAACCCTGCATTCATCTCTCTTGGCAAGGAGATGGTGCTAGTGGAGGATGGCCAGGGCCATCTGGACCTTCTCAGTGTGTGGAGCCACTTCCCGAGAGCACATCAGGACATCAGTGAGGCAGGCGGTCCCAGCGTGGGCCAGCAAATCTTGGAAGGTGTCATTCATAAAATATTGAAACACCGAGGGTGCAGAGCACACACCAAATGGCACTGGCAGGTTATGTGTATGGGAGCGTGTGATGGAGCCCATTCCCCATTCATTCCAGATTCTCATCCTGCTCAAGTGGTACCTCCTAGGCTCGAGTTTGTGTGGACTCAAGCCAGGGGAGATGACCCGATGATTCTGAAATTAGCAGAAGCAAGCATTCACTGGTTGTGAATGGTCACTTTGTAAGGGTACCTCATAATATTTTTAGAATGTTGTTCCATGCATCTTTGTAGAAAAAAAATCTACATATATGATTGGGACCTTGGATCCCAGCCAAGGAGAGAATGGCTGATAAACGTTGTCCTCAACATGTTTTCTATGAGCTCTGAAAAAGCACCGGCACAAAAAAGGGTGCAGACCTTCCTTCTGGCCATGCCCAGGACTTCAGGGTAGTAATAGTCCTGGGAGGCAGGGGTAAGGGGCAGGAAAGAGGGGTATGACAGGACATTAGAATCTACAAAGGAACACATGTCCTGACATGTGAGTGCAGACTCGGGCTGTCTTTCCCCTGTAGGGTGGTGTTGCTGACAGTCGGGACCAGAATAGGCTCTACTGAGAGTCACAGCCCTATGTGAGTGTCCTAGAGACACTGTTCAGTGACTCTGGCAGGCGGCCCCCTCTGCCACATCCCTCATCGGTGAGTCTCTGGCACCCCAACTGGGTGGACAGAGAGAAAAGAGAATCTGCCTCAGGCCACAGTTGATCTGACACAGCTTGGACAGGGCACTCCTCACTCCCTCACAAAGATGGCTTATCACGTCCTATTTTTTAGAATTTGGGATTAGGACCAAGAGACTCTCATAATTCCCTCCAGGTTCTTGAAATAGGAAGTGATTCAACATGGAGGCCGGGGCAGCCATGTTTAACGCACATACAGAGAAATGAAGACACTGACTTTACAGAGAAAGAGACACAAGATGAAAATGAGAGGGAGTGAGGATGGGGAGGTGTGCAGGGGTGAGCTCAGCAGCCCTGGAGAACGTGGGTTGAGGAACCTCTGTTCTTGAGTCTCCAGATCCTAGATCCAGACCCTCATGGGTCCTGCTGTGTGCCCTGCCCTGGGGTTTTGTGAGCGACCCACGTAGCCTCCAATAAATCCCTCTGACCTCAGCTGGTAGCATTTCTTCGGCCACGTGGTCCTAGTCTGAGACAGAAGGTTAACCTTTGTAACTTACATCATGCCAACGTAGCTGTGGGGTTTCAGACCCGGCTCTCCTCCTACCTGCATCAGCACACATTTATCGTGTCCCCTTGGGTGCCGAGCACCAGGACACAAGGAACGACACAGGCGAGGCACACGCGTGCACCCATACACCTTCTCTCAGTGCTCGTTTCGGTTCCTCAGGACTGAGGAAATAGAATCATTTCCCTTTAACTGGTTGACATCAGCGTTCGTGCTTCGGTGACACTGTGCGCGACTCCAACATCTGTGATGGCAGCCCCCCAAAAGGGGATGGGAGCTGGGACGTGGGCGGAAGTGGCAACAATAGCATGTATTTATGTGCTTCTGTCTTAAACAGGTGGATCTGGAGGAGACATTCAGAGCTCCACTTCAGGCAGAGCCAAGCTGGGATAATTTGCTTCCTTTTGCTTCCTCGGACGCAGAGTTTGAGGAGGGAGCATCACAGGTTCCCCGGGTTGCTCACACTTGGCAGCTGAAGCAGACAAGCAAACACAGAAGACCCCCCACACCCCCACGCATGGCTCTCAGCCCCTGGCGTGGCCCTGCATCGCCATGGATTGAGGAGCAGAAGACAGGGTTTGTGGTGCGAAACGTGCCCACCCCCTAAGCAGAGCTTCAGTCCTGGGTGCGGGTTTGAATGCCGCTCCCCGTCCCCACCCCAGAGTTTCCAGTTCAATCCAGGTCCCAGAACTTTCCTTGTCCATGTCCTAATGCTGGTGGCATGCTCCATGGCCACACTTTGAGAAACAAGTAGAGTCGTTCTGTGTCTTCCCTGTCCTCAAGAGTGAGGTCCCAAAGAGGCACCAGCTCAAACATTCAGGTTCCTTGTTGAAGTTCAGGTTTACGGTCCCTCTCATCCTCAGACCGCAGGAGCAGTCGCTGGACAGAAATGACCCACACCCTCCGTAAATGTGCGCAAGGGGGTGCACGCACCAAACCGCAGGGCTTGTCCTGAGTGGGAGAGCCTTTGATTCGCAGCCTGCTCCTCGTTGTCTGGAGGTGACATTTCTGGCTAAATTCTTGGGCAGGGGCTGTGACAGGCCGGGTGCGTCCTGACTGCCCCTGGATTAGCTTGCCGGGACCCAGCCTCTGCAGCCCTTTGCCGGCTACGGGTAGGGGTACCTGCCGTGGTTCAGCTACCGGGGGGATTCAGTCCCACCTTCATGTTGCTTCTAGGCTTATTCTGCTCTGAGTCTTAGTTTCACCAACAGGGCTCAGCTTCTGTTTCTATGACCAAGCCCCATTTTAGGTCAGGGCTCTGGGAAGTGGGTCCCACTTAATTTCCTATGCTTGTTTTTGTTTTTGTTTTCCCTGATCATCAGCTCACTCCTTGGTTTCCCCAAAGCTGGGATGTTACCCTCCTGTCTTTCTAGAACTCCTCTCTGGAGGATGGGGGTCTGCGTCTTGTGGACAGATCTCGGCATTAAGCTCTAATGTCTGTGGGCTGTCCCTGTCACCAGGCTCTGTCTGTGTGCAATGACACCATCCGTGGGACCCCCAGTGCTAACCGCCTGCCTGGTCGGTCCCCCGTCGGATCAGCGGTCTCTGGACCGCTGCCTGTCTGGCTTCACTTGCTGTCGTGCTCCCCTGACCCCGGGTATGTCTCGCTCAGTGAGTGCTGAGTTTCTGGGTCCCAGTCCCCCCTCACCAGGCTTGTCTAGGGTCTGGATCTGACAGAGCCAAAGCCAATTGGAGACGTCACTTCTTCAGAGTAAATTATTGTTTCTCATCTAGTTTCTGAACTAGATTGAAATTTCAGGGTCAGGGCTCTTGGTTAGGGAACTGGCACCACTGTTGTTTAAGCAAAAAGTAAGATCTTGCAAATGACAGAAAGCATGAGGTTGAGAAGCAGGAGGAGTGAATAGAAAGGGAGGATTAGTGGATTCCCCCCCCTCCCCCCAGGCTTTCGTCGCATTCTGGAATGCCTTTCCTTTGAACAAACTATTTACGGATGTTGATGTGTGATATGATCCTCGGGCCACGAAGTCACTACCTGTCAGAGAAATGCTGAGTGAACCTCCTCCACCGAACCAGGGGACACGGGGGACCTGTTTTGTCTTTGAGCCCTTCTGTGGAATACATTCTTGTTTTATTCTGGAGGCCTTTTTAATGGAGGGAAGGGGTGCTCTTTATTCTACACCATTTCAGCATGCTGCTTATGCTTCTATTTAGTGCTTAATTCTACCCAGAAAGGCAGCCAACACTTAATATGCATCTACTCTATGCTAGATATTTGAAGAATTAATAGAAAATCCCAAGCATTTATTGCTGTCTACCAGGACATGAGCACTGTGTTTGTCATTTTAAACATATAACTTCACCCCTGTAACCGCTCTCCACATTGTATGGCATGACCCATACTCCACAGGTGAGGAACAAAGGGGGAAGTGACTTGTCCAAGGTCACCCGAGGTCATTGAGATGGAGTGGGGACATGGAATGGACAATTCTAACTCTCAGCCTGTTCTCTTTCCAAGCTGCGTTGTTAATTATTAAATGATTTTCCAACTGGATTTAAGGCGGTTAAAGACAGAAGCATCTTATGTTATTGGAAAACAAATTCCTCCTCTGGATTCTTAATCGCAGCCAGAGGAGGAAGGAGGAGGCTTGTGTGGGAAGGGAGTCCTTGCCTGATGAGCGGTCATGTCTGAGCATGTGTTGCCCCGAGAGTCAGGGGGAGGCTGGGAGGGCACTGGTTTAGGACTCCTGAAGCCTAATGTTTAATTTTACATTTTTGTAATTATACATGTTCTGTACATCGCTGCTACTGAAACCCCTCCAAGGTAAGTTCCTTTCTTGTACAAAGGCACTGGGTGAGAGTCTTTGAATGATTCAAAGAAAGAATCTAGGAAAGCCCCATATTTTTGTTGACACCAAAGCAGAAATAAAGAGCTAGATTTCATGAAGTGGATGGCAGGTGTTCAGTTGAGACTGGCTGCCCACGACCAGAGGCATGTGAGGTTGCAAAGTCCCAGCCACAGAATCTTAGAAAGGCAACAGGTTCTCTGTGGGGTCCCGAAGAGGGCTTTGAGCTGGTTCCTTCTAACTTTACAAAGAGGGGCGCCTGGGTGGCTCAGTCCGTGAAACGTCTGCCTTCGGCTCAGATCATGATCCCAGGGTCCTGGGATGGAGCTCCACATCCTTGCTCAGTGGGGAGCCTGCTTCTCCCTCTGCCCGATGCACCCCCTGCTTGTGCTCTCTCTCTCTCTTTCTCTCTGATGAATAAATAAATAAAATCTTTAAAAAAAAATAAACCTTGCAAAGAGGCTTCATTGCCCCAGGCCTGCCCGCACCCCTTGTTGGGGCTGTACATCTTTGTTCGAAAGGCCTCCTTCAACATCCTGCTGGGCCCCTGGAGTTTTGAAATGTTGATTGTTCCTTAAATACATATCCCTTATATTCCTGACACTCGGAAAAAGAAGGCAGTTTCTCAACCAGGATTCCCCTGGGAAGAACTAAGTCCCAGTGCCCAGCCTGAGGCATTCCTAGCTTATAATAAATTAACTTCATTACATCTAGAGGGTCTGAGTTACGTCCCATTCTTGGGAGGGAATGGTCAGGCAACTCACCTTCTGGGTTCTGTGTCTCTCTCGCAGACACGCGGTCCTGGTGGAGGGTGGGGGACGACAAGAGGGCTGTCCCAGGACTTCTCCAGCTGAGCAAATCCGTGTCTGCATGTGCTTTGTGGCACTGTGTTTCCTCGGGAGGCTGAAACCGGTGCTCTGTCCCGGCCTCCATCCTTCCTCCAGCCGGCTTCCCGCCCGAGATGAAGAGCACACTGCAAAATGGACCGGGTGGTGGGAGTAGGACAGGCAGCACGGTGGCGATAAAGCCTTCCTGACAGCTCTATTGCTCCAGACCTGGTCCCTAACTCTGCCTCCTTCCTCCTCATATGTGCTGTCCCGGGGGGTCCTGGGGCAGGCATTGTGCCAGGGGCCCATTCATTCCTACTGCCGGCTCAAAATGCACCTGCCGTGTTTCCTTTTAGCTACCTCGCCGGCTTGCCCCATGGTTCTTGAAAACGCCTTTACTGGTAAGGTTAGGATTGATAAGAATAATACCATTTATTTCAGCAGTCTGAGGCTGTATCTCGAGGGTGAAAGGGCTTCGTTCCCCATGAGCTCTCTCCCTTGCCCTTTGAAAATCACTGAATTTTCTTGATAGTTTAATAAAAAAGGGAAACAGAATAACAGATCTTTGGGCCCCGGCAGTATTGGAAGAGAGATGGTGATGCCATGGGTCTCATACGTGCAGGCCTCATTTATAACCGTGTGATCATATTCGCAGCTACCCCTCACCCCTGCCTGCGTCTCTCTACCCCTGTACCTCGGAAGGGTCTCTACATCCCGTGATGGACACTGGCAGGCCAAATGCTGGCTGCAATCAGAGGAAGACACTTGATAAGCTTTTTATCAGGGATGATGGGTCCAGTTTAGATAACTTAACATTTTCCTAAATGAAAACGAACGCCAAGCGGGAGAATCGTCTGGGACCTGTTGGCCCAGACTGCCCACCTACACGTCTGCAGGGTGTATCTCCCTGCCCTGAAGGAATGCACACGCACACTCACGCACGTGCACGCACACGCACGCACACGAAAAGCCATGTTGGAGGATGCTCGACCAAGATGCTGCCCAAACACGGTCTGGAAAGAAGGCTACCCCAAGACAGCCTAGAGTTTTCCACCACGCTCTCCTCTCTGTACCACCTGCTTCTTGCCTCAGCAGTAGGAGTGATTGGCATGCTTTCTAGAGATAGGCAAATAGACAGATTCTGCCATTCACTTACCTTGGAAACGTCAGTGACTTATATAACCTCTTCTTATCTCGTGTCCCCGTCTGTGAAAGGGACCTAGTAATGGGGCCTGCCTTGCAGGTGAAGCTGGAAGAGGTAATACAGGGAAAGCCCTTAGAACAGGGATTGTGTAAGTGTCCTCAGCACTTTTGCTGACCTGGTCAGTGGTGTGCTAACACTCCTCCTCCCCCTGCTGGTCGCCACATGGTCAGAATCCCATGGAGAGAAAGGAAGGGAGCAGTAGGGGGGCTGCCATCTGCTAGCCCTATTTGCCCAAATCTGCTTCCTCTCACCATGTCACCTCTGAGTTTCCAGGTCCATGTTACACGCACCTTTCTTTCCTAGCACCTCAGTATCCCATGCCATCCCAATATACCACCTCAGCCCAAACCCAGCATTCTCGTTGGTGGCTCTACCATCAGGAGGGATTCCTCATAAGTCAGGTATTTCCAGAAACCCAAAAAGAGGGTCAGGTCAGGACATAGCAAAATGTCGCCTGCATCACGGCTCCATGCCAGGGACCTTGCAATGGATGGGGCTGCCCTTTTCTCTTTTCTTTTTAAGATTTTATTTATTTTGAGAGAGAGAGAGAGAGTGTGTGTGTGTGTGTGTGTGAATGGGGGAGGATCAGAGGTAGAGAGAGAGAGTCTTGAGCATACGCCGCGCTGAGTGCAGAGCCTCACGTGGGGCTTAATCCCACAGCCCTGGGATCACAACCTGAGCCGAAATCAAGAGTTGGATGCTTAACGGACTAAGCCACCCAGGCGCCCCGGGGCTACTTTTCTAATGATCGCAACACAGTGGAAATGCCACAGAGCTGTTTTCCCCGGTGAAGGCTAGCTAAACAGCGTGAGCTCCTCTTGGAACTGACAGAGGCTTCTCTATCCCCCCTGCATTCCCCTGGAGTGCGGTCTGCAGTGCGGCCACTGGGACGTTTTTAGGTAAGTGTTTTTCTTGCTGTTCTTTAAAGAGCTGTAGGGCTTCTGGTCATCATGCCATTGTCCCCCCCACGAAACCCCCCGCCACTAGATCCAGGCTTCTTTTCTCCTTCACCACTGAACACTTCTGGGACTAGAGCTGGGATAGTCATTGTACTTAGGCTAAAAGAAAAAGGTAAAAGTAGGCAGAAAGTGAGAAATAGCTAGTATGAATGTAAGATTTCATTTTGAAATTATCTGAACATAGAGAAAGAATGTAGAGTCACAAGTCATGGTGACTCCAGGCACATCCATTTGGGATGCTTCTGTTGTTTATACCTGAAGGAGGTAATTCATGTGGTCCACTTGGATATCACTAATCTAGATGGAGTAAAGGAATCTGACCATTTGACCCAGAATTTAATTGTAATTTTAGTCCTTGCTACAACATAATCTGAGAAATTTCCAATGGCTCCTGTCAATTAAGTTGAAACTCTTTGTATATTACCCCAGGCCCTCATCCTGTGTCCTTAAACTGTTTTTCTGTTCTTAATCTCTATGACTTGCCTTGCATGTATCATTTCCTCAAGCCACACTGGATTGTCGCTGATTTTCCAAACGGAGTCCATGTTCCCAACCCCTCAGCCCACCCAGGACTCAATATTCTCCCTCATGCTGTTTTCTCTGCCTTACATACTATCAACTACCATCACTCCATGTTGAAACCTGACTTATTTTCCTTAAACAGACTTTATTTTTTAGAGTTGTTTTAAGTTCAAAGCAAAATTGAGTGAAGAGTAGGGATTTTCCATATCCCCTCTGCCCCCCATATGCAGTCTCTCCCACTTCAGCATCCCCCACCAGAGTGGGACATTTGGACAATGGATGAAGCTATATTGAAACATCATTATCACCCGGAAGCCATAGTTACATTAAAGTTCACTCACAGTGTTTATATTCTATGGGCCATAATGACAGGTATCCACCACTATAGTATTATGTAGAATAATTTCACTGCCCTAAAACCGACTTATTTCTCAAGGTCAAAAACAAATCCTTCTTTCTTTAATTCAGCATTTATTCAATAAAGCTTTAATGAATGCTTACTCTGTTTTAAGCACGAGGGACACAAAGCTGAGCAAGACCCAGGCTTTGAGCCTGAGATGTAACAGTACAACAGGAGGACAAAGACATAAATGGGTAACCATGACACAATGTGTCTCAGAGAACATTGGTTGGAACACATATTCCTCCAGCAGATTTGAAATATTTGCGCCCTTTTGCACACACTACAACTTCCGATCCATAATTTTATCTGTCTCCTGGACTTCGTGATGTCTCAAGTCAATGGCCGGCATCAGTTCCTAGGCTGATTTCCCAGTGGAATTATTATTTTTTTTAAACTTAAGAAGTGTTAGACCCCCTTGACTGCTAAATTCTGTATCTTCTGAACTGAGATACTAGTCTGGGGACTTGGTGATCCCGTCCACAAGCCTGCAGTTCTGTGGGGTGGGCACCTGAGTCAAGGTCCAGCACCGCCTTGAGGCAGTTCCTCCAGGTTAGGACCCAAGGAACCTTTTGCAATTAACTACCATTAAAAGTTCCTGAGGGACACATGCATATGCAATCAATATGTGGGTAAGTGGAAAATGAAGGTTCTTCATCAACATGAAATATTGCAGACACAGTTATCATGGACACCTTCTGTGAGGAGAACTGGAAAAATTCTGAGATTGCCAACAAGGCAAAGAGGGCTTGTTAGCTACTTTGCCCAAGTTTAAAGGAAGGTAGTTTGCTCCATCTTTAGGCTCACCTCTCAGATCCCTGCATGAAGCAGAGCTCCGACAGAGCAAATTCCCATAATTTCATTTCAGAGCGAGTCCCTGCCTTACTCAAGTCTCTTCTCAACCTGCTTAATTGCTGCCCCCTGGCAAAAGTGCCACAGCCTGCCACCACTTTACTCACACTTTATGAAATCAAAGTTAAATTGATGGTCTGTTAACATTCTTGGCTTGGTGTTGGCTGCAGAAAAAAATATACCTAAAAAAAGAAAATCTATAGCCTGCCAAAAAATATTATCTCCCTTACTAAAGACCCAAATTACTGAAACACTGTGGCCTAAAGGGGAAATTCTGGTGAACTTATGTGAATGCTGTACTTTGAGAGTAATCACACCTGAGGCTATAGTTTTATGAAATTTCCCTACTTAACTTTGATCCATAAAGAGTCCTGGCAAAGGGCCTGGAATTTTGGGCCCTGGTAACCAGCTTAAAATGGATTTGTTTCATTTAGTGGGATTGATAGATTCTTCTGATGGGATTCCTCATTATAGACATTGTTCCCCCCCCTTTTTTTTTTTAACAATTCCACCATGCATTTAGGCAGTCACAGAACTGAGATCCCCCCATGTGGTAAGTGCTAGCTATTGGTCAGACCATCTAGGCTGGCATCTATAAAAGATGACTGTGGAGCGTGTCATAAAGGAAGGGAGTGCTTGTGAATGCATTCAGCTACTGCTCTGGTACCACAGGGGACAGGACCTGGGAAGCACAGAGAAACTCTGGGCACTGCCTTTGCCTCCAAATCTGACTGCTCAGATAGCAGAAGTTTGACCACTTCTTAAGTAAATATGAAATGGAATTGAGATTCATAGCAAGAATGACCACTTCCCATTTTCTATGTGTAGGATTCCTTCTTACAGGAGGTGGACCCAGAACTGAGCTGAAATTAAGGGATGATACTGTGGTGAGATGAGAGAGGTTAAAAGAGGTTATTGACACTGTATGAGAATGTGTGCAGACCACACTGGAAGGAAGGGGAGAGGAAGGGGAAAGTGAGCTAAAGTGGACAGAGTAATGGTAATAGTAACTGACACTTGCACAGTGCCTACTGGGGACCAGGCACTATTCTGAGGACTTTACACATCCCTGATACATTTAATCCTCACAACAGCCCTATAAGGTACATGCTATTCACATCCCCCTTTCTGGATAGAGAAATTGAGGTCGCAGGTATTGAGTGACCTGCTTGAGGTCAGACAGGTGATAAGTGGCAAAGTTGGGATTCCAAACCACACTGTCTCCTACTGGAGTGTGTGCTCTTAGCTCCTTGGTCATCTACTTCTCAGAGACCTAAAAGGTGAGAGGTACAAAGCAGCTGGTAGAGAGGATGGGCAGACCGGATATAGATGCCAAACAAGACCAGACTGAGAGGAGAGAAGCAGCTGAAGTGTTCTAATTGCTGGGACTGTAGGAGTGAGCAAGAACAACAGAGCCTATGGAAGCAATGGTTTTCTAAGGGCCCAAGTAGCTGAAGAGTGGGAGGGCATTCATCAGGAAGAGCTGTGAGCAGAAGGAAGGAAGCACTTGTGGAGGATGGTAATGTGGAAATGTATAAATGATCAGAGTAGGGACTTTGGGCAAAGAGAGGAAAGGGGAAGAATCTGGATGGCTCAATGGGCAAAGTGGAAGTGATTCTAATCTAAGCTCATATGTTTTCTAAGCTTCTGTAAGAATCAGAAGGAACATATCCCAGAGAGATGAGAGTTTGTCTTTTTTTTTTTTAATTGCTTTTGAATGTACATATAGAGGAGTGAAAACTCCTAAGGAAAGAGAGTGCTTCCTGGACCAGATCCCTTTGCTTGTGCATTTCGGAGGGAAGTCTGAAGCTCACAGGACAAAATGTACTTTCTTTAAAAGATTTTATTTATTTATTTGACAGAGAGAGAGCACAAGCAGGTGGAGTAGTAGACAGAGGGAGAGGGAGAAGCAGGCTCCCCGCTGAGCAAGGAGCCTAATGCGGGGCTCGATCCCAGGACCCTGGGATCATGACCTGAGCCGAAGGCAGTCACTTAACCAACTGAGCTACCTGGGCACCCCAAAAAGTACTTCTGAGCCAGGCTTTGGTTGTGGCAGAACTGAATCCCCTGGCTGGTGACACCTGGCTGTCTGGTGTCTTAGGGTGAGAGAAGGGGAGAGGGGAGTGTGAGACCAGCAGGGAAGGACACTCTCCCCTGGATGCTCATTTTTAGCAGGGGTCCCAGTGGATTCCATTCGCTACTGGGCTCATATGAGGTTGCCAGCAGAATTCCTTTTCCTCATGGGCCAGAAAAACCACCTCCGATCTAGAGACACCAAGTGGACCATTACAGTTTCAAACAACAACTGTGGGGAAAAGTGGAGCTACAGCTGACCAAAATAACATCACAGGGGCTTTGAAAACGAAATTGTCATTGGAATCCTATCCCACAAAGTAGGCCAGGAACTGCATGCTACACTTAGATGGGGCAACTGCATGCTAAAATGAAATATTTAGATAGGACTGAGTCTCCTAACATAATAGCCAAAATGGCCAGGATACAATCGAAAATCAACCATCATAATAAGAGCCAGGAAATCACAACCTGAGTGGGAAAAGATAATCAACAGACACCAACACCAAGATGAATCAGATGTTGGCATTATCTGATAAGGATTTTAAAGTAGCTATTGTAAAAATGCTTCAGCAAGCAATTGCAAATTCTCTTGAAACAAATGAAAAAAACAAAACAAAACAGAAACTCTTAGCAAAGAAATAGAAGTTATACAAAAACCCAAGTGTAAATTCCACAATTTAAAAATACAATGACCAAAATAAAAAGCTCAGTGGGCGGGTTTAGTAGTAGCATAGAGGCAACGGAGGATGGGACTGGTGTCCTTGAGGGCAGACCAATAGAATTTACCCAATCTGATCAACAGAAAATAAACTGAACAAAAGAGAGTGAACAGATTCTCAGGGAGGGCACCTGGGTGGCTCAGTTGGTTGAGTGGCTGCCTTCATCTCAGGTCATGATCCTGGGGTTCCAGGATCAAGTCCCACGTCGGGTTCCCTGCTCAGTGGGGAGTCTGCTTCTCCCTCTGACCCTCCCCCCTCTTGTGCTCTCTCTCTCATTCTCTCTCTCAAATAAATAAATAATTTTAAAAAAAGATTCTCAGGGACTCTGGGTCACTTATATCATCAGTGTCCGAGGAGGAGAGTACATGTGATGGAAAAAGTATCCAAAGAAATCATGGCTGAAGATTTCCCAACTTGGTGAAAAGCACAAACCTGAAGAATCATGAAGCTGAGAAAACCCCAGATATGATAAATCCAGAGAAATCCATAGGAAGACATATCATACATAATTCACACTGAAAAAGGAAAAAAAGAAAAAAAGAAAAACTTTGACAAAGAAAAAATCTTGAAAGCAGCTAGAGAGAAATGACACATCACCTGTAGAAGAGCACCAATTCAAATGGCAGTGGATATCCCATTGAAACTATGGAGACCAGAAGAAAGTAGCACAACATTTTTGTCAGGTGCTGAGAGAAAAGAAGTGTCAGTTGCAAATTCTGTGTCTGGTCAAACTAACCTTCAGGAATGAAGGGGGAATAAACATTTTCTCAGATGGGAGAAAATAGAAACAATTTGTTGTTGGCTGACCTGCCCTTAAACAATGGCTAACGGAAGTTCTTCATACATAAGGAAAGGTAAAAGAAGAAATCTTGGAGGGGCAGGAAGGAAGAAACAACAGTGGAAAGAGCAAAAATCGGGGACAGACAAAACACAGTTATTCTCCTCATGAATTTTCCAATTCGTGTGTGATGATCGAAGCAAAAATGACAACACCATCTGATACCAAAGACAATGATATCTAACAGTGGGGAAGGTGAACGTGCCTAAGTGGAAGTAATATTCACACACATCACGCAAAGTTGTAAAGTGTCAGCATTAGCAGACTGTGATGAGTTACACATGTGTTCTATCATACCCAGAACAACCACTAATAAAACCACAAAGAGAATTAGACTCAAAACACTATAAATGGAAAATGGCATCCTTAAAATTATTCAAGTAACCCACCTGAAGGCAAAAAAAGAGAAACTGAAGAATGAGCTCCAGAGGAAATAAAAGGAAGATAAATGACAAAATGGCAGTTCTATCAATAATTATGTTAAAAGTAAATATTCTAGGGGTGCCTGGGTGGCTTAGTTGGTTAAGTGTTCAACTCTCAGTTTCTGCTCAGGTCATGATCTCAGGGTCGTGAGATTGAGCCCTGCATCAGGCTCTGCATTCAGCATGGAGTCTGCTTGAGATCCTCTCTCCCTCTGCCCCCCATCTCCCTGCTCACAATCTCTCTCTCAACATAAAAAAATAAATAAAATCTTTTTTAAAAAAGTAAATATTCTAATTATATCAATCAAAAGACAGAGATTATGTGATTGGGGAAAAATGACCTTTTTAAAAAGAAACTCACTTCAACTTCAATGACACAGGTAGGTTGAAGGTAAAAGGATGGAAAAAGATACCTCAGGCAAACACTGACTTTAGAAAAAAAATCACGTATTTGATGTAACCCAAGGGTTACTATATTAATACCAGAGAAATTAGATTTCAGAGAAAAGTAACTGGAGACAAAGAGGGACAAAATGATAAAAAGGATCAATCCACTAGGAAGATGTAGTGATTTGAAATGTGTATGCCCCAAATAACATAATTCTCAAAATACATGAAACAAAAATCGATGAAGCTGAAGGGAGAAATGGACAAATCACGATTATACTTGGGGACTTCATCACTGCCCTTTCAGAAAGTGATAGATCTATGAGTCAGAAAATCAACAAGGATGTAGAAGACTGGAATACCTTAATCAACCAACGCAATGTCATTGACACATACAGAACACTCTACCCAACAACAGCAAAATACACATTTTTTATAAGTGCTTATAGAATATCCACTAAGATAGTCCATACCTGGGCCATAAAACAAACTTCACTACATTTAGAAACATGAAATCATAGAGTTTGTTCTCTGATCATAATGAATTCAAGCTAGAAATCAGCATGAGAAAGACAACAGAAAAATCTGAAAACATGTGGAAATTAAACAACACATTTCTACATAATTCATGGGCCAAGCAAGAAATCTCAATGGACATAACAAATACAGAGAATTAAATGAAAATGAAAATACAATAGCTTAAGTTTGTAGGATGCAACTAAATGCAGCGTGGGAAATTTACAGCATCAAATACTTATGTTAGAAACAAAGAAGTTCTCAAATCAATAATCTAAATTCTTATCTCAAGAAACTTGGAAGACGCAAGCCAAAATAAACCCAAAGCAAACAGAAGGAAGGAAATAATAATGATAAGGGCAGAAATGAATGTAATCCAAAACACAACAAAAAAACTACAATTTTTCTCTGTTGAGGAATTCAAGGAAATAAAATGTTTATTTTAAAAAAGGAATAAAATTAACAAATCATTAGTAAGACTTGCAAAAATGAAAAAAAAAGAAGGCAGACATCACTAATATCAGGAATGAAATGGAATATCACTACAGATCCTGCAGCTATTGAAGACACAATGAGGGACTCTCTGAACAAACATTCTACACTCATGGATCCGACCACTTAGAAAAACTCTGCACTTTGTCAATAACCATATACCACCAAACCTCAATGGAGATAAAATAATCTGAATAGTTATATAGCCATTAAAGAAATGCAACTTTCAGTTAAAAAGGTCCTGGAAAAGAAATCTCCAGGTCCAGATAGTTTCATGACAGGATATTAGCAAAGATTCTGGTAGAAGAATAAAGAAGAATTAGTGCCAATTTCACACAATATCTTTCAAAAAATAGAAAAGGAGAGAAATTTTCTAACTTATTTTATGAGGCTAGTATTACTCTGGTACCAAAACCAGACAAAGAAAGTACAAAAAATTAAAACTACAGACTAATTGCTCTCATGAATTTAGGTGCAAAAATCCACAATAAAATACTAGTGAATTGAATCCAACCATATATACAAAGATATCACACCATGACCAAGTGAGATTTATTCCATTTGTGTAGGTCTGGTTCAACATTCAAAAATCCGTATCATGGAATACAACTCAGCAATAAAAAAAGAATGAGCTCTGGATACACACAACAACCTGGTTGAATCTCCAGAGAATTATGTTGAGTGACGCAAGACTATCCCACAAGGTTACATATTGCAGGATGCCATCTATGTAACATTCTTGAAAGAACATTTTAGAAGTAGAGAACAGATTAATGGTTGTCATGAGTTAGGGATGTTGGTGATGGAGTGGAAGAAAGATGGGTATGATTATTAATGGGCAGCAGGAGGGATCCTTGTGGGAACTGGACTATTCTGCATTTCGCCTTGTGGATACACAAACCTATACATGATAAAATTGCATAGAAGTAAACACAGACACACACAACTAAAACCAGGGAAATCTGAATAAAAGCAGCTAATTGTGTTAATGTCAATATTATTGTTGTGATATTATGCTATTGGGAAATGGGCAAATGATATGTGTGAACTGTCTGTATTACTTCTTACAACTGCATGTGAATCTACGACTATTTCAAAATAAAAATGATAATTGAAATGACCAGTTGACCATATTTAAGTGAGTATCTTTTTTTCAAAATTTTAAAAGAAAGAGTTCTATGTTTGCTCTTTGGCATTTCATCGCTCTGGTTGAGGTCTTCAGCCTTTCCTCTTTCCACAACTAACTCCCTCCCACCAAACATTTCAGAGAGTTAAAATGAAGAATAGCTGATAAAATTTTGTTGTTTGGAGTTCTGTGCCTTCCTGAGCTAACGTAAGTTAATTACTCTTCCTCTTCAATGTCTGCTGGGTCCAACAATATTTTACATTGAAGCAGAATGCAACAGTTAATATCATTCCTTGTTTTCTTTTCTGCAGCTAACTTACTAATTAAGGGATTTTTTTTAACATTTAGAAGAAAAAAAATTTTTTTTCTAATAGTAGTTATGGTATCACTTTAAACAAACCTGTTGTATACAAATCTGATTGTCCCCAAAAAGAAATTAGATGGTGAGAATTCACTTGCCAGGAGCATTCAGTAGTTCTCCTTATAAAGTAAATGTGATCAACAAAGTGCTCTTTACTTGTGAGTGGATATTACTTGAAGTTGAGTAAGTCTGATTATATTGATAGAGGTGTACTCTGGCTGCCCTGTAGGATTGCAATGATCTTCTCTTTAGCGGAGCAGTGGTTTAAGGAAGCCTTAAAACAACCAGCAATAAATAGAGAAATGCTCTAGCTTTTTCTGTCATTGGCTTTATGGACCCTATGGTCACTGTTGCAACCACTCACTCAATCTGTAAACAAATGGTGTGTCCAATAAAACTTTATGGGTGGACACTGAATTTGGAATTTCATACGATTTTCATGGGTCATGAACTATTACTCTTCTTTGACTTTTCTTCCACCATTTCAAAATGTACACAGGCCATGCAAGACCAGGTAGTGGGTTGGCCCCCTGCTCCAGGCCATGAGAAAGCAAAAAAAGGAATTAAATTGGTTACAAATATCTCAATGTGTATTTGGTAGCATGAGATCCACTTAGGTAGTTTTTCAAAAAACGAGCAGGAAACATTTGGTAGATGTGGAAAATATACATTTCATTAAGAGATTTATATACATCATATATATGTGCGCGTGATTATATATATAACCACATACACATTGACTAAATAGACCACAGTGAAAATTATTTTTCTGTTCCTTGTCCATAAGTAAAGAGTTAACCTGTAGACTAGTAATTGCTCCTGAAATCCATACTCCTCACTGCCGCTGACGCCAAAGAAATGGTCTACATTCACATCCTAAGCTGACAAACCTTGAGAAAGGCTGTTGTTGGAAATTTGAGTAAATTTGCTTTCATCTGCAGATGTCCTTACCATGCAGCTTGGAATGTGAGCTTTGGCATTGGGAGGATTGTGAGTTGCAGCACCCACTCCACGGTGGAGACTGGATTTGAGTCACAGAAACTTCAGATAATGGTCTTAGGAGCAATGCTATCTCTGTACCTACCTGAGGGGAATCTGTCCTGAAAGAGCTGTTTATTTCATTCTTTACTCTAGACTTTAAAGGAAAGTTTGAACATCATTGGAGTCTCCGAGATAACAGGTATTCATCTCCTTCTGTGATATGTCCAAGTCCCACAAGACTTGTCAAAAAATCCAGGTGATTTTAACTTATGAGCAAACCTCCAACGTTCTTCAGAGTCTGTTAGCATTTTCCCATCCTTAGTTTTGAGAGGCTGTCTACCAGTGGTTCTGGAACTCTCATTTATAACAGGATGTAACTGCATTCCTTAGCTTCAGGCTTCGTAAAGAACCAGTGTGTCATTTTATGCCAAATAGAGCTGGTAGAGATAGAAACTTCTTTTTTTTTTTTTTTTAAAGATTTTATTTATTTATTTGAGAGAGAGAGAGCACAAGAGGGGGGAGCGGGAGAGGGAGAAGCAGACTCCCTGCTGAGCAGGGAGCCCGATGCGGGACTCGATCCCGGGACTCCAGGATCATGACCTGAGCCGAAGGCAGTTGCTTAACCAACTGAGCCACCCAGGCACCCAGATAGAAACTTCTGATCAGTAGCTTTGGCTTCAGACATTTGCTCCTAAAGCTACTTCTCAAACCATTTTTTAAAAATCTTTGTCCCCTAAAACACTCTCTCATACTCTTTTCTGCACACCTGCAACAGACAAAAATTTTGTACAAAACCTGTCTACGGAGAGAAAGCATGTGATGCTTTTTCAAACTAAAGGAGCCTCACTTTCCCCCTGCGATTCTGATCAATTTTCCACCTCCAGTGTGTCCCTTTTCAGAGCCATTTGCTTGAATGTAGAGGTTGGAAGCACATCACTCAAGAGTCTTTACATCTCTGATGCCGAGATTTCTCCACAGCCCTCACAGTGATTTACTATAGACTATTGACTCATTTTTTCTTCCTAACAAGTCACTAACTCATGTACAATTTGATACCAGGATGAAGAATGACGTGATTTTCTTCCACTATGATTTCTCATTGACCACTGTCAGAAAACAAGAACAACACAAATGTCCACCTGATGCAAAATCCTTATCAGGGGTCCAACTAACTCAAAACACAGTTGATCAATTTCTCAGTACTGCGGAGAGGCAACTAGAGCTGTTTTGTTCTCTTTCAGCAGAAATCTGGGAGATTCTAGGTGGGTTAGGTGGAGGGAGCACAGTGTAGCTGGCCTTCTGGGGAATCACAGGTACTGGATTTCTATCCTGACCATAGTCCACTCAACTTTGACCTCACCTCCACGTTATCCCAGGACATCAGCAACTTGTTCAGTGTTTAGGTAGGAATACTGCCTTGCCATGGGAGGAAAAACAGGCCTAAGGAAGATAAACTCTGATCCAAACAAGAAGACCCAAGCTGGGTATCAAATGGTCTGAGCCCACGTTTTTCTTCTCACTATACCTCCCTCAGACGATCCCACACTGATCCAGCACCATGGGCCAAGCCACAGTAGAACTAAGCAGTGTGGTAAAACTATGGTGCCCTGATGTCTCTTTAGGCATTCATTCATTCCCTGAGCTGCTGGACTGTTTGAGGCAGAGCTGCTTTGCCCAAGGTCATGCCTTGTCCCAAAGGATGCTGTACATCCAATGGCTGCTTGATCAGGAGGGTATAAAAAACTCATCCATTGGCCCTAAGGCAGACAACTCTGAAAGTCATCACATTCCCCAAAGATTGGCTAAAGCCTTGGTCCTGATTGCATTGAGGGGAAACTACCTCTCCACAATTGTCCTTCCTTCACTACCTCTGCCCAAATTAAGAACACTCCCCAATAAACTTCCATTATGCAAATCTTCATTTGGAGTCTGTTTTCCCAAGGAACCCAATTTAAAACAAGAAGCATACCTCTGGACAGAAATGTCTTCCCTTTAAAAGTTCATTTTTGGGGTGCCTGGGTGGCTCAGTCGGTTAAGTGTCTGCCTTCAGTTCAGGTCATGATCTCGGGGTCCTGGGATCGAGCCCAGCATGGGGCTCCTTGCTCAGCAGGGAGTCTGTTCTCTCTCTCCCTCTGCTCCTACCCATGCTCGTGCACTCTCTCTTGCCCTCTCTCTCTCAAATAAATAAAATGTTTTGTAAAAATTTAAAAAATAAATAAAAGTTCATTTTCTTTATTCATGCATCCACTATTTACTGAGCTCCTATAATGTTCAATACTGTCTTAACTTTTGTCAATTACAAGATAAATAAGCACTATGTCTTGCCTTCAAAGAAGTCATAGTCTACTAATGGAGCATGAGATTTAAACAAAATATTGTACATAATTATCAAATCATTCATAAGAAATTGTGAGATCACAGAAAAAGGGTACTTAAACCCAACCTGGAGAAATGAAAAAAGGTGGGGAAAATTTCTGGAGAAAGTGATGATAGACATAAGATTATATAGTATTTTATTAGTTTCAATTTTTTATTGAGATATAGTTCACATACCATAATATTCACTCCTTTAAAATTAACAATTCAGTAGATCTCAGTAGATTCACAATGTTGTACAACTATGACCACTATCGGAGCACCTGGGTGGCTCAGTCAGTTAAGCGTCTACCTTCAGCTCAGGTCATGATCCCAGAGTCCTGGGATCAAGCCCCACATCAGGCTCCCTGCTCAGCGGGGAGCCTGCTTCTCCCTCTCCCTCTGCCTGCCACTCCCCCTGCTTGTGCTCTCTCACTCTCTCTGTCAAATAAATAAATAAATAAAATCTTAAAAAAACCCAAAACTATGACCACTATCTAATTCCAGAGCATTTTTATCACCCCAGAATAAACACTGCGCCCATTAGTAGTTACTCCCCATTTCCCCCTCCCACCAGCCCCTGGCAATCATCTTTCTGCCTCTATGAATTTGCTTATTTTGGACATTTTCTAGAAATTAAATCATACAAAATGTGGTCTTCTTTGACTTTCACTGAGGATAATGTCAAAGTTCATCCATGTTGTATCATGTATCAGTACTTCACCCCTTTAAAAAAATATGTGTTAAAATATACATGAGCTCTACCATTTTAATTATTTTTAAGTGTACGATTCAGTGGCATTAGTACATTCATGGTGTTGTGTAACTATCACCACTATCCATTTCCACAACCTTTTTTTTTAATCATCCCAAACAAAAACTATGTGCCCATTAAATACCAACTCCTCATTCTCCCCTCTCCCCACCCTCTTTGTTTCTACCTTTGGGTTATTGGGACTAAAGCTACAATGAAGATTGGCATACAAGTCTCTGTTTGAGTCCCGGCTTTCAATTCATTTGGGTATATACCTAGGAGTGGGATTACTGGGTCATTATGGCAATGATATGTTTGTCCCCTTGATGGTGTCCCACAGGTCCGTAGGCCCTGTTCACTTTTCTTCATTCTTTTTTTGTTGTTGTTCTTCAGACTGGGTAATTTCAATTGTCTTATCTTCAAATTTGCTGAATCTTTCATGTTTTCTCAAATTTTCTGCTGAACCTCTCTAGTGAATTTTTCGTTTCAGTTATTGTACTTTTTGTCTCCAGAATTTCTATTTTTATATTTAATATTTAATATTTATTAATATTAATATTTAATATTAATATTTTTATAATTCCCATCTCTGTATTAATGTTCTCTGTTTGGTTAGATATCATTCTCATATTTTATTTTAGTTTTATAGACATGGTCCCTTTAGTTTTTTGAACATATTTACAAGAGATTATTTAAATCTTTTGAAAGTTTTTGTCTAATAATTTCAATGCCTAGGCTTCCTCAGAACTGTTCTATCAATTGCAATTTTACTTGTATATGGGTCATACTTTCTTGTGTTTCTGGATGTCATGCATTTTTGTTGTTGTTGTAGAAAACTGGACAATTTAAATAAAAAATAGGACAGCTCTGGAAATAAGATTCTCCCCTCTCCTCAGGATTATTGTTATATTTTTGTCTGTTAGTGATTTTTCTGAGCTAATTCAGGAAAGTCTGTATTTATCATGTTCAGCCACTGAGGTCTCTACTAGGTTAGCTTAATGGTCAGATAATGATTAGAGATTTCCTTAAACACATGAATTGGTAAGTCTCCCAGTTTTTGCAGGGGAGTTCTGTGTGTATTTTCGAACGTGCCTGGCAACTCAAAACTCTGCCTTAGCCTTCACTTCCTGTTTGTAGAGAGACTCAAGGGCAGCCAGAGGGGAGAGAGTAGGGCCTTGTCAGGTCTTTTCTGGGCATGCACACATCCCTAAACATGTGCATGGCCTTATTAGATTCTCAGGAATATGTTTGAGCACTTAAAAACCCTATGGATATCTCATTCCCCAGACTTATTTTTAAGCTTTCTGGTCAACTTATTGTTTGCCCCAGCAGTGATTCACTGCTTCAGGCAGCCAAGATACTACAAAATTGCCTCTGATGATTTTCAACAAATGCTCCCTCCCCACTTTCACTCTGGAATAAAACTCTTTGCATGTCAAATAATAATGATTATCTGGAAATGGAGATTTAAGACCAAAATCTTTACATGACTCTCCATTACTTTCAGGGTAAAATGCCATCAAAATCAATAATGGAACATGTAAGGTACTTTAGAATCTGGTCTCTGCCTAAATCATCAGTCTCATCTGCTGATAAGCTAATGATATCTAAACATCCCCTGCCAGTGGCTGCCAGATTTTCACCTGCCTGTGGCTTTTGGTTTGAAGACTATTGTGGAGCTGGGAAGGGGTGGTGGCATTAGGTCAAGTTACAGCAACATAAAGCTCTCTGTTCTTACTGAGATTCTGCTATTTTTTTTTTGAAAAAAAAAAAAATCTTCCTGGATTACTACAAGTCTTTGATTAAGTTCAAGACCTCCGAAAATGGTCATTCTTAAAATTTTCACCAGTGTGTCCATTGCTTTTATGGAGGAGAGAATTTTCAGAGGAATGTACTCTGCCATTTTCACTGCTATCCAAACTAAGTTTTAAAGACAGAATAGAAGGGAAAATTGATTATGGCAGAGGAGACAGCTTGGGAAAAGAAAAAAATGAGACACACAGTCGACTTATGCAGGAAAACTGCAAGCAGCTTGGTCTTAGTGGAAAATCAAGTTGATGAAAAGGAGTGGAAAGAAAAAGGTGGAAGAATGAGAAGGTGCCAACAGCGAATGCCCTGTGCACTATGTTAAAAGATGTTCACATTTTTTTTTTTTTCCTGTCAGCTGCTTTCCCCTCAGGGCCAATTTCAAATCTCGGCAATTGCAGCAACACTGGCATAGCTGCTCAACCCCTCAATTCTCCGACACTGGTACCTCCCCCACCCCACCATCCACACATTGCTTACCTACTGTCAACACTTCTATTGAATTCTCTTTTCTGAATCTCCCAAAAGTATTCTTATCTGATCCTAGCACTTAGGACCTATCACTGTGTTGGGAAAATGTTAGGTCCTCAAAAGATCTGTATTAATTGATTATTGGAGAGGTTATTTAGAAGTGCTCACGTGTTCTTTAGGTATAATTCTTTTTTTAAAGATTTTATTTTATTTTATTTTGACAGAGAAAGACCCAGCGAGAGAGGGACCACAAGCAGGGGGAGTGGGAGAGGGAGAAGCAGGCTTCCCGTGGAGCAGGGAGCCCAATGCGGGGCTCGATCCCAGAACCCTGGGATCATGACCTGAGCCAAAGGCAGACGCTTAACGACTGAGTCACCCAGGTGCCCCTAGGTACAATTCTTGATGATGCAACTATACTAGTACATGTTAGGTCAGAAAAATAGGTGCTATTTAAAAAAAAAATTTTTAGATATTTTAAATACTAGATATTTTGGCAAGAGAAACCCAACTAACATAAGGACTTAGAAGCTCATATAACTAACTTGTGGAATGTTGGAGGATTGAAAATCAAGAAGGTCCATGCTTGCTTTCAGGGAATCCAGAAATGGAGCAATCACAAGATCCCAACCCTGATGATCTCAGTTACCTGCGGCAACAACTAGGCAATTCTCAGGAAATCCCCAAAAGCCACCGACAAAAACTCACATGTACCCTTTGCCAGTGCTTACTTGCCTACATGGCAGTTGTTACAGAAGAATAATAGTGTATTTTTTTTTTTTTTGTCTTGGAAATCTCATGCAAATACCTCCCATTGGTGGTATGGGATGCTTATTAAACTACCGAGATCCACATTCAGTGGTGAAGGACTTACATCTCAGCTGTTGAGAGTGGTACCAGCTGAAACTCTTCAGAGTCCTTAGATATTTAGAGTCCTTGGAAATATCAGCCATCCTTAGAAAGACCCTCGGCTGAAGAGAGCCACCTTGCTAAGGTCATGTTCCCTTCTTGAAGAGGCCTACATTCAATGACTGGTTTCTACAAGAATATAATGATCCTGTCCATTCCTCCCAACTCAGGACATTCCTAAAGGGCCGGTCCAGCTTCAGAAATTGCCTGGAGCTTGATAAAGCTTTGTTTTGCATTTCTGAATACCCAGGATGCATCATAGAGCAACTTCTCCCTCTGCCCAGTCCTGCTGCCTTTACTTTGCCTATAGGTATTAATCCTAAGAACACTTCCCCCTAAACTTTTTGCATACTAATCTTTATCTCAGAGTCTACTTCTAGGAAGAACCCAACATGCATCTAGGTCAAGTAGTTTAAGAAAGTTAAGTTGGGATTCTAGAGCTGGATCACCCTCTGGTCAGCTCAAAGTGAGGACCTCATCACTGGTGGCAGATGAAGCATGGCTAGCCCCTGGCCAAGTGTAGGAGAGCAATTAATTATTAAAAGTTTCTTTGGTGGTTAACTAAATAATGTATCAGCAGAAGAAAATGCCTTAGCCTAGTACAATGTTCTAAGTGTTTGAAAAAATATGGAGAAAAGTCGTAATTATAGGAACAATTGAATTGGTTGGCTTTTGCCTGGGTCAGTTGGAGATTTGGGGAAAAATAAAAAAAAGGCCAATAGTGATTAATCAATTAAAGGCTAGGAAGGAAAGCTCGTAGCATAGAAAGAGGCTATCATTGATGACTTGCTATGTGCCCAGCATAAATATTTTACATAACTCATGCCACCCTCACAACAACTCTGTCAAGTACACATCTTCTCCATTTCACAGATGAAGAAACGGAAGCAGAGAAAGGTCAAGAAAGTTGCCTAGGGTCACCCAATGATTACGAATCTACTTGAGTGCTGATTCGATCACACATCCATTGCCCCCAGGAAACCATATGCTCCATAAGAAGGAAGACTTCTCTTTTTGCCCCCAGGGGCCCTAAGCCTCCCTTCCCAACTACCCCAACTATTTGCCATGAAGTCATCAACAGACTGAGGAAAGACCCAGTGACAGGACTTCCATGGGGCAGGAATCAGAGCCTCTTTTCCTCACTTTGGACAAGTACGTGGGACTCGGACGTGTGAAGGATAAATTCTGTGTGGATGGGGGTTTCTTTACATGACTGGCTCTCCTGTTCCCTCCCTCTCTCTACTGACACAGCCCCCTCTCCAAAATGAACTCCAGAGCAGCACAAAGTATAGGCCAAGTGGGTTTCCAGGATGGAATGCTGATAACAGAGCAGAATGGAGCCCCAGACTTTTCCTCTGGGCATCAAGAGCCCATCTTATCAATGGCCGCTGGAGCTGGCAACAGGACTGTGGCAACCTCAGGCCAAAGGCTGAAGAGGACAGACCCACCACAGCCTCACCGGAAGCCAACGGCCAGGACCTCAGAGCCAGCCCTCTCAGCTGCCACTCAGTCCTGCCAGATAGGGGCAGCTGGCCCAGCCACCCAGGCAGAAGAGAGGATGGTGAGCAGAAGGGCGTAATGCCAGATAGCAGAGCTGGACGAAGGGCCAGCCAGCCGGCACCAGCCCGTGTGCCAACGGTTAGCAGAGCCAAAGGAGCACAAGGGCAGGCAGGAAGCGTGGTGGCTGCCCCAGCTCCCCCCCGGGGCCGTGGGCTGACTGCCCCCGTGAGCTGCACTAGGAGCACTGGCCCTGCAGTCATAAGATGTGAGTTCAAAACCAATGACATCCTAGTCATGTGACCTTGAGCCATGCCATCATTACCTTTCATGCTCTAAACAGAGGGCTGCTGCAGGGACAAACTAAGTTACACGCATGGAAAGGGTTTGCAAACAACAAACTATAAATGTATATCTATGGTGTTGCTATGAGGTTCTAACACAGTCATCTTGGAGTTGGCTATGTTTGTAGTCCCCTTTTATTTTTTTTTAAAGATTGATTTATTTATTTGAGGGAGAGAGAGAGCGAGTTGCGGGGGGAGGGACAGAGGGAGAGAGGGAGAGAGAATCTCAAGCAGACTCCACACTGAGTGTGGAGCCCGACACGGGGCTTGATCTCATGACACTGAGATCATGACCTGAGCTGAAATCAAGAGTCAGATGCTTAACCAACCTAGCCTCCCTGGCCCCTCTGTAGTCCCCTTTTAAATATGAGAAATGTGGTCCCACTAAAAGGGAAGAAAGGTTAAAACAACACTGAAGCAGTCAGGAGTGATCACAGATCACCACTGCCACCATTAGTAGTCTCAAACTTTGTAAAAGCAGGTGTGGCCTTGCTATTCCTGGGATCAGCCTTTTCCGAGTCCCTCTCTGAGACGCTCCATTGGCTGCCGACAACCCTCTCCCATGGCTCGAGGCCACGCGATTGCTTGTTGCAGAGAATTCCCCCTGGCTGTGACCCTGGCTGGGGTCAGTGAGCTCCGTGCTTCTCCTTCCCAACAAGCTCACTGCTGTCCACCCCATTTCCACTTGATGCTCCTCTCTCAAGTGCTCCCAATAGACGTTATAGAAACAGCGTGTGTACTGAGTTGTAGCAAAAATAAATTTACGTGTTGATCAAAACTGGGCAGCTTGCCTGGGGAATGTTTTTGAGACACCTGTGTGTGCCGCGTGTGGTTGGAACTCATTTGCTTCCACATCAGCTGTGTGATGGGGACACGCGGCCTCCCCACTCTGAGAAGAACCAGAAGGATGGATGCAGAATGAGCTCCAAGGTCCTTCTGGTTATTTCTACACCTTGAAAATGTCTAACAATTTGACTCTCTTTTCAATTTTGTAGATTTTGTAACTCCGGAAGGTTTTTATTCAACTAACTTGTTTCCTCTAAATAGATAGTTATGGTTGCCAGATATTGTGCTAGAAACTGTGCACCAAATGGGAATGACACAGCCCGGCCTGCAGGGTGCTCACAGACCCTATCAGAAGGGCTTTAGGTGAGGAGGAATGCCCTGGAATGTTCTAGAAGGTTCCACCAGGAGGATGTATATTTTGCCAGGTATCTTATTCCATTTGGGATGTTATAACAAACCACCACAACCTGGGTAGCTTATAAGCATCAGAAATTTACTTCTCACAGTTCTGGAGCTGGGAAGCCCAAGACCAAGGACCAGAGTGGTTGGGTGTGGGCCCTCTCCCTGGGTCATGGTCAGCACCTACTCCCTGTGTCCTGACATGGCACAAGGGATGGGGGGGTGGTTCTGTGGAGCCTCTTTTCTAAGACATCAGTCCCACCGACAAGGGCTCCACCCTGATGACTTAAGCACCTCCAAAAGGCACACAATCACCTGGGCGAAGGCGGGTACCGGGTGAGTCACGCCTAAGGTGTGCAGGAGTGGAGCAGGCTACGGAGGCTCTGGGAAACGTCCACGCTAAGGCTTGTGTGTGGAGGAGACAGCCAACCCTCGGCTCCGGTTAATTGTCATCAGGCAGGAAAGCAGGCCCAAAGTGAGCTTATCTCTGATCTTTCAAAAAGTGCCCCAATTCAGATTTTGAGGACATTTCCTGATTTTTTTTTTTTTTTTTTTGCAAAATTGAAAATATTTTATTTTATGATCAATGGGTAAAAATAACTTCCTGGTTTTTAATTGTTGGTAACCAATTTAAAAAAAAGAGTGACTGTAGGCCAACTGTAGTGGATGCCACGTTCCGCACCCAGAGTCCCTCACCCCTCAGCTCAACACTCTCATTGTTGGCCAGTGCTCACCTCCTCGGCCTGCATTTCTTTCTGTATCAGAAGTGTTTCCTGAAGAGCATCCAAAACTGGCCCCAGGCACTACGTCTGTTGAACCTGACCTGTCAGCTGAGACACGTAACCTACAAGTCCACAGACCAGAGGTGGTCTTTAGGCCACCTGTTTAAGACCTTTGAGCTAGAGTTTGGGAACAGTGGGCTGTTAGGTGGGAGCCACTGGGGAGGGGAGGTGCCAAGCTATGGGGCCAAAAGGGAAGACGAGGGCCTTATTAGGATCAGCCCATTGTCCCTGCAGGGGAGTCCCTTCTCTGAGCCCTGTGGAACCACTGCAAGATTTTTTTTCCACCAAGAAGATGCTAATCAAATTAGGCTTTAGGAAGATTACCTGGGCTACAGAGGAAGAAGAAGTAGAAAAGACCCACAGTGAGGCATCTCTTGCTTGGGTGATTGCAATAACCTCTTCATGGGTCTTCCTGAGTCCCCATTTTGTCCTGCTTCAGCCCATCCTCAAATTAGCAGCCAGAGAGATCCTGGTAGATGGAAGTCAGGTTCTACGCCACAGTCTCCTATGACACCTCACTCAGCCCAGTCCCTGTGTGCCTCCCCTCCCCCTGCCCCCAGCAGACTCCCTCCTCAGGCCCTGCACTTGACCCTTCTTGCTCTTCCCTCCTATATCACAGGGCTGCTGCCTCACTCCCGCAGGTCCCCACACAAATGACACCTCTCCAGTGGGGCCTGCCCTGGCCTTACTACATGAAATCACGCAATCATGCATGCGTACACACACACACACACACATGCACACACACAGTCGGTCATTCCCCACTTAGAACTGCGCCGCCCTATGGCACCTGCTAGAGTGAGCAATCAGGTTCTGAAATCCCGCCTTCCCTCCATTGCCAAGCCTGAGCTCTGTATGCGCTGCATTCCCCAGAGGAAGGGGTTTTCACCAGGCACAATGGCCAGGCTGTGTCCTCACACAAAGGAGGCACTGTGTTTTCGTTTGTCTGTCTAGGAACCTGACAGTGTACCTCTATTAATTTGCACAAAAGGGCCTCTTCCTGCACTCTGGCCTGCTCCCTTTTTTATTTATCCTCATCCTACATGTTATATATTTTATTTCTTGATCTTGTTTGTAATCTATCTCCCCCACTAAAATACAGCCTCCATGAATTTCAATTAATGCTATTTCCCCAGGGCCTAGAATAAGGCCTGACATAATAGCTCCATGATGTATGTCAAATGACTTATGAGTGATTAGAAGGAAGGAAGGAAGGAAGGAAGGAAGGAAGGAAGGAAGGAAGGAAAGAAGGAAGGAAGGAAGAGAGGAAGGAAGGAAGAAGGAAGGAAAGAAGGAGCAAGGAGGGAGGGAGACAGATTGGAGGCAGGGAAATCCATTTGCAGGCTATTTTAATAATTAATAAGAGAATAATGGGAACTAAGGTAGAGGCAGTTAAGTCAGAAAGGGCTGCAATTGTTCTGAATATAATGTTCATTTATTTTGACCCTCTCTAGCCAATTCTGTCAACGAATGGATCCCTGGAAACACCTTGGTTTCCTTATTCCCAGTATCGTGACCCCAAATTCCTACACTCCACAGTTGGAGGCGGCTTCTCTGGGAACTTCGCGCCTGTCATTTCAGTCACTTGGTTCCGGGTTAGCTTTTTCCTATGAAAAACCATGTTTGACATCCCTCCCTCCATTTCTTTCATTGGAATTTTCTAATAGTTTGAATTCCTTACTGAGTCCTTTGTCTCGGGGCCATATGCAGGGTGCCTGCTCCCGGGTCGGGGGGCAGAGAGGCTGCCGGCCACCTGCCCTTGGGAGCTCCTCAGGAAAGGGCCCCGCCAGTGACCTCCCCAGGGAAAAGAAAGGTATTCCTGGCGGGGCCATCCCTTCCCCGTTCTGCTCCCCGCCCAATGGAAATGCTTGCCATCGCAGAGTGGGAATTGATTGTGATAAGGTTCACAGATGAAAAGCTGATCAGGATCTGTCTTTTAAATGAAAGCAATGATACATGTCTTTCTCTGATTGACTTATTTCACTCAGCATAATACACTCCAGTTCCATCCACGTTTTTGCAAATGGCAAGATTTCATTCTTTTTGATGGCTGCATAATATTCCATTGTATATATATACCACATCTTCTTTATCCATTCATCTGTCGATGGACATCTTGGCTCTTCCCATAGTTTGGCTATTGTGGACATTGCTGCTATAAACATCAGGGTGCATGTACCCCTTCGGATCCCTACATTTGTATATTTGGGGTAAATACCCAGTAGTGCAATTGCTGGGTCGTATGGTAGCTCTATTTTCAACTTTTTGAAGAACCTCCATACTGTTTTCCAATGAATCATGGAACACTACATCAAAAACTAATGATGTAATGTATGGTGATTAACATAACATAATAAAAAAAAAGCCAGGAAAAAAAATAAAAATAAATAAATGAAAACAATGAAGCACAGCAGGTGGGCGGAAGCCCCTCTACTCCCCTAAGCTGTCACACCTCCGTGACAGAGGCATGGGTTTGCATTCTCAGGCAGCCTCAGCAGCAGAGTCTGGGAACCACGGTGCACCTGCTGGTCACCTCTGTGCCAGTGGCATGTGGTAGGAGGCCACTTCTCCAGTGGGAGGCCCCGGGGCCTCTTCCTTCTCTAGGGACCAGCTTTGGAGAGGAGGTGACTGTGATCTCTACCTGAATGTCCAAATGTCGGAAAGTAAATGCCTGTCCATGAGAGCTAAAAACCGTTCCACCCACTTCTATATATTTGAATATATATATACTTTTTTTTTTTTTTTTTTCAAATATGTCATCTCACCCTCTGGCATAAATTTTTAAGATAAAAGATCAAATTTTGATGGCCATGAATGTCCCTTCTTCTCTTTCAGGGTGAGATGTGGTAAACAGTGGGTTGGAGGACTCTGAGGGTAAATTTCTTAAATCAGAACTGGGGGGTTAAGGCCCCTCTGGGCAAACCCAGATTAATATCTTAAGAAGAAATGAAACAAGAAGATGACTGAAACTTCCTTACGGGTAGCCTGCTCTGCATTTGCTGTGTTACTGAGGGAGAGCCAGGTCAGGATGGTTTCCTAAGCTTTCCTGGTATCCCCAGAGAATTTTGTTTGGTTCTTTAAATGTTAGCCTGGCCAACTTCCAGACAGGCTGCACTGTGGACCTGCCTTTCTCTTTTCCCCATATTGAGTTTACACCACAGTATCTTTCAGAGTTAAGGAAATGGCTCTTAATGAGTGTGCATTCAAAGGAGGCAGAACCAGCAACTCAGCTGAAGCCCTTTGCATGGGACTCGGGCAGCTTTCAGGAGGAGTCCTACCCCATGGTCTGCGGTGGGGCTCTTCAGGCTGAAATGCTTGTCATCTGATACAGATTAAATACGGGACTAATTGGCACTCCTAAGCTAACGCGTTTTTGGATGAGTTTTCTTCTGATTTTTTTTTTTTAAAAGCATCTCAAAAGCCTCTTCTATAAATGATTTTCAAGAACTCTTGCAGGGAGAAATTAGTCTCTTAACTATAATAGGGGTAGGCTTTGGTCCAGGTTTATAACCGTTCCACGTCTTTTAGAACTGTTTCTGTGTTCCCAATATTGAAAACTAAAAACTAAGTTTAGTTTAATCCCCTCTAATTCCTTTTCAGTGCAGTATCTTAGAAACAACCAAGAAAAAGAATGAAGGAGCAAATCAATTCCTTTGCCTGTGTCAAAACAGTAACCTTAAAAATACTTTCAGATATGTACAAATGGGATAATTAAAATGTTTCTCAAAATCAGTGGGGAAAATCTGACATTATCAGCTTGAAATTTTATGAAAATTTGCTCGGAGGGCACAAACTTCTTTATCCTTTCCTTTCTTTTCCTTTCCTTTCCTTTCTATTCCTTCCTTCCTCTCACTCTTCCCTCCCTCCTTCCCTCCCTCCTTTCTTTCTTTCTTTCTTTTCCTCTTTCTTTCTTTCTTTCATTTTCTTTCCTTCTTTCTTTTTCTTTCTTTTTCTTTCTTTCTTTCTTTCTTTCTTTCTTTCTTTCTTTCTTTTTCTTTCTTTCTTTCTTTCTTTCTTTCTTTCTTTCTTTCTTTCTTTCTTTCTTTCTTTCTTTCTTTCTTTCTTTCTTTCTCTTTCTTTCTTTCTTTCTTTCTTTCTTTCTTTCTTTCTTTCTTTCTTTCTTTCTTTTCTTTCTTTCTTTCTTTCTTTCTTTCTTTCTTTCTTTCTTTCTTTCTTTCTTTCTTTCTTTCTTTCTTTCTTTCTTTCTTCTTTTCCAAAACCAATAATAACTATTATAGGGTCTCAAGTGTGCACCAAACACCGGGCTGGACTTTTTAGGGGCACTACCTTATTTAGTCCTCAGAAAGTCTTTCAAAGTACATGTTGTTCTTCCCACTTCACAGGTGTGGAAACTGAGCCTCAGAAATGTTAACTCCCTCACCCGGGCAGTAGACAGTAAGTAGATTTGAACCCAGGGCTACCTACCAAGTGCACAGCCTTCCCTTAACCCAGCTGTCTCTTTAACCAAATCGAACAACAGTGGCAACAAGGATAATAGTAAGTTAAGGCCAGAAATATGGAAGCACAATTGTCCATGTATATCTTATACTTTTTAACACTGTATCCATGAAGGTTTTTGAGTGTCTACACGGACACTATCCAGTGGATTTCTGCCATGATGTAAGTTCTACTTGGGTGCTCCCCAGTTGCCCAGTCAAGGGCCACATGTGACTCTTGAGCCCTGGAAACATAGTTCGTGTGACGGGGTGGAAGAATAAGGTGGTGTCAACATATAAGGTGATGATACCTACAATTCATTTCCTAAGCATGCACACCAACAAACATACAAATAAAAGAGGATGGGTTAGGCCAGAAGAAAAGGAGCATGTGTTTTGCATGTCTTTCATTGGCCCTGGGCCCCCTGAACGTTGAACAAGAACAACAAAAGCTCTCATGTAGAATATACAATGATTTTGTAGAAAAGAAAGCCTTAATTTCTTCATTCATAATGGAAATAAAACCATCAAGCCGACTGGATACTCATATTTGCTGTTTGGTTTATTCTAGCCCTCTAGGCACTTTTAGAGCGAAACCAAATTAAAATAAAAATTTCTCATTGTAAATGTGGACTCTGAGAAGCAGGGGGAGTTTGGATGACTTGAAAGGCTGAAGTCAGGGATCTGGGGCCATCTGACTCGACCCTCTCCACCATGGGCAGCCACCTGCAAAGGGCCACCTGTGTTCCTGGACCCGACTGTCTCCTCTGAGCCAGGATGGAGGCCCCTTACCAGCAGGGATCTCTCATTTTCCTTTTCCTGGACTTCTTTGACTAGCCAGCTCCCTTCCTTCTGACTACCATATTTTATAGGTTGTTTTCTATAACAATATTTTGGTCCTGTTTAACTTTTTATCCTACAAAGGTATATGATCATTGTTAGACCTTTGGACAAAGCAAAGCCCCCTACCACTTGGAGCAGAGAGTATACTTGCCTTCAAGGGGGAATAACAAGTGTGTACAGAACTGAGGACACTGCCCATGGCATTAAGAGAGAACTATCTTCCTCCTACCCTTAAATATTTTTTTTACATCAGTATTCAGCAAACTTTTTCTTTAAATAGACAGAGAGTAAGTAATTTAGGCTTTGTGGGTCATATGGTCTCTATTACAACTACTCAGTCTTGCTGTCCTAGTACTAGAAGGGCTATAGATAGATACATAGATGGATGGGTGTGGCTGTGTTCTAATAAAACTGCATTTATAAAAGCAGACATCCTGCTACATTGAGCTCATAGGACTTAGATTGCCAACCCCTTTCCTACTTCATCATCTAAAATGGCTCCAGAGTAAAGCATGAATTTTATTACTCAGAAATTTTTTTAATTGAAGTATAATTGAGACACAATGTTACTATTAAGTATTAAGAAAAAGTTTTAGTTTTCTAGTTTAACTATTTTTTTAAAGATTTTATTTATTTATTTATTTAAGAAAGAGAGTGAGAGAGAGAGAGAGCATGAGCTGGGGTAAGGGGCAGAGGGGAGGGGAAAAGCAGACTCTCCCACTGAGCAGGGAGCCTGATGCGGGGCTCGATTCCAGGACCCCAGGATCATGACCTGAGCTGAAGGCAGACGCTTAACCGACTGAGCCACCCAGGTGCTCCTCTAGTTAAGCTATTTAAAAATGCTTCTCTCCTTAGTTTCTGAAATACATATTTTGTCCAATATCTGGATCAATTTATAAATAATTGCTCATTATCATTACTGGAAGTGCAAGATGCATGAAAAATGGAGCATATTTTCTGCCTGCAAATATGAACTGTGCATTTATTGAGGTGGGAGATGCCCAGTGACCTAGCCATCCCTGTTTTCGATATATGCTCTCCACGTGCTTACTAAAATGCATGGACAGGAATATTTATTCGTGGCAGAACTCAGGAATATCCCAAACCCTAAAGCAATCCAAATATCCAGAGAGTAGAGCGATAAATGCATTTTTGTATATCATATTGTAAAATGGTCTATGGCAATGAGAATGTGCAAAACACAACAGCACATAATGCGTGGATGGAGCTCACAAACGGTGCTGAGCAGAAGAAAAAGAACATATGGTTTGGTTCCATTTTCACAAAGTTCAAAAAAACGAATCCATGAGGTTGACAGAATAGTGATTTCATTTGGGAGAGCGGGGGTTGGTGACTGGAAAGGGCAGGCGGGCTTCCTGGGGTGTTGGTAATACCATATTTCTTAATCTGGGTGCTGATTTCACAGATAAATTCACTTTTCTATGAGTATGTTAATGTTTTTTTAAATTGCAGCAGCAGTAATAACAAATGACCTTTACTAAAAGGCAACCAAGTGCTGAGCACTTTATAAACATTGTCCCATTTAATCTTCACAGAATTCCAAGGTGGTTTCTCAGCCCCATTTAATAGTGAAAACAAGGCTCAGAGAGGTTAAGAAACTTGCTCAAAGTCACACAGCTAGTAAGTGGCTAAGTGGAAGTCTACTCCCCTGATATTTTACAAACAGGTACCTGGAGAACAATCCACAGCTTTATGAAATCAGCCACTGGATTGGATATCTTAGGGGGAGAGCCGTGTGAGATTTTGGCGGGGGGGAGCTCTGTGGGCTGAGTAGGAGCTGAGCTGTTTGGAAGACGGGTGGAAAGAGGAGGGGAGCACTTAAGGCTGGGGCAGCTAAATATCTAAATGCGTCCCCTCCACTTTGTGCTGCCACCAGGCAAACAGATGGACTGCAAATAGGAGATTTCTCCACTCAGCTCATGGGGTCCAAATCAAAATCACAGCAGCTCAAGCATGGCTCACAAGCTAAGGGTTGGTTTTCTTCTGGGAAAGACACATTGTTCCAGAATGTATCCATGCCCAGACACAGTCTCTGTGGGCCATGGCCTTGACCATCACATTTGAAATCAAAACAGATGGAAAAGGATCTCAGAGCCCTGCCTCTGAGTGGTAAGTAGAGGGGAAACGAAGGACCCCAATTAACCAGCCTTCTCTAGGGCTGTTGTGGATCTGTCCTCCCTCCCGAATTCCCTGCCTCTTGCAAACACTGACTGGAGAGTCACCATCTGCAAGCCCAGCGCTAGGCACCGCAACATCTTTTTTTTTTTTTTTTAAAGGATGGTCTCAATATAACCTGACTCATCTATAGGCTTGTGAAATTATTCCTATGTCCCCAAACAGAGATAGGAGAATCTATGCCCCTATAACACATACTGCAAAAATTAGGAGCTTTCAAATAAAGCCCATTTCCAGCATAGTGGAATGGGAGCGTTTGAAACATTTATCTGAGTCCCTGAAGGTATCAGTAAACTTTTATATGGGGAAAACAATGTAGATACTAGAAAATACACACTATAACATTTTATGTTTTATTTAGCTGTAGTACATAAACTCCCCCAGGCTCCGCGGAAGAACCCGGGTGGGCTCCGGCTTCCGGGCTGTTTAAAGGGATTCTCAGATATTCATCTTAGTCATCCCCAGCCCGCTGCTTTCTCCCTCCATTGTAGAATCGGTTCCTTTTGGCTCCAGGGAATTTGTGATTGCTGCTTTCAAAATACTCTTTGCAAAATTTCACGAACTGAAAATTATACAAGAGCTAATTATTTCCGAGACAAGTGAGTCATCTATGTTCTCCATCATAAGTGTGTATAGGAATCTGTTGTTTTAATTGTGTCTAAATACCTTCTCTTTTATACCAGCTTTGTTTATGTATGTATATGCTGGCAAAGAGATACCTATTATGACTGTAAATTGTGCCTGATACTGAGATTAATAGCTATAAAAATAGTGCTCGAGGGAATTAGGGGTCTGTTTTAACCATCTCTGTAATGTTCCTACTCCAAGAGCAGTATTTCATAGGTGTTGTAAAATTTATAAGCCTAGATTCACGAGGTCTGCATGGTCCCAACCAGGCAAGACTGGAAGTTTATTCCCAGCATCCAGGATCTAACAGGGGCTACCCCAGGTGTCACAGTGAACACCCTACCAGTGTTTACAGAAGCTGATCTCAGTGCTGGGTCTCGGAGCCCACACTGAAGGTGAAGAAAAGGTCAATTGAAAAGGGTTCTTCCCTTTCAATGAGCAGGAGGGTGGAGGGAGGGCGCGTGGGCAGGCAGGAAGAAGGGGTCACATCACTGTAATTGCTTTTTCATTAACCCCACCCCGACAGGCTGGACAGAGAGAGGGGAAAGGGGTGACGCTGTGTGGCTGTCACCGCAGGGATGAAGGCAGACTGCTGGTGTGTTGGGAGACACCAGCTCTCGAGGGTTTATCCTTACATTTTCAGGAATTTTGTGAGCCTCTTATTAAACGCAGCCATTCTTAAAAACCGAATTACAATGAAATAAGATGCATTTAAAAACAGAGTTCATAAATGCTCAAAATTCTTCATTTCCTAATTTCACAATTACCGCTGCTCTGCAGTTCTTTTTGTGTCTTTTATCTATGATGGAACTCTGTCACTGTGTGTCGTGCATCCCTCTACCCTACTCCAAAGTCAGCCACGTCGTCGGAGTGGGAGCTTAGAGTTGTCCATGGTGGGAGGGCTTACTCTGCAGACACAGGCCAATGCTAAATGTCAGCGTGTGTGTGTGTGTGTGTGTGTGTGTGCATTTGTTCTGTTTTTTAGAAGGTCAGTTGTTAGACATCTCCTAGCCACCATGCCTGGAAGCTGGAGTGTTTTGTTACCACCCTACTTGCACCTTCCCTCTCCACCCCCACCCCCCCCTTCCCTGCCATAAATAACTCCCCTCCGCTGCCATTCTCTGGCTCATCTTTCATGGAACAGTTGCAATATGGTTTTCTTGGTATAGCTCAAGGAGAACCCCCCCCCCCCAAAAAAAGGTGACCCTTCACAGAGCACAAAATTCCCACTAATAGTGTCCCTATTGTCATCCCAAGGCCCATATGCTCTGCCCCTTTCTCCCTGCCCTGCCAGTGGCCTGGAAAGCCACAGACCGACCATACATTGGGTCTGGGGAGGAAGAAGCAGGAGAGCAGGATCCAGCAGAAGGGGCGTTGAGTATGGGAATCAGAAACTCAGGATTGGAGCTGATGGTTTGTCACTCTTTAAGCTGTAACTCTTGAAAAGTCAGACACTGGGTGAAGCCTTTTTTTCTTATCTGAAGAGTGGGGGTGAGGATAATATCTTCCTTGCTTACTTTGTAGAGTAGTTGTGAGCTTGGCTGCAGTCAAATGTATATAAGATAGTTTGTAAAGTAGCAAGTGATGCATAATGGCCTCATGGCTCCTTGCATGGGGGGCGGGGGGCTTCAGAATGTTCCTGCTAAGAAGTATGTTTCGTACTTAACAGGGATAATACACTGACAGAAGTTTATTTACCATCATAGAACGTTAGACCTGGAGGCACTCTTTCAGATCATCTGTGCATTCCATGTTCTAACTTAAGAAAAATTTAAAGAACTTAACAAAAATTCACATGAGCCATAGAGCAGGAACTAGAATATTTGACCCAGATTTGCCTCAGACCCGCCTTCTCAGAAACCTTAACCCACACGGAGGGGATTATTTGGGACCTTCGGGTTCACGAAGAACAAAGACCCCCTCAGCTCCCCCAGGAAGGCAAATAGGAGGTGAGGGTAGGTTATTACAAAGATTCATGCGGATTGTTAAGGGAACGGCTCATGGAAATCACAGCAATGCTGATTAATAGCGGTTTACTGCTTTCTGTGTGTCCTGTCTTATTCCATTTGATCTTCAAAACAACCCTGTGAAGTCTCCGCTCCATTTTACAGATGTGGAGACCGAGGCTTAAGTATTAGACGGGTTAAGTATTTGCATAATCACACAGCTAGTGCCGCGCCAAGTGACAGGATGAACTTGGACCTGTCTAATCCCAGCGGCCGTGCTCATAACTTGTATGGCAGGCTCTTCCATGAACTTGAACTGTGGGACAGCTGGTCCCGTGGGAACAAAGTCAGGAGGGGTTTGCTGAACTGCGCAGAGAAGTACATTCTCTCTGGTGGCGTCTGTTTCTCTCGAAGCTTCTGTGCTGTCCTTTGCTCTCCAGCTTCTAACTTTAGCTTGCCTGAGACCACAGTGGTGACTCCAGCCTCAGCTGAACGCGACCTTCTATTAGCTCCGTCTCTGAGTTTTCTAGTTCCAAACGGCCAACAAAACATTTGCGTTGGCCCTGTTCCTCTTTTCCAGCCGGACTGTGTGCATGACACTTGGAGCCTTTGGCTTGGGTCTCCGCTCCTGGTCCAATCCGCTGTGAGCATACAGCCTAGACTAGCATGTATAGAACACTTACCCTTTTATAATTTGACCTCCTAGGACCTCTGACCATCTTCCTTGCTTATAGCTGTTTGTGTATTCACTGTATCTTCTCTACTAGACAGCAGGGACCCTGAGCACAGAATGTGTGACTGATTCAGCTTTGTGTCTCAGCATTCAGCGCAGTAGCAGGTGGGCCAGAAGGCTTGGCTGGAGAGATGAACTGTATCGTTTGGCAAATGGAGAGGCCAGATCTACACTGGTAAAGAGAAGTGTATAATTTAAGTAACAATCCAGAGAACTGAAATGCTTACAACTGACTATTTCAGGGGAAGTATAAAATCCTTGGTCTTCACTATTTAGAGTATTAGGTCAGCTTTCAATTTCACATGGCTGGTATCCACTTGACATAAGACCCCGAGAGCAAGGATAGTTTTTGGCAACAGTAAACGAGTATATTCCGGACAGGAAGAAAGCAACTTTGCTAGCACCTACCACATCCGTTCTTCCCTCCTTCCTGGGCACATAGGAGAGCTTCCCGTCCCTCCTTGCAGCTGTCTTGGGACCACGTGACTAGTCAGGCCCGTGCACTGGGCAGAGGTGAAGCAAGTCATTTCCACATTGGGGCAGCTGGGAGGGACTGGGAATGATCTGTGCTCCGTCTCTTTCCCATCACGGCAGTGGTACAGGGTTATATGTTGAGATGGCAGAACCCCAAGACACATCACCGTGGGCAGACACCCTGGAGAGTCACCTGACTTGCATTTAACTCTGTATGAGTCAGAAATAAAGTGGGAAAATACATACGTGGCATACTTCCTATTATTTCAGATCTCTCCATTTCTCTCCCGTGTCTATCACATCTGCACGTCTCATAAAGTCACCCCATGCAGGGCCCTTCCCCGAGTCTCTAACCAGCACAGTGCTATACCTCTTCCTCCAACCTCATTGGATTAAGTTAAAGTGAACTGAATTAAATTGGAAGCTGAGGGATATCTGGGAGATCTGGGAGATCAGCCTCGACAAGCCCTAGACATGAATCCATAGGACCACCCCTTGGTTCTGCAGTGTCCACTAAGATGAATGCTGATGAAATTTGTCATCTACTTGCTTCCTCACTAGGACTTTGGAGCAATGTATTGGTCTGGATATACGTCAGGAAGCATTTGATGAGTGCCTTTACCTTAGCCAGAGTCTTAGCCCAGTGTTTACCCCTCAGGATTAAATAAACAGGGCATAATCCAATGATTCTGGTTCTATTTTATTTGTCCTATAGAAGTGACCCTCTAAAATCCCACAGGCTGAAGTTCAGAGTTGTATCCCACATGATGCCATGTTTAAGATTATGTAGGGTAAGAAAAGGATGTGTGTGTCAGTTTCATGAGACTAGATGTTCCCTAAAAGTCACACTTGATGCATCGAGGTAGGTCCCCTCTCAGAGGATCCTAAAGTTTTTGGAATGATTCTAAGTAGTTCCAAAAAATGACCCCAGTTGAGCAAATTTAACTTGAGGAAAAAATTAGACTTCTCACGTATTCCCCAAGTAGAGATAGAAAAATAACATGTGGGCAATTGCATGTACAAAACAAGTGGGAAAAAGTCTACTGTTAAAAAGCAAAAAAAAAGTTCTCTGGGCTTTAATGAAAGAATATATCAAGAGAAAGCCCTCCATAAACTACAGCCTTCAAGCATTCATCAAAAGAAATCCAGACGCAGCAGCACATTTGGACAAACCTCCCCCAGCCACCAGTTCTGACAAACGTGTGTTCAGGGTCGGCCCCATGTCATCTCTGGCCCTAAAGATGGGTCATGGCAGCTAGAAGTGTCTTTGGGTTTTTAGCGAACTGAAACCCATTCTTACAGGTTGTGGGAGTGTCTGCTTATTCCCCAGGGGGCTCACTGGGCAGGTTAAGGAGCTTACCTTCCAAAGAGCACCCTTTTCATATGTGTTCAAGATGGGACCGTGTTTTCTACTAGGAAGAGGCAAAAACCTGAAGCTTTTCTCTCAGTTTTCCCCCCTTGAAGCCTTCAGCCACTGGATTTGGAAGAAAGGCATTTAGAATATCATTTCTGCAGAATGCGCTGGCCTTGGGTGACATTGAAGTCCAAGTCCACCGGGACTCTGGGCAGAAGGGTGAGCCACACCCTCACTGTGCTGGGAACTTCTCTCTGTCCTGCCCAGATGGAGTCAGAACTAACTCGATGTGAGGCCTTTGAGAATCCAGTGACTGGGACAGCATCGAAACAGAGCGCTTGCATGCCTGGGGTTTAATGAAAAATGCAACATCCTGCCTCTCCCCTCCGTTTCCTTTGTACTTTGATGAGAATCCGTGTTTATAGGGAAGCTTCTGTCTGCTTTGGCTCCGGGCAGCAGCCTGGGCTCCCTCCTCCTAGGGAGAGGGTAGCTGCTACAACAGAGAGATAAATGGGCACAGGGCTCAAGCTACGCTCTTGCAAGCTCGACAGAATTTTTCTACACAATGCTCTTTTGAAAATCCCTGTCAAAGAAGCCTGTTCAGTCTTCTTGTCCATTTTCCTGCTCCTTCACATTTCCATGAAGATAAAGGTGGGCAGAGGCGATCGATGTCAAAATTGCCCAGAGAGACTCCATATCTGGAACCAGACCTGCTTGTGAATGGAAGCTGTCAACACGTTCTCCCCAGTATTAAACCAGAAGCTCTCCTCCTCTTGTCTGAAATCTTTCATTATTTTTTTTATGGGATTATAATTGACGTACCATATTGTATTAGGTTCAGGTGTACAGCACAGTGACTGGATATTTTTATACACCTCAATGTGATCACCTCGCAAGGTCTAGCTACCTTCTGTCACTTTGAAAAGTTATTATGATATCGGCTACATTCCCTAGACTGCACTTTCCATCCCCATGACTTATTTATTTCGAAACTGGGAGTTTGTACCTCTTAATCCCCTTCACCTTACTTGATTTCCACCATCCCCCCCCCTTCTCCCCCTCTGGCAATCACCACTTTGTTCTCTGTATCTACTAGCCTGTGTGTGTGTGTGTTTCTGATTTTTTTTTATTATTATGTTCGATTAGCCAATATATATCTGTGAGTCTTAAACTTTCTTTTTTTTTTTTTTTAAATTTCATCTGTAGTGGATGACAACAGCTGCAAACTCATTCATTTTTAAACCTCCTTTCTTCCTCTTCTACCTTTCTCTTCCTTTCCCCAAAGGCAGAATTCAGACAGCTGCAAATCAGAAGGCACCACACACAGACTCCACTGTGAGCCAGGGACAAGAAGATGAAACCAGAAAATGCTCAGCGCCACAGGTCCTCCTTCTGTTAGCCGGGTCTTCTAATTAAACAGCTGATGGAGTGCATCCGCCCACATCTCCTACAGTGGGCATTGTGAAATCTAAGCACTAAACCATGGCACTCTGCCTGAAAGATTTCCCCCACGGTCTTAAGGGGGAAACAGCCTTTATGTCGACACCACTGCATCTCCCTCCTGGTGTTAACCGCTGGGTTTCAATATGAAATATCACTTTCGTGTCCTCTGTCCTTTGAGGATGTGGCGTTCATCGACCTACACAAGTTTCAGTGAACGCTAAGCCAAATTAGACTGGAGTGAGTGAAAATTATAAACCCAGCAGCTCCCTTTCTGCCCACCAGCCAGCGCAGAGTGCCCGCTCTCCCTGCAGTGTTAATAACCAAATATGAAATATTTAAATGGCTGCAAATTGCATCAATTAAAATTGTTTCCATTTCAAGTAAGCTCAGACGGCTTGTGTGTTTTGACCCAATGTCTTTTTATGTTTGATATACTTTCTTAATTAAAAAGTGCACCATGATAGAGAAAGAAAAACTATGGGTAATTGTAACATAAATGTTTCTTAAAGCACACAATAAAAAAAATTTAAGAAAAGAAAAGCTGAGGTAGAATCCTCCCGTGAGGTATAAACTTTAGGTATTACTGCTTCATTATTTTGTCAACATAACAAGCCATGGATCTAGGGGGTCTTCTTAATGCTGAAGTTGACCTTGGTTTCTGCCTCTAGGATGTGCCCACCACTTGGTATGGCCAGGCCTTCAGAAGCAGGGCAAACACGGCAGGGGACCAAGAGAGGATAGTACAAGTTGAGTCCCGGGGAGATAGGTCACTTCCAGAGTTTAATGAGGTCTTGCAGAAAAGTAAACCAGATCGGTCTTTCTCTTACTCAATACTTTCTGGTAGTTTCCCATTGCATTCAGAACAAACCCAAGCCACTGACCACAGACCACAGGGCCCCACACATTCAGAGCCCACTGTCTCACTGTCTCCCTCCCGCACCCCTCTGGCCATGTTGGCTCCCACCTCATAGCCTTTGCTCTTTCTGTGTCCTCTGCCAAGAGCATCTTCTTTGGATATTTTTTGGGTTGCTGGCTTTCTCTTACATCAGGCTCTGCTCAAAAATCATCTCTTTAGACAGATCTCCTACAACCCAGTCTCCCTCCCTGTGTCCCTCCCACTGAAGGCATCATGACACCCTGTTTACCTCCTTTCTGTCATCCCATGCAAGGAGACTCAGAAAGGATCTTCTCTAACCATCATCTACTTGTCTAATACCTGTTTCTCCTGATGGAAAGAAGGCAAGGACTTTATTTGTTTTGCTCCCTTTGAAAGCCGAGAACCTAGAACAGCGCCTGCCCAGAGCCCACGCTCAATAGATCTTTGTTGAATTAACAGGCACATCCACAAGCAGTGATACAAGCATGGGATTAAACCAGCCTGGTGTTCATGATGCCACTGAAGAGTGTGCTGGTCTTATTTACCTCCTTCTGTCCAAGCCTCTGGAGAGGCTTCAACAGGTCTAGCCATCTGGCCAACACCATGTATATCCCAGCACCACGGGAATTGCACAGAGTCCAACAGAACTTGATATTTTAGATAATAATGGAATTCCCCTTTGAAGTCCCTTGAGAAAACATTCTAGGAATAGCTCTTAAAGTGACTGAAAATAATAGAAATCATGTCTGAGATTCAGACCTTACAATGATGTTATGTATGCACCATGAATGCGGCATGTGCTTTGACTTGTTTTCCTGCAGGGGCGACTCATTTGAGTTTATCATTACGAGTTCCTTCGGTTCCATTTCTCCTTCTGACCAACAGTCAGTGATGTAACAGCAGATGGGGCCCTTCGCAGGCGTGGGAGAGTTCTAGGTATTCTGAGATCCACGGGAGACAGGACGGTACAGTGGGAAGGAGCACAGTCTCCTGCAGCAGGAAAGCCCTGCAGGAAAGTCTCCTGGCCTGGGTTGAATCATGACTCCTCCACTTACTAGCTGTGTGACTTTGGTCATATTCCTTAGTCGCTCCCTGCTTTAGTTTTCTCAGCTGTAAGATGTAGAGTAATAATGGCACACCAGCTGCAGGGGTGTTATAGACTAGAGAATGAGTGTGAGTAAAGCACTTAGAACGGTGTAGAACGGTGCCTGGCACATAGGAAGGACTATGTTGTCTCTTTTGCCTGCCCTGAAGGAATTTCCTGCCCAGAAAGGAAAAACAGGACACAACAAGGAAGAAGTGATCCATGACGGCACTTCTGATGAATGCCAGGTGAATGTTAGTGACTGGAAATATCACAGGACCAGAAAGAAATGGAGAGATGGCTCTGCGCTGGGTGCTTAGAAAAGACCTTCACTGGGGCACCTGGGTGGCTCGGTTGGTTAAGTATCTGACTCTTGACTTCAGCTCAGGTCATGATCTCAGGGTCATGGGATGGAGTCCCATGTCAGCTCTGTGCTCAGTGAGGAGTCTACTTGAGATTTTCTCTCCAACTCCCTCTGCCCCTCCCCCTGCTTTCTCTCTCTAAAATAAATAAATAAATAAATAAATAAATAAATAAATAAATAAAATCAACCTTTAAAAAAAGGAAAGAAAAAGCCTTCACTGAGCTAGATTTAAGCTAAAGCCTTGAGATGGGGACACCAGCCTGTCCCCATTTTGGGGACAACTGATTGGGCTGGAGTACAATTTCCAGACTTTCAATTCTGAGGTCCCTGCCTGACACTTGGGATAACCTAATGGTGAGTCAGATAGATCCACCTCAAGGTGCCAATCATGCACACAGAACCTGATAGTTGAGGTCACATTGGAATTGTTGCATTGATTGAAGATTTTAAATTTGTTTGTTTCAAGCTCAATAGTTGATAGATAAAAGCGCTATTTGAGAAAAGGGTGATCTTTTTCTTACAGCTGCTGGAAAATCTGCCAGTTTGGGTTTTCTTGTTACAATGCCTAGGACTTCTTGGGGTTGGCTTTTGTGCAACGAGTTGGCAAGTCTGATGTTTGCTCTCTTGTCCAGTTAAAGAACAAGAAGGTAACACCTCGAAGAAGGGCGCTACCCATGTAAGCAATGCCTGTGTGGAATCATGGGGCTCCTACCACCTCCACCTCCCTGTCCTGCTCTCCTTCCCCTCACTCCGGGCAGGATGCTGCCCTGATCACACTGTACCACCCGACCTCCGCTCTGGCGAGAGCTGCCCTCCTGTCTGGGGCTCCTGCTGCTGGATACCAGAGGATCAGAGGCTGGGAGGGGCTGCGTCTTCTGAATTCCCTTCCATTTTAAGTCAGAGAGAACCGCCATCTGTTGGCTTCCTGGGTGTGGAGCCAGTCTTAATCATTTTACTGGAGTGTTTGGTGAGGTGTTTGATGATGGCTTCTTTGCTGTTGGAAGACAAGAGCCAGAAGAGTTTGCCTGGAGAATTTCTTCTGAAGGATGGATGCTTTATTAGGGACAGTTTGTTAACTATGCTACACACACACACACACACACACCCCTATACATGTGAGTATAGATGTGAGTACATATATTTCTTTTCTACCCAAATGTTGAATGTTCTGTTAAGTCATCTGATGAAAATGGTACCTCAGAGGGAAAAATGAAAGATTGTCTCTTCTTACAGGCTGTTTCCATGGTAGCTCAATACCCTCAGGCAGCACCCTAATGATGAGTTATTACTTTTCAGCTAAAAGACATTGTAGGGAACTGATTAATAATATAACTTGCATAGCAGAACAACAGGTTAATTTTTCTTTCGTTTATTCTCAGATGGGAACACACACTGATATATGTGATAATTTATCTCAACATCTGACTCACTCATCTTAACTCTTTCTTCATGGAATTAACAAAGGAAGTGAAAAGGAGGAGATATGGACCCTCAGGGACTCCTTCAGGCCAAATATGTAGGTGGCATCTCATGGTGCCCTGAGAAGGAGTGTTTTAATCAGGAAAGTCCCTTTTTTAAACCGCCAGACCAAGTACTCTAGCAGCTATATTATGTCAGATGAGATCGGACCCGTGGCACATCTTGAGCTCAGTATCAGAACTGATATTACAAAATGGCTTGGCTGTTTACAAGGGCTTCTGGGAGGAAATGTGCCTGACATGATGAGAAACCTCTTCCCTGAGGAGTGACCAAATCTCTGTGGTTTTCGTGTTTGACCAGCCAGCCTCAGAGGCTTAGGGCTGCGTCCTCTTGTAGCCAAGACATACCGATGGCTGGGGGCCCTTAGCAGAACTCCTTATGTGAGAGAGGTGGTGACAGGGATCAAACAGACTACAGCCCAGGACATGGCAACCGGGGCCAAGCAGCTAAAGGGCTTATGGAATTCTCTCTGAGGAATTGGGAATGTATTTGGTAGCTTAAGAGGTTAAATCCCTGGATTTCATGCGGCTTCTACATTCCTAGGATGCCTTCCTCCTCCGCCTTAGAGTCCCATTTCCCCAGGCGAGGCTTGACTTAGGGAAAGACCGTCTAACAAATATGATCAACAAAGAAAAATAATGAAGAGAAATATTTCACATGTTCACGGGGGGACCGAAAATTTAAATCTCCCAAATGCCTAGAAATCAGATTATCATCTTTAATTTAAAATAAAGATTTTCAGGTCACATACTCATCAGATATAAGGAAAATATAAGAGAATGAACAGATAAAATTATAACCAATAACTAAGATATCTTTCATCTTCTGCCCTGGAGCCGCTAATATATGAAATTGAAAAACAAACAATTGAAAGTCTGCAGCAATTTTCTTAGTTACTAACAGCATGTATTCCAGAATTGATTTTATATATATATATATTTACAGCTCATAGAGAAAGTTGGGAAATAGAAAAATGTAATATTCTTTTAGTAGATTTATTTATATCATAATCTGGTTCAATTCAATTTAACATTCAAAGGTAAACCAATAGAGAAATTTGTTGATAGGTAATGTTTTAATTGGCCTAGAGGATTTTCAAAAATTTCTTAAAACTGAATTGAGAATTATTTTTATATAGTTTGAAAAAGAAGATGTGCCAAGATATTTTATCTAGAAATGGCGTCAGGTGGCTACCAGGCAAAGAATATCAAAGAAAAAGTAGTAATATATCTGAGAGAAGGGAAAAGATTGTGTTAATAGAAGAGAGAACAGCTATTCTTTTTTTTAATTGAGTTGTAATTGACATACAACATTATATTACTTTCAGGTGTACAACATAATGATTCGATATTTGTATATACTGGGAAATGATCACTATGATAAATCTAGTTAATATCCATCACCATAGTTATAGTTTTTTTTCTTGTTATGAGAACTTTTAAGATCTACTCTCATAGCAACTTTCAGATATGCAATACAGTGTTACTAGCTCACCATACTCTACATTATATCTTCCTTCAGATAAACATCCAGAAATGGAATTGCTGTATTATACGGTAGTTCTATTTTTAATTATCTGAGAACCCTCCATACTGTTTACTATAGTGGCTGCACCAGTTTCCATTCCCCACCAACCGTTCTCTTTTCTCCACATCCTTTCTAACGCTTGTTGTTTCTTGTCTTTCTGATGGCAGCCATTCTAACAGGTGTGAGGGGATCTCTCACTGTAGTTTTGATTTGTATTTTTCTGTTGATGAGTGATGTTGAGCACCTTTTCACATACCTGTCTTCTTTGGGAAATTGTCTATTCAGATCCTCTGCCCATTTTTTCATCGAATTGTTTGTTTTTGCTATTAATTTATACTAGTTTTTTGTATGTTTTGGATTTGAAGCATTTATTGCATATCTGATTTGCAAGTCCCATTTTCTCCCATTCAATAGAATGATGGTTTCCTTTGCTATGCTGAGTTTTTGCATCTCCATTTGTTTATGTTTACTTTTGTTACCTTTGCTTTTGGTGTCAAATCCAAAACATCATGGCCAAAATCCATGTCAAGGAGCTTACAACCTATGTTTTCTTCTTGGATTTGTTTGGTTTCAGGTCTTACACTCAAATCTTTAATCCATTTTGAGTGATTTTGTGATTTTATGCAAGATAATGGTCTGGTTTCATTCTTTGCATGTGGCTTTCCATTTTTCCCAGCACCATCTATTGAAGAGACTGTCCTTTCCCCATTGTATATTCTTGGCTCTTTTGTCGCTAACAAAAAAAAAAACCCATATATGCATGGGATTCTTTCTCGGCTCTCTCTTCTGTTCCATTAATCTATGTGTTTGTTTTTATGCCAATACAATGTTGTTTTGATTACTATAGCTTTGTAATAACAACAGCTATTTTTGAAAGAAAGGACAAAAATTTACAGAACATCTCCAGCTGGATTTATAGAGACTCTTTTATTTCAACCTCAAGGAGCTCTGGTGGGCTTTCCTGTGCCCTCTCAAAGAAGGGAGAGTGGGGTTAGAGCAGTGAAATAACTTGTCCAAAAGGAAAATGCTGATTTTGCAGAGGGCTGGGTTCTGAGCCCTGTTCTGTTAAAGCTCAGACACTATTGCATTTGGTAGGTTCTCAGCTAGATGCCTTTATACTTCTACAGAGAGCTGATATAAACCACAAAGAAAAAAAACACACAAAATAAAAAGATTTTAGGCTCTAATTTCTAAATGTCATGTAAAGAAACAATTCAAATGGATTGTGAGGGCAAAAAAAGCAATGAGATAAGTCAAAATGGGAATTAGAAATGATTAGAAATCGAAGGAAAAGAGAATGCTGCATTTACACTGGGACACAACTTGTAAAGAATAGAGTCCCTAAATTGGTTGTTTGGGTTACCCAAGAGCCCAAGTGATTTGGGTTTAGAGGTGGTAAAATAGAGTGTAAGAGCACTATCTCACCAGTCAGTCTGCTACAGTTGATTGTGGCCACATTAGAAACCTCTCTCTGATTTTCTGCTTTCTCGCCCATAAAATGGGGAAAATAATATTAACTTGTAATTTTGGGGGGAGTTTAAAAAGTGATATGTATGTTTTAAATGGACTAGACCTAATATCACTGAACTTATAGAGTGTCACAAAGGCAGATCAAGTGAGTGAGATATTATATATTATAATAAAGTGTTATTTATTTACTCACTAAGTGAAACTTGAATTTTCCAATCAATGGTGTTGAGACTTTGCACTAAGCTTCATGTCTCCCATGATCTATAAGAAATCAAAGAGTTAAGCTTCCTATATTGGACAAATAGCAAAGTAGCAGAATTCTTAATTTCTAGTTATACATTGAACAAAGCAGAAGTCAATAAACTTAGTAGAAAATAATACAGAAAAGAATCTATAGGTATAAAATCTGGTTCTTTGAAAACATAAATTAGATCGATAAACTTCTAGACAGGCTGAGGAGGAAGAGAGAGAAAGAGATAGAAGACACAAATTGCCAATTTCATAAAGAAAAGAGAATATCACTAGACCCTACAGGTATTACAATGATAATTTTAAAATATTATTAAAATTTTTGTGTCAGTAAAATTGATTTAAATGAAATTAATAAATTTTATAAAAGACACAAACTACCAAAGCTAATTTGAGAAAAAATGTAAATACCTGAATATCTCTTTATCTACTAAATAAATTAAATTACTGGTTAAAGCCTTTCCACAAAGAATACTCCAGACCCAGATGGCATCACTGGTGAATTCTACCAAACATTTAGGGAAGAAATAATATCAATTTGGCACAAATTTTTCTAGAAAAAAAATAAAGAGAAAGAAATACTTCCTGTCTCATTTTATGAGACCAATGTTATCCTGATACCCAAACCTAACAAAATAATTATAAGAAAAGAGACAAATATCCCTTATAAACATAGATGTGAAAAACTGTAGCAAAATATTAGCAAGTTGAATACGTCAATTTGTAAAAGACAATGTAGCATGACAAATTGGATTTTATCTCTGGGTTGCCAGGCTGGTTGAACGTTCAAAAACCAGCTTTCTTTGGATTAGTGTTTGAATCATATGCCCTTATTCATCTTTCTATCTTTAAACTTCCAATATCTTTATATTTAAATTGTGTCTCTTACAGGCAGTACAGAGTGAGTTTTTGTGTTTTCATCCAGTTACTGGTAAAAGATTATAGATTTTTCTACATCTTCCTTCAATTCTGTATATTTTGCTTTTTATGTTTTGAAACTATATTAATAGCTGCAACAAATGGTATGTCTTATATGTTTGTTGAACATTTTTTCATTATGAAAGATTCTTATCTACTTTAAGTAATGATTTTTGCTTTAACAGCTATTTGTCTGAAAAATTAGACTACATGAAAATTATAAACAGTTGATCAGATGATGCCATGAAGACCATTTAAAAATCAAGTCATAAGTGAGAGAAGATATATACAACACACATATCTGAAAAGAGCCATGTCCCAAAGTACGTAAAGAATATATAAATCAATAAGAAAAAGTTAGATAACCAATAGTAAAATGGACAAGACATTTGAACAGGCACTTCAAAAAATGTTATCTAAGTAGCCACTAAACATATGAAAAGGTGCTCAACTTTATTAGTAATCAGGGAAATTTAAAACATGATGAATAGGCATCACACTTACTAGAAAGGCCAAGATTTAAAAGTCTGAAAATGTTAAGAATTGGCAACGATGTCAAGTAATGGGATCTTTTATATAAACCTGGGAATATATTAGGTATATATTGGTATATATAGGTATATATAGGTACAACCTATATATGGGTGTTAGGTACCATATTTGTATATATAGATACAACCATTTTAGTGAACTTTGACATTATACACTATGTTTTACTATACACATATCCTGTATTCTGGAAATTTCATTCTTAAATATATGCCTATAAGAAATATGTGCACATGTACACCAAAAAACATGTACCAGAATATTTATGACAGCACTATTCATAATCACCAAAAACCGCAAACAACCTAAACATTTATCAACAGTAGAATGGATGAACTTACGTGTACTAATAGAATAGAATACCATCCAGTAACTAAAATGACTGAACTATTTCGTGCAACAATTTGGATGAAAATTGCAAACATGTCGAGCAAAAGAAGTCAGATGCAAGAAAACGCATACCATACAATTCCATTTATATAAAGTTCAAAACTGAACAATCTATTGTGTTGAAGGTCAAGATAGTGACAGGATGTAGGGTAATTTGGGGAAGGGCGGCCAGGGGCTTTCTGGGGATGAATAGCTTTCAATTTATTGAATTGGGAGGTGGTTACATTTACTTGTAATACTTCATCAAGCTGTGGGTTTATGAATTTTGTACTTTTCTAAGTGTAGTTGTACCTCAATTAAAAAGTTAATAAAAATTCTTTTTTTATAATTTCTATCAGATATAAACCTGATGCTTTCTTTTTTTTTTAAGATTTTAAAAATTTATTTATTTGTCAGACAGAGAGAGAGACAGAGAGCACAAGCAGGGGGGGGAGTGGCAGGCAGAGGGAGAAGCAGGCTCCCCACTGAGCAGAGAACCCAATGTGGGGCTCTACCCCAGGACCCTGGGATTATGACCTAAGCCAAAGGCAGACACTTAACCAACTGAGCCACCCGGGTGTCCCAAAAAGTTAATAAAAATTCTTAACACGTAGAATGCAACTAAACTTAAATCTCTTCCTGTGTTTCTTGACAATGAAGCCATAAATGGAAGACATTAAACTATGTCAAATTTATTTTCCAGTGCAAAGGAAAATCAGGTTACTTTCATAGACTCTGTTCTGCTAGCCTTGCTCCTGGGTTATAATGTGCTTCCATTAAAAGAACCTTTATGTAATGTTCCTGTGTCAGTTCCGTGGGGGAAAGATTGTTTCTGCTTGGTTCATCATTGTGGATCTAGTACCTAGATTAATTTCTAGACCAAATAAGGTGCTCAGCAAACATTTGTTGAATAAATAAATGAATTAAAGCAAAAGGACACTGTTGATTGAGTACTTATATGAGTAGATCTGGGCTCCAACATCATTGAGGAGGGACAGGGAATGGCTCAAACTAGGGAGAGATCAGCAATGTGAAAACTAGTTCTTGAATATTTCTCTTGTTGTAAGATGTACACTGTGAGAAACAGCTCCGGAAATGTCAGGAGAGAAGGCTTCCCTTTTTCTTTTCCTAGCAACCAGAGAAGTCACAAATATGTCACAATCACCAACTTCAAGACCACCTCTGCTTTGCCTGAGTTCAGTGTACCCACTTGAAATGATTCATGATGACCTCTACGAGAGCATGTGTCTTCCATGGAGCCCATTGCTTAGCTTCCCACATGTCAGAATTTATACATTAAAAGTAATATAGTGGCATTCCTTTGAAAAAATTGTGTAATTCAGCCTTGCCCTTTCCATGAGTTATCCTTTATCATTTTAGAGTGACTTCTGAATGGACAGGTAGAAAATCTGTGTGTAACACAGGTATAAACTGTGGAGAATAGCACAAATTGTTCTTACCACACACCTTGGTCTTTAATCATATATTGCCTTGAATTGCTATTTATTCTTTTCAGGAAAGCACTCTGCATCTCTCATCTAAACTGTAGGCTCATTGAAATCGGGGGCTGTGACTGTTTCAGTTCTCAGGTATCTTACCTGGATTACACCAAGAACATGAACTGACCTGAGCCCAGTGCCAACTGGCAGAGAGAAGGATAAAAGCAGGGAGACCAGATAGGATCAGATCACAATAATTCAGACAAGAATGGTGGCTTAAGCCAGGAATCAATAAGGTTGGTGAAGAACAAGGATGGAGCTCTGAGGACCTCTAATATTATATGTCAAGGAGATGAGCAGAAATAAAGATGCACATTGATAAGGCTCAACCAAGGCATGACCAAGGAGGATAAAGAACAGGAGTGTGCGGTCTTGAAAGCCAACTGAGGAAAGCCTATCAAGAAGGAGGGAGTGGCCTGCCCGATGGCCAAGTAGGAAAAAGACTGACAACATTGTATTTAGCTACACGTGGGTTTTGGTGGCTTCAACCAGAGCAGTTTCAGTGACACAGTGGAGGTGACACCTGATGGTGAAGACCCAGTAGCTAGAGAGGAGCTGGAGACAGTGAGAACAGACAACTCCATCCAGTGTTCTGCTGCAAAACGGAGGAGAGGAATGGCGAGTAGTTGATCAGAGAACTGAGTTTTGCTTGTTTTATCATCATCATTCAATGTGAGAAATATGAACAATGAGCTAAAAATAAGGATATACTACAAAGGGGAAGATTGATGTTTTAGGTTGGGAAGAAGTTTTGCTAGAATGATGTCCTTGAAAGGTTGACAAAGGGTGGAATTGTAGGAGTGACTCACCCTATTGGTTTCCCTGGAACTTTCCCAGCAATGGAAGTCCTGTGTCCCAGGAAGCCCTCAGGCCTGGGCAAACTAGGAGAGTTTGTCACATTAGTAAAGAAGGAAATAAGGTCAACTGACAATTAGATCTGGGAAGGAGGTACTGGGGATTTGGGAGTGAAATAAGAGTGGGAAGAGTTGTCCTGAGATGCACCTCTGGCTGAAACATGCAAGTCACTAAATTCTAGGAGAGCAAGAAAGAATGTATCGAGGTGAGCTTTTCATGATAGTTTTTTACCTTCTGATCAAAACAATCAGTAATGAGAGAAAATCTGTATCAACAAAGGCTTTGATCTCATGGAAGAGAAATCCAAATGATGTCCAAAAAGAAAAAATAGAGCCTTAGCTGGCAGCCAGTGAAAGGAGAAAACATTCAAAATATTATCCACATCACTTACCATATCTCTGCAGTTAATGGAAAATCACATCGTCTGTGAGCTTTTGGGAAAGAGGTTTACTAGATAAGATACTTTGAAAAAATCTTACATGGAGAACTATTGACCATATCATTTGTTTTCCTTCTGTTCTCTTGCTGCGATTGTAAACTAGGCTTGCTTGATAAGAACCCTTCATGTGAAGGCTCCATAGATAATGCCCTCATAGTTTGCTGGCTCATGCTCAAAAGATAAATCATGTCAAGATAAGGAAATCATTTGGTTCTTTAAAGTTGAAAAGACGATGTGATTAAAAATGTCATTCAGTGGATATATGAGAAGGTTTCCTATTATCAGTTATCCAAAATAAACCATATTATTTAGCAAATGTCTGCAGGGAGACAACCAAACAGATGTTTAAGACAATGAAGGAAAGCTGAAAATATCTCGAACATTGAAGTGCTTTAAAAAAAATGTGTATTGATTTTGGAGTGAGGGAATGAGAGATATATGTTTATTTTTTAAATGATCAGTTGATATTGCTTTTATGGGACAGACTTTTTTCTACACAATATAGAAATTAATGCTATGAACATTTACTTCAAGACTAGGAGGGAAAATATGAGATGAAAGCTATGTGTAATCAGCATTTCGAACTATAGAGAACATGACTTGTGTGGAAAAGAAGTCTCTTTGAAATCCACAGAATCGTAAATTAGGAATCAGAGGTAAACTGTTCCCAGGGGAGGTGTGAAGGAGAAAAGAATTGAGCACATTTAGAGGCAGGTTATTTCATTGCAAATTCACCCCGGAACATAAGGCAGAGGGTTTCTTTCTTGGATGGGAGCAGCCATGCCCACATGCAGCAGCACTTCTTCTTCCTTCCCCCTCCCTGCCTTTCCCCAAATAACCCATCCTTCTGGTCTACCCCAAATAACCCTTACTTCTGGAATACCACAGGATGCCCAACTCCTGAGGGGCTTAGGTGGAGACAGAGAGCACACAAGCTTCCCCTGCACAGAGATTGAGTTATGGGAGGATAGTCCCAGCGGGTAAATGATTCCACAAAGTGCTCTCCTAGGAGCCATGATGAGATGGGAAAGAGGCTGATTTCTCAATGCTGAAGGGGCCAGGGGTGGGCAAGATCTAGAATCATGAATGTGGGGGCACTTTATACAAATTGGACATTCCCAATCTTTATTTCCCCCTCATGGCCAGGTATGCACCCCTGAGAATCAGGTAGACAGCAGCTGAAAAGCCTGCTCAGTTTCCCTCAGGAACATCAGGTTGGATTCAAAAGTTTGGGACAGATGTGCTTTAGAAATCTCATTCGAGAGCCCTGAGTTCACATGCTCTGAACTGAGGATAACTTTGGGGGAAACTAGAAAGCATTCCTGGGTGACTCAAGAATCCCCTGTCCATGCTCTTTCCTGGCTTGTTCTTCTAACATCGTGTCGGACTATGCTAACATGCTCCCAAAGGGGGGGGGGGTTCCCTCAAGAGGCAAGGATAACACATCAAATACATGAGTCTCTTTTGTGCCAATTACACTGCCAGTCACTTACACAGTCAAGGACATTCCAGCTTCAGGGCAGCAGAAGATCCACAGAGACTCACCTGCCAGCAGCCTTGGGTGGGGAGTGTGATGGAGACTCGTGCAGTACATGGTGAAGGGGGGAGGTGTGTGATTCTGTCCAGGTCAGAAGTAACTTCTGAGTGTGAGAAGGGGGGATGCAAGGGAAGAGTGCACCAGGTGCTTCCCCTCCTCCTCCACTCTGAGTCCTACACCATGCTGAGGAGTGTCTTTCTCCCTTCTCCCCTCCCCTCCCCTCTCTTCCCTTCCTCTCTTCTCTTCCCCCCACTTTTGCCCCCATCAAATCCCAAGCCCAATGGAAGACAGGAAGTATGTGCAAGTGCATGTGGGAAGGTGTGGATTGGTGAGGGTTGGGTGTTTGGAAGGAGGAGAATAGTCAGAATTATTTGGGGGAAAGAAAGAGGTTTCCATTTTGGGTTGATTATTATTATTATTATTATTATTATTATTATTATTATTATTTACCTGGAAGCTGGGGTAACCTCACCCTTTGATCACTACAAAGCACCTTGCCTACAGGTCAGTCTCCTCTCCCCCTTCCATGAACTTAAGCATTTTTGCAACTCCCTTATTTATTGTAGTGACTGGCAAACAGGGTTGTTCAGTAAAGATAGGTTTGGGGAATAAATGAGTAAATGAACAAATGAATACCCAAATGAAGATGACAGGCTGAACTTCTGGAAAATCTTTCTTATCTCTCCTGTCCCTATTTAGGAGCAGCCAAGTGGGGGACAAAAGGGGTGTCATCTCATTTTCCTGCAGACACAGGAAGCTGCTGTGTTGGTTGCCATGGCCAAGAAGTGCCCCAAGGCTCAAGGCCTGGCCATCAATCCAGTGGTCCCTCTCCGTGTGCATATGGAGTCACACGGTTTGCTCCACAGGGTCCTTCCTTTGAAGAATAACACAGCAGGATTATCTTGTGTGCCTGAGAAAACTTGTGCTATCAGCCCTCAGAGAGCAGAATTTGAGGGGCCAAGAAAGGGAATGGAAGGCAAAAAACATATCTGGCCTCAGTGCCAGACACTGAGAACCAAACTACACAAATCAGCCAAGTAATTATAAGCTACAGCTTGAGTCCCGGCCGACGGTGGACTAAAACATGGATGAGATCGATTGGAGAGTCATGCAGATTATCCCTGAGACCCTACATGGTCATTAAAGGAAAACACAGGACCTCCTCGCTCAGTGATAGCCAGCGCTGTGTTTCTCTGGCCAGTTTCTCCTCCGTCCCTGAGAAAAAAATGTGCTTGACCTTGATAGCTGGAAATTGGGCTAAACGGTGTGGGGTCTGCCCTCCTGATGAAGCTCCTTCCTTTACAGGCCCTCCTTCTTCTGGATGATAAAAATCAGGTTCCTTTTTCCTGGACTATGGACCAGGTCAATCCAAGCCTAGCTTCGGTGTGGGGGCCGAGGAGTAGCGGTGCTGGTACCCAGCTGAGGTCCGGCAGCAAGCATTCAGTGGTTGCCCTGCACTCAGACTGACCCCTCCAGGCTCCTGTTCCCAGGCTAGCCTGTGTCTCATTGCTCTGGGAACACAAGTGCCGAGAACGTGTGTGTTGACAAATACCTGCTTGCTCAGTGCCGTCTCCTCCTGCTCTGCTCTCTCCATTGTACCGGGCACCCTGCTTCAGGGGTTTGACCTTCTTCTGGGTCTTTCAGGATCCTTTGCAAAATTTACTGGTGCTGTGTATCATTCTCCTGCCGTGCTGCCTGTTCTCCAGATTAATCACATAGATTAAATCAGTGCTAATTGTTTAATGCTTCACCCCTGCTGAGAATACTGGCATTTTAGTGGGGACTCATTGAAGGGCAAGAAAAATGGATCTAGAAATTATGTAGTATAAGGAATGGGGGAAGAAGTGTCAGAAAGGGAGGGAAGAACAGTTAGAAGCCTACCACATTCAACTAGACTTGAAATAATGAGAGCATAGACTAGCATGATCGTAGTGGACTGGTGAACATTTGTCATTTCATGGATGTCATGATCTTTAGCAGTTTCCTGTACTTGGGGAGCATTGGAATGAATCCAGCCTTCCCTTGGTATAAACTGGAACTTTAACACAAGTGAAATCTTTCCCAGTGTCCTTGGCTCCTGAGGTCCAACCATGTTGATTTACACTTGGCTAATCTGTGCACCCATTTAAAAAAGAAGAGATGTCTTTTGCTGGTGAGGGGGTAGAGTCTAGGGAAGTGATACCATGATTTCAGAGGCCAAAGGGCAGAGGTCCCGGTGGGTTCACAGTGTAAGCCATGGTCTGTGTCCAGAGGAGGCTACACAGGGGTCTCTGCTGCAGTAATCTGCTGGGAAAGCACATGTGAGTTCTTCCTGGTTATGGACACTTCAGGCTCGAATCTCGGGAGAGTCTATGAGTTTCCTAATATCTTTTCATAAATTCCTTTTCTGCCTAACGTACCCAATATGGGTTCTATTCTTGCAACTTGATGTTAAGTATCCTGTTGATTCTTTAACAAGATGGTAAATCCTTGAAGGACCCTATTTTGTCTTCTTGACTATCCTACAGGACTTAGAATATAATAGGCATTTCAGAAGTAGAGAAGACTACACAATCTGATTGAGAATCTTCTGAAAGTTATAAAAGACCCTCTGGTTTTTAAAGCCAGATTTGGCATGATTTGTACACATTCTTAGCGGCCTCCAGAGCTCTCAGCCAAGCTGGGCATCCTTTGGGGTGAGTAATCTTCATGGCTGTAGGGGGTATCCAACAGTACCTGTTGAGGAGATGTCTTGGAAAGAGCATCGTTCCAGACTGACCATGGCTCAGGAGGCCAGAGAGGCAGAATCCTTCCAGTGGAAACTGACTTGTTCTCCAACATTTGATCTGACTGTATGAATTAGAGAACGAATTTAGCACGAGGGATGTTTAAATTGGATCCTTTATTTGCCTGAATGACTTGCACACCATTGAATTTCATTTTTCTGTTTTGTTTGTCTCCAGAAGAAAAGAAAAGAAAACAGTAAAGTCTCCAGCAGAGATAAGGTGAGAAATGCTCATATGAAAAATCCCATTTGCTTGCCTGCCCCACTGTGACCTCCATTCTGTGGATAATATTCACCGCCTCCAGGGAAGCTGCAGTTGGCGGGCACAGGGGATGGGCAGAACTGCTTGCACGTGAGCCCTAGTTTTCCATCATAATCCATCATCCATCCATCAGATGTCTGTCTTCTCTGCTTCTTATCTGACACTCCTTTGCTCCGCTTGGAGAGAAGTTGTAAAGAACTAGGAGAAGAGTCTCCAAACAGTGTTGAGTCTGGCAGGTCACCACCATGTTTGAAAAACCAGGCACCGACTTTGCAGGCTGCAGAGCAGAGCCCTTGGAAGAAGACCCACACTAGGGTCACGGTGATCTTGGAACATGTGACTAGGGTGATGTTGGCTTCACCTGGAAGCAACTGGACACCAACCATCCAGGGAAAGAAAGACACCAAGGAAACTGAATGCAGTGGGTTAGGTGTCAAAATAGAGGAGCCAAGAAACAAGGGTGTGTAGCACCTCCCAAATGACATTTTGACCTTTAGCATTAGCTTTTCTTTTAAAATACCCACCCCAAGGGGCCCCTGGGTGGCTCAGTCGGTTAAGTGTCTGCCCAGGGTCCTAGGATTGAGCCCCGCATCAGGTTCTGGGCTCAGTGAGGAGCCTGCTTTTCCCTCTCCCCCCTGCTCATGCTCTCTCTCGCTGTCTCTCTCTCTCAAATAAATAAATATTTAAAAAATAATAAAATAAAATAAAATATCCACCCCAAAGCACATATTGTCGCTTTATCAACCTTCTGTAACAACTATGGCCACCTCATAGGACAGGAATCTGCTAACAGGATTTACTTGGAGTTAAACTGCAAAGCAGTGCCTATTATCTGAACATACAACACACTCGTTGTAATGCCATGTTGTTATCTTTGCAATTCTTTAAAGTTCAGTGGTATCATTAAAGAGAAAATGTGTGAGTTGGTGTTAGATTTTCAGAGTCACCGAAATCTCTATTTGCGTGACCTTTGCTCTTTTTCTGCACTGGTTTGATAACTATTTTTATAGCTTTACTGTTTAAGATACTTCCTGAGCATGATCCCACTTCTTCATCCCCCTGCGTGATAGCATGTCTAACTTCCCCACTTCACAGATGAGGAACCTGGGGTTCAGGGGGGTGAAACTGCCTCCCCAACTTCTTACAGCAGGAAGACAGACTCTAAGCTGGCCACTTGCCTCTGACCCCAAATCCCAGTTCTTCCTTCTGTGCGGTGAAATCCTGAATGATGCTAATTCTCGATACCATGATACCAGCCTCAGTTTTATGATGGGATTAAGGTCAGTATTATCTCTCCTACAGTAAAGACATGGAAAACTCCAGGATAAGATAACAAAACACATTAAGAAATGATAAATCTGGCATAACTGGCAAAACAGACAAGAAAGCATTTTCTTTCCCCCTTTACAGCTCCTGCACTGGGGCTGCCTTGGGGTTCCCTAGCCCATGCCTGGCTCATCCCTGCTGCTCGGAGTTTACTACACTAGAGAGCTGAGGTGCAGTAGAAACATACTCAGCAATGGGTTGGCTGCATGATTTTTGTCAGCTCACTTGCCATATCTCCAAATTGGTGTCCTCAAGGGCAAAATGGGTAAATAAAGAAAAACATGGCACCATAAAGTGCTACAGAAATACTTGGTGCTGTCATTAAGGACGTAAGTCAAGTAAGCAAAACTCTGCTCAATGCACAGGAAAGCGCCTTCACAATTACCCAAGACTGAGCTCCAGCCCCTCTTTGGGCATAGTGCTAAACCCCAATGGAAGTGCCTGTGAGCTTGGAGGGAGTGGTCACCACTTCCCAAAAGAAACCTTTCTGCACACGAAGACATCCAACTCTAGAACGTTCTCCCCAACTAGCCAGTTTACATTTGTCTTATGAAACCCCAAGGATACTTACAAAATAGGATGGAGGTGAATGTGCTGCCGTAATAGACACAGCCCAGGGTGGAGACCCTGGCAGGTACCCAAGTCCTGTGTGCTGGCAGAAACGGGGCTTTGATCTGGAGTGTGCGTCTTCACTCGGTCGGCTGTTCTCACCGGCACTGGGAGGTCAGAACAATGCTTTAGCCTCCAAATCCAACTCTGGTTGCACTTGGAGAGAATTGAAGGGAAATCGAGCCGGGACTGGCCGCCAAAAAGAAGATGACTTTGAGTCAAGATGTGTAGAGCCCCTGTGGCAAATCCAGACTAAATCTCTCCAACAGGCCTGCTCTTGTTCCCCCGCTCTGGGCGGACATTTCTCTCAATGAAAAGCACGAGATTTGAATAGAGCAATTTCCCTCCCTGTCTTCCTTCTTTCCTTCCTCCCTCCCTCCCCCCTCCCTTCCCTCTCTCCTTCTTCCCCCCTCCCCCTCCCTCTTTCCCTCCTTCTTCTCCCCCCTTCTCTCCCCCCTCCCTCCTTTTCTCTCTCTTCCTCTCCACCACTCCCACCCCTGACTCCTCCCTGCTATTGGTTCCTATATAAAAATCCTTTTAAAGATAATTCTAAGGTCAGTTTTTGCATGTGTTCTCATAGCTTTTCCAAAACGGAGATAGCCATTCATTATATTAGTGAATTCACGTAATGAAGCATTTCTCTCCGCGGAAATCATGGGACAAACAACACCTGGAAGCTGCTTTTCGCTTCCAGGGTAGAGGCAGGAGGGACAATGTGTGTGACCCTGAAAGGTGAGGGCTATTGGCCCAGGAATGGATTTGGAGAAGGGTCGCTGTCAGGCCTCATGGGGAGGCCTATAACACACTCCATCAGGTGCGAACGATGGGCACAGGGTTCCTTTCTGCAGGTTATGGCAGGTGCCGATGCCAGCTCTCAGAAGAAAGAGCAGATTGGGACTGTAGGTCAGAGATACTGCTAAAGGTTAATTAAATCTCCATGGGATGGTGGCAGTTGGAGCAACGCATTGATGTTTAACTGTGAGTCACAGGTATGTTTATCATCATAAATGCCAAGTACTAACTGCTACTTACTTAAACTCTCTCTAAGAGGGTCCTGTTTAGAATTTGTCCATCAGGGGGCGCCTGGGTGGCTCAGTCGTTGGGCGTCTGCCTTCGGCTCAGGTCATGATCCTGGGGTCCTGGGATTGAGCCCCGCATCGGGCTCCCCGCTCAGTAGGGATCCTGCTTCTCCTTCTCCCACTCCCCCTGCTTGTGTTCCTTCTCTCACTGGGTCTCTCTCTGTCAAAAAAATAAATAAAATCTTTAAAAAAAAAAAAAGAATTTGTCCATCAGGATATATTTCTGACTCGTTAGAGGAAAGAGGGTTTTCTTTTTCTACCTAAAATTACTATCATTGTAATTGCTGTTGTTTGCCATGTATTTTTTTTGGTTATTTTATCTTAATGAATTTATATTAATACATCATCAAAATAATTTTGTAAAGTAGGTACCATCTCCACTTTTCCATAGCCCATGCAATCTAGAAGCTAAGAAAAAGTCAAGCAGTCACTTAATAGTCACACATAAGGTTTTCCTGGTTTCACTTCCATCCATGATGTTAGGACCTCTACTCCTTGATTTAAAAGCCACTTCCAAACCCAACACCTCAACTGCACAGCCGGTATGGGAATTGGCATTTTGGCTCCATTCCACCTTACTTTTTGTGTGTCTTCCTGAATGACAGGGTCTAGAAAGATAGAAAATACATTTGACAGACTCTCTTGCAGCTAGGGTTCTGGATGGTTCATTTGGAACCATGATTTGGAAGGTGGTGGTGAACTGGGGCCTGCCTGCCTTTGGCCTCAGCTGCAGCTCCTGGGAGTCAGGTGATGCTGGGCTGCCTGACTCAGCCACCAGTTGAGAAGCAACTGTGGTTCCCCAAATGCTGAACAGTGGCCTGGTGATGTGTTCTTGACCTCTACCACTCTGCTCCTGGCCTCTTGACCCCCACGTCCTTCGCAGAGGCACCAGATTTCCATCTGGTGTTGTTCCTGGAGTCGTCCTGTTCTTCCAGACCTCTCAAGGAGTCTGCCAACTCCTGATTCCTCCTATCAAATCCTCTTTTTGTTGAAAATAGCTGGGTTATTTTTATCGTCATGCACCTGAACCTTGACTGATACACAGCCCCGCCCCACAGTGCCAGCCCGGTCTGTCATGTCTGCCTACAGTCACAGCCATCTCACCTCCCAGGTGACGAAGGCCATGAATCCCAAACTTTCTTCTGCCGCAGCCCCTTGTAGTGACCCTCACTGCTAAGACTTCTGATACTCATGAGGACCTATTGCTGTTTCCACTGTGGTTGGAAGCTGAAGGCCACCAAAGGTCCATTGCCAGGGGTAGGCCTGGCTGGAACTCCTCTGCAGGTCTGTCCATCCTTAGATGGACAGTACGGTGGTAATCTCCAGTGAAATGGTGAGAATCTCTTCTCCACTCCAGCATCGCTTTGCCACACCCCTTGCATATCTCCAACGACTCTCAGAGACAACTGCACAAGTGTGCTTTTCAGTCTGACTTAGAGCTTCCTACTCCCTGGTACTTGCTCCATATTCACTAATTAAATAACCAATTCTACAAATATTTGTCGGGCATCAAATGTAGAGTGGGCATGGGGCTACACCTAAGACATCTGTTTATTCTGACAACTGAGAATTGTCACCTGGTGAAATCTGTGTCCCAATGCTCTCTTCCCACTGAAGGACTGCACTTGGGGCATGAATGAGTCCCTTGGCCATCAGAGCTGTCCGGCAAGTCTGCCAGACATGCCTGTAAGCTGGGGTGTGTACAACGAATCCCACCTGGATTTCCACCAGGAGGGGCATGTGGAGGTTGGAAGGTGGCTGGGAGGGTGCCTGTGGATGCTGGATCCTCATTCCTCCCAGAGTGGCCTCCCCAAGGTCATGATCATGTCCATGATGTCATCTAATGGATCCCAAGAAGGGCGGTGTAGCTAAGGAGGGGCTCCTCTAGACAGCAGAACTTAGGAGGTTATTGCATTCCTGAACCTCTCTTCTGCTTACCCCATCATTAGAAGATGAAACACAAGTCCAGTAGTCCCACAACAAAACGTGTTTCCTGGAAAGTGGCCTAAAGCCCTTCAGTATTAGAGTTAAAATGCTAGGTCTGTTTTACTCTTTGAAAACTTTCTCTATTTCACGGAGGATATATTATTTTAGATATAATGATTAGGATAAAAGGTCACAGAATCAAAGAAGAGAAATGACATTTAAAATGTATCCTTAACTTTATCTAAATTTAAAATTTCTTGGGTTGTTTACAGAACCCATGCCACACTCTGCTATAGGGAAAACAGCAGGGAAAAAATGAGAGGAAAACTTTCTAAAAATAGTCTTTGGAGGAAAGTTTTCTTCAGAAATATATTCAAGGATCTCAGGGTAAAGGAGGAAAGAGAAATTCTTTGGAACATTTGAGGGGAAAATGTTTTAATGAAAGAACAATTTGAGGAATATTTATTTATTTGCTCAGTTTCAAAAGATGTTCTTTCATCCTGAGACCCTGAGGAAAACCAATGTGATGTCTCCTGAGGTTATTGGGAAAAGGAGGCAGGAATTTTGACATCCAAGTGGATGATTCACAGAGAGGCTAAGAAGTGCCAGAAACAGCTGCTGGTCCCCTGCTCCTGCTGACATCTAGCAACTAAAAGAGATGGTAGTTAAAATTACAAAATATTTCCCTGAAAAGATCCAACTTGGAGACAAAAGGACTGTTTACTTTTAAAATGTGCATGTCTGAAGGAAATTTTAGGAGACCCTGAATCTGTGTATGTGTCCATTTCTCTCTCTCTCTCAGTCTCATAGATTTTAGGATTTTTCTCTTTACTCTTCTTTGTTTCCAAACTTTTACAAAAATGTACCCAAGTGTGGATTTTTAAAAACATTTATTCTGCTTGGCACTTTGTGAGATTTTTCTCCCCCCCCAATGACTCAGGCCTCTCTCCTTTCTTCTGGAAAAAGCTTAGCCATTACTCTTCAAACACTGTCGCTCAAGGATCCTCTCTATTTTCTATCTCTAGAACTCTTTGGGTAAATATCTAGATTGATCCTCCATGTCTCTTAACTTTTCTTTCATATTTTCTTTTTCTTTGTTTCTTTGTGATCCATTCTGGAATATTCCTTTAGTTTGATCTCCCATTTCGTGAACTCACTTTTGAACTGTACTGAGATTCAACTCATCTATTGAGTTTTTGTTTCAACGGCACTATTTCTCATTGCCAAACTTGCTAATTTGTTATTTCTATAACCATCCATTCCTGTTTGATGAAGCCATTTCCTCCTTTAACTTCCTTGAGGATATGGAAATACTTCTCTCAGTTGTAAGTTGGCCCTCGTTGGTGCTTGCTGCCTATCCTTCATGCTGCTGGTCTTTCTTGGGTGGCCTCTCCCTTGCTTCTGTGGGATGTGAGGATGTCTGGTGAGATCATCTCATTGTGGCTTCAGCCTGAGACCTGGCAGGAGCAGGACTCTGGGCTCCCACAACACATGGAAGCTATGCTCCAGCCCCAGCCATGTGTGGGCATTTTTTTGCCATGCATAGCCCTGGATGGATAGCTTAGTTCTGACCCCA